>NC_086297.1:4662500-5288402 GCF_963924245.1 Chroicocephalus ridibundus
GCCAGGGTGTATTTCGGGATGCAGACGAGCCCAAAGGCCTGTGTACGTCCCCATGGAAACCCCTCTCTGTTGCTGCTTCTCCAGCCAGACCCGAAGTCAGCTCGGAGGGAGCCAGCAGCTGCGGATTCCTCACTCCTTCCATCAGCGGCTCCGCGGGGCTGCACTGCTCCGGCCCCCCCCACCCAGTGCCACATCCACCAGCCGCTGCTCCCCTCGCCTGCCCGCTGGGCCGGGGGTCCTGCTGCCCCACCGGCCAGCATCGCCCTGGGCATTGAGAGACGCAGACCCTTCACCCGCCCCACGGGACCCTGCGAGGGAGCAGCGTCTCCCACCGACCCGCAGCCCCTGACAGCCCGTGCCCACTCCAGCGCTCGCCCGGGGCTCAGTCCTTCTCCCTGTGACCACCGGCCATGGCGTGGGGGCAGAGCTCTCGCTGCCCACACTGATACAGACGTTCAGGGTGGAAACCCCCCCCCAGCACGTTTCCACAGCCCGGGAGGAAGTTTTCATCCCGGCAGCGGCAGCTGGAGCCCGAAGAAAGTCTTGACATTTCAGAGGAAGGTTTCAAACAAAGCCGCGTTGCTGTGGCAATGGCAGCCGCAGGCCCCCCCGCCCCGTCCCGTGGCTGGGGACAGGGCCAAGGCGGGGGGAGCAGCAGCCCAGCACCGGCGGTGCCGGGGCTGCCGGGGAGGGGACGGCGGTGGGCCACATCCTGCAGCACCAGCCCTGCCCCTGTGCTGGGGACCGAGGGTCCCGCTGCCACACGCCGCCTGTGCCATCCCCAGGAGGGCCGTGCCCGGCACAGGCTGAGGATGCCAGCACACGGGCACACCCCATCCTGCGCCCTCCCCGGGGCCGGCCGTCTCCCGCTCCCTGGACGCAGACCCCGACCCAGACCCATGCTGCTCTTGCACCTGCATTCGCAGCAAGTGGCGAGGTGCCTGCCACCGGCTGCAGTCACTGCTGGGCACGGTCACACCGACGGCACGTCACGGGAGGTCCCCGCGGGTGCTCCGGGCTGCAGGCTGCCAGCTGCCTTGGGTGTGTTTGCCCAGCACAGTGTGGAGTCCTCAGATGACCCTGGCAGAGCAGCCGTGGGCAGGTGCCAAACCCCAGCCCTGGAGCATCCCTTGGCCTCGCATCAGCCCTGGCCTCGGCCCCGGCGCAGGAGCGGGCAGCGGCAATGCCACACACAATGTCCCCAGCTGGGGACAGGGCTCCCCAGACATGGGACCCTCCATCTGCGGGGCTGGCACTGCTGCTCCCATTCCGGCCCTGCCCACCTGCCCCCTCCCCACCAGTGCACAATGACGGGGGGCCCAAAGGACCCCCCAGCCCAGCAGGCTGTGCCTGTCCCGCGAGTCCCGGGGCCTGTTGGCAGAGAGCAGCTCCATCCTGCGCTGGCCGGGCTGGAGGCGATGGGCAGAGGCGGCGCCACGCTGGGTGAGAACGGGGCGTGTGGCTGGCAGAGGGCACAGCTGGAGCAGATGTTCCCTAGAAGGACCCAAGGGCCCCGTCTCAGCATTTAACGAGTGGGAATGGGAGCACTTTACTGTAATTCCAGCAATTACATTGTTCATCCTTGGCAGCCGACACCAGTTGGTGTCCAGTGCCATGGGATCACAATAAGCCACCTGGCACAGAGACTTGGCAGCGTGCCGTGCCGCTGGGCAGCCGGCCAAGGCAGGGCAATAAAGGGCTGCAGAGTGAGGTGTGAGGTACGGTAAGGGCCCGCCCCGGGAGTTCCTGTCACCGGCACAGCCCCGGCGTGCAGGTGCCGGCCAGGAGGGCTGCGGTACCCCGGGGTGCCTGCCAAGCCTGCAGGACCGGGGCTCCCCAACCCCACGGCTCCAGGGAGTCGAGCCGCTGCCCGGTGGGGGCCTGGCAGCCGCTCTGTGCCGTGGCAGCCCTTGCGCCCTTGCAGCCTTGCCGGGGCACTGAGTGGGAGCTGCCGGCAGCAGGATGCTCCGGCCAACACGTGGCAGTGAGGGCTCGGGGCAGTGAGGTGCCGGTGGGGCGGAGGGGACACCCACTCGCCGGGCGCAGGAGGGGGCTCGGGGACAAGGCAGAGGCTGCGTTCGAGGGCCCGTCACCCCCAGGGACTGCGGGGACCCAGCATCCTGCGCAGCCAGCGCCTCCCCAGCCCCTGCTCGCCCATTGCTGGTCCCAGGCAGGCACTGCCCCCGGCTCTCCTCCCCTGCATCGCCCGCCCTGGCCCAGCTGCCCCATCCGCCGGGTGGTCCCCGCCGGTGCCCAGGGCCACACGGGAGCAGGGGACAGTTGGCACCCAAGGGACGGGAGCGTGAGCCCTGCTGAGTCATCACTTTGCTGTTCTCGTTTTTCCATGGTGCTGTTGTGCAGTTTGCTGGAAGCCAGCTAAGAGCCATGACTAATCTGTTCTCAAAACAAGCACAAAGAGAGCAGGGAGGTTTGTGCAAGCCCCGCGGGGAAGGGGGGCTGAATCACGGCGCGGGGCTGGGGGAGGCGAGCAGCCGGGAGCAGCTGGGAATGCCCAGCTGCCGAGCAGCCCTGCGGGCAGCACCTGCCCAGGGTGGGCACGGCGCGGGGCTGGGCAGGGGCAGCAGGGACCCCCAGCCTCCCCTGCCCGTGGGGTGCAGCCGAGCCAGGCAGGGCTGGGGTGAAGCAGGCAGGGCAGGAGGGGTGAGCCATCGGCACTCGGAAACGCACGTGCAGCCACCAAGGTCAGGGCTCCCATCCTGGTCATTTCTGCCCTGCAGGGAAGCCACCGTCCGGGGAGGCCGGGGAAGGAAGTGCAGGAGTTTGCTCTGGCCGGAATCGGGCATCCATTGATTTGCTGTTATTAAAACCAGAGCTGCTGTCGGGAACTCTGCAGCCTGGCTGCCCTCGCGCAAGCTTCCTGGAAAGGGCTGTCCCGCGTGCCCTCGCCGGCGGGGGACGGTCCCCCCAAAGCACCTGGCTGTGGCACTGGCCCATGCCAGGCTGGGGTGGCAGCCGGGGCAGGAGAAGCCCCTGCAGGGACAGGAGCTGGGGAGTTGATTCCACACTTGGCGCCCACCTCTCCTGCCCAGCGGCTCTCAGCCCCTGCCGCCCCCAGCCCTCCTTGGCTTGCCCGGCACCCCCAGTGCTGCCCATGGGGCTCTGGGTGGCCCCGTCACCCCACAGCGGGCACTGGTGGCTGTGAGGACACAGTGGCACTCGCTGCCCCTTTCCTCTGCTGGGCTGAAGAGGGTTTACTGGAGAGGCAAAGTCATCGCTTCCAGCGGGGGATGAATCACCCCTGTCAGGAATTCTGCCCGGGGGCTTTTCTGTAAGAGTGTGGAATTTCGACACGCAGAGGCTGCCGTGCCCTCCCGGCCCGTGCGGGTCCCTCCTTGCACAACCTCCCGCGGGGGTTCCTCTTCCCAGCCCTGGCCTCGCAGCTGCAGACGCTGCCGAGGGGCGCAGCCACAGGCACCCCAGTGCAGAGGGTCCCTGCCCACGGCAAGGAGAGGGGCCCGGGAGCCGCTGGAGTTGGCAAGGGGGCCAGTACAAGCCCGGGTTCCCAGCGTGGCGTGGGTGCTGCCACCCATAGGGTTGCACACCCCGGTGCCCCACAGGGCTCCCCCAGCCACCAGCGGGTCCCCGCAGGGCCATGGGCTCCCCGGTGCCGCCTGTGCTCAGCCCTGTGTGGCCGCGGCTGCTGGCGGGCTGTCGCCGTGACAGTCGGCTGCGGTTGGTAGCCCCCAGCTGCGCTCGCACCCACAGGCAGGTGCCAATAGAGGGGAAGTCGCGCGTCCCGGCCGCAGCGGCTGCACCGTCTCAGCAGCAGCACCTTCCCTCTGCCCCGAGCGGGCACATCCCACCCCCATCAGTGCTGGCAGCACCCAGCGTGATGGGAGCAGAGTGGGGGATGCCGCGGTGTGGCTGCGGACGGAGGGGAGCTCCCCGCTGCCCCTGCCACCATCTCAGTGCCACCCTGCTGAGGGGCACTGCGGGGGGACACTGCTGAGCTAGGGGGACACCACAGGCCCAGGCTGTTCTGGCATGGGCTGCTGCAGCCCCAGGGCCAGGCTATGGCTGGAGGGGAGGTAAGGAGGGGGCCAGGGCTTTCCCGGCAGCCAGTGGTGACCCCATGGGAGCCCAGCCAGTCGGCAGGGCTGTGCCGGGGCCGGGGCGTCTCTCGGTTTCCACACGCTGCAGAAACTCTCTTTCAGAGCGAGAACAGGGGGGTTTCTTGATAAGGGGGGAAGCACACTCAGAGCAGGAACCGAAACATCACCTTTGAGACTGGCGGCTCTTCCCCAGGCCACCAGCCCAGTGCAGCCTCGCCGCTCTCCCGGTAGCTTTGCGGTACAGGGGGCTGCCAGAGTGGGGGCTGCCCCTGCCCCACAGCCAGCCCAGACCACCAGAACCTGGCATAAGCTCTGTGTGGGGGCACAGTATGGCCCCGCTCCCTCCAGCATTCCACTGTGGCCTCCCCAGAGCCTCAGCCCCACTGCTCCCCACAGCCAGAGCAGAGCTGAGACGAGCCCCGCAGCCGCCTCCTTCGCTCAAACTTCTGCTGCCCAACTGTCCCACTCCCCCCTGGGCTGTGCCTCAGGCTCTGCCAGCATGCCGGGGCCAGCCCTGGGGGATGGAGTGGGGGGACACAGTGGCTGGCACACGGGGGAGATGAGGGGCTCAGACCACCCCAGCGGGCAGAGGACGCCGGCAGGAGCCCCCGCGAGTGAAAGTGAGCCCCAGCCCCAGCTGCGGCCGCAGCAGCTGCCCTGCGGTGAGCACGGCGCGGGCGGACGGGCTACGCCGGTTCCCCAAACAAACCATCCCGCAGGTGAGAGCAAACAGCACGTCCCCCCGCGGCGCCGCAGGGCCTGCGCCGGTGAGTGCATCGCTGTGGGAAAACAGAGATAACAGGTCCCGCTTCCCGGCGCCTCCTTTCCCGGACACAGATCTGCCTGGAGCAAAATGCGCCAGAGCCCATTCCCAGGAGGCCCTTCTCGATGTGAATCTCACCCGTGCCCTGCTCCGGCGTCCCAGCGAGGCTCCCAGCCAGGCACAGCCCAGCATGGCCAGTGTCCCCAGCAGGGAAGGGACGTCCGCCGCGAGCAGGGCAGCCCAGCGCTACGTGGGGCTGTCAGGACTTGCAGCCTCCCTGTGCCAGCGGCAGCCGGGCACATCTGCTGCAGGCAGCTTCGGTGCAACGGGCCCACGTGCAGCCCCTGCCACCACAGCGCTGCTTCCCAGCAGGGGCCAGCCATCCTGCGGTAGCCGCCGGCCACAGCTGCAGCGATGCTTCCCGGAGCGCTGGGTAATTTGCCTGCGCTGCTTTGCATGACTGAGGCTGCCCCAAAGACAGGGGGACGCAGGGTGTGCGGCGTGCGGGGGCACAGCCCTGGCCCCTACCCCAAGGCAGGGGGGCAGAGCCACCCCCGCCCCAGCACTCTGAGCACCCAGCAGCCTCCCTGGGTCTGGGGGAAGGGGGTGGGGGATGTGGGGAAGGATCAGGACGCAGCGGGACCTCAGCTGTGGGAAGTTGCTTTATTTTGCTTTCTGCCGTTCCTGGAAACAAACAGCTGGAGGGGCTGCTCTGACCTGCCTGCTGGGAAGCAGCCACGGCCCCCTCAGCCCCCACCCCTATCCGCCTGCCAGGATGCTCCGCACCCAGGGGGGCTCGCATGGCCCCCACGGGGCTGCGGCCACCAAGCCCAGCCTGTCCCAAATCCAACCGCCCCAGAACTGGGGGGATGTTCATGCCTCACCTCAGTGTCACAGAGCAACCCCAGCCCTGCAGGCTGGGACGGCTGCGTTGGGACCCCCTTCCGACCCTCTTCCGCTGCGTGCAGCGCCGGCGAGCCCGTGAGCTGCGGTGCCGTGCAGGGAGGGTGATCAGCTCCCTCCCAGCCCTGAGCCGCGTGCGGGCTGCGGTCCCCGTGCACCGAGGCCGAGCAGCTCCATCCCAGCAAGCCCCACGCATTAGCACCAGGTTGATTTATAGAAATCCAATGGCTGGGGCTGCCAGTGCCTCCTGCCAAACCTCATTAACGGCTGGCCTGGGAGCAAGGCAAACAGCTCGTGCAGCAACAAGGAAATCCTTGTTTAAGCATTTCTGGCCATGCAGGGCCCTTCCCCTCACGCCCAGGGGAGGAGGAGGAGGAGGAGGAGGTGCAGGCCACAAGCCCCAAGCTGGCACCACCTTGGCAGCCACTAGGAAGAAGACATGAAGGGACATAGCAGGGTCTGCACAGGGAGGGAGCCCCCAGGACGGGCTGTGAGCCGGGAGGGAGATGGAAGCCACAGGGGCACAGTGGGGGGCAGAGGGCTCCCACGCTGCAGCACTGGCGTCTGGTGTCTGTCATCCTCCCTGCACCACCACAGCGGCACTAGTAACTGATGGCGATACGGGGACACGGGGACACGGGAGTGCCAGCACTGGGTGACCGAGGGCTGGCTGAGAAAGGCAACGCTGAGCTGACAGCTTCAGGCAGCCAAGGGGCTCCGTGTCTCACTCCTGCCCCTCTGCCCGGGGTCACGGGCCAGACCCGTGTGCCGTGCCATGCCATACCGTGGGGCAGAGCTCTGCCAGGGCTGGCCAGGGCTGTCCCAGAGGGATTTGCCAGTCCACCCTGCGCAGAGCAGCCTGGAAGAAGCTTCTGTGCAGGGCTGGGACAGGATCCTGCCCATCCCTCTGTGCCCCCTGCTCCCACCCATGCTGGGTTCCCCACACCAAGCGCTGGCTGTGGGCGCAGCAAGCTCCAGGCACACGGGGCTGCCGGGAGGCTGTGGGAGCTGGCGCCGGCATGCCTGCCCCACAGTGGGTACGGGGCATCGGCACAGCTGACCCACGGACCTGGCACCGGCGAGCTCCGGAGCAGCCTCAGCGACCTGCATCCTCCTGCCCCACGTGTGGCTCAGGATCTATTTCATCATCTGGAGAAAAGCATTTACTGCCAATAAACGGGCTAATTAATTCTCCTCAAAGACCTCTCAATTATTCATCTCGGGCCACAGAGAAAACAATTACAGCACTTACCTCAGCCCTGGCTCAGCCAGTGCAGCAGCCAGCGCGGGGCCAGGGCTGGCGGCAGGCAGGGCATGGCCCAGGACGGCCCGGCACTGCTCCTGGCACAGAGACCTGCCCGGCCAGCCCCAGCTGTGCCCACACGGCAGGAACGGCCCCGCGGAGCTCTGGAGAAGGGCTGCCGAGCCGTCCCAGCCACCCAGCCCCAAGCCATCGCTGGAAACGGTGCTCTCCCAGGGTGCCCACGAGAGCTGCTCCCGGCACCTGGGCTCAGGAGCGAGGGGACCTACCCAGCCCCCCACACCGCTCTTTGCCACAGGGCACGTCCCATAGGTCCGACCCCAATCTGCCCACACGCAGCCGAAGCCTCTGTGTCCCATCCACCGAGGACACGGCAGCGGTTTGCCCTCTTCCCCCCACCCGCCTGTGGTGGTCCCCTCTCCCCACCGTTGTCAAGGCAGCCTGGCTGCCCTCCACACCTCTGCCCAGGGACACACACCTCCGAGCCATGGCCAGGCCCAGCCACAGGCACCCCGCGAGCCGACTGCCAGTAACCCCAGCCCCGCGCAGCACATTGCTCCTGCTTGACCGGGGACAGGCAGGACCCGTCCTGCCTGGGGACCCAGTGCCCTGCTGCCCCTCTGCCCGCAGCCCCAGGGGCCAGGCCGTGCTGGGGTTCCCCTGGGAGAGGGGCTTTTTTCCCCAGACCGTTCCCCGTCTCCTCGTCCCTTGGGATGCTCCTGCTGCCCCACGGCGGGGTTGAGGCCCTGCTCCCTCCGCATCAGCTGCGCCTTGAGAAGGAAAACCTGCTGCACCGCTGGCACCGTGACCTCGGAGGTCCCTTCCCCGGCACAGCTGGAGCACACCTGGGCAGGATGCGGGCGCAAAGACCCCCGGGGCCGGGGCTGCTCTCTCCCACCCACCCCCCCGTGCACGGCGGCTCAGGCTCCCCTGGCACAGCCATCCCGCCGCCTTCGGGACCCCTCGGCCCCCCGGCAAGCGGGGCATCGCTTCCCCGGGGCGGGCGGGCAGAGCCCCGGGCCCGCAGCCACCGGCCGGGGCAGCGCAGGGGCCCGGGGCGGCGGCGGGGCCGGGGCGGGAAGGGTTAAGGGCGGCCCGCGCCCCCCCGGCGGCCGAGGGGCGGGCCTGTCGGGAAGCCGGGATTTCTGCGGTGGTTTTACTGGAAAAGTTGTTGCCGGCGGAGGGAGGGGTCACCCCGGCAGCCCCGGCAGGTTGGGGACGGGGGGACCGGCCGCGCCGCACCTCCCGCCGCCGACTCCGCCGCGCTCCCGCAGCCCCGGGGACCGGCAACGTCCGCCGGGCTCCGGCCCCGGGCTCCGGCCGCTCCCACCGCCTGCACGGCCGGGCACCCACGCACGGCTCACCCGGCTGCCGGACGGAGGCTCCGCCGGTGCAGACCCTGCCCGTGCTCCCGGGACACCCCCGGGACTGGGGCCGTGTCCCGAGCTGGTGCCCCGTGGGGAGCCACCACCCCAGTCACAGCCGAACCTCGCACCACACTGGCCACCCCCGCCAGCCCTCCTCGGGCACTCCCAGCCCACCGGGTCGGGGCGGCCGGTGCCCGCCAAGTGCGTCCCAACGGGGCCATCGAGGGTTTGTTCTGGGCTCAGGCTCGTTGGGACGCCACGTGTGCGAGCAGCCACCGGCGCACGCCCCAGAGCCTGGGCCCAACGTGCCAACGGCGCCGTTACAGCAGGACAGCGGCAGAGACGGCAGTGCCCATCCCTCGGCGCCACCTCCACCCCCAGCACGGCCTGGCACTGGCTGTGGCACAGCACGGCACGGCACGGCACGGCACAGTGGAGGTTTGGCGGTGCCCCTGGCAGGCTGAGCCAGGAGCCTGGCACATCCCAGCGCTTCCAGGCATCGCTCCACAGTTCCCGACAGTAGGAAATCACTTGGCTCCGCGGCTCCTGCCCCTCCGGGGGTGATTGATGGTGGCTCCCCCCTGCCCGGGTGGGAGCGGGGCCCTCTAGGCCAGCCCGCCCCAGCCCACAAGGACAAGCCATGGCAGCCCGCAGCGCAGGCAGCATGGGCAGTGCAGGCAGCGTGGCCGCAGGGCCAAGGCAGCCCAACAGGAAAACGTCCCCGAGCTCATGCCGAGCATTTCGGTTCACCGCCAGGCCCTGCGGCCAGTGCCAGGCACCCCACGCAAGACACCCATGGCAATCTCTGTGCCACAGGCAGCCCTGTGCCTACAGCCCCTGCCCGCCTGGGACCCAAGCACCGGCCACCAGCCCTGTCCCTGGGGCAGCCATGTGTGTCGGGGGGCAGGCAGCTCGGCCCCAGCCCAGCGATGGCTAAGGAGGCACAGCCACGCCGGTGCTGGCCACAGCCCCTCCTGAGGCACCAGCAGGGAGGACGCATGTGGGGGCCCAGCCCCAGGGCCAGGGGGCCAGGAGGTGCAGCTGGGGGAGCGGGCAGGGGCTGGCGGCAGCTCTCCCAGGGCTGCTAGTGGGGCCGGGGGTTGGGGGAGCCCGGCCGGCTCCGGGAATCGCCCCGGCAGCTGCCAGGCCTGTGGCAGGGAGGGCGGGGGGGGGGGAAACACGATCCTCCCCGGCGGGACCCGGGCTCCGCTCCCCGCCGGGCCTCGGCTGCTAATTTTAGCCCTGGGGAGGCACCGCTGGAGCGTGAGCTCAGCCCACCATGGCCACACGTTCAGTGGCGCCGGGAGCCAGGAGCCACCAGCCAGCACGGGCAGGTGGGCGGCCATGGCAGCCGCGACACAGCCCAGCCCCGGGCAAGCCCCCGAGCGAGCCCCCCCAGCTGCTGGACGAGCCCCTGCTGAGCCGCCAGCCAGGCGCCGGTGCTGCCCTCCCGCTGCCCGCGTGCCTGCGGCCTTGGCTCGGCCAGCCCCACACGTGGCCACAAGCCCTCCTGCGGGCCCCAGCACTGGCCCCGCCGGGGGGGGGCTTGCCAGGTGCCAGCAGCCGGGGAGACCCCTGAGGCAGGTCCCAGCCCAGCGCCCCGGGGAAAGGCCCTGGGGGGGCTGGCAGGACGTGGGGCTCGGCGGAGGAGGCCCTGCCATGCCTCAAGGTCTTGCCAAGGATGTGGCCACCTCCCAGCGAAGGAGCCCCCTGCGTGGCCACGGACCCCAGGCCCTGCCGGGCCGGGGGGGCTGCACAGCGCAGAGCCCCCTCAGGTCACCCACGGCAGCGCTTGCAGGGGCTGAGATGAGAGGCACAGCCGGGACGGGTGCTCTCCACAGCGCTGCAGCCGGCCCCGTGGCACCGTGGGACACCCCAGGGCCACCTGGCCACCCCCGCCGGGAGCAGCGTGAGCGGATGGGCAAGTGGCTGGGGAGGCCACTGCCAAGGGATGCTCCGTCCAGCCAGCCCTTCCCGAAGGAGCCGGGGAAGCGGCTCTGGAGCCTGCGCTGCCCCAGGGCAGCTGCCCCAGCCACGGTGGGGTCCCCAGCCCAGGGCCCCACAGCTGCAGTTCCCCCCAGCCCTTCACCTGCGGCGTGACCGGCCAGGCTGGCCGGCGCTTACTGGAAGAGGAAGCTGCTGGGAAGGCAGCGGGGCAGCTTTGGGGAGGAGAGGCTCGGCTCAGCAGCCGGCAGAGCTCGGCTGTCCATGCTCCCAGGTCCAGGGCCAGTAACGGGAAGCGTCTGCTCTCAGTGACGGTAAATCAGATCGGGGAGATTAGAGGCCTTTTTGCCTAATCATGAGCAGCTTGAAGTTGGAGGACAAGTTCCTGGAACAAAGAGGAAATGGAGGCAGTAAATAAAGAAAAACTGTTAACATGTGGCCCTGCGTGTGAAAAACGTCTCCGTGAAGAACTGTTTATGGCTCACTCATCTGTGGGGCTGGCAGCGCGGGGCGCAGCGGGAGGCGGCGATGAGGCCCTGCGCGCAGGGGTGCGGGCAGGCAGCTGGGGCAGTGGCGGGGGGCTCGCGGGTGGAGGGCCTGGGGGGGCTGGGGGTGTGTGTGGGAGCATGGCAGAGGGAGGAGGAAGGCGGCAGTGTAGCGGGGCCATGGCGCAAGTGGCTGGAGCGGGGATGCCAGGGAGGCTGCGTGCCTGGGGAGGCAGCAGCACAGCACGGGCGAGGAGGGAGGCACCGGGCAAGCAGGGGCCGGGCAGCACGTGGCCCCCGAGGGGAAGGGGAGCACCCGAACACCCCACCGCTCCCCCTGCAAGTGCCGAGTGCTGCAGAGCTGTGCCGTGGGCTGGTCCAGCCCAATGCGGGGCAGGCTGCGGTCTCATTGCTGTGCCAGGCAGGTGTCCCCCTGCTCCGGGGGCAGTGGGGATTTCTGCCAAGCGCCAGTAAGCCCCCTCCCCACTGCTGGCAGAGAGTGCCGCGAGCTGTGGAGCTGCCCCCGGCCGACTCGAGCGCTGCTGCTGTGCGTGCCTGCCCGCAGAGCCACAGGACGGCGTCAGCTGTTGCCAGGGCAGACGCAGCCAGAAACCAGGGCCGATTCCCAGCAGCAAGGTCACCTCGCGCTGTCCCTGCCAGCAGCGGGAGCAGCATGGCGGGAGCCATCGCTCTTCAGCACATGGCACCATGGGCCTGCGGAGACTCATGGATCCCCGCAGAGTTGCAGCTGAGCGGGCACACACGGCCTTGTGCTGATGCTCCCTGCAGCTGGGCGTCCAGGACGGGCGCTCCGGCAAAGCGAGGGCACACGGGAGAACCGGGGAGTCGGGGGCAGCACCCACCCGTGTCCCCCAGTGCCTCCGCCTGTCCCTGCACCGTGGCTCGGGGTGCAGGGCGGAGGGGGGGATGGAGGGCTGGGGGGGGGGTCTGCGGGGCCGCGCTGCGGGGGCAGCCCCGGGACGCGCTCGGTGCCCACGCCGGAGCCGCAGCCCCGTGCCCGGCCACCCCTGCGGGTCGCGCAGCCCCCGGCAGCGGGTCGCCGCGCCCGCCCCGCCCGGCCGGTCCCGGGAGCCCTTGCGGGGGGCGGTCCCGGCGGTCCCGGCCATGCTGGCGGCGCGGGGAGCGGGCGCGGCGTTGCGGCGGGGGCGGCTGCCCGCGGCGGGGACCGGGGCGGGGGCCGTGCAGCCCCGGGGCTCCCCCCGCCCCGCCGGGTGCCCGCCGCGCACCGTGGACCTGCGGAGCGACACGGTGACCCGTCCCTGCGCCGGGATGCGCCGCGCCATGGCCCGCGCCGCCGTGGGCGACGACGACTACGGGGAGGACCCGGCGGTCAACGGTGGGCGGCGGGGACGGACCCCCCCGCGGCCCCGGGCACGGCAGAGACGGGGGGCGCCCCCCCGCGGCGAGTCCCTGCCTGCAGCCGCCCGGCGCCCGGGGGGCAGCCGGGATGGGGAGCCCCCAGCGGGGCTTCTCCGGGGCTGGGGGGAATGGGGGCGGCAGCCCGGACCTGGGGGGCTCCTGGCTGTCCCCCCCCACACCCACCCAGGGCCAGCAGACACCCCCCCACAGCCCCCCCGTGCTTTTCCCCTGCAGAGCTGCAGCGCCTGGCCGCAGGGATGCTGGGGATGGAGGAGGCTCTTTTTGTGCCCACGGCCACCATGGCGAACCTCATCGCCGGTGAGTGCCCGGGGCTGTGCCCGGCCCTACTGCCCCGCACCCTGGGGCGGCCAGGCCACACACCGAGGGGTTGGTTTATGCCCCCCATCCCATGGAGGGTGCGGAGGGCGAGACCAGCCCCGCTCCTCCCCAGAGGCCCCACAGAGCCCCGCTTCTGCTTAGGAGGCTGCCGGGGTGGCCGCAGGGGAGAGCTGTGGGCAGCACGTCCCTTCTGACCCCACTGCATCTCCTCGCCCCTTCCTCGGCCCCCTCCACCTCAAATCTGTAGCAGCACAACCCTGCTCAGCCCCCGGAGCTGCTGCCTGCTTCACGCTGGGGATGAGCAAACCCCCCCCGAACTTTGGGGCTGCTTGTTCCCGACCCACATTGAGCCTCTGCTCTGTTAACCTTTACCCGCTTCGCTTGCCTGCCCTCCTGTCAGCGGGGCTCCACTCTGCACTGCGTGGGCCCTGCTCCAGCCCCAGCCATGCGCCTGCACTGGGGGGCAGAGGCCATGTCCCCCCAGCTGCTGCGGGCACTCCCCTCTGACAGCCCCCCACCTCTGGGGCAGAGCGGGTGCCCCGTGCCCGCAGGAGCCCACGCTGCTGTGGTGCCACTGTGCTGTGAGCCCAGCCTTCGCGCGCTGGAGCCCCCCAAAGCACCAGAGCGCAGGCAGCTCGTGGGCGCCCCGGCTGAGCCTGCCCACCCTCCCGCACCCACCGGGTGCTGCCGCCATGCCCCCTCCCTCACAGCCCTTCTCCCTCCTAGTGATGTGCCACTGCCAGCGCAGGGGAGCCCAGCTGCTGCTGGGCCGGGACGCCCACCTGCACGTCTACGAGCACGGTGGAGCCGCACAGGTGGGTGCTGCGGACGGGCGGGCTCCGGCCGGGCTCCCGGGGCACGGCGGGCCCGGTGGCACCGGCGGCGCAGGCAGGGGCTGGAGGGTGGCTTGCTGCTGCCCTCCTCTGGCTGCCGGGCCCGGGGATCCCCCGTTGAGCTGCAGCAGCGGCATCACCCGGGTCACCCCGAGCCACGGCCTGGGGCACGAGTTCAGCTGAGCACGCCTGGTGCAGGGGATGGAGGGGCAGAGGGCTGGGACCCCCATGCACCGCCACTGTCCCCTGTCACCTCTGCTCTCTGCCCTGTCCCGGGGACAGGTCGCTGGCGTCCACTCCCAGGCACTGCCAGACCTGCCAGACGGCACCTTTGACCTGGACCAGCTGGAGCTGACCATCCGTGAGGCCCACAGCAGCCGGTACCACCCGCGCCCCGAGCTCATCTGCCTGGAGAACACGCACAGCTCGGCGGGGGGCCGGGCGCTGCCCCTCGCCTACCTCCAGCAGGTAGGAGCCAGCGGCTGGCAGCAGCCCTGCCTCGGCGCAGGCAGCCGGCCGGACCTGGCAGGACGCCAGCGCAGGGACGCCAGGGCCTGCCTGAGGAGCTCAGAGCACGGCTCTTATTGGCACCGGCTGCTCCACGGGGCTCGGTGCTTCCGGGGGTCCCTCCAAGCCCAGCTCCTCCTCTGCATCCCCCAGGTCCGTGGGCTCGCTGACCGCTACGGGCTGCGGGTGCACATGGACGGAGCGCGGCTGATGAACGCGGCGGTGGCCCAGGATGTGGAGCCAGCTCGGATCACCCGGCACTGTGACTCTGTGTCCCTGTGCTTCTCCAAGGTGTGTTCACACGGGGAGGGGGTCCCCGGGGCCAGGTGGGACCAGCACAAGCTGGGGCCTTACCCTTGCCCAGGGGCATCGGGCTGAGCGCCCAGCCGGCAGGGGCAGCCCCCCAGGGCAGCTCAGGTCACCCTCCCAGTGGCTCCACAGGGCCTGGGCGCCCCGGCCGGCGCGGTGCTGGCCGGACGCCGGGAGTTCATTGCTGAGGCCTGGCGTGCGCGGAAGCTGCTGGGCGGGGGGATGCGGCAGGCAGGCGTGCTGGCAGCCGCTGCCCGCGTCGGGCTGGAGCACGCGGCCGCGACGCTGCGCAGAGACCACGACAACGCCCGACGCTTCGCTGAAGGTACCCTGGGGCCCCTTGGCGCACTGGGAGGTGCAGGCGCCTGCGGCCCAATGCCACGCTCTGCCCACGCTGCTGTGCAGCCGGGTCCTGCCCTGCCCCACAGCTCGGCGTGTGCCCAGCCTTACCCCCCCGCCCCCCGCCGGTGGGGCTCACCGCACCCAGCACCTCCCGGCACTGCCGGGGGTAACCGTGGTGCCAACACCTTCCCCAGGCAGCTATGCTGGGTGTCCAGCCAGGGACAGATGCCGCTGGGGTCCCTGCCTGGCTGGAGTGATGGGACGATGCTTTCCCTGTCCCCATGGTACCCCTGGTGCCACTCAGGGGGAGGGCAAAGGGCCCCTCCTTCAGCCGGGAGCTGGGGCAGCGCTGCAGCCTCCGCTCCCGGGCACCAGGCTCTCAGCCTCCCCCCTGCCTCCCCCAGGCATCCAGGAGCTGAACTCGCCCCTGTGCTCGGTCAACCTGATGGCGGTGGAGACAAACATCGTGATGGTGAGCGTCAGGGGGGGCTGGCCGTCCCCCGCCGAGCTCTGCGAACACCTGCAGGCTGTGAGTGAGGAGGAGTTGGCCGAGACTGGCCAAGCTGTCAGCGTCCTGCTGTTCCCCTGGTCGGCACACACCGTGCGCGCCGTCTGGCACCGTGATGTCTCGGCCCGTGACACCGAGCTCGCAAAGAACAAGCTGGAGTTTGTGGCTAGGAAGTGCCAGGAGAAGCTGGCCCTGGGACTGCACCCGACTCCTCCGAGCGCAGGGGGAGCCTGAGCATCCCCCCAGCCCCAGCCCGGGGCAGCTGCTCCCCTGGTGCTGCAGGCGAGCTGGGCTCTCCCGGCTCTGTCCCAGCAGCCAGCAGCAGAGGGGCTGGGACCAGCCACAGCGTGCTCTAGGCACGTTCCCAGCCAGCTGCAGCACAGCGTCCACCCCTGCGTGCAGCCCAGCCCCGGGAAACCCCAGCCCACCCCCAAAGTGGGAGCACCGCACCTCCCCGGAGGGAGGGAGCACCTTCGCAGACATGCCGAGGGGCAGTGGGGAGCCCACATCTCACGCCACCGCCCAGACCCAGCAAACACAGCCTCAGAGCACCATCTAGTCCTCGACAGCAGCTCTGCTTCTGTAACTCAGGTCCTGCACCCAAAAGCAGAGCCAGACACCTCCCACCCCAAAGGCCACACGCTGCGCCTGGCCCATGCGCACCGCACGTGTGCAGGGATGCTGCAGCAAGGAGACAGATCCCGAGGGATGCTAGGGGCTCAAAATAAACATGTTCTGGCAGTGCTGCGGCTGTGCAGGGTGTTTTCTCCCAAACATGCTCCTCCCTTACCGTGCAGCAGGGACGTCGTCACAGCCCAGAGGTCCCCGTTGAGGGACCAGAGCTCCTGAGGATGTAAAAGCATCTCACAAGTTTGTATCTGGCCAGGACTGTCCCAAGGGCACAAGCCCAGCCTGGCCCAGATGGCTCCCCAGTGTGATCCTCCGTCACCCCTCATTCCCAAAGGCTCGTGTCACCCCAGTCCCACAGCCAGGCTCTGTTCTGGGTTGGCGAGTCCCCAACTCTGCCCGTGCAAAGAGCCGGGCCGGGCTCTGATGCGCTCCCTGCTGCCGGCATGAAGAGCCTGGCTGTGGGACGGGGGCTCCGGGCTGGGAGAGGAGATTCTGCAGCCACATCTGGTGTGCACTCACCAGCTTAGCACAGCCCCAACTCCCAGGGAGCAGAGTTACACCCATGCAGCAGTTATTCCCGTTATATTTTGTATTGGCAATAAGCAGTTTAAAGGAAACCGATGGAACAAACTTCATCACCAGGTCATCCAGACAGAGCCCTGCAGGCCTGCCAGCTCCGGGCACTCCAGACAGGCAGGAACACCCCAGCAAAGGAACGCCAGCCCAGGCGAGAATCGGTGATAACCGGTGCTTGAGGCCGCCCCGCCGGCTGCAGGCTGGAGGGAGCGGAGGGATCACAGAGGGTGTGTGGAGGCAGAGGCTGCCCTGTGCTGCAGGAGCGAGGAGCGGAGCAGGGCAGGGTGTGCACAGGCTGCCTGTCACCGCCACGCAGGGCTGTGGTTCCCGTTCAGTTTGCTCCCAACATGCCATCAAGCTCTTGAAATCATGGTCAGAATCACCTGGGATGTGGAACCGAGCTCTGTGAGCAGTGCCCGGCCCCGCTCCTCCACCCCTGGAGATGATGTCCAGCCCTGAAGCCACAGCCCCGCACCCACCCAGGTAAGCTCCCCTCGGCACAGCGCTCCTGGGCTGCCGGTCTCAGCCATGCTCGGGGGGCAAAGGGCGGACGGGAGTTCTTCCCCCACCTGAGTGAGGACATAGCTCTCCTCCGACAGCTTCTCGATGATGTCAAAGTGATCCACGCCCGCGAGATCCAGCAGGGAGACGGACCAGCCGGCAGCACGCAGGGCCTGCGGAGGGAGTGGCACTGCCAGGAGGGAGCCGACCTCCATCCTCCCTGGGCAGGGCAGCAGGAACCACGGCCTGGCAAGGACCAGTGTCCTCCCCCGAGCCTCTGTCGTCTTCGCCAGCAGCCACCGCACAGCAGCAGAAATACAGCACACGAGCTCTTTGTCCCAGCCCAGCAGGTCCGAGCGGGCTGGCAGGAGCAGCGGAGCTGAGAGGGGGCTGCCGGGGGCTCACCTGGCCATACTCCTGCGACTGCCTGCGGAACTCTGGGGAGTCGTGCTGGGCCACAGCCACAAGTACCTCGCAGGACATGGGCGCTGCTGAGGGGATGCAGAGCATGGGGCTGTTCCTCTGGGCCACCTCCCTGGAGGAGACACCGCAGTGACAGCCCACGGACCCCCGCATCCTCGGCTGTGCGCACCAGCCGTCCAGGGGGCGTGGGGGTCGCCAGTGCCTGGGGCTCGGGCTTTCTGTGCAGGCAGGGGCAGAGCTGGCTGCAGAGCTGATGGCGTTGGCCCGCAGGCTGTGCTGGCCAAAGCCACGCATGTGCGCAGCCGGCCTGTGGCCTTTCCCAGCTGCTGCCCCGCCGTGGGTGAGCTCACCGGCTCATGTTCAGCGCATCGTTCACGTAGGTGTGCAGGATGGGCTCGAGGTCGTACACGCCACTCACCAGCACGGCTCCTAGAGGCAGAGGGGCCGGCGCGTGAGGGGCCCTGCAGCTTGAGCCTCTCTCATAGAACCATCAAATCACAGAATGGTTTGGGTGGGAAGGGACCTCTAAGGGCCATTTAGTCCAACCCCCTGCCATAGGCAGGGACAACTTCAACTGGATCAGGCTGCTCAGAGCCCCGTCCAACCTGGCCTGGGATGTTTCCAGGGATGGGGCATCTCCCAACTCTCTGGGCAACCTGGGCCAGGGGCTCACCACCCTCAGCGTAAAGAATTTCTTCCTTACAGCCCTGTGCATGGGAACTCTCCTTGTGCCCACATCCCCAGGCCTCGGTGAGCTGCTGGTGGGTGCAGGACACGCACACCCCGGGGGCAGCTTGTCCAGGAGCCCAGAGTCCTGCACTCCCCGCGCCTGTGGGCAGCTTGTCTCCATCGGCAGCAGAGATGCCTCGTCCCAGGTACGGACACCCTGGACACAGCTGCGCTACCTTTGATATCCGGCACCACTCCATACTCCGTCCAGTCCGTGGCCAGCACCATGGCTGCCAAGTGGGCCCCGGCCGAGTGTCCACACAGGTACAGGCCTCTGGAGAGAGGGAGCCATGAGCCAGTGCAGGAGGGGATGGCATGGCGCCTGCCCAGGGACACCCCGCTCCACACGGAGGAGGCGGTGCAGCCGCAAGCACCGCAGCCCAATTGCGGCAGCTCGGACACATCTCCCGATCCATCAACTGGCGCCTCACGCAATGACGCGGGAGCACCGTTTGCCCGGAAGGCCCGCCAACGGCCACGGTGGTGGGGTGGAGGGGACCCCGGGTGGCCCACCTGATCCTGGAGTACCGCTGCACCAGGAAGGCGAGGCTGCGCCGCACCTGCAGCACCATGGCGTCCATGTGGCCTGGGCAGAGGGCAGAGGGCAGAGTCAGGAGGGCGCCGAGCCAGCGCTGGCAGCCGCCACCTCCACTGGGCAGCACCTACCTTTGGGGGCTATGTCATATCCCACTGCCACCACCGCCACCCCCTGTGACACCAGCGGGGGGGCTGCGAACCCCGACTCGTCCTTACTTAGGGGGGAAACAGAAGGTAGCCATGCCACGGGGGCCGGGGGCTGCCGGGAGGCCGAGCAGACCCAGAGCACCCAGAACAAGTCCGGGTGTCCTGAGAAGGGAGGCAGGGGGAGCGGGCCGGGGGGGTCCTGTCCCGAGGGACCCCCTCTCCGACAGCCCACCTCACCTCAGGCACTGCCAATATCCGCCGTGGATGTAGACCAGGGCCGGGAATGCTGCGCGGCACAGCCCGGGGTGAGCGGGGAGCCCGGCCACCGCCCGCCCCTCCGCCGACCCACCCCCCGCCCCCGGCACCTACCGCCGGCGGGCTCCGCGGGGAAGTAGATGTCCAGCTTCTCCCGGTCTCCGTCGCCGTAGGGGACGTGCAGCGAGGTCTGCGCGCCGGCCCGGGCCCGCTGGGTCCCTGCGGGAGGACGGACACGGCGCCTGGCGCCCCGCTCCCCCGCGGCAGCCCCGCTCCCCCCCGCGTCCCCCGCTCCCCTCGCCGCCCCGGCACCGCCCCCGCCTCACCCGCCGCCGTGGCCTCCAGGTGGGCCTGGATGACGGCCTCGCTGTCCAGGCGGGGGGACCAGCGGCTGGGGGAGTACTGCTGCTCCAGCGCCTGCGGGGGTGCACGGGGCTGCGCACCGGGGCGGCTCCGCCGGGGCGGCGGGGACCGGGAGAGACGCCCCGGGCGGGAATCGCGGACCCTACCTCCACCGGCATGTCCCGCCAGACCCCCATGCTGCTGCCGGTCCCGGTCCCGGTCCCGATCGCGATCCCGGTGGCGGTCCCGGTCCCGATTCCGGGCCTCGCCAGACGCGGCCCCGGGGGCGGGGCCAGAGCCCGGGGGCGGGGCCAGCCTGCTCCTATTGGCCGTTCGGGGCGAGGGCGGGATGAGGGGCGGGGCCAGAACCATGGGGCGGGAAAGGCCCCCTCCCATTGGCCGGCCGGGGGGCGGGGCTGGGAGGTGTGGACGGGGGGGCGGGTCCGCCCCGCTGCCATTGGCAGCCCAGGGGGCGGGGCCCGGGCCGGCGCGCGTGCTGGCGGGGCGATGACGTCAGGGCGGCGGCGCCGTGCACGCCGTGCAGGAATATAAGAATTTTCGCGCCCGTGCTGCCACTGGCTGGCGCGGCATGAGCCCTCCTTCGATTGGCTGGAGTGATGGCGCGTGGGCATGAGCTCTCCCCGGATTGGCCGGCGCGGCCGTGAGGCGCGCGCGGGTCGTTCGGCCGTCTGGCGCCATGAACTGCCTGACTGTGCCCGGCGTCCACCCCGGCTCCCCCAGCCGCCCGCGCGGGCAGATACAGGTATCGGCGGGGGCCGCCCTGAGACGGCGACGGCGGGCCGGTATTGGGGGTTGGTGGGGCTGCGGGCCCAGGCTGATCCCGAGGGGAGGACGCGGGGCTGGGCCGGTACCGGGACGGGGCAGAGGGATGCGGGGCGGGGCTGGGCCGGGCCGGTACCGGAGGGTGTGCCCGGGCTGTGCGGGAGGACGGCTGGGGTGAGCTGCTTGGGGCCCAGGCTCTCAGACCCATAGTGGGGCTGGGCTGGTCCTGGGGTGCAGGGGACACCGGGGATGCCGGGCCGGTTCCGGGCGGGATGCGCTGGCTGCGGGGGGACAGGGGTCGCACCAGCTCCGGGGGGGAGCCAGGAATCCTGGAGCCATCCTGTGGCTGGGCTGGTACCGGGGGCTGCCTGCACGGTGCCCCCGCCGAGCTGTGCTCACACCCGCTGACCCCCACGGTTCTGCCCCAGGTGATCTTCGGCCCCATGTTCTCCGGGAAGAGGTAGGTGTTGGGGGATAGGGGGGAGGCAGGGGCTAAGGCAGCAGGGGCCAGGTGGGCAGGGGGCTGCAGGCCCTGCTGACTGCTGTCTCTCGCAGCACGGAGCTCATGCGGCGGGTGCGGCGGTTCCAGCTGGCTCAGTACCGGTGCCTCCTGGTGAAGTACGCCAAGGACACGCGCTACTCCGTCTCCGGCGTCTCCACACACGACAAGTGAGTCCCTGGGGCAGGAGGAACCCCGCACTGCGGGCCAGGCAGCCTGGCTCACCCTCTCGCCCTCCCTTCCCCGCAGGAGCACCATGGAGGCCCTGCCAGCCTGCCTCCTCATGGACGTGTACCAGGAGGCGCTGGGCTCTGCCGTCATCGGCATCGACGAGGGCCAATTTGTAAGTGTATGGCCACGGCAGGTCCTGGGGAGCTCTGTAGGATGCAGCCTCTTCTCAACACCCTGTGCAGAAGGTGGTCTGAATCCTCTGTGGGAGGGAGGGATGGGAAGACATACCCTGGGGCAGTTTGATCCTGCTGGACTATGCTGGTATGGTCAAACCCTTCCCTTAGTCCCTGCAGGCTGAGGGCAGTGGGGTTGGGGTCCATGGAGGGGCAACATGGCTCTAATTTTCTTGTGCCCTGGGCATGTGCTGCTGGATCCTGAGCGAAGTGATGCCTCTTCTTCCTCCTGACGCTGTTTCTGTCCCTCCTCCAGTTCCCAGACATCGTGGAGTTCTGTGAGATGATGGCAAATGCTGGGAAAACCGTCATTGTTGCTGCTCTTGATGGGACTTTCCAGAGAAAGGTAAACCACTCTTTTCTTTAGTACAGCAGCTGCTTTGGGCTCCACGTAGAACCCATCCAACAGAACTGCCCCTGCTGTCTTGGCACAGGCTTTCGGGAGCATCCTGAACCTCGTCCCGCTGGCAGAGAGTGTGGTGAAGCTGAATGCCGTGTGCATGGAGTGCTACCGAGAAGCCTCCTACACAAAGAGGCTGGGAGCAGAAAGGGAGGTGAGTTCCCTTGGAAGAGAAAGCACTTCAGTAGCTTCACCCTGCCGGTCCTGCCAGTCTAGAGGGATCCCCTCAGGGGAACGGAGATCTGCAGAGTCACTCTCCCAATTTTCTTGCCAGGTTGAAGTGATTGGAGGAGCAGACAAGTACCACTCTGTCTGCCGAGCCTGCTACTTCCGCAAGCGGCCTCAGCAGACTGGGTTGGAAAACAAGGAGAATGTGCCCATGGGGGTGAAGCAGCTGGACGTGGCTGCCTCACGGAAGATCTTTGCTTCTTGACTGCTGGGCTCCTGCACGGGGAAAAATGAGAGGAAGGAAGCTACGTGCTGCAGCCCCCAGATGCCAGATCTGGCTTCCCTTGCTTTTAGCAAAACTGTTAAGTGTCTTAGCTCTGCCTGCCAAGCCGCTGTTCCTCTGCACTGAGCGCCGGGAAAGAAGAGGATCAACCCGATGTGATGCCGGGGGGAAGCTGAAGCAGGAGCCTGACTAAAAGCGAGTTCCTTTCTCGTACATGGAAAAGCGACAGGTGTAGTTACTGATGCTGCCACATAAACAGGTCCCAAAAAACTGTCCCAGCAAGCCAGGCTGCAGGGCTTCCATCGCCTGCCATAGTTCGGCCTGGTCTCCTCCCTGTGTTCAGGCTGGCACTGGTGGATGGTTCACTTGCCTGTCAACGCAACCGTTTCTTTATCTCTTGCACACTGTTGCTAAATTCCAGGTTTCTTAAGACAATGTACAGTAAGTTAGTATTTTAAGCCCACTTCCTTTTTTAGCAGCCTGAGGGATAACTCGTTGCTTGTCGTAGAGCTGTGGCACAACTTTTCAACTGACACACGTAGCAGCTGCCCGGCCCTCAGCAGTCCCTCTGAACGACTCTGCACGGCCTGTCCCTTTGCTGTTACAATCACCTGCTGTAACTGTCCTGTAAACTTTTGTTGAAACAGAGGCGGCGGGGGGGAGAAGGAAGGCTTGTCTTGACAGCCTGACAGTGGGCTCTTCTGAACCCTTGAACTTTAAAAGGGCTGGCAGTAGTCTCGTAGTAGTCTGTGTATTTAGTTCTTCCAAAAGGACTCTTGACTTCACTTCAGGAAGAGCCTCCTCTCCAAAATCAGGGTGGTTTTGCTCAGGTCCAAGCTTCGTGCTGCCACTTCAGTGCTTGGTTACCTGTGAAGGGTTTGGAGGCTCAGGACTTTATCTGTAAAGGTTTGGGCTACTGTTTCTGTGCAGATCGAGCTACCTGGAGAAGGGTCTCTGCTTTGAGTGGTTCTCAACTCTAGTCATGTATCTTGCTCTCCCTCCTGAGCCTTCTAAAAATTCTCGAGGCTGATTCTTCCTCTGCTGTAAGTTGACTGAAGGATCCTCTTTCCCCTTTGCTTGACTTGGCTTCTGGTAGGTTGTGGAGTTTTTTTCCTTACTCCTTGCAAAAGTGCTTTTCCCTGTAAGCCAGTGTCCGCGAGCTCCAAGCAGCAGCTCTTGGTTCTGGCCAGGTCAAATCTCCACGTGTGAATGCAGTGCTCTCTGTTTGCTGACACCCTCCAGGGGGAGGAGGCACCTCCCGAGAAGGTTACAAGAGCCATCTGAGAACCCCTGCTCCCTCTGCGTCACTTGACATGATGACAGTTGTACTCACAAGCACTTCATTGCCAGGCCTGGGCTTTCCCCTTGCAGGGCGGGGAGGCAGCACTGCTACTGGTTTAGATTAATAAATAACTTAATGAAGTTGTCTGTGTGTGTTTTATACCAGACTGCTTTGAGGCGGCTTCCCCGCAGCTCACAGTGTGCGAACGGTGGGGGCTGGTCGCTCGCAGCCCTAGCCCAGGTTGGTCAGCTGCTCGTGGCAGCTCTCTGCCCAGACCTTCTACCAAGCAGACTCCGCTGAGCGGGAGGAGGGATCACCTAAAAATAGATGCCAGCATGAGTGTGCTGTTTGCAGCCCAGCAGTTGGCTGGGGCTGCTCTGCCGCTTCCCTGCCTCGGGAACCCCCCAGCCCTCTGGGGAGAGAAGAGAAACAACCCTGTTTTCCTTCCCCAGAGAAGAAAGGCACGTGATGGCTCGGTGAAAAAGTTTATTCCTTCTCTACAGTGACAAAGAAAGAACTATTTCAAGGCCAGCCCCAGCAGCGACAGCTCGCACACTGCTGCTGGGAACAGCTTCACAGCAGGTGCAGCAGAAAACACAACCTGAGACGGCGCTGGCACGGGCAGCCCGGGAGAGCCAGGAATGCGGCGCGGGATGGCAGCCGCGATTCTGCGGCGGCAGTGCTTGGTGGGAGGCAAGCGAGGGGGCCCAGTACCAAATCAGCAGGAAAAGCGTTCCGGGATCTTCCTCGGACGCCTGGAGCAGCCACAGCCCTGCCGAGTGATCCTGGCACTCGCTGCTCCCACGGATCCCAAACCGCGTCCTCCGAGCGCTGGCAGCTCGAGTGCAGGCTGTGAGAAGGCACAGCACGGGGGTGCAGTCTAAAGAAGTTGGGGCTTTGGCATCAAGCTCACCCAGCAGCAGCCGAGGGGAAGGCACGGGGAGCCGGCGGAGCTGGGCCACGCCACCCGGCCATGCCACGGCAGCAGGAGCCAGCACTTGAGGGGCTGGAAAGGCACCGGGGCCAGGGCAGCAGTCACAGGGGCACAGCCAGGACAGAGCCGGGGGGGAAAACCACCCACCCACCCACCCTGCCACTTCCCCAAGGCACAACAGCGAGGGCAGGGGCTGGGGACCACGCTCAGCAGTTGCGAATCACCCACTATGTGCCAAATCACCCATTATGTG
Organism: Chroicocephalus ridibundus; assembly: GCF_963924245.1. Lineage (NCBI taxonomy): Eukaryota > Metazoa > Chordata > Aves > Charadriiformes > Laridae > Chroicocephalus > Chroicocephalus ridibundus. The sequence goes on from NC_086297.1 coordinate 4,686,661, forward strand.
CTGAATCACCCACCACACACCAGGCTCCCGGTCCCAGCGGCAGCGAGCGGGGCTCCACCGCTGGGACCAGGCCCCTCCTGTGCCCCAGCACTGAGGCCCGGTGGCTTCACACGGAGCAGCTGCCACCCTCCCGCCCCACCTTCCCCCTCCGAGTCGCAGGTCCCTCCCCTCCCGCCCCACCGAAGAGAATTGCACTGGTACAGCCGGCCCCGCCGCGCCGCCGGGCAGGGGCTCAGTACACTGGCGGCGGCTGATAGCCCTCCGGGCCTTCTGCCGTGTGGGTGAAGGGCGGCTGCTGGTAGCTGTCGTGGCTGATGTTGGGGTAGCTGGAGTAGGGAGTCGGAACCTCCGGGCTGGGGTCCACGTAGCTGCGAGCAAAGTCCTCCACCCCCATCTTGTACCTCTTGTAGGCAAAGGTGATCAGGAGGCCCTGGGGAGACAAGGGGCTGCGGCGTCAGGGCTGCGCGGCGCCAGGGAGCCCCTCCACGCTCCCCCCTGAGCTCCGCCACAGCTTCACTCACCCAGGAGAAGACGGAGAAGAAGCTGAAGGTGATGGCGGCACGGGCCGAGTCAGCCCCAATGTGCACTTCCCCAGCTGGCGTCCAGGCCCACTGGTTGGTCAAGAAACAAAAGCCGATGAACCACAGGAAGGTCCAGAGACCTGCGGGAAGAAGGTGGCGTGAGGGGCTGAGGCTTTGTTCCGCTGCTCCCAGGCAGGTCCCCAGGCTAGACCCTGCTCCCACCGGGCGCCTGCTGCCATGGTGGGGGGGGTCGGAGCCCGGCGCCACCACCCGCGACTCGTCGGAGCGCTCTCAGCAGGCAGCGCGTGGCCCGCGGGCAGCACGCCAGGCGGGAGCGACTCCCTTCGCCAGGCACCGGCAGCCACGTCACGGGACAAGGGCAGCCATTGTAGCAGCAAGAAGGAACAAGCCTTGCCCCGCGGCCGCCGGGTACCTGAGAAGCCGAGGTCCGCCAAGACCAGGTACTTGCGGTCGGTGGCGTTGCTGATCTGGGGGAAGTAGATATCCACCATGAAGAAGAAGATGCAGGCGAGGAAGGCCAGGATGCCGATGCCGATGCCGTAGCGGCAGGCGTCCTCGTTGCGGTTGAAGATGCAGAAGAGCTGGGGGGAGCTGGGCGAGTTGGTGTAACCCTCCCCGACCAGGCAGGAGAAAACGATCAGGGCGAAAACCTACAGAAGGTGGGAGCGGGTGTCCGGTGGGTGGCACCCCGGCGGTACCGGGGACCCTTCCCCGGGACGGGACGGTGGCACCGGGCAGGCAGGACGGGAGGGGAAGGCCGGGATGGGTCGTGCGGGCTCCGGGGCGCGGGGGCCCGCGCCCCGGAGCCCGCACGACCCATCCCGGCCTTCCCCTCCCGTCCCGCCCGCCCCAGTTCCCGGTGGAACTCACCGCGCTGGCGATCCGTGCCAGGACCTGCGGCTGCTGCACGAAACGTGCCAGATCGAAGGCACCGCCGGCCTTGGCCGCCCCGTACGCTCCGCCGCCTCCGCCGCCCTCCATCGCCCCGGAGCCGCCGCCGCTCCTGCGCGGCACCGCCCCGGGGAGGGACGGAACGGGCGGTTCCCGTCGTCTTCCTCCCCCTTCGGGGCGGAGTGGGGCGTGCTCAAGCCGGCGGGATCGGTTCTGCCCCCCCCCGGTCACCCTCGGTGTTCTCCGTGCCCCGTAGAATATTGCAGAGCGGGGCCCGGTCCTGCGGCGGAGGGTCCCGCATCCCCCTCCCCGGTCGGGTCCCGGTGAGAGCGGCCGGTGGAGAAGAGGGGGCTGGGCTTCGCAGAGGGGTGCTCCCGCCGCCCCCCTCGCCCGGTACCGGGAGGAGGCTGGAGGGATGGGATGGGATGGGATGGGATGGGATGGGATGGGATGGGATGGGATGGGATGGGATGGAGGGGCTTCACACCCACGCCGAGCCTCCTCCGGTGCCCCGCGGAGGCGACGGCAGCCCTGGGACTCATCTCTGTTCCCGGTACCAGGGAGGGCGAAGGGCTGCCGGGGACCCGCTGGGGTGGCGGGGCCGGGAGCGGGGCGCCGGTAGGGTGGTCGGGACCCCAGCCGGGGCGGCCGCCGGCCCGGAGCAGCCTCAGTCCGCCCCGGGGGGCTGCGGAGCCCGGTGGTGGGGAGGGGACGGGGAAGACGCTGAATCCCCCCCTGCCCCGGCGCACCGACGGGAGGTGGGAGGGGGCGCGGGCGGCTCGGTCCCGGCGGAGCCGCGCTCCGGCCCCGGGACGGCGCTGGCGGGGGGCACGGAGGTCTCTGCCTGGTGTCCCCCCGCCGGGGCGGGTGTGACCCCCGCGGGTCCTGCCGTGCCCTGCCGGGGTCGGTGTCAGGGGGCGCCCGGGGGCTCCGTCCCCTCCCCGGGACGGGGGCGGCGAGGCCCCGCCCCGCCCCTCCCGCGGGCGGGACCGGGACGGGCCCCGGCTGCGCCGCCTCCGCCATCCGCCCGCCCGCCCTTCCTTCCTGCCGCCGGCAGCGCTAGCCCGGGGCTAGTCCCGGGTTTAGCCCCGCCGTCCCGCTCCCCGGCACGCTCCGGCTGCGGCTCCGTCCACGTCCCAGAGGCGGGCGGGACCCCGGGGCCCCGGGGGAGCCGTGGGATTCGGGGTGGCCGCCGGTGCTGACCCCGTCCGCCCGCCGTGGCAGGGCGGCGTGCCCGAGGGAGCGCAGGATGTCCCGGCCGCCCTCCTTCACCCTCCGCGTCTCTGAGGACACCGGGAGCGATGGGTGAGTGGGGGCCTGCGCTGCCCCAGCCGTGCCCCGCACGCTCGGCCCCGGCATCCCGCAGGCACTGGGTGCCTGTGACGCAGGGCACTGTGGCCGGGCTTTGGGCTGGCACCGGGGCTTTGCCACGGCTCCATCCCCAGGCCCCAGTGCCCAGCCCAGCCCCGGGTGAGTGGGTCCCTGTCCCTGCAGCCAGGAGCCGAGCCCGGACAACGAGGGAGCCCTGCACACGTCCTTCCACCAGCTCATCCTGGAGCAGAGCAGCTTGGTGGAGGCGGGGCTGGAGCTGGAGATGCAGGCGAGGGGCAGAGGTAAAGCGCCACGGTCACAGCTAGGTTGGGGACAGCGTGTATGCCCAGGGCCATCTAGCCTCCCAGACCCCGCCTGGCCAGCTAGGGCTTGTGCCGAGGCCACAGCCAAAGCACTTGTAGGAACCCACTGATGCCTTCACCAGTGCAGGCAGCAGGGCAGACCTGCCCTCGGGGACACACTGGTGAGGCCACAACTGGAGTACTGTGTCCAGTTTTGGGCTCCCCAGTTCAAGAGGGACAGGGAACTACTGGAGCGAGTCCAGCGTAGGGCAACCAAGATGATTATGGGACTGGAGCACCTCCCTTATGAGGAAAGGCTGAAAGTGCTGGGACTCTTTAGCCTGGAGAAGAGAAGGTTGAGGGGGGACCTGATTAATGTTTACAAGTACCTAAAGGGTGGGTTCAAGGACGACGGAGCCAGGCTCTTTTTAATGGTTCCCAGTGACAGGACAAGGGGCAATGGGCACAAGCTAGAACATAGGAAGTTCCGTTCAAATACACGGAAAAACTTCTTTATGGTGAGGGTGACAGAGCACTGGAACAGGCTGCCCAGGGAGGGTGTGGAGTCCCCTTCTCTGGAGATTTTCAAGACCCGCCTGGATGCAGCCCTGAGGGATGTGCTTTAGGCAATCCTGCTCTAGCAGGGGAGTTGGACTAGATGATCTCTAGAGGTCCCTTCCAACTCTGAAGATTCCGTGATTCCGTGACACAGAGAGTATCCCTGGAGAAGGGGACACTCCGGGGGGAAGGTGCCTGGCCCTGTGCTGGAGTAGGGCAGCGGGGCCACGAGGACTGGAGCTGTGGGTGTTCCAGCTCTCACCGCTCCACGTCCTGCCCTCCTTCTCCAGAGCACCCGTCACATCTGGCTTCCCCAGACGCCTGTGCCACGGCCTGGCTGGAGCCCGGGCAGGGCGAGCAGCACCCTGGCTACTCCTCCACCACCCTGCGGATCCTCGCTAGCATGCCCAGCCGCACCATCGGTAGGTGCCACCCGCCCTTCCCCAGGCCAAGAGCCCCTCGGGAGAGCTCTCCCCTCTGCCCTGCTCTGCCGCAGCCGCCCACCCTCCTGCCCTGCTCTCGCCCGCAGGCCGCAGCCGCGGGGCCATCATCTCCCAGTACTACAACCGCACGTCCCGGCTGCGGCGCCGGAGCAGCCGCCCGCCTCTGCAGCAGCTCTGCCGCGCGGCACGGCCCAGCCTGCGGCAGTATGACCTGGAGACTGACCCTGCCATGGCCACACTGGAAGGTGAGGGTTCTCTGGGAGCAGGGGCAGGCAGTGCCGGGCACCGTCTCCATGCCGGGCACCGTCTCCATGCCGGGTTTGGGACGGGCATGCCATGTCCTCGCTGGTTGCATCCTGCTGAGCCCCTTGTGCCCCCAGACAAGCGCAGCCTGCTGGTGAAGGAGCTGCTGAGCCTCTCGCCCAGCCAGCGCAGCCACATGCTGCTCACTGTGCCCCTCAACCTGGCAGAGAAACGCACCCTCCGGTAGGTCCTCTCCCCCACCCCGGCCAGGCGGGGCTCCCGCAGCCGGAGCCATGCCGGGGCCTGCGCCGCCCTCTGACACCCCTCTCTGCGGGACAGGTGGGAGCTGAGCGGGCAGAGGGGCCCCTTGCAGCAGCACGCCCAGCACCGGGCATCCTCTTCTCCCTGCGGCCGGTCCAAGGACTACATTGTCCTCGTAAGTCTGGGGCGCGGGTCTGCACAGCAGCCGCCCGGGGCTCCGGTGCAGGCTCCAGCCCCAGTGCTCTCCCCGGGCTCTCTGTCCCCAGGGCTGCCGGGGGCTCTGGTACCGGCTCCTCTCCCTGCTCTCCGCTGCGCAGCCCTGGCACTACGCCCTGAAGCAGATCGGCGGCCGCTTTGGTTCCAGTGTCCTCTCCTACTTCATCTTCCTCAAGACACTCCTGATGTTCAACATCTTTTCACTCCTCATCCTCTTGGTCTTTGTGGTGGCCCTGCAGGCTGCGTATCCCCCTGCCTCGGTCAACCCCCAGCCCTTCACCGGCCTCGAGCTCCTCACAGGAGCGGTAAGCACTGCCAGATGCTAGTGCCAGCGTCCCCGGGACAGGAGCTGGTCCAAGCCCGGGGCTCAGCCCTGTATCCCTGCCACGGCAGTGCCCTGGTCCCTGCCCTCACACAGCCAGGGCACTGGGACCAGCAGTGCTGTGGCTGCAGAAGGGGGTGCCTGGTGCTGCCCCAGCCCAGGGCTCTGTGTCCCCGGGGGCCGGCACAGATGTGCCAGGCTGAGCAGGGAACCACAGGCACCAGCAAGATCACCGTGGGCCCCATCGTGCGCTTCCCCACAGGGCTACTTCACTCACTCGCTGCTGTACTACGGCTACTACAGCAACATCACACTTAATGACCCCTGCGCCTCCAGCCCCGACAGCAGCGTGTGCCCCCTTGCAGCCCCCCTGCTCCCATACAACATGCCGCTGGCGTACGTGTTCAGCGTTGGTGTCTCCTTCCTCATCACCTGCATCCTGCTGGTGTACAGGTGGGTCGGCAGCACCTCCGGCACTGCCAGCCTTCCCCCTGTGCCCAGCCCCGATGCCCTGACACCCTCCCCCTCGCTGCAGCATGTCCCGCTCCTTCGGGGAGAGCTACCGCGTGGGCAGCTCCATGGGCAACCTGGCTGTCAAAGTCTTCTGTGCCTGGGACTTCAAGGTGATCCAGAGGCGCTCGGTGAAGCTGCAGTGTGAGAACATCCGCACCCAGCTGAAGGTGAGGAGCCGGTTGGTCCCTGCACGCCCTGCGCCTGCACTGGGAATGCAAAGGTGTCTGCAGGAGCCGGTCCAGACCCCGGGGCTCAGCACCCCTCTCTTGCCCACTGCACAGGGGACTCCTGCAGCTGCACATACCCCCTGACCCGACGCTGCAGCACCCCTTTGTCCATCAGCCCTCCGGGTCCCACCTCAGTGCAGCAGGACAAACCCTCGCTCCAGCCCCAGAGCGTGCTTGGCAGCACCGTCCCTGCTCTCTTCCAGGAGCTGCTGGCGGAGCAGCGTTCCCGCTCCCGCTCCCTGAGCCTCTGCCAGCGCCTGCGACACACGGCTGTGCTGTTCCTGGCCTGGGCCCTCTCGCTGAGCACGGTGCTGGGCTGCGTGTTGGCTGTGCGCTACTTCTCGGAGCACATGCACACGGTGAGTGCGGCCCCTCGCCAACGGCTCCCCCAGCTGGTGTCAGGGTACCAGGGAGGGAGGCAGCGGCAGCCCTGGTACAGCTCCCATCCCGGTGTCACTGGGCTCCCAGCAGCCACGCGCTCACGCCGGTACCCGCTCACCAGGTTCATCAGGACCACCGCGCGCGGGGCAGTGGCGAGCGGCAGCAGGAAGCCGTCCTGCTGGTCCTGCCCCTCGTGGTGTCCCTCCTCAACGCGCTGATGCCCCACCTGTACAACTTGCTGGCCATGTGGGAGAAGCAGGAGTCCCCCGTGGTAGAGGTCTACGTGGCGATCTGCAGGTAGGCTGGCCGGGGGCGGGGGGAGCGTCCTGCACCCCCACCTGCGGTGTGGGGGGAGGCTTTGGGGCCGGGCACCCCGTCTGCGGGGCTCGGCCCCTCCGTCCCCAGGGCTCAGGGGCTCCCAGCACCGTTCCTGCTCCCCAGGAACCTCATTCTGAAGATGGTGGTCCTTGGCCTGCTCTGCTACCAGTGGCTCAGCCGGAGAGTCGTCTGCTCGACAGAGGAGGTCAGCACTGCCGTGCGGGGCCGGGCTCTGTGCGGAGCCGTGCCAGGAGCCCATGGAGCCCACCTGAGCCGGCTGGGCCACACCAGCCGGACTGTCCCATGCCCAGGGAGCGCGGAGCAAAGCCAAGGCTGCGGTCCCAGCACCAGCAGGTGGCAGGGCAGGGGTCTGCTGGACGGCACCGCAGGCACCATCGGCTGTCTTGCTGGGGAGAGGGGGGTGACAGCCAGACAAGGGCACCCCAAACACCGGGTGGCTGGGGAAAGGGGAGGAAAAGGTCCCACAGCCCCTCACAGCCCTGGGGAGCACGGGAAAGCCATGGGGGAGGAGAGACCTTGTTGCACGCTCGATGCCACCTTTGCTTGTCTCCCCAGTGCTGGGAGACGTGTGTGGGGCAGGACCTGTATCGCTTTGTGGTGATGGATTTCATATTCACCCTGCTGGACACGCTCTTCGGGGAGCTGATCTGGAGGTAACGTGCCCTGGGAGGGGTCCCCCCACCGACGTGGTGTCCCTGACACAGCCCTGGGTCTCTGCTGCACCCGGGCTCTGCCGCTGTCGGGGGAGAGGGGGGGGGCTGAGCATCCCCCCCAGCAGCAGCGTGGGAGCAGAGCTTCGCTCCTTCCCAGGCTGATCTTGGAGAAGAGGCTGAAGAGGAAGCAGAGACCTGAGTTTGACATTGCCCGAAACGTGCTGGAGCTGATCTACGGGCAGACCCTGACCTGGTGAGGTGCCGTCTTGCCTGGCGCGGCTCTGCTGGCAAACACCTCATGGTCCCATGTGAGCCCCGCAGCTGGTAGGGACCAGGCATGGGAACTGCACGAGTTTTGCTGAGCGGGGACATGGGAGACACCCCCTGAGCCCTGCGTCAGTGGGATGAGAGAGATGGGTGTTCTAGCAGCCACAGCACCTGGGGCTAGCACCTTACAGCCACAACCCGGGAGGTCTGGCTTTGGTGACAGGGTGACAGCCACAGGGGCATCAGCAGCAGAGCGTTCTGGCACCGGTCCAGCGTCCCCTGCCCAGCTGGTCCCCTCCAGAGCTCTGGGGAAGCCGCAGGCTCCAGTGCACACGCAGCCCTGCTCCTTAGTCCAGACCGTAATGGCACTTGCTGCTCTGAAGGGACACGCTCCCCTCCAGCCTGTCCGCTCGGCTCCTCAGGGTCCTGCCTTGCCACCCCCCAGTGCCTCTCTGCAGCCCCCAGCCTTCCCCCCCCCGGCCCGAGGAGGGGATCCATGCACGTGCTGCTGCGTGCCCACTCCCAACACACCCGGGACCCGCAAAGGCCACAGCCACCCCGGGGGTCAGTGACATCCTGGCACAGGCTGCGCAGCAAACCCGGCTCGGCCCTGGTGTGCCTGCTCTTTGCTCTACAAAAGCCTGGCCACGGCTGGGGCCAGTGCCGGCCACTGCCCCCGACTCCCGCGGGGCCCAGAGCCGGCACAAGCTCCCATTCCCCCCTCTCTCCCAGGCTGGGTGTTCTCTTCGCTCCGCTCCTGCCGGCTGTGCAGACACTGAAGCTCGTGCTGCTGTTCTATATCAAAAAGGTGAGAGGTGTTCCCCCCCGGCAGCTCCCTGTGCGTCCCCGTGGCGGGCAGCACGCAGGGAGGGAGGGGGTGATGCTGGGACAGGGTGTCACTTAGCTCCCGGCGGACAGAGGGACGGGGTGCGGAGTGGGGGCTGCTTCCCCAGAGGCAGCAGCACACAGGACTCATCCCTGTCTGCAGACCAGCTTGATGCAGAACTGCCAGTCCCCCAGCAAGCCCTGGCAAGCGTCTCACATGAGCACCGTCTTCATCAGCCTGCTGTGCTTCCCGTCCTTCCTGGGTGCAGCCATCTTCCTCTCCTACACCATCTGGTCGTGAGTACTCGCTGGAGTGGGCTCGGGCCACAGACCCACCGGCTGGCTGGCCAAGGAGAGGGGCTTGGGGAGACGGTCCCTCCCGCCGCGATGGCTCACAGAGCGCATGGTGCCCAGCACGGCACCGTGCCCCTGGCAGGGAAATGCTGCCCAGCCACCGGTCACCGCACAGAGCGTGGCAGCGATTGGCCCGTGCCCATTCCTTCCAGCTGTTCCCAGCTGTTCCTGATGCAGGGCAAGGGGATGAGGACCCCCTTGTCCAGCCACTGGGGATGGCTGGGGCAGGCGAGGCTTGGTCCCTTGTGGGGCTGGACATCTGAGGCTGGGCAGTGCCCTGGGCTGGGGGCAGCGGCTGTCTGGGCTGCCCACCGCTCTGACCGACCCCACCGCTCTGTCTGCTCAGGGTGCGGCCATCAGAAACCTGCGGTCCCTTCCAGGGGCTGGAAACCATCTACAAATCAGGGAAGACCTGGGTGCAATTGCTGGAGAAGTCCAACCCGAACATCACCTGGTTTGCCTGGGTCCACCAGTACTTGGTGGAGAACACCTCCCTCCTGTTCTTCGTGTCCGGGGTCTTGCTGTGAGTAGGGGCCCGAGCCTGAGGCTGAACCTGGGCCCACGCTTTGCGGGTCCTGCTGTCACAGCCCCGAGTGGGGGGGTCTGGGAGCTGGGGTGTCACTCCAGAGCCCTGTGCCCCGGCCTGGTGCCAGGAGTGCAGTGTCTCCCAGCTTCCCGCCCCGGCTGCCACCATCCCATTCTGCCTGTCGTTGCAGAGCTGTGATCTACTTCAACATCCAGGTGGTGAGAGGCCAGCGGAGGATCATCCGCCTGCTGAAGGAGCAGATCGCCAACGTGCGTGAGCTCCACACACTGCCCCTGGCCCATCCCAGCTGCTCCATGCCCTGGTCCAGCTGGATTCAGGCTCTAGTCCCGACAGTGCTGCCACCTGGGACGTGCGAGAGCCCATCCCGCGGCTGCTCACTGTGCTGTCTCTGCTGTTACAGGAGGGGGAAGATAAAATATTTCTCATTCAGAAGCTTCACTCCATTTACGAGCAGAGGGAGAGACGCGCCTGAGTCCCAGGTGAGCCCTGCACGAAGGGGAGAGGGGGCTGCCGGGGTGCTTGGAGCTCAGCCAGGCGCGTGGATGTTCCTCGGCTCCGTGCCGGAGCGGGGCTGGCAGGAGCACCAGAGCCAGCCCAGCCCCAGCAGAGCACCTCTTGTCAGGGAGCGGGAAGGGGCAGGAGGTGATGGGGTGAGCCAGCCTTTCCCTTGCTCTGCTGGCACGGGCGGCAGCGTGGCTGGGGATGAGGGGCCAGGGAGACGGTTGGGCTGCCCCAGCATCCAGCCTGTGCCACAGGACGCTGGATCCCTGGTGGTGCTGCGGCCCAGGGATGGCAGACCCTGCCAGCAGAGCCAGCACAGGGACAGGGTAGGGGACGGGGACAGGGTAGGGGACGGGGACAGGGTAGGGGATGGGGACAGGACTGGGAGAGGGAACAGGATGGGGATGGCGATATTTAGAGAGCCCCATCTTTGCTCTCATCGTGGGGCAGTGACATCTGTCCCTGGCAGCAGACCCTCGGGGGTCTCAGGGACTCTATCTCTCCCCTTAGTGTCACAGTCCCCAGGAAGGAGTGGGACAGGACAGGACTCTGCTCACAGCCAGGGACGGGATCAGCCCCTTTCTAAGCCATGGCGGCGCGGTGCTGGAGGCAGCGGGGCCGTGGGGTGCCGGGGAAGATCCTCTCCTCCGGGATGCAGCAGCCAAGGACCCATTGTAGCACCGGGACGCGCCTCAGCTCTGCAGGGACACTGCGGCACAGGGATGTGGGTGCTCCCACGGCCCGGAGCCACTGGGGCTGCGGCAGGCACAGCAGGACCAGGGCCGGGACTGCCATCGCGCCCCAGGGCACAGCTCCACCCGGGGCTGGCTTGCCAGCAGAGCCCTTCTCCGTGGGCGTTAGCAGAGAACAGCTCTTCCCCCTGCCAACACCAGAACAGCTTTGGGCTGTTTTCAGAAGCCTTTGGGGACAGTGAAGATTTCTGGCTGGAGAGAACCTGCGTCCCCCTCTGCGCTGCCCAGGGACGGCTGCCAGGCACCGACCCAGCTCCCGCCCCGTGTCTGGCTCGCCTGGAGGAGAGCAACTGGCCAACACCCCCATGAATGAGGCCACTTGGCCCCCCCCGGGCCAGGCAGCCCTCTGGCACACTGCAACTGCCAGGACGGGCACAGGAAAACCACCACGGTGCTGAGGGCTGGGCAGAGGAACCCCAGCCGCAGGCTCACCGGGCCCATTAAAGCGTAGCTGCACAGGAGCCCTTCCAGCCTTTGGACCTGTCGGGCTAGAAGCGGGCAAGTGGGTTTGGTGCGTCAATGTTCGTTAGAGGTGGTGACTCATCAGCCAGGACAGGGTGTGCTCAGGCTCCTCACCCCTGCCACTCGGGCTGCCCTGGGAACACCTCAGCTCAGCCCACACCGTGGGAGCAAGGACCAGTGCCACCTCATCGCGTACGGCCCCGGGAGCCACTTGCCATCGCGGTGTGGTGTCCCTAGCCCCGGGAGCCACTCGCCATCGTGGTGTGGTGTCCCTAGCCCTGGGAGCCACTCGCCATCGTGGTGTGGTGTCCCTAGCCCTGGGAGCCACTCGCCATCGCGGTGTGGTGTCCCTAGCCCCGGGAGCCACTCGCCATCGTGGTGCCATGCCTGCAGCCCCAGGAGCTGTTTTCCACCCCGGCACACCGACAGCAGCCCCCAGCCCCGGAAAGCCGGCTGCCCCCGTGGCATGGCACCCATAGAGCCAGGGCAGGTTGTGCCGTGGCGTGTACCAGGCCCCTGCAGCCACAACTACCCCCTGACTTGGCACTCGCACTGACGAGTGCCACAGCTGCCCGCACGGCAGCGTGCCGGGCTGGGCTCTCCGTGCCGGCACAGACAGGAGTCCACAGACCCAGCCGTTCTCTGGGCCTGAGCAGTGCTGGGGACTGCGGTTCATGAGATGTCCCTGCCTGAGGCACTCCTGCGGCTCAGCCTGCCCTGGCTCCCAACACCCACCCACGTCCCCTGCGGTCTTTCCCCGGGTCACTCCACACAGGGCCAAAGCTCCCAGCAGGAGCCCCACGTGCACTCGGCCTCCAACCCGGGGGCCATTACTAGCCCCAGCCCTCCTTATCCCAGCCCGGGCACTGCCACAGCCCCCCGTGCTGGCACAGTCTGGCCTCTGAGGCTCCTGCTCATCCCTTCCCCAAAAGGCCGGGGTTTCCACCCAAGCACGGGGCAGCTGCCAGCCTGGACAGTACAGTGGAAGTTTTACTGACAAGTCCCACAGATGTCCTGTCCCGTGACGCCATGCTGGGCCCCGATCCTGGCCCCGCTCAGGGCAGCTACTCGCCGGCCACCGCTGTCGGTGACGGGACTCGCCTGAGCTGCCACGGGGTCAGGGTCAACGGGGGTCTCCGAGGGCAGCCCGAAGCCACTGCAGGACGTCGGCCAGGCCGGTGCCGTCGCGGGCGCTGGTCTCCAGCATGGTGATGGGCTGCGTGGCACAGGAGACGATGTCCTGCATGCGGAACAGTGACTTCATCTCCGCCAGCGACATGTAGCAGGGCAGGTCACTGCAGCCGGGAGGGGAAGGGGCCACGTTAGCCCCCTGCCGTGGCTCTCCCGCCCGGCCCGGCCTCCGCCCGCGGGTCTCCGCAGGCGAAAGTGCGGCTGCTGCCCCCCAGGACGTGCCTGGGGGGCATCACCTGACAGAAGGGACATGGGAGCCCACCGCAGGCCCTCAGCATGTCCCCCCCCAGGCTCTCCCCCCCCTCACATCTTGTTGAAGAGGACGAGCACGGGCACGGAGGCGAGCTGCGCGGCGGAGAGGACGGAGAGCAGCTGGACGCAGGAGTTGGAGACCTGGCTGGGGTTGGCGGCGTCCACCACGAACTGTTGGAGAAGGAAAGCGGTGTGTGGGGCAGCCCCGGGCCAGGGAAACCGAGGGAACCGCGGGGCTCGACGCCCCACAGCGGGGCAGGGGCCAGCGCCGAGCCCCGTGTCCCCCGGCCGGGGCCCTCCCTCCGGGCCACGGCTCGAGACGGGGTCGCCGCCGTCGTGGGGTCCAGCGTGGCGGTGGCTCACCATGAGTGCACTGCACTCGCCGTAGTAGCTGGGCCAGATGGGCCCCATGCAGCCGCCCAGCTCCCGCACCGTCGCCTTCCGTGGCAGCCGCAGGTCGGTCAGGTTGGTGCCCACCTGCCGGGACGGGGGCGGGGCTGGTACGGCCGCACCGGCGCCCCCCGCCCGCACCGGGCCTGCTGCCCGCCTGGCCGCCCCCGCCGGGCCCTGCCTACCGTGGGCAGCGTGGCCGGGGGGTCGCCCAGCCCCGCGGGACCCTCCTCGGCGCTCAGCTGTGCCCACCGTTAAGGACTCGACGGCGCCCGGGACACGGCCCGACTGGGACCCCCCCTCGCCCCGGGACCCCCCGCCCCGCCGGGACCCCGGGACCCTCCCCCGCCGGGACCCCCCCCGCCCCGCCGGATATGACGCAGCCGCCGCGCCAGCAGGCTCTTGCCGCCGCCCGCCGCTCCCAGCAGCAGGCACGTGGGCACGGGCCGCCCCGCGCCCGCCATCCGCCCCGCCCCGCCGGAAGGAGCCCCGCCCTCTGCCGGAAGCCGGAAGCGGAAGGCGGAAGCGGAAGCGCCGGAGGAGGGGCGGTGGGGCAGAGCAGGGGAGGCCCAGCCGGCGGCGGGGGGACACCATGGGGCGCGGCGGCGGCACATTCGAGCGTCTCCTCGGTACCGGCCGCGGGCTCCCCTCGGCGGGCGGGCGGGGACAGGGGCCGGGGCCGGGCTGAGCCCCGCAGCGATTGTCCCCGGGGGGGCCGGGGAGGGACCGGGGCTACGGGCCAAGCCGGGCCCGGGCCCCGCCGGAGCTGATGCGGCGGGTGCGAGGGTTCCTGGCGCTCCGCGGCGTCTGAAGGGGAAGAGCTGACGCGTCTGGGGAAAAATCGGGGGTTTTTATTCCCGAGCGCTCGGGTCCGGGGCATCGCCGGCGCCCGGGGCAGCTTCCCCGCAACGACACCGGGGCGGCGGAGCAGAGGGAGATCAGCAGAACCGCTTAAAGCAGCCTCACAGGTTTATTCCTTGCAGATAAGGCTACGAGCCAACTCCTGCTGGAGACGGACTGGGAATCCATCCTGCAGATCTGCGACATGATCCGTCAGGGAGACACCCAGTAAGTTGGATGTGCTGGAAGACCAGCGCTCCCTGCTTTTGTAAGGCAAGGCATGAGGGTCTCGGACCTGCCAGCCTGCCGCAGCACGCATTTTGTTGTCCTTTTGGAAAAGTGTTGGGAGGGCAGTACTGTACACCCTGATGTGTTGAGGCACTTCCCTGAGTTGTGGGTTACCTCTGTCCTGAAATCCTCAGAGAAACTCAGGTTTGAGTGTGCTTATTCCCTCTCTTCCCGGTTTGCCTTGGGGGAATCACATAGACCAAGACACAACTGTACCCTTGTGTCAGGGCCGGGGTTAGCGGGTTATCAGCAGCGGGTGGAATCTCCCCTCGCATTCTTGATCACCTGAGGACGTAAACTCTCTTTCCTTACCCAGAGCAAAATACGCCGTCAATGCTATCAAGAAAAAAGTCAACGACAAGAATCCCCATGTGGCACTCTACGCACTGGAGGTAACGTCAGCCCAAACCCAAGCACCGTGGGGGCCCAGCTCGCAGGCCAGGGAGTTTCCCATCTGTTATAAGCAGCATCCAGGGCTGCGCAGCCCGCACGGTGTTTTCTGCCCTGCCAGGGGAGTGGCAGAGTCATGGCCTGGAGCTTGCCTCCTCCTGCCTCTAGCGCAGAGGTTTCGTGACTGATCAGCAGGCTGTGAGTTTCATTCTTTAATTCTGTCTTGGAGTTAGAAACAGACAGAGCTGGAACTTGAGACACTGTCCCTGGGGGTCTGTCTCTACACAGCAAAGGTACAAAGGCCACTGTGCAGTTGAAGCATAGCTAACTCCTCCAGCTTGGTGGTGTGGGTTTCTCTGGCTTGACTGACACTGCCCTAATGCAACTCATTGCTTAAATAGTTCCCCCGTCTTGGTGTGCTGGCTGCAGTAACCTGTAACGCTGCTGTGACTCATCACAGGCCACAGGGAAGGAAGAAAGCAGCAGGCTAATATTGTCCTTTGTCCTTGCAGGTCATGGAGTCGGTGGTTAAAAACTGTGGCCAAACAGTCCATGACGAGGTGGCCAATAAACAGACTATGGAGGAACTGAAGGAAATACTCAAGGTAAATATATCTAATTTTACTACCATTTTTGAATGATGTCGGAAAAGAAGCAGCAGCAGAAGAAAATGTGCATGTCTTTCATTCCCTTTGTGTAAGGAACAGAAGGGAAACTGTTCGGAAATGCATTTCAAAAAAGAGCAAACTGTATTGCGTGATTGTGAAGAGATGAGTGTGGGGGTTTGGCTATACGGTAAGGCAGGGTAGGAATATGCTGTAAATGCCTAGACCATATGATGGTAAATGCTCCTGGGTGCAACACTCTGCTTGGCTTGAGACAGCAAAGGAAGACAGAGGTGATGGTCTGGCAGTTGCACTAAGGACCTGAGCAGCAGGGGGAGAATTTCCTTCCCATAGTACAGTATGAGGCACACGGGAAGGTAAAGTAGCAGACTAAAAACGGGCAGAAGCTTCCTCTTTGTCGTGGCCATTTCATTAGCCTGTGGAATTGTGTGAGGAGCTTTGCAGGATGGCTATTTTCACTGATGAGCTGTTGTCACAAGCCGTCACTTGCCAGTTTGATGTAACATGATGCCTGCACGAGCTCTGTGCGTCCTTGGACTGGAGACTTCAACAAGTAAAGTGGAAATGGGAACTTCCGTCTCCAGTTCCCAGCTCAAGAACAGTCAAGAGCTTGTTAGAGTAGTGCTGTTCCTTCCTTACAGCCTCCGTCTTCTGCCAGAAATAGATGACCAGATGACCCAGGTGGATGAGCTGTGCGAGTCTCATCATTTCACACACCGTAGCAGGGTGTCTCTCCCCTGTCACCTTCCTGTTAGGGCTGACTCAGTCTCTGGGCAGGATCTCCTGCTGAGATAGGAATGCTGCCACAATGTGATGGCCAGGTGTAGTAGCGCAGGCACTCTGAGCGCTGAGAAAATCAGATCAAGAGATTTTGTGGTTCTCTGCAGTCCTTGTCTGTCTTGGTAGTTTCATAACTGCCACAGACCCATTCTTTTCCTATGCTTGGAACTTTGCTGCTTGTTGAATGCCTAATGCTGGTAAAATAGCATTAGTTCTGAGGAGGTTCAGGGCCGTGACGTGTGGAATGCAGGATTTTGTGAAATCTAGAAGTTTGGAGCTCCAGGAATTGTCAGTAAGTCATGCTGTGTGGGCCGAGCTCTCAGCTGAAATAGGAGCTTGACAATGCTCCTCTGCTTCCTGGAGGATTTCTGGAGCAACCGGTCATGTGAATGCGTGATGACTTGGTCAGCTGATGACAGGGCTGCTCTCGGAGGCTGGCTGGGATAGGAACAGGCTTGCCAAATTTCCTCCGGCTCCTTGAACTGTGATACAACTGCCCCTCTCTCCAAAGGGCAGGCTCCCCAGCTGTCCGTACTGCGTCACATCCCAAGGTAGCTTTGGGTATTCCTGGGCAGGAGTCTCGGGGCCGGGGACACTGACAGCCTGGCACCAACATGCTCCAGACACCCTCCAGCTGTGAGCTGGTGGTGCCCTGTCAGCCCTCGGGCAAAGCGGGCTGTACTGCTCTGCCCAGCTGGGTTTGTAGGTCCTGCGACTTTCTGAGTGCGCGATGAGCAACTCTTGTGAGGAGCAAAGATGTGAACAATGGCACTGGGCAGGCCAGAGTGCTTATGCCTGCCCCGGGGAGCAGCTGTGCAAGTTTCTGGGCATTTTCTCAAATCACCGTCACCACAGCCCTTTTCAAGTTGGTCTGTGCTGCTCTGAAGGACATTTTCTTGTTGCTAGTGGGGGGAAGCTGAAGGAATATGTAGTCTTCGCTGCGAATTGTCCTTATTGCAGGTTTCTGACAGCTCTTACCTTGCACAAGTACTCTAAAGTCTCTCTTTCCATGAATGGTACTTCTGGCTTCTCTTCTGTGGAATTCACACCATCCTTTGGGTTTCAGGCTATTTTTCTCAGATTTTTTTTTTTTTTTTTTTTTGCCTCCTCCCTTTCTGTGCAGAGGCAAGTGGAGACAAGCGTCCGGAGTAAGATCCTGTACCTTATCCAGGCCTGGGCTCACGCCTTCCGCAACGAGCCCAAGTACAAGGTGGTGCAGGACACCTATCAGATAATGAAGGTTGAAGGTGAGGACTCTGGGTGAAGGCGGGTGGACAACTGGCCAAGCAGCTCTGCTGTGGAGGAGCCTTGCAGGAGAAGGAATAGGTGTCAGGCCCCTGCCTGCTGTTAGCGAAATTCTGGACTTGCAGTACTGAGCTTTTTCTTGGTGCCCGATACCAGATGAACCTCTTGGAGTGACTGAGGCCCGCTGCAGAGAGAGGACAGCCCCATTGTCCCAGGATCAGGGGCTGCCTTGCCCCGGGCCTCCAGCCCAGCTACCAGCTAAGGGTTGGCAGCGAGACCTGAAAAGCAGGAGCTGCAAATGTTCTTCAGGAAACTGGCAGCAAATCAGCGTGTCCTCTGGGAAGGGATTTACAGTGGGGTGGTTCCTTCCTCCCAGGCTTTCATTAGTACCTCCAGGATGGGTCCACGCTCCTGCTTCCTGACAGTGCCAGTATGGCCCTTTCTCTCTTGTCCTGGGGATGGCAGCATTCCTGGGAAGGGACGCGCTGCTGTCTCTGCCTCTTGCTGCCCAGCAGAACCTCCACGGGCACTGGCAAAGCCTGGAGGTCTTGGTCCCCTGCTGAGCTAGTGTTGCCACACTCTTGGCTTTCCAGGGGTGAGACTCAACGCCCTGCCTGCCCACGCAGTGAGCTTTCCCCCTTTCTGTGCTGAGTTCAAGGTCTTGAGAAATAAGCTTTATCCAAAGGGCCCCAATGTGCCTTACAGGTGTATAAGGGAAACCAACAGGGGATTGTCCGGTGCGTTCGAGAGCGTGGCTGAGCCCAGTACTTCGCAGACAGCAGCAAGTGCTGTGTGAGCGTTGCCCTCTGGCCTCCTGCAGGAGGGAGATTGCTGTTAGTTGTGTCAGAGTAAGATAATGGTCAGGGCAGGCGTGCTGAGCTGGATCTGGCGTGTGTGGCTGGGCACTATGGCACAAGGCTGTGGGCTCCATGGCCTCCCTGCGTGGAGGAGCCCTCTCACAATGGGACACTGTCGCTTCTCCCGCAGGTCACGTATTCCCGGAGTTCAAAGAGAGCGATGCCATGTTTGCTGCAGAAAGGGTGAGCTCTGCTGGTGGGGAGGGAGCTGGCATTGCAGGACCGACCTTGCTCTCCTGTCCCCTCCCTACTAACCCTTCAGTTCTTGCATTCCTCCATTTCATGGAATTAGAGACCTTGCTGGGTACATACTGCTCCCAGCTGTCACACGGGCAGTGATGGAGGGGAGAATTCACCAGGACGGGGAGTTAGTCTCATCTTACCCTTCTCAGTGGCCTTCCAGCAGCATGGCAATCTGAGTATGGCAGCAGGGCATTGCTAAAGCAATTGCTGTGCAGATACGTCCCTAGAAGATTTCTTGCTGACTGGGAAAGCATCACAGTCTCTGGGAACACAAGAGGAAATAACTTGTGGGGATTAGTGTTTCCTGTTAAGCTGCAAACACTTCCAGTCTCCCCATTCGTGATAATGCCTTAGTTAGCGTTAGGAGCTGCTGAAGGGCTTGGTGGAAACACGCTCCTCAACACCCTCCTCCCCTCCTTACACAAGTTTCCTTAACCCTCACAGGCTCCAGACTGGGTCGATGCCGAGGAGTGTCACAGATGTCGAGTGCAGTTTGGCGTTGTGACGCGGAAGGTGGGTGCCGCTCTGCCCCTCTGGGTTCCCTGGTCCTGCACAGGCCCCCGGGACTTGCAGGACTCCCCAAGCCTGCATGGAAGTTTGTCGGGGCTGGATCGCGTTCCCTGGCCACTGGCAGGGAAGTGTCAGGAGTGTCCGAGTGATGTTGTATAATGGTGAAGGAGTGTGTTGTTACTGCACTGATGTCTCCCATCCTTTGCAGCATCATTGCAGGGCCTGCGGGCAGATCTTCTGTGGCAAATGCTCCTCCAAGTATTCCACCATCCCCAAGTTTGGGATTGAGAAGGAAGTGAGAGTCTGCGAGCCCTGTTACGAGCATCTCAACAAGTCAGTACCCTTTATAGTGTGTTTCTTTGCCTGCAACATCTGTGACTGAGGGGAGAAGCTTGGTGTGGAGCCACCTTTCTGCAGACTAGAGCGAGAGTTTCCCAGGCTGTGCAGGCTGGGTTCCCTTCCTTCCTGGGGAGGGGGGTTACAGCTGTAGTGTTGTGCAGAGCTGGGGCTCCAGTGCGGAGGAAGCAGCATTCGGTCTCCACTGTCGCCTCTTTCTGACTACAGGAAAACTGAGGGTAAAGCTGCTGCCACCTCCGAATTGCCCCCCGAGTACCTGACCAGCCCCCTCTCGCAGCAGTCCCAGGTGAGTGGCTGCCCTGTGATCCTGACCTGCTGCTTGATCCCTTGACTGACCACCTCCTCATCTTTCTGCTTGCAGCTGCCTCCAAAGCGTGACGAGACAGCTCTGCAAGAGGAGGAAGAGCTCCAGCTAGCTATTGCCTTGTCTCAGTCGGAGGCCGAAGAGAAGGAGAGAATGGTTCGTGCCCTGCTTGGTGTCTGGGAGTGGTTGTTTCCACACAGCCCAGATGTGCTGGGCATCTCCTAGCTGTGCGGTAACAGGTCTCTAGGCACGTCCTGGTGTGAGCAAGTCACAAGGCCTGTGGAATGAGAGGGTGAAAGCAGAGCCAGCCATGTGCTGTGTTGCAGTCCCACATCTTGGAAGCAGGCTGTGCCCTGGGGCACGCTGGCCTGCATGAACTGTACAAAGCGTGAGGCTGGGTCTGCTGGCTGTGCCTGGCCATCACTAGGAACCTCAACCACCCCGTGTGCCCAGTCTGTTCTGAGTGGGTGATTTGGAGGAGTCTGGACAGTCCCTGAGTTCACTTTTTTTTTTCTTTTTTGCAGAGGCAGAAAACAACCTACTCCATGTACCCGAAGGCTGAGCCCACACCCGTCACGTCGTCAGCCCCCCCGGTCAGCACGCTCTATTCCCCACCCGTGGTACGTTCTTGGGAGCCCCTGACCGTGAGGTGGCTGGATGCAGCCCAATTCTGCCTTGCTTGGGCCAGATTTAATCCCTGTTCCGAGAGAAAAGACTTGCCCCATTCAATTCCTTGCTCTTTCACAGCACTACTGTGTTTTCAGCAAGAAGGTCTGTACTCAGATGGCATTTAGGTGCCTCCGCTGCTTCCCGTAGCTACAGCCTGTGTCTGGATGAAGGAGATGGCTGTCCCCTTCCAGTCCCTTGCTGGTGCTCAGCACTGGTGGTTGTGCATGGCCAGGGCTGAGCAGGACATGTGTGAGAGCTGTGGGTCTTGTTTCTCTGAACCAGATTTCCCTGTTTATCTCTTTCCAGAATTCCTCTGCTCCCCTGGCTGAGGACATTGATCCAGAGGTAAGGACCCAGGCCTTACTGGTCTGTGGCACAGGCGCACTCCCAGCAGGGCTGCCATGCTTATCTTTGTTCTCTTTCTGGCAGTTGGCTCGGTACCTGAATCGCAACTACTGGGAGAAGAAACAAGAGGAGGTTCGCAAGAGCCCCACACCGTCAGCACCTCTGTCCCTCACAGAGCCAGCTGCTCAGCCTGGGGACGCCCACCCTGCCCCGCTCGGCGTTGTTGAGGTAAGAGGGGGGCCTGGACCTGTGCCTGGCAGCTTCTGAGGGGCAAGAAGTGCCCAGCCCCTTTGTTCAGCCCAGTCATGCAGCTCTGCGGGCCTGCTGCTGGCTCTCGGCATGGCAGAGTTGAGGCTGACTGGCTGCCCTGTCCTTCCAGCAGCAGTACCAGAATGGCGAGTCCGAGGAGAACCACGAGCAGTTCCTGAAGGCGCTGCAGAATGCGGTTACCACATTTGTCAACCGCATGAAGAGCAACCACATGCGGGGCCGCAGCATCACCAATGACTCTGCCGTATTGTCCCTCTTCCAGTCCATCAACAACATGCACCCCCAGCTGCTGGAGCTGCTCAACCAGCTGGACGAGCGCAGGCGTAAGTGGGAGCTGCCTGGCCGTGGGCAAGTGTCCTGGGGAGGAGCGAGTGGCTGCCGGGGCTTCCCCCAGTGCCGGGATTTGGTATTCCTGTGACACAGCCTCTCTGGAGAGAAGCCAGTGCAGCCTGCAGGGGTGGTCGGAGTGCTCTGCCCCAAAAGGGTCCCTGAGGCTGTCCCTTCGCTCCCCAGTGTACTACGAAGGCCTGCAGGACAAGCTGGCCCAGATCCGGGATGCGCGTGGGGCTCTGAACGCGCTGCGGGAGGAGCATCGGGAGAAGCTGCGCCGTGCGGCAGAGGAGGCAGAGCGCCAGCGCCAGATCCAGCTGGCCCAGAAGCTGGAGATCATGAGGCAGAAGAAGCAGGTGAGGCAGGGAAGCATTCCCAGGGTGTCCGGGGCTGCGTCAGCCCGCAGGCCTGCCTGCACCTTGGCACAGCTGCCCTGGCAGGGGAGGATGCTGTGGTGTCCTGGCTTCTAGCCATCACGGCCCTGTTCCCGCAGGAGTACCTGGAGATGCAGCGTCAGTTGGCCATCCAGCGGCTGCAGGAGCAGGAGAAGGAGAGGCAGATGCGCCTGGAGCAGCAGAAGCAGACCATCCAGATGAGAGCCCAGATGCCAGCCTTCTCGCTGCCTTATGCCCAGGTACGGCTTCTGGGCCAGAGGCCCTCCTGCCAGGTCCCAGGGGACATGGCCTGAAGCTTGCTTTTCTTCCCTCAACAGCTCCAGGCCATGCCCGCAGCCAGCGGGGTGATCTACCAGCCCTCTGGGCCCACCAGCTTCCCTGGCACCTTCAGCCCAGCCGGCTCTGTGGAGGGCTCTCCCATGCACAGCGTGTACATGAACCAGGCAGCACAAGGGGGCACGGGGCCGTACACTGCAATGCCCGTCACGGGGACAGGTATGTTGGCCAGCTGAGCCCACCTGGGTGGAGGCTGCGTGCACGGTGGTTACTTCAGCCTCTGCCCTCTCCACCCCAGATCCCAGCATGGTGAACGCCTACATGTACCAGCCGGCGGCAGGCAGCGGGCAGGCAGCTCAGCAGGGGCAGGCGGTGCCCACCACCACCCCGGCGTACTCCTCCTACCAGCCAACTCCAACGCAGGGCTACCAGGCAAGTGAGGGCAGAGCTGCTTGTGGCCACTGGGGTATTCTGCAGGGCTGGCACAATTCACCCTGTCTCAGAGACGGGATCTCTGAGCGGGCGGGAGAAAGGGCTGGTTGGTTCTGGATCTGCTGCTGCTTTCGCTGTGGGGGTGGGCTGGAGTCAGAGCCAGTTCTGGGCTCCCCATGGCGCAGAGGGAAGCAGATGCCCTGGTTGCAGCAGAGCGATGAGAGCGGTGCTGGTCCTGGGGGGGCTGTTATAGACGAGCCATCACTGCCTGCACCACCCCTCATTGTCCTCTCCCCCCAGCCCCAGAGTGCAGCCTCGCAGTCGCAGAGCATCCCGGCCATCTCCCAGGCCCCCCAGTCGGGCACCATGGGCTACATGGGCAGCCAGTCGGTCTCCATGGGCTACCAGCCCTACGGCATGCAGGTCAGCACTCCCCGCCCCACGGCCCCCTTCCTGGGGGGATGAGCTGCGGGTGGGCTCCGGCCCGTGGAGCCCTCCTAGTCCCACGCTGCCAGTGGTGGGGCAGGGGAGGCCGGGCAGAGGCTGTGCATCCCCCAGCTCCTCTGATGAGCCCCTCACGCCCACAGGGCCTCATGTCCGCCCTGCCTGGCCAAGAGGCCGCGCTGAGCAGCTTGCCAGCCCAGCAGTCCTACCTGCCTGGCCAGCAGCCCCTCTACCAGCAGGTGAGTGCTGCAGGACCCGGGGGCTGGGACCTCAGTGGGGTTCACTTTCTAACGAAGCTGCCTCGTCTGTTGCAGATGGCTCCGGCTGGAGGCCCCCCCCAGCAGCAGCCGCCCCCGCCAGCGCCCGCCCCTGTGCAGCAGCCACAGGGCAGCAGCGAGGCCCAGCTCATCTCCTTCGACTGATCTCTGCCGCAGGGCGGGGGGGTCCCGTTTAACACTACTCTTCATCTGACATCACTTCTGTACTTTGCCTCCTCATTCTGCCCGCTCAGCCCCCCCGCCTCTGTCCCTGGCCGGGGGGATGCGGGACCACAGTGTCCCTCTGGGGACCCGGCGGCAGGGGGGCAACCCCCCGCCCGCCACCGCGGCTGCTCCCCTCCTCACCCGCAGGACCATGGCCAGGCTGGGCGGCGTTGTGGCCGCAGCCCCTGCGCTCCCCTCGGCCGAGCCCCGTTCCCCGCCAGCGCCTCCTCCCTTCCCTGCCCATCCCCGTCCCCGTGGCACAGCCGCCCGCTCCTTGCGGGGAGACCGAGCGCCAACGGTGACTAATAAAGTGTTGGGAACGAGCTGCGCTGTGGTGTGGTGGAGCATCGCCAGCCCCATGGGGCTGGGAGAGACCAAAGGAGGTTCGTTGAGCTTGTTGAGTCAAGTGACTTTATGCACCTTATTCTAGAAGGGAGGCTTTTGTCTTCCGAAGGGAAGCGGTGTTAAAACATGCCTTTAGCATTTGTATAATTAGGAATCGGAAACATGATAAGGGAGAAAGGGGAGAGGGCAACATTCGGTGCTGCTCTGAGCATGTGAGGAATGATTTGAAATTGCTGAGGGAGGAGGAAGATGGTCTGGAAAAAAAGGTTTTTGAGACAAAAGTGGCTTTATCTCCCTGGTGAGGAAGTGTGGGCCTGCGGAGCTGGAGCTCCTCAGCTGCCTTTTCTTCCCCAGCCAGAGAAGACGGGCTCGGTGCGGGCTGGGGGCTGCGGTTCAGCACAGGCTCATTTCCCCGGGCAGCTCTCGCCTGGCCATGGCGGGACGGAGACCCCCCCCCTCTTCCTCCGGACCTCGGGGAGCCTGTCCGTGTCGGATTGCTGGGACAGGAGCTATGGAGAGAGGGAAGACATCCTCCGGGGAGGAGGGGGGGTCTCTTGCCTGGGTGGGCCCCCAGGAACCCTCATGCCCAGAACACCCCAAAATTCTACATCCACCTGAAACTACTTTCCTTTTAACCTTTTGTAAAACAAAGTCAGGACTGAAGAAATATCTTGCTTTTTTAGGAGCAGCTATTCTGGGAAGGAAGCTACTAAAAGCTCTGCTTTTTTCTTTAAAAGACCCTCGGGCTCCTGTGAAGGGCTTTTCCAGCGGGGAGCGAGTCCCGGCGGACCCGGCGGACAGAGCGCCGCCCCCGCCCCACCACCGAGGCGCGGCGCCGGGGCCTAGAGCGGCCGTGGCGGCGCGGGGGCCGCCGGAACCATCGAGCGCGGGGCAGAGCGCCGCCGTGTCCTCTGCGGCCGCCATGCTGCCCGCCGCCCGCGCGCTGCCGCCGCGCCTGCCCCGCCGCCCGCCGCCCGCCTGGCGCTGGGCACCGGCCGGGCCGCCCGCCGCCGGCCTGCGGGCGTTGAGCACCGGCCGCGCCCGGCGCTCGGAGGCGCTGGCCGGTGCGCCGCTGGACACGGCCGCCAAGGAGTACTCGCCCAAGGTGCGGCAGCTGGTGCGGGACATCGCGGGGCTGACGCTGCTGGAGGTGGCTGACCTCAACGCGCTCCTCAAGGTGGGTGGCGAGGGGCGGGGCGGACCGGCTCATCCCGGGCCGGCTAGGCCCCTCCCGGCTCATCCCGGACCAGCCCCGCTTATCCCGGACCGGCCAGGCCCCTCCCGGCTCATCCCGGACCAGCCGCGCTTATCCCGGACCGGCCAGGCCTCACCCGTCCCATCCCGGGCCGGCCCGGCCCGTCCCATCCCATCCCATCCTGGCCCGGCCCGTCCCATCCCATCCTATCCCAGCTCAGCCCGAACCGGCCAGGCGCGGACCGGCTCATCCCAGACCGGCCGGGCCTATCCCGGTTCATTCCGGCCCGGCCCGGCCCGGCCCGTTGTCTCACTGGCCGCCGGTGCCACTGTTTTTCCCGCAGGAGACGCTGAAGATCCCAGACGTGGCGGTGATGCCGGCAGCGGCTGCCTCCCTCCAGCCCTCCCAGGCGGCTCCGCAGGTACCGGGGGAGGGGTCGGGGGTTGGGCACCGCGGACCCCCACGCGTGGGGCAGCGGGGAGGGGGCCCCGTGCGCGCCGCCGGGCGTCTTCACCAAGCTCTGGCTGCTTCCAGGAGGAGGAGGAGGTCCCGCTCAAGAAAGAGAAAACACATTTCACCGTCCGGCTGACAGAGCTGAAACCCGCTGACAAGGTGAAGCTGATCAAGGAGGTGAAGAACTTCGTGCCAGGAGTGAACCTGGTGCAGGTGAGGAGGGGGTTGCCCAAGGCTCTGGCCACCCACCGCACCGCCCCCGTGCCTGGACGGGTTCTGAAGCACGTTGCAAGTGGCGGCCTCAATTCTCTGTTCAAAAGGGAGCTTGGATTTACGTGTTTAGGAGAACGCTCTGCCTGTTGCACATCTTTGTGCAAAGATACGGACGAGGTGTAGAGCAGGAGTCGGTTGCGCCGGTTTGGCCTTTATTAGAGAAGGCTGTTCCATCCCAGCTCTGCTGTGTGGCGAGCAACCAAGCCCTTAGCAGGAGCGGTGAGGTGAAAGAGGGGGCTCAGAGCAGAGACCTCAGAGTCCTCCGTGCCAGCCTCACCTTCTCCAAATCTAAGAGCTGCTCTGAGCTTTCCTGCAGAACTCAGGAGCAGCCAGGATTCCTTGTTACAGATGGATTTGGCTTGCCTTCCCCTAAAGTTTTTTGCTTTTTCAAGGTCAATAACTTTCTGAATTTAGATGAGTTTGTCTAATTGATGCGTCTTGCAATCCACGCCTCCAGTGCTTTTCAGAGCTTTTCTTTTCGTAGGCGATGCCTCCTCCTTTTTCTCGGGGGAGACGGGCCTTTCACAGTCCTGTGCACCATCTGAGCTCGTGCGCTTGAGCTGTGATGTAGGCTCAGAGCAAAGAACATACATCTGCTACTGCAGAAGCATTTTAACGTGCTTCAGTTCTCCACTGGATGATGCTTTCATATCTTGGGGATAGTAGTAGCACTTTCTATTTATCCACTTGCAAGGAAAAAATGTTGAGTATCGTAAAATGTACTTTTATTAGTAGCCTGGGATATCAGAAGGATTTGCAGAAAATCCAACCCGCTCATATTGCTGTATTGCAAAGCAAACAGTTCAGTAACAGAGAAACGCTGGGGGGCAAGATGTGAGTTGCATTGGCCCACTGGGGTAATTAACTGAGTATCAGCTTGGTCAGTCTTGGCAGTTGTTTATCCAGTATCAGTCCCAAGCAACCATTAAAATGCCAAAACCCTGTAACGGACCTGATCAGCGAATAATTAAATCTGCCTGGAGAACTAATGCTAGATCAGCTTGGCTTAGCATGTGGAACCTGTCAAACAGGCTGGCGACAATTCCGAGGCAGGTACAAGGTTGGTAGGTGCAGGTTATTGCGGGTAAACCTCGTCAAGTGTGACTTACCCAACATGGGATTTTGGTTAAAACACACACACAGAACAAACTGCTACTGATGGTTCTGTCTACAGAGGTTGTATGCAAAGTGTAGCAATACGTTTTTATTGTCAATTTTATTGCCATCCAATTGAGGTGTTTTTAATGAGATTTGCAGGGAACCTATTCTTGGCCTGTAGGGCTGTTAATGATTTGGAAGAAGGCATTGCTAGTGAAATCGTTGGATGTTGGGTGCTGTTGTGACTTGAGCAGGTCAGCCCTACGGGAACGACCGCTTGATGAGACATGCATCGTCGGCACAAGCTGGACTCACATCGGTTTGCAGCTCTGAAAGCGTGTTCAGAGCCGACCCAACACACCCATCGCCAGCCCTGGGGTGGCGTTCTCCTGCTTTTGGAAACGCGTTGCCTCTGCCCCGTGGCTGTTACTGCGCAGGTGCAGCCTGGCTCAGGCCCTGCTCTTCCTCCTGCTGGCAGCTCTGAGCAGCCGCTTCCTTTGACCGGGGCTGCTTTAGAACAGAAGTTAAGCATTAGTGAGCAAGGATCTCAAATGAATAACCCCAATTGTCTTGCCTGTCCTTATCACAGCAAGCCAAGAACAGGCTCCTTTCCAGATCCTGTGGTGAGTGAAGCCATGCCTGCCCTGCCGAGCTCTGCCTGCACCGCTGCCCCTTCTCATGAGCAAAAAGAGCATTTTCTGCCACCACAAATACATTGTCACTGCACCCAACGTAAATGAAAACAACAAAACCTTTCTGTTAGCAGTGGTCAATCCGTTGGGTGCTAAATACCTGCAGTGCCACGCGGCAGGGAGCTGGCAGCGGCTCTTTAGCAATTCCCCCAGGGTTTGTTTTTAAGGAACCAAATAGCTTTGTTGATGCTGCTTTGTCTAAGAGCATCTGACTGCAGCAGGGGCTTATCCTGCTGGGCTCCTGTCCCTTTCTGCACAGCAGAATTGCAGGAAGTCCCTTTAAATCTTTTCAGCTTGCCTTAAATATTGTGGTGCTGCATAGTACCAGTAGTTCGGTATAAAAAGTCCTGAAAATACCAAGATTTTGTGGTGAAGCATAGTCTGTACTGGAACTCTTTGTTTTTATCTGGTACAGTGGATTCCTGAACAGCCACGTATAAGCCCTGACAGCCTCTCCTCCCCACTGGCAGAAATATGTGAAACAAAACATTCGCATTGAAAAAAGTCGACCCAGCGCAGGCCGGTAGCTGCCTTGGCAGGTTACTGCGTGGTGGCTCAGCGTGTGTCCCAGATGCCTTCTTAGACCGGGGCTGCACATCTGGGAGCACCGTGCATGTGGTGGGAGGAATTTATGGGCAATTACTCGCTGAAAAAGGTCTTCCAGGGCTGTAGTGGATGCGCCATCACTTGCAGCCAGGTTTAGATGTCTTCCGGCAGGATGTGCTGTAGTTCAAGTGGAAGTCTTGGGTTTTGGAGCAATGGGTGAGTTTCCCTGGTCTGCTGAGGCAGAGGTCAGGCTCGTGGCTCTCAGTCTGTTAATCCGGTTAATGAAATGCCAGTTTACGAGTCTCGTACTTTGTCCCTCCTGCAGGCAAAGAAGCTGGTAGAGTCCCTTCCTCAGGAGATCAAGGCTAACGCCTCCAAGGAGGAAGCAGAGAAGATCAAAGCGGCGCTGGAGGCAGCAGGAGGGACTGTGGTTCTGGAGTAGGCGGCCCGGTCGCACCACGGAGGGACTGGTGTGACGCAGCCTTCCCCGTTGCCGACGGCCACAGCCGGGCCGGGCTCCGGACGTCTCCCCGTGCGGGACGTCCCCTAGTTGCGCAGTGGGAATGCTCTCTCGAAACCATCCGGTGCAAGAATGCTGTACGGTTTGACGGGGCTGCTCTCAAGTCCCGGCATGGCAATGAACTCTACCTTCACAAATATCCAAAAAAAAAAAAAAAAAAAAAAAACCAACCAAAAAACCAAAACAACCCTGCGAAATGGTTAAATCTCTCGAAAAACAGCCCCTGGGCTCAACGCGCGTACCCCACGCCCACCGCACCCCGCAGCAGCCCTTTTCCTCCAGCTGCTTTTTAGTGCCCCCACACCAAAACGGGATAGTTTGCCCCCCCCCCCCCCACTCCGTTAATTAGTCACTGTTAATTAAGGGGAGGGGTGCCTTTCTCGGTCTGTGGAGCTGGCTGGGGGCTGGGAACGGTGCTCCTGGAGCCCGGGGGGGTCGCGACAGCTCCCCCGCGCCGTAGCGGCGCGGGGGAGCTGTCGCGACCCCCCCGGGCGCGATACAGACCCCCCCCCCCCGCGGTGCTGTGCGAGGGGGCGTGGCTTGTCGGGGGAGTGGGTGTGGCTTAGCGTAGGGGGCGTGGTTTGGGCCTCCGCCGCGGGTGGGGGGGCGTGGCTTTAGCGGAGAGCGGCGCCGATGGCGGAGCGGCGCGTGTCGCGCTGGTACTTCGGCGGCCTCGCTTCGTGCGGGGCCGCCTGCTGCACCCACCCGCTGGACCTGCTGAAGGTGAGGGGTAAAGGGGGCGGCTGCGGCGGGGGGAGGCTGCGGGGGGACGGGGAAGGGCAGCGGGGACGGCTGCGAGGGGCCGGTTGTGAAGGGCCGGCTCTGAGGGGTGCGGGGAAGCGCTCTGGGGGTCTGCAGAGCGGCTGTGAGGGGCCGGCTCTTGACAGGCCGTCTCTGAGGATGCCGGGGAAGGGCCGTGAGGGGCTGGGGAGCAGCTGTGGGTCCGGCTGTGAGGGGCCGGGGAACAGCTCTGAGGGGCTGGTTCTGAAGGACCGCCTCGGGGGGACCGAGGAGAACCACTCTGGGGGACCGGGAGGCGGCTGTGAGGGGTCGGTGGCGGCTGTGGGGCCCGCTCTGAGGGACCGGGGAACGGCTGTGAGGAGCCGGCTCTGAGGGGGCTGGGGAACCGCTCTGGGGGCCTGGAGAGCGGCTGTGAGGGGACAGAACGGCTGTGAGGGACCGGGGAGCCGCTGTTGTGGGGGGCCGGCTGTGAGGGACCGGGGAACGGGTCGGGGAGCAGCAACGGGGGTCTGGAGAGCGGCTGTGAGGGGCCGGGAGCGGTTGTGAGGGGCCGAGGAACGGCCGTGAAGAGCAGGTTCTGAAGGGCCGGCTGCGAGGGGTCGGGGAACCACTCTGGGGGGACCGGCAGCGGCTGCAGGAGTGGCTCCGAGAGACCGGGGAACCGCTCTGGGGGTCCGGGGAGCGGCTGTTGGGGGCAACGGCTGTGAGAGGCCGGGGAACGGCCGCGGAGGAGCCGGAGAACGGCTGCCGGGTGGCCGGTTGAGGGGCCGGCTCGCGGCTGTGAGGGGACCGAGCGCGCAGGGACGCGGCCCTGGGCTCGGGGAGGGGACAGGGACTAGGGGGGAGACGGCCGGGGGGGACAGGGACGACTGTGGGGCCCGGCGGCCAGGGGACAGGGGCGGGGGGTGGGTCGCAGGGACAGGGCTGAGGGGACACGGACCGGGACAGGTGCAGGTGTGGGGCTGAAGGCTCTGTGGAGCTCAGGGTGTCGGCTCCTGGGCTGTGGGGCATGGAGGACACGGCGGCCCAGGCGCCCGTGTGAGGCACGGCAGTGGCTCCAGGCCCTGTGGTGTTGGACGCAGGCCCACTGGGCTCCGTGTCCTCAGGCCAAGATGTCACCTAGGCACCGCGGACGGCCTGGCATCCCCGCTCCCACACAAAGAGCGCCGCGCGTAGCCCTGCGCTGCCAGCACCCACGGACGGGGTGAATGCCAGCGCTGCCCGGAGCCTTGTGTGCCAGCCAAGCAGCGACAAGGCTGGCAGCCAGGCAGGCTGCGGAGGGGGAGCAGAAGAGCGAGCCCAGGCCAGGCTGTGCCATGCCCAGGGCTGTGCCCATGGGTGAGGCTGGGGACAGGCAGCCCCTTCCCATCCCACGGAGAGAGCGGAAGATGTGCCGGGCGCAGGCCCAGGAGAGGAGCCAGCACTGGCAGGAGGATGCCGCTTCCCCAGTGCTCGGCCTGTTGCCGTGCCCGGCTGGCCCTGTCTGCCCAGCAAAGGTGGCTGGCAGCCCATGGGAGCTCGTGTAGGATGCCCTGGCAAGCCGCTAAGAAGGGGAATTAGTCTGGCACATGCCTCTAGGTCTGTATCTGAGCCAGTGTGACGGGTGTGACTTCTCAGCTGCGTCCGCACACGCTATGCACTGCGGATGCGAAGCCCCTGCGTGCCCCCTGGCCATGAGCAGCCCAGGCCAGCTGGCTGGTTTTGCCAGAGGGTTCACACCTGAATATTGAACACGGACCTGCTTTGGCCCAGAGCTCCCCCACGGCAGGGGCTGTTGCCAGGCGTGGGGAAGCAGGAGGGGCCTCAGGGTCTGGCAGGGCAGGGGGCCAAGGGTGTTTTGCTACACCTTTGGACCTTGGCCCCCATGGGAGGCCCCAGCCAGCCTAGCCGGATGGTGCTCGCACCCCTGCTGGAGCCCCTGAGCTGGCACCGCACACAACCTCTGGCCGCCCACGGGGCTCTGCCCTGCAGCAGTGACCACAGCGCTGGCCAGCCCCTCCCTGACTGCCCTTTCTGTGGCCCTGGGACAGGCAGGCAGTGCAGCGCTTCTGCCCGTTCCCTCTGCCCCGGCCTGCCCAGCAGCCGCTTGCCCAGCTAGCTCCCCAGCACACCACGAGCTCTGGTCCCCGACATCCAAATTCTGCTTGCCGGGCTCCAAAGCCAGTCCCTTCCCTGCATCCCTGCTGCTGCTCCACACGGGAGGCAGAGGCTGTTCCCAGCGTCCTGCTGCGTGTCCCACGCCCTGGCCGCACCGGGGCTTCTGTAACAGGAGCCAGGGCTGATCCCCTGCCAGAAGCCCTTTGCTCTCTTTAATTTTACCTCCTGGGACCTTTGACCTGCATCGTGGGGCCGGGTGGGTGCGCTCAGAACGTGCTCCGGCTGGTATGGCTCCTCTGTCTCAGACAGCCCCCACGGTCCTGCTGCCGCTTCTCTGGTGATGGTGGGAAGTGCTGGGCTGCTGCGAGTGCAGAGGGGAGCGCCCAGACGCCCCGGCTGTGCTGGCCGTGGCATGAAATAGATTGGAGCTGGTGCACAGAGCTGTAGGGCTGTCTTCCTGCCTCTGCAATTCCTGTGGCAGGGGAGGAGGGGAAGTTCCTTCTGGAGGCCTGTTGCCTCACGTGGCAAGGGTGTAGGGCACAGGAGGTCACAGATTCACTTGCCCTGTTGTAGTCCCTCCAAACAAACTCATGCTGGTTGCTCACTTGTTCATGTGCTTCTGGATCCTCCCCACCCCGATGTGGCCCAGGTCCTTTCTTGGAGGAGCAGGCGCTATCACTTCATCTTGAGGCATGCTGCTGAGGCCACCGAGCTGGGCAGGCGCCTGGGAGGGACTGTGGGCAGGTGCCTCAGCACTGCCCCTTCTCCTGCCAGCCTCCACTGCCCTGATGGTGGGCTGGGCCTGTTTCTAAGTACTGCTTAGGTGTGGGGAGCCTGGAGCTATTGCTGTTTGTGCGGAAGCAAGCGCTAACGAGTGACCCTGACATGGACTCGGAGCAGCCATCCCTGCCCTGCGCTCTCCTGTTTTCTGCCTGACCCCAGCCCTTGGCTGGTGCGCTAATACTGCCAAACTCTGCCCCAGGTCCACCTGCAGACGCAGCAGGAGGTGAAGATGCGGATGATGGGGATGGCCATGCATGTGATCCGCACCGACGGCTTCCTGGCTCTCTATAACGGGCTCAGTGCCTCAATGTGCCGGCAGGTGAGTGCCACCATGCCCTTGATGGGCTCTGGTCCCCCAAGGCCAGCACGGAGCTCCTGCTGTGCTGGTGGCTGGGCTGGAACTGACAGGCTGCCCTGAGCTGCAGGGCAGAGGAGGCGGGTGCCCAGCGGGGCACAGCGGCTCATTCTCCCTCTCCTCCAGATGACATATTCCTTGACTCGCTTTGCCATCTACGAGACCGCGAGGGACCGCTTGAGCCGGGGCAACCAGGGGCCTCCCCCCTTCTACCAAAAAGTGCTGATGGGTGCAGTGGGAGGTGAGTGAGGAGGAGAGTCCCTCAGCCCCGGGCTCCCTCGGGCTCAGGAGCCCCCTAACCCCAGCTCTTCTTTGGCTGCAGGTTTCACCGGCGGGTTGGTGGGGACCCCAGCAGACCTGGTGAATGTCAGGTCAGTTCTGCCCGCGTCCCAGTGCTGCTGGTGTGCAGCAGCAGTCGGGGTGGTGGGGCACACCCCGTGTTCCTGCCTGCTTTCCTGAACAGACTGCCCTGTGGCTATTGGCCCCGTCCCAGTGGGGAGCTCTGTGCCCAAACAGACTAGAGTTGTTCCGTGTTCAGTGTGCAGCCCTGGGCCAGCCCCACGCCTGGCCCTTGAGGGGTGCGGGGCTGGAAGCAGCTTTCTTATCCCTTTGCAAACAGCCGATGCAGTCTGTCTGCTGGGCCTCTGCCTGCTCTTCTGAGCAGGGACAGACTTGCCCCGGGCCCCTGGTGTTGGGGGTGGGCGGCAGGTCACCCCGTGGTGCTCTACCTTACAGGATGCAGAACGACATGAAGCAGCCACCCTCCCTGCGGCGCAAGTGAGTGGGGGGCCAGGGCTCCCGGGGGGGCTGGGGCAGCAGGAAGAGGGGTCGGGAGGGGCCGGGAGGAGCGGGGGCTCCCGGGGTGGGCCGGGGCGGGGGGCTGGGGCGGCGGGAATGGGGGTCGGGAGGGGCCGGGGCAGTGGGAAGGGGGGCCGGGAGGACCCGGGACTCCCGGGTCCGGGGGTCCGTGCGGCCGCGGGGGGGCAGCACCGCACCGGCGGCGCGCCCGGTGCCCGGGGGTGGTGGGACCGTGGCCGCGGCCCCGGGAGCTGCAGCTGCCCGGTGGGTGCGGTGGGGCTGCCGGGGGCTGGGGAGCCTCGGACCCTGACACCTTCCCCTCTTGCTCTTTCCAGCTATTCCCATGCCCTGGACGGCATGTACCGCGTCTTCCGGGAAGGTGAGGCCGTGCCAGCCGGGGTAGGGTGAGCCTGCCTGGGGTGTCCTCACTGACACTGGGAAACCGTGGCAGGAGTGTCCCAGGGTGCTCTGTCTGGGAGTCGCCGCAGGTGCTGGCTCAGCCAGGGCAGGGAGAGGGGGCGGATGGTGACTGCAGTGCCTGTGGGGCTAGGGGAGCTGAGGGTCAGGCAGCCTGCCCTTACTCCAGAGGGAAAGAGAGACCTGCCAGGAGCTGCTATGAAAAAGCACAAGAGTGCGGAGCAGGTGGGAAGGAATGGGAGGAGGCAGGACTGTTCTGAAGGGGTCTCCTTTCCTGCAGATATTTGCTGTTGTGTGGTTTAAGCACTGTTGTATGAGGAGTCTGGGACACGGACCAGGCAGGGAAGGAGGCTCCTGGGGGGAAGGGAGTGTGAGTAATGTCCCAGGACTGTGCTGATCCCAATCTGTCTGTCCACAGAGGGCTTGAAGAAGCTCTTCTCGGGAGCTACGATGGCATCCAGCCGAGGGGCCCTAGTCACCGTTGGGCAGGTAGGACAGTTCTGCTGGGCAGTAGGTGCCCGGGGTAGGGACAGGGGGAGTCCCTGGCTTGGCAAGTGTCACTGATACCCCGTGTCTCTGCAGCTCGCCTGTTATGACCAGGCCAAGCAGCTGGTTCTCTCAACTGGGTTGCTGTCGGACAACATCTTCACTCACTTCCTGGCCAGCTTCATCGCTGTGAGCAGGGCTGGGCACAGGGAGGCAGGACTGGGACTGGGTTTGCCTGCAGGAGCCCAGGCTGGGGCTGCCAGAGCTGCCTCTCGGGACTCTGATGCAGCAGGGCCAGGCACAGAGGCTTCTATGGGGCTCCCAGGCTGGGGCTTGGCCCGGGCCGGGCTCTGGGTCTCTCCAGGGGCCCTGGCTGTTGCTGGCACCTGGGTCTTCTCTGTGAGCTGGGGCTGCTGACCCTGGTTGACTCTCCCCAGGGTGGATGTGCCACATTCCTGTGCCAGCCCCTGGATGTGCTCAAGACCCGCCTCATGAACTCCCAGGGCGAGTACCGGGTGAGTAGCCCCTCCTGCCCGCCCCGCTGCTGCTGGTCCAGTCCCCTTTGCACACTGGCCTCTGCCTCCCTGCACCTCCTCATCTCTCTCCATCTCACTGCAGGGTGTTGCCCACTGTGCCATGGAAACTGCCAAGCTCGGCCCTCTCGCGTTCTACAAGGTACTGATCTGGGGATGTGCGGGATGGGCTGGCAGGGTGGAGTGTGGGAAAACTGCCTGGGAGCAGAGGTTTAGGTCCAGAACGGTTCTGGGGCAGGAGCCTTCCAGGCGCTGCTGCGGCAGCCTGACTGCGTCCTGCGTCAGGCCTTCCTCCGGCTTGGCCCTGGAGCCTTGGCCTCTTCTGGGCTTGCAGCCTGGGTCCGGGCACCACAGCAGCTGCCCTGTTGCACCCGTTGGGTTCCCAAACGGGAATGCAGGTACGGGCAGTGGTGCTCCAGCACTCGTTGGGTGTAACTGACCAGCAGACACTGGTCAGCTCTTGGGCCCTACGTGCCCGGGCTTGGTGCAGTCACCTGTGTGTTCAGCCTCACTCCTGGGAGGGCCCCTGCAAAGGGGTTTTGCACCCAAGGTTTATTCCAGATGCTGCCAGTCAGGCGTTTTCCCCGTTACAGCCTGTCTGCTCATCTTCCCAGGCAGCGTCCAACCCCCTTCTGAACCGGGGGCTGTGGGATCTGACCGGGGCTTCTACCGAGATTCTGCCTACGTAGTGGTGATGCCAGCACTGATGTGTTTGGGGGAAGAGGGGTTGATGCATGATGCTGAGCTCTGTGTGCACAGCGATGGCTGCGGTGCCTCCCTCACCGCTGTGGCAGCTCTGCTGCATGCCCGGCCAGCTGGCCCCCCGTGCTTGCAAGCTGGTGCCGCTCCCCGTGGGTTGGGCTGCTGGGCACCCTCAGCCCTGGCGGGGAAGCCCAGGGTCAGGCACATGCTGACTCTCCTCATTCTCGCTGTCCACTTCCAGGGCTTTGTTCCTGCTGCTGTCCGGCTCATTCCTCACACCATCCTCACCTTTGTCTTCCTGGAACAGCTACGCAAATATTTTGGGATCAAAGTGACCACCTGAGTAGGAGGGACGGGACCCTGCCCTCGCCCCAGGGGGGTGAGCATGCAGGTCACCGCTGAGATCCCAGAACCCCTCTCCCCTGTCTGGGGCCAGCGCTGCTCCCCCTGCCCCTCATCCCCACTCCTGTGCCTTGCCAGTGCCTGTGGCCAGCCAGTCCCACACTCTCCCTCCCTCTCTCACCCCCCCTTCTCAGCACCTCCGTTACCTCTGGGGTATTCTTGGGCCTCTTGTCCCCTCTGCACTGTTGGTTTGGGTTTTTTTTTTTTTGCTTTCTTCCCACTGCACTACTGGCCGCAAGTTCTGCCCTTACCTCCCTCAGCCCTGTCCCTTATTTGCCTCCTGGGAGCAGGACTGTGCTGTTCTGGGGCATCCAGCCTTTGGCTCCGTCCCTGCTCACGGAGCCTCACAGGGCTGGGGGGGGCCAGTTCCACTTGTGCCCACGCTGCAGCAGGGCTTGTGTTGGTGGCAGCAGAGCAGGCGTGCTTCCTGCCTCTCCTGCAAGCAGCAAGGGGAGACGTGGCTTTAGCACAGCAAAGCCCTGTCCTCCCTTAGTGCCTCTGGCCCCACGCGCTCCTCCGCCGGCCCCAGTGCAGCCTGGCATCCCCGCTCTGCTCCCAAACACCTCCCGCTTCTGCTTGGCCAAAACTCACCAGCGCCCAATGGCTGCTGGGCTCTTCAGGGATTGTGCCTCATACCAATGATGACAGAGAGTGGACTCTGCAGGCGAGGGGCAGCTGTGCGGCCCCCCTGCCCTGCTGGCCAGGCATGGGCTGGAGCCCTTCTCACCTGGCCGGCCCAGGGCAAGGCCACAGCTGCGCCCCTGGCCCCTGGCTCCAGCTGGGGCTGGGTAGTGCCTGCTTGAGGACCTGGTGTCAGCTTGCCTGCAGCGCCCTCACCCTCCACCAGACCTGGCCTCGGGTGGGGGCGTCTGTCCAGCACCACCTCACACCCCCCCACACCCCTCACACCAAGGTCGCCTCACAGCCCCCCCTCTCCCTGCACCGCCCTGCGCATGGGGGCTGCCGGCACCAGCCCCTCTGTCCTGTGCACCCCTGTGCGTGGTGGCCCCGAGGGATCAAAGAACTGGAGTATCTGTGACCTTAATATATAATAAACAGTGGAACAAGCACAGGGCTGAGTGTCCTGCTTGGCGGGGGGCGATGCTGCGTGCCCTCCCACTGTAGGAGGGCTCAGGCTTGGAGCAGTGGGGGTCTTTACCCTGTTCCATGCCCCCAGCCCTGAGGGGGTGTGTGCCCACCGCCTCCCGGCCCTGCAGAGTGGGAGCTGTGGGCTGGGCTCCCCCGTGCCAGCCCGGCTCCGAGCTGTGCCCGGTCTCAGCCCTGCAGGCAGTCCCTGGGCAGAGCCGTGCCGAGGGCGCCTGCCCACCTCCTCCTCCTCCTCGCGGGAGCTGCCTCCTGGATGTGACACTAATTGGGCTCCAGCAGGCGGAACAGAGCCAGCCTGGGACAGCAGAAAAGTGAAAGCTTGTCACCTTAACGAAGTCTAATGATGCTGGCTGGCATCGCGGCTTTGTTCCTGTGCCTGGTTCTGGGTGAGAGCCGTGGGCAGGTGCATGTGGGGCCAGTGGAGCCCTCTTTCCTCATGAGGGTCTGGGGGCTGCCTGGCCCTGGCTGGGCTGCGGTGGCTTGTGCCCCGGACCCCCTGGCACTGCTTTGGGGCTGACACGTGCTGCTCTGCACCCATGCCAAAGGCCAGCGTGGAGCGGGAGAGCGATGGAGCCACAGGGCCCTGCCTGGCCATCACCCCTAGTGGCATGGAGCCCTGTGCTGGCCACCGGCAGGGATGTTCCAGCCAGGCCATGGTCCCGCCGGCTGCGTCAGCCCTGCGTTCCCCGTACCCGCATTCCCTCTTCCTACGTCCCTCACCAGCGGAGCTGTGCCGCGGCCACGCCGGCAGGACAGCATGTGCCAGACACAGCCTGGAGCACGGAGCGTCCGGCAGCTGCACAGAGTGGGAGCTTCTTATCTCTGAGCATCGGAAAACGAGAGGCCTCGGGACTGTCAACAGCTCGTTGCCAGCGGTGTTTGCGCTCGCGGAGCTGACTGGCCCCCCCCAGCCTCATCCTGCCCTCTGCCCGCCCCGGGCAGTGCGCCCAGCCCAGGCCCTGCTGCCTGTGGGGGGTCCCACAGGGCACCCCTCTGCTGCGCCATGGGGGCTGCCGGCCCCCCCTCCACGGCCGGCACCCAGAGGGGTGCAAGGGCTGTCTCGGGGTGGGGGGGTGCAGCTATCAGTCTGACCCCCCAGCGCTGGCGAGGCACCCACAAACCCCAGGTTGTGCCCAGGTGGCTCTGTCTGCACCCGTGGGGTCTCCCGGCGAGCGGGCGTCTGAGCAGAGCAGGACCCCGGCGGGGGGCACCAGTTCGGAGGGCCACGGAGCCCCACGCTCAGCCAGCCCTGAGCTGGGGGGGGGGGGGGGGGGGGCACGCTTGGTGTCCCCGAGCTGCCGGGGCCTGCGTGGCCGTTGCGGCCCACGGTAAATGCGTTTGTGCGGCGGGTGGGTGCTGCACCCCCGCGGCCGGGGGTCTGCCCAGGCCCCGCTGCGGCCCTCGCCCGGGGATCTGGGGGGGCCCAGGGCGTCGCTGCTGCGCTGGGACGTGTTTACCTGCTGGTGCTGCAGCAGGACGGCGAGTGGCACACACGGACCCGCCACCGCCGGCGGCCGCCGGAGCGCGGGGCCCGAGGCAGCTCCCGGCCGCACGGCGGAGGTTTGCCCGGGTCCCGGGAGGGGGGGGCGAGCTCCGCTCCCGCGGCAGGAGCCGCCAGCTCCGCGCACAGGCGGCACCGGGGACCGGGACAGCCTCCCCGGGGGACCCCGCGGGGGCTGCACCGCCCCTCCCGGAGCCGCGGGCACCCCCGTCCCGCTCCCTCGGGGGCGGGCGCGGTCCGGTTGTCCCCCGCCGCTCCGCCCGCCCCGACGAGCCGAGCCGGTGTCCGGGAGCGGGGCGGGGCGGAGCCGCCGACGGCGGGGACCGGCGGCGGGGACAAACGCCGGCGCCCCCGCAGCTGCCGGTCGCGTCCGCCGGTGATGAGGGGCCGCGCGGGCAGCGCCGCACCGAGCAGCCGGGGGCGGGGGGCACCGGGCTGCGCCCCCCCCGTGCCGGCGGGAGGAGCGGGGCGGTGGGATGCGGCTCCTCGCCCGCGGTCCCTCCCCCCGCCCCGGTCCCTCCCCCCGAGCCGCCACAGCCGCCGCCGCCGCGGCTCCGGCAAAAGTTTTCGGCGGAGCGGCCGAGCGCGCCGGTCCCGGTCCCCGCCAGCACCGCGATGCGCCCGGGAGCCGCCGCGAGCCCAGCCCCGACAGGTACGGGGAAGGAGGGGCGGAGGGAGGGAGCGCTCATCCCCGCGGCCGTGGGGCTGCCCGTCCGGCGGACGCCGCACGACCCGACGCGGGGATGCGGACCCGGGCGGCGCATCCCCGGGGCCGCGTCGTGAGCCACGGGGGTCCGGAGCAGCAGTTCTCGGAGCCGTCCCGGTGCTGGGCGCCGGCGCCGGGGGGGCTGAGCCCCTCGGCAAGGGGCGTCCTGCGCCGGGGAGGTCCCGGCTGGGCTGTGCCCCCTCCCCATCTGAGCCGCTGCCGCTGCCACCCCCGGGAAGGGGCTCTGCCGTGGGGCTTCTGGG
Source organism: Chroicocephalus ridibundus (assembly GCF_963924245.1). NCBI lineage: Eukaryota > Metazoa > Chordata > Aves > Charadriiformes > Laridae > Chroicocephalus > Chroicocephalus ridibundus. The sequence continues at coordinate 4,725,500 of NC_086297.1, forward strand.
CGCCTCTGGGTGCTGCCGTGGCTGTCGTGAGCCCAGGGCGAGTGGTACCAGCCGGGCTCTGACGCGCTGGGAGCATCTCCCGGAGAAGCCCCTCGCCGGGGTGTTGCCCGCTGGGTCCCCTGCCGCGGACACAGCAGTGCCTAGAGCTTTCTTGCTGGGAGGCAGAAGCAGGGGACACTTTTCCACCCTTCCCAGCTCCCAAGCTCTCCGGGTGTTGCAGGGGCCCATTGCGAGTGCCCTTTGTGACTCTGTCCCGAGCTCTGCTGTGTCAACACGGTGTTGGTAAATGGCTTTGTTTAACCAGGACATGTTGGGTATGTGACCTTGCCGCCCTCGTGGTTGCAAGCGCATCTCCAAAGCGGCTGCCGAGATCACCTCTGCCTGGCGCTGCGTTTCCTGGCCCGGCAGCTCCCGCGGGGCGGCGAGGGGAGAGCAGGGCACACCGGTGTCAGCCCGGCTCCCCTCGAGCCATGGCGGCTGGACAGGCAGAGGACGGGGCATTTGCTGCTGCCCAGCCCGCGCTGCCGAGCGCCCGCCCCACACCTCAACACGCACCCTGTAACGCAGCCGCCTTGCCCCACACAGTGCTCAGCGTGTGTTGTGGGTGTCCTGACCCATGCCAAATTCGGTGGGTGCCCCCGTGATTTCCTCGGCTTTATCTGTGCATCAGCAGGAAAATTTAGGGCCCGCAGGACCCCTCCTCGGCGTGTTAGTGCCGCTCCAGCTGCCAGCTCCTGTCCTTCCCACCAATCCCCATGCCTTTCCGCACGCTGCGGTGCAGATTTTTTTTATGTTCTGTTGCCTGGAGAGGGGAAAAGAAAAAAAGGCTCAACAGAGAAGAGGCAAAATGTGGATTAAAAATAGTTAATGAAAAAATGCGACCGCAAGCCCTGATCAGCAGCGCAGGGCTGAGACCAGCCGCTGAGCGCAGCGCTGCTCCGTGCTCCTCGCTCTGCCAGGCAGAGGCAGGGTCTGGGCAAGCCGGCTGCAGGGGAGATGGGATGGGATGGGATGGGATGGGATGGGATGGGATGGGATGGGATGGGATGGGATGGCCGCTCTGCTCCGTCCTCCCATGCTCTTCCATTGCATCCTGCCCTGTCCTGCGTCCCCCATGACTAGAGCCCTGTCCTTGTGTGTCTGACCCAGCCCAGGGGTCTGGGGAACTTGGCTGCGAGCAGCAGGCGCCAGCAGATGCTGGGCACAAATGCCACCCCAGCGTTGCGGGTGCTTCGGGACAGGGAGGGACTCTGCCAGGACGGGCTGCTGTGTGCGATGCCATTTGCACATCTGGACCTCAGCAGGGCAGGGTTTGAGCTCCCTCGGTGAGGTGCCGGGAGGTTGTCCCGAGCTCCGTGATGACCACAGCGTTCATTCGTGACATGAGCTGCTCCGGGGAAGCGGGTGCTGAGCTCCTGGTGCAGGCGCGCGTGCACACATGCCTGTCTGCACTGACCTTTTCCTAGGCTTTTCCCAGTCCTGTCCTTCCCCTGTGGCACACTAACCACACGTGTCACGCCGTGTCTCTCGTGCCATCCTCCTGTGTTCCATGGGCTCTCATGCAATGTGATGAACAAGAAAAACCCGTTTCCCTCAGCATCCCCTCGCCGGAGCCTGCCGGGCAGCAAGGTTATTTGGCCACTGCCCACTCGTGCTGGCAGCCCACGCTCCCTCTCTGGTGCTGGGCGGCTGCGGAGGATGCCCTTGACTGTCCCTTTCAGTGCTGTTTGGTACCAGGGCAGTCACGGAGGTGATGCAAAGAGCGTTCGTCCTGACGGCACGGGGGCGAGTGCCGTTTGTTTGCATCCTTTGTTGCTGTTGACGAAAACGCTGTCAGGGTTGGTTTAGGTTTTCTTGGTCCAAAGTGACACAGAATCCGACATCGTCGGTGGCTGGTGACGTCGGCTCTCACTGTGTGCCGCTGCTCAGCGTTTCCACAATCATGTAGCTCTGTGCAAACGAGCTGCGGTCTTGCAGCGCCAGGGCTGCTTCAGGCAGTTCTGCTGTTCCTCTGCTGCCCAAGTTCCTCGTTCTCACTTCGTGGCGGGGGGTTGGAGCAGTTGTGGGTCGCAGGTGGGGAGCGGGAGGGACCCCCAAGCTCGGGGCAGGGACACAGGCAGGGACAGCACAGGGTGCGGGACAGACCTCCTGGCCCTCTCCACCGCGGCCGTCTTCCCCGCACCGCTTGTCGTGCTTGCCGTGGTCCTGGGTGGAAAGTGGAGCAGCATCTGCAGGGCCAGGATCGCGCTGGCATTGCATCAGCTTTGGCCCTGCACCGTCCCCTCCCCTGCCAAGTGCCGAAGCCCCTGCCGCGCTGGCTTGTAGCGCTGAGCTCAAAGCCAAGCCAGCCGTGGAAAGCACTGCATTAGCGCACTGGGGGCTAATCCCTCTGTCTGGAGGGCACGCAGCCCCCTCCGCCCCGTCCTGAGCGAGCGGTGCTGTGCTGGGCGCGGGGCTGCGCTTGTGGGGGCTGCATTTGTGGGGGCTGCGTTGGGCTGCACCGGCTTTCCCGGCGCTTGTGCGGGGCCGTGGCTGTGCCCGGGTGCTCCCGGGTCACGTTGCAGATGCCCATGAGTGTCCCCGTGGAGGCTTCACCGAGCCGCTGATCCATGTAGCAATCAGCCGCAGCCATCCCAGATGTGGAGCTCGTTCCCTCGCACGTGTGGTGGCAGCGGGAGCCGGGTGCCGTCCGGGGCAGCAAAATCCCGCTGGGAAGCCGAGCTGGGCAGAGGCGGGCGCTCAGCTGGCTGCGGGGGGTCTGCGCGGGCACAGAGCTGCCGCAGGGCAGCGCGGGGGCTGCACACCCGCAGGTGGGGGGCAAAATCCCAACACAAGCCTTTTCCCATCCATTCCTTGTGGCTTGGTGCGATGCCGCAGCGGCGGCAGCAGCCCAGCGGCACAGCTTGCTCTGGTACCCAGCTCACCCCGTCCCCTCCCCAGGCTGCGCGTCCCGGACCCTGACTGCTGGCAAACACGGGGCCAGCGGCTGCCGGGCCATGAGCCACTGGGAGGGGGCAGGTCCAGGGGCCGTGGAGAAGCTGGTCCAGGCGGAGAGGGGGGTCCTTGCTCTGCCCCTGCTGCTGCAGGGGTTGGTACCGCTGGCTCGGGAAGGGCTCAGCACACCAACACGGGCACCAGCGACGCCCCGCTCCCCCAACCCCAAGGGCAGATGATGGAGCAGGTCTGACACCTCCGTACCCCAGCACTGGGGCTGCCAGCACTGGCCCCTTCCCCGCGTGGGTGCAGCCGTCCCGGGGGCTGGTTCTATTTTCCTCCTCTCCCGTGGCAGGCGCGAGGTCCCCCTCGTCAGCAGAGCAGCGCCGGGTGTTTGCAGCCCGGCCTCCGTGGGGGTCAGCAGCCGCAGAGCCATGACACAGGAACATGTCGCGTTGCCCAACGCCAGCGTGGGGCAAAAGTCCCCTGTGTGCCCGCTGCAGCACGCCGCAGCCCCGGCAAATGCACCCGCTCGCATGCCAGGCACGGCGGAGGGTCCCCCAAAGCCTGGCCCCGGCTGGCAGCAAGGTGCCGGGGCGGGGGAACATGGCACCGGGAGCCAGTTGGGCACGGCAGGGTGACGGGAGGTGGTGGCTTGGAGCTGGGTCCCTCCCGCGATGCTGCCTCTGGCACTGGACATGGCAGAGAGGGGCTCCCGGCACCAGCGGCCACAGCACATCCAGCCAGCGACGACGGCTGCTCCGAGCACTGCGGGCACCGATGCTGGGCAGTGCCAGCTGCTGGGGAGGTGCTCGGTGCTACCAGTGGTCCGAGCTGCCCCAGATCCCCTCTCCCAGCCACGCAGGGCCACTGCTCCTTCTCTGCCGCTGCCCGTCTGCCCCGAACCACAGACAGTTGGTCCATGGCTACTCCTGCATGCCCGGGTGTCTGCTAGAAATAGCCTGTGTCTCCGAGCGCGCACTGTGGGGAGGCCGAGCTGCCGGGGGTCCCTTGCCCCGTGGGCACGGGGGCCGGCACCGCGGGCAGCTGGGGCAAAGGGCCTGGGCAGGGCCCCGCTGTGGAGCGGGGAGCCCCGTGCCGGAGCGAGGAGCGTGACCAGCCCCGCGCGCCAGGACCCCTCACCCAGTGCAGTCTGCCCAGCTTGGCCACGGCAGCGCCCCGGGGCCGGGGGAGCCGCTGCCAGCCGGGGGGGGAGTCTAGGGCAGAGGCCTCCCCGACGCTAAATCCCATCGCAGGCAACTAAAAATAGAGACACCTCTGCCCCAAAGCTGCGGAGAGGGGCCGGCAGCGAGTTCGCTGCTGACCTGCGGTGCCCGGGAGGAGCCTTCCCCCCCACTGCCCCAGGGCAGGGATGCTCGGGGCAGGGGCCGGGCACCGGCATGCTGGCCGGGGGCTGAGGCGGGGACAGGGATGCTGGCAGGGGGCTGGCAGAGGGACAGGGATGGGGATGCTGTTGTGGGGCTGGTGGGTGGATGAGGACGGGGGTGTGCTGGTGTGGGGCTGGCAGAGGGACAGGGATGGGGTTGCTGTTCGGGGGGTGACGAGGGGAGAGTGGTGCTGTCGGGGGACAGGGATGGTGGCAGGGGGCTGGCAGAGGGATGAGGACAGGGATACTGGCGGGGGACCGAGGGAGGTACAGGGACAGGGATGCTGGTGGGGAGTTGAGAGGGGGACAGGGACAAGGATGCTGGTGTGGGGCTGGCAGGGGGACAGAGACAGGGATGCTGGTGGGGGACTGAGGGGAGGGACAGGGATGCTGGCATGGGGCTGGTGGAGTGATGAGGACAGGGATACTGGTGGGGGATTGAGGGGGGGGACAAGGCTGCTGGCATGGGGCTGGCAGGGGGACAGAGACAGGGATGCTGGTGTAGGGCTGGCGGGGGATGAGGACAGGGATCCTGGCACGGGCAGGTGGCCGGCGGGCACCCACTGAAGGTTCCTGTTCCCAGAGCCCACCCAGTGAGGTCTGTCCCAGGAGACGGTTCCTTCTGTCCTGGGACTGTCTAAATAAGGCACGCGCCGGCAGGTCCAGCTCCCCGAGCCGCATCTGGAGCCCCACGCGCTGATTAATGAGCTTCTCAGGCAGCCGCTTGCGACATGGCGAGTGGGTCTGCATGGAGGAAACACGACTTTCCCAGGGATAAAAATAGGCATGGGCAGAACAGCGAGCCCTGGGAGCGATGGCTGGTTGGGGAGCGCGACGGTCCGGCTGGTGCCCGGGAGGAGGCTGGGGGGGGTGATGCCGCAGTGTCTGCGGGGGCACCGGCACTGCCGTCTGTTCTGTCCCCATCCCCACCAGCTCGGCTGCCCTCACCCGCCACGGCCACGCTGCGCCGTGGGGCTGCCGTCAGAATGGCCCCTTGTGGGAAGAGATGAAATCCTGCTCAGGAGCCCCATAACCGGCTTAGGGGGATGTAAGGAATTATGGCACCTCGTGAGCCCGGCTTTGCACGGGAGCTCCCAGGCGTCCGGTTAATGGTTAACGGCCCCAGGGCTGGCCGCTGGCCCTGTCCCTGCCCTGGGAGCTCCCTGCCCACAGCCGGGGAGCCCTGCGGGGCGAAGGCTGGGGTGGCCCGAGGGATGCCCAGCCACCCTGCGGGGCGAGGGACAGGGTGGCTCGAGGGATGCCCAGCCACCCTGTGGAGCCGTCCCAGGGCCAGGCTGCCTCTACCACTGGAGCCAGGTGCGAAATCAGCGCTGCTGGGAGCGGTGGTGGCAGGGAGGGGCGTCAGCCCCCACCCTGGGAAGATGCTCGGGCGTGAGGAGGGGTCCTGGGCTCTCGGAGCTCAGCACTGATGTGCCACCGGCCACCAGCAGCAGTGTGGGGTGGCCCTGGCCCGGATCTGCCCTGCACGGGGCAGACGTCCCACGTGTGGCCATGCAGGGGCTGGGGAAGGTGTGAGGGCAGGGACCAGGGGTCTGGTTTGGGCTCAGTGAGCAGAGGGGGGGCACGGCCGTGGCTCCAATGCTTATCCTGGGGAGGAAGCGGCAGGTACACAGCGGCTTGTCAGCCTGACGGGAAAACGCATAAACAACCAGCTGAACATTAAAGCCAGGCGGGGTCAAGCGAGGACCATGGCGCAGTGACCAGGGGTGGCTCTGTGCTGGGGCAGCCTCCCCTCCGGTGCCTGCCCCTGGCCACGCGTCCCCCGGGTCTGCCCCGGATGGGTCCCGCCACCCACGTCCCCGTGACCCGGCGTCTCGTGCAGGGTCACCCACGTGCCAGGGCCACCACCGCCGGGGCAGAGGAGCTGCCGAGGGCTGGTAGGAAGCCCAGCATCCTGCGCCGCTCCCCATGCGGCTCGTGGCCCAGCGGAGGGATGTCCCAGCCATGTCTCCTCATCCTTCTGCTGCTGCTCCTCTGCTGCCAGGTAAGGGTGGGTCATCCGGCAACATGGTGCTTTACCTGTCCCCGAGCCACCATCAAGCCACCCCTGCGCACGGCAGACCTTGCCACGGCACAGCATGGCACGGCACTGAGTGGCATGGCATAGCCTGCGCTCGCCCATGACTGTCCCCAAGCCGGGGTCACTGCCCTGCCTGGCACGGTGGCCCCGCGGGCAGGCGGTGGGTGACACTCCATGGTGTCCCCAGGGCCCCTCTGCCCAGATCACAGATTTCCTCTTCGAGAGCTGGAAGGAGTACAGTGAGGAGTGCCACCGCAACATGAGCCGCCTGCCCGCGCCCACAGGTGAGAGCAGGGCACGGTGCTGGGGGACGGGGACCGGGGGACGGGGACTGGGGACCGGGGACAACGCAGCGCCTGGCTGAGGGCGCCGCCATCTCCCGTCCCTCTGCAGAGCTGGTCTGTAACCGCACCTTCGACAAGTTCTCCTGCTGGCCTGACACGCTGCCCAACAGCACCGCCAGCGTCCCCTGCCCGTGGTTCCTGCCCTGGTACCAGAAAGGTAACGGCCGGACGCGTGTGTGACGTGTGTTGTGTGTGTGTGTGTGTGTGTGTGTGTTCACATGTGTTGTGTGTACACACATGTGTGTGCTGGTGCTGCTCCCAGCGGTCACCTCTGGGCCGGTGTGCAGTGCCCGGGGTAGCTCTGGTGCCTGGGACCCCCACGGCCCCCTCCCCTCGCAGTGAAGCACAGACACGTCTTCAAGACCTGCGGACCGGACGGGCAGTGGGTGACGGGCCCCCGGGGACAGTCCCTGCGCGATGCCACGCAGTGCGAGCTGGATGCCGAGGACCTGGAGGCGCAGGTGGGCAGAGCCCGGGGGCAGCCGGTGCAGGGGTCCCTGCCCACCCTGCCCTGCCCTCATCGGCTCTTGCCCTCTCCAGGAAAAATTTGCCAAGACCTACGGCAGCTTCAAGGTGATGTACACCGTGGGCTACTCAGTGTCACTCTGCGCGCTGCTCCTCGCCCTGGCCCTGCTGCTGGGCTTCAGGTAGGGGCGCGGGCATGGGCACAGCCGGGGGGCATGGGGGGGCCATGCCGGGGTCTGGGTGCGGGCACTGATGGCAGCTCCCCCCTCCGCAGCAAGCTGCACTGCATGAGGAACTACATCCACATGAACCTCTTCGCCTCCTTCATCCTGAAGGGCGTCTCCGTGCTGGTCATCGACGCCCTGCTCAAGACACACTACAGCGACAAGATTGACGACTACAACGTGCACATCTGGCTGAGCGACGAGGTGAGCGCGGGGACGGCGGGGACGGGGGCGTGGGTGGCGTGGCAGACCTGACCCCTGTCCGCAGGCGGCAGCGGGCTGCCGGACGGCCACGGTCTTCATGCAGTACGGCATCGTGGCCAACTACTGCTGGCTGCTGGTGGAGGGCATCTACCTGCACAACCTCCTGGTGGTGGCCGTCTTCTCTGAGAGGAGCTACTTCACCCTCTACCTGTGCATCGGCTGGGGTGAGTGCGGGCGGGCTGGCTCCTTGTCCCCGTCCCCCAACCCTGTCCCCTGCCATGCCTCACCGTCCCCCCGCCCGCCTCCCCTCCAGGGGCGCCTGTGCTGTTCCTCATCCCCTGGGTCGTCGTGAAGTTCCTCTATGAAAACATCCAGTGAGTACCAGCCCCTGCAGCGGGCGACAAGCGGTGCCTGCGGGCATGCGGGGATGGGCAGGCGCGCATGGGACACGTTGAGGGATGGTGGGGACGGTGTGACAGCCCCGCAGAGGCTCCGTGCCATCGCCCTGTGCAAGGAGCAGGGCGTCGGGCCGTGGCGGTCGCTCGGCTGGGGCTGCCAATGCCAGGCCAGGCTCTGGCAGCCGCCTGGTTGAGGGGCTGCCTGGCAGTCCCTGTCCCGCCCCTCTGCAGGTGCTGGACCACCAACAACAATATGGGCTTCTGGTGGATCCTTCGCTTCCCTGTGTTCCTGGCCATCTTGGTGAGTCCGGGGCTGCGGCTCTGCCTGCGAGGGCCCCCAGCCCCCTGCGAAAGGGGCTGCCCTGGGCAGGGGACAGAGCTGCCCGGCCCCTCATGGCTCACGCCACTCCATTGCAGATCAACTTCTTCATCTTCATCCGCATCATCCAGATCCTCGTCTCCAAGCTCCGTGCGCACCAGATGCGCTACACCGACTACAAGTTCAGGTGGGTGGTGGGCGCAGCCCCGGCCCTGCACGGCCACGGTGCACGGGCTGCTGCGTGTGCATGTATGCGTGCGTGTGTGTTTGCCCACCCCACAGCCCCAGCGCTGACGGGCCCCCCCTCGCCGTGCAGGCTGGCCAAGTCCACACTGACACTGATCCCACTCCTGGGCATCCACGAGGTGGTCTTCGCCTTCATCACGGATGAGCACGCCCAGGGCACCCTGCGCTACGTCAAGCTCTTCTTTGACCTCTTCCTGAGCTCCTTCCAGGTGAGCCCAGCCCCGCACGGGACCGATTCTCCATGGGGACCCCCCTCCATCTCAGGATGGACCAGACCAGGGTTGGGGTCAGGGTCTGACCCCGTGTGCCTCTCATGCCTCTCCTCCCTCTGCCCAGGGGATGCTGGTGGCCATTCTCTACTGCTTTGTCAACAAGGAGGTGAGCTGGATGGCGTGCAAGCGGGCAGCCGGGGGGCGCTCGGGCAGCCGGGGGGGGCTCGGGCAGCCGGCAGGCACAGGGCCATGGTGACGGTGGCTGCCCGCAGGTGCAGGCAGAGCTGTTGAAGAGGTGGCAGCGGTGGAAGCTGGGGAAGGACCTGGCGGAGGAGTACAAGCACACCTACAGCCACGCACCCAGCGCCCGCAACGGCGCCGGCAGCGCCTGCGAGAAGCATCAGCTGGTGAGCGGCAGCGCCAACGGGCTGGGGCGCAGCGTGGCCCCTGCGCGCCCCGGCACCCACTACCTCGAGAGGACCGGCCACAGCACTGTCGAGCACCTTGCCCTGGGGGACCGGCACCACTGCTACGAGTTCCCCGAGACCACGGCCGAGAGCCACTTCTGAGCCTGCAGCCGGAGCGGGAGGGCTGTGCCGGCCCGGCTGCCACAGGCTGAGCCGGCTGGGGCGGCTGCCACCTCCCTCCCCAGCCCCGTCCCGCTCCGGGCGCTGCGGGACCCTGCCCGCCCCGGGGAGCACGCGGCGCCGTGCTGGACGTGCACGGGACGATGGACACGGCTGGGCCAGCTGCGGGTGAGGCACGGCAAGCGGGACCTGGACCTCTGTGGAGAGGGATCTGTGGGGCAGGGGGATATGGGGGGGGGTAGGGGAGGGAGGGGGGGGGTTGTCCTGTGGTGCTGCCCTCGTGCGCCTTCGAGACCCTTTGCGCCGTGCTGTAATTTATCTGTTGTAACTGTAAATAGGTGTGGGCCCGTGCCGGGCTGCAGGGCCAGCTCTGTGTGTGCCTCTCTGTCCACAAACGGTGTCCGGCGGGTGGGGACCGGGGACACCATGGCCCCAGACTGTGCCCGCGAGCACCCACGGGTGATCCCACAGCCACGGAGGGGGAGCTGGGCAACCCGGCACGGATGGGCTGCACCAGAAGACAGCCCCACTGCCTGCCCCACAGCCCCACTGCCTGCCCCACAGCCCCACACAGGTGAGCGAGGCCGATGTGAGGCAGCGGCCGCTGCAGCGCTGCCAGCCGGGGCTCCAGCTCCCCGCCAGCACATGCTCTCCTCCGGCCGCTAATCGGCTCTGTCCTCTCACTGCCAGGAGCCCTTAATTAAATCATTTGGCTCTGCCTGCCGGCACCCCCTCTCTCCTGGGAACTGGCCCAGGCCACGGTCCGGGCAGCGGCCGCCGGCAGCACTGAGCACCGTGAGCAGTGCCATGGGGTGCGGGGCCACGGGTCTCCCCGGCCGGCGGGCTGGGCTGTCTGCGGTGGGGTGGGAGCGCGGCGGGCCGGCACCCTAAGAGGCTTGTGCCGCACACATGAGCGCTAAGCCCGGATGCTGCAGCTTTGGGCACCACAATGGCCCGGTGTGCAGGGATTAGCCCGGCACCTCCGCAGCCGGGGGCACCCTGCCCGGTGGGGGGTGGTGGGACAGGCAGACAGCCCTGCTGTGACCCCCAGCCACCCCACAGGCCCTAGGCACGGGGCACTGCCCATCACCATCCACGGCAGGCCCCTCCTGGCCCTGAGCAGATGACAGACCCTGGCTGTCAGACCCCACGCACAGCCCGGTACAGGGGACATGACGAGCGGGGCAAGCGCTTGGAGCCGTGCCCCGGCGGCCACCGGCAGCCTCCCACAGGAAACAGCAGCGCTGGGCAGGCGGCCGCCTCCCCACCAAATCCCACTCTGTCCCAGCGTCGCCAGCACTGCCACGGCCACGGCCACGGCCCTGCCCGCCCACGCCAGCCGGCACGAGGGACGGCGGGAGCCATGCTGTCTGCCCGGGGGCGGTGGGGTCCCGGACCACGGCGAGGGCGTCATCGGGGCTGGCCATGGCACGGGGAGGGCATGGCCGCAGCGCCGGCCCCGGCTGCGCAGCCCTTGGCTCCCGGCGGCAGCGGTGGGCCGAGCATGCAGTAATTTTCCTCTGTTTACTTGACAACTTGCTGTCTGCCCCGGCCAAGTGGGGACCCAGCATCCAGGGGCTGGTGCAGCGCAGGCAACGGGGACGTGGTGCGGGGGGCTGCGAGCCTATGGCAGCAACGCCGTGGGGCCACAGTTGTGGGGCCACAGTACCCATGGGGTACCCACAGTAGCCATGGGGCTGAGCGGGCAAGGGGAGGGAGGCGCAGGGGTTGGGGTCTGCCCGGCTCCCTGGGTGCGGGGATGGGGATAGGGACAGGGAGGGGGACAGGGATGGACCCTGCCCAGCGCTGTGGTGCCGGAGCCGGCCGGGGCTGGCCCCCATGGCCGCTGCCGTCACTGTGGCCTCCTGACGTGGTAACAAGCCTAATTGAGGCAAATTGCTGGAGCACGAAGCGGTTTCTGGGAAGGTAAATATGGTCATCGCGTGGCGCCGGGCCCTGTGCATGTTGCTCCAGCGTTGCCGTGGCAACACCCCACTGTCATCCCCTGGTGACATGGTGATGCCCTGCTGGCCCCACGGCGCAGAGGGCACGGGGACCCCCAGACCCTGCCCAGGAGGGGTGATATGAACCCCTCCCCCCCGTCTGCTACAGCATGATGGGGACCCTTCAGGGACCCCAAGCCAGTCCCAGCCCACAGGGTGTCCCTGCAGCAACACCCTGTGTCCCCTGGTGCCACGGGGCAGCCCCCAGCACTGCCCTATGTCCCCACAGCCCGCTGTCCCCCGCACAGCCCCATGTCATGTCCCACCATCCTGCCCGCAGCGTGGCTAAGTCCGGCACCCCGGGGGTCCGTGTTGGGGGTGGCAGATCCCCTGCCCTGTCCCTGCTGCGGGGCCGAGGCACATGGCAGGGGCTGGCTGGGGTCAGAGCTGCCAGCACCGGGCACAGCCCTGAGCGGGGACGGTGTCTGCGGGTGGCCGGGAGCCTTGTGCAAGTGCCCGATGTCCGCCCGTCCCGCGTTGGAGCACATGCCCGTAGCCCCCGCCGCCAGCCCGGCTGCCACCCCAAAGCCGGGGCAGTGCCTGTGCCACGGGGGTGAGCCTGCAGCCCCCATGCCCTGATTGTCCCCCCCCCCAGCCAGCAGCTCCCTGGCACACATGGCCCCCCAGCACTTCTGGGCACGGCGGCACTGCTGCTGGGACCCTGGGGAGAGGGAGCAGGGTGCCAGTCCTGCCCAGGGACCCAGGTCCCTCAAGACTGCCACCAGCATCCTTTCCCATCACCATGGGGAGCCTCTGGAAGGGGACAGCTCATTGTCCCTGCGTCACTGCACCCTGTGTCTGGCTGCACCCCAGGCTGAGGGCAGAGCCTTCATGGCACCCACCCTGCTCCAGGCTGTGGGACAGGGCTGGCAGGACGAGGGTGGCTTGGAGGAAGGTGCCTGTGCCCCTCGCCCTGGGGACCCTGCTGTGTGGGCTGGGGAAGCTGCTCCCTGCTGCAGCCTCGCACTGCCCACAGTGGGGGGGTCACCCCGACAGCCCCCTGGGGGTCACCGCCTGCACCCTGACACCGCTGGGGTGCACCTCAGGCAGCAAAACCTGCACATCACACACATGCGTGCACGCACACTCACACAGACACACAAATACACACACAGGCGGGTGTGCACAGACCTTGGCTGCCCGGCAGAAGCCGCCTGTTCCCCGTGACTGGTGGAACTAAGGTGGTGCCACCAGCCCACACAGTCTGGGCAGAGAATCACAGAATCATAGAATGGTTTGGGTGGGAAGGGACCTTAAAGCCCACTCAGTGCCACCCCCTGCCCTGGGCAGGGACACCTCCCACCAGCCCAGGCTGCTCCAAGCCCCGTCCAACCTGGCCTTGAACCCCTCCAGGGATGGGGCAGCCACAGCTTCTCTGGGCAGCCTGGGCCAGGGGCTCACCACCCCCAGTGTAAAACGTTTCTTCCTTAGAGGTGCCAGTGGGGGGGCAGACGCCAGGCTCGGCCACAGCACGAGGCCCTGGCTGTGGGGCTGGACCCACGGCGTGGGGCCGGAGCGTTCAATCACCACCCGTGGCACCTCCAGGGCTGCACCCCGGGGCCGTGGCGCCTCGCAGGAATACTCCCACTTTATCAAGGGAATTGAGCACCACAAATTGGTCTTCTAAGTAGATTCTGCCTGCTGCCGTCCCCTCTTCCCACCGCTTAATTCAATGATACAACACATACCTCTCTTCCTCCCACCATTTAATCTAATGATAAGCACTGTATCCGAGTCACAGGGAAAATAAACCCTTGCCGAGTTCGATTTTTATAGGTAAACAGCCTGATTTCTCTGGCCTGGGGCCTCGCTCCCTTGCAGGGGGACCCCCCCCCGCCACCTGACTTCCACACTTCTGCGCCGCCTCACCGCCCTCACCCCCGTGGTTTGTTATTAGTCTTTATAAAAATTGCCTGTTTATAGAATGATTTTGGTACGACATTTCATTAGGGTTTGAGTGACTGCTTCGCCTCCAGCTTTACAGCGCCCAAGCCAAGAGAAAAACAAGGCAGTGGCCAGCAGGGTTGGGCTGCAGGACCCCTGTACATGCCCTCCAGCTTGGGGACACCACTGCAGCCCCCAGGACAGCCCCAGAAGTGGTCTGCGGTGTGTGCCCAGCTGCGGGGAGCAGTGCCAGGCTCTGCGGCAGCCAGACAGCAGCCTGCCCGGCCGGGTAGGAGGGGAGGTGGGCACCACACAGAGCCCATCCGGCACCAGCCATCGGAGCTCAGATGCAAGTGGCACAGAGGAGTAGCTCGGGGGCTGCGCCAGCAGCGTGCGGGCAGCTCCCAGAATGTTGGCGTGGCTCTCGCCCACGCCCCTCGCACAGCCCTGCGCTGCTCCTTCCCTCGGCCACCCGAGTTGCAGGGTCTCCGGCCGGCTGGGACAGGTTGCCTTCCTCCAGCCCCTTGCCATTCCCTCAGGACACACAGACCGGGGGACACACGGCTACAGCTGTGCTCAGGGCTTCCCACTCGGCTCCACGCTCCCCAGACGTGGGGCACACCACGGGGCCCACCCTGCAGGGAAAGCCAAAGGAGAAGGACCGTGACAGCGATGTCACCTCTTGCCCCTGCTCCCCTGAGGGCACCAGCTCCCCACAGGCTCCAGCAGAGTCGGCAACAAGAGGTGCCGAGGTACCATCCCGTGTGCCAGAACCTGGCAGCGTGCCTTGGGCATGTTCTGGTGATGGGAGGTAAACAGGGTCGTGGCTGAGTGTAAAGAGATGCACTTGAGAAGAAATCCTAGCAATGCTAAGTATACTTTAAATGCCACTAAAGCAGCGGAGGGAAGAAGATACGAGTGTATTAATAGTCTCAACATTTAAAACTTTGGTCCAGCGACAACTCAGAGGATGCTGGCTTGCAGGAGGGCTGCCAGAGCCCAAGGGCATTGTGCTACCAGCACGCAGCGCCAGGCTGCACATGCTTGTGGTGAAATTAAGAGCCCAGAGAAAGTGCAAGGGCAAGATCCCTTCTGGAAAAAATGTAAAGAAATAAAAGTAAGAGGCAGCTTCTACACTTTGCATTATGTCTCCTTAGGACTTGGTCAGGCCTGAAGAGGCACAGAAAGCCCTGGCCTCTATTGCCAGTGCTGGTCTAAAACGGAAAACACGGGGCTTCAGCAACAAAATAGGAACATTTTGGAAGTCTAAAAAAGGGCAGAACGAGGGCCCTGCCCCAGCCAAGCTGCAGGCACACACGGGACAGAGCAGGGGGCACACACAGCTTGCGGGCACAGGCACCAAGGAACCATGGTGGGGATCGGGCAGGGAACAGCTTGCCGGGACGCCATGGCTGAGACAATGGGTCTTGGCAGCGCCACGCTGGGCACAGCACACCAGCACCATCAGGAGCAGCTGGGCTCCACACGCTGCTCCACCACCAGCCACAACCGCTGCGGCAAACAGCCAATGGACCGGCCCCGCTCCCGGCCACAGCAGCCACGCACGGTAGGGGCTGCGGCAGCGTCACAGGGAGGCACAGCCAAAAGGACACCAGCTTTTATTTACAATACTCCTCAAGTGACAGACAACAGAAAAAAAAAAAAAAAAAAGAAAAGGGGACAGCATAGCTCACCGACTCAACAAAGGAAAGGTAATGGCAGGCCCAGCTCCCCCCACACCGCTCCCAAGCCCCCTGGCAGCCCCCTGCCCGCTGGCTCGCAGCACAGCGGGCAGGGGGCTGCTCCCACCGCTCCCCAGGGTCTGCTGGGGGCACAGACACGGCCGGCGTGGCTGCTCTGCTCAGATGGGTGAGGATGGCACAGTCGCTCTCCCTCGCTCAGAGATGATGATGCAGAAACCACCCAAGCCTTGTGAGGGGCGGGGGTCCCAAGAAAGAGCCCCCCGGGACAAGTTATACCAACTACAGCAGCCGCCACACAGTGACATTTCTGCCAGCTGTGGAGGCCAGATCTCTTCCAAGGGTGCATGTCTGGAAAATGGTGTTAGTATAAAACAGCGCGGCGCTGCTCAGGCAAAGACGCCAACGAGCTCCTTTCCGCACAGTCAGCACCATCCACCCCCCACTGCTGTTACCACCCGTGGAGCTGCCAGCGCACCGAGGCCAAGGGGGCTGAACGCAGCCCAACACCCGCCTCTGAGCACCTCTCGGGCGCTTGGGGCTGGGGCCAGCGCTGATGCTCCATCTCTCTCCATCTGTGGGGAGAGAGGAGCAGCTCCACCCACAGCACCACAGGGACCTGGCCCAATCTAAGCACAAGGAAAATTGGCCTCGGATATGACCCACAAGCTCTGGCAGCTCTGAGGAGTCCCAGGCACTAGCAGCCCAGGTGCAAGTTAAGCCCTCCCACCAGGGAGCAAGGAACAGCCAGAGTGCCACCTGCCCAGCAGTCAGCTGCACAAAGGGTGTTGAAGTGCGGCTGCCTGCCTGTCCTGAGGCACAAGGACAGAACCAGCTCTCCTTCCTTCTCCCCCTGGCCCACCGTGGATCCTGCGCGCTCAGGAGGGAGCGGAGAACTAGCGCTGCCTCTACCGACAACACAGCCACTCTGCTCTGCCCTGCCGCACACCAGAGCCCAGGGAGCCCACCTACTCAACACCAGGGGCAGAGATGAAAGGAGAACGGGAGGTCTGTGAGCCCAGTATGAAGTGGGGAAGTACAGCTTGAGGCCAGAGAAAGCTATGAGTTGGGGGGACTGGAATCCTTTGCAACAGGCTCTGGGCATCCTCGGTGAGGCCCTGAGCATCTTTGATTTCAGGTAGCTTCAGAGCCAGCCCCAAAGCTGACTGGCTCTCCCGCGGGCTTTTGGGAGTACAGACCAGAGGAGGAAATCAACACAAAATCTCAAATTAAATCTGCTTGAGGACCTTAGGAGACCAGCCGATCCACAGGGAGGACTCGCCTTAGGACTTCTTTGCATCCTGTGTATTCCTCCTCTTCAGATCACCCAGGTCGACAGGTTTAAACGCTGCAGGGAAGACAGGAGACACTTTGGCGGCAGAGGCCGCATCGCAGCCCACTCCCGGCCAGCGCAGGCTCCCCGGGGCCGGCCGTCCCCTCCGGCAGGGCCGGGGAGAGTGCCCCCCGCCCCCTCACCTTTGAGGCTAGGGTTCGGCATCTTCTCCACGTACTCCTCGACCAGGCCGCGCTCGGAGCCCATCTGGCTGCGCAGGTCACGCTCCACACACTGCCAGGCTGCAGGGATGGGGGAGAGGGGGCCGCTCGCCTCGGGCACCACCTGGGCCGCAGCCGGGGCCCCCCAAGCCCCGGCTCCCACCGCCGCCGAGCGCCGCGGCCTCCGCCCCCACCCACCCTCGTAGATGAAGCGCACGTTCTCCTCGTGGGCCGGGGTGAAGATCTCGCTGCCGGCGCCGGGGGAACGCGGGCCGCCGCTCCGCTTGCCGTTGTAGACCACGCGGGACACGGGGGAGCTGAAAGCGAAGCGCGGGGCTGAGCCGGGCCCGGGGCCGCGGCTGGGCCCGGGGCCGGGCGGGGCTCACCTGGCCATGGCGTCGTGGGTGCGGCGGCGGCTCGGCTGGGCTCGGCGCGGCTGCGGGGAGAAAGGAGAGGGCGGCCAGGCCGGGCTAGGCCGCGGGCCGCCCCCCGCCCGTCGCCATGGCAACGCGCGCCCCTCACCTGGGCCCGGCTCCCGCCTCCGCTCGCCCTCGGGCCGCGACGGAAGCGCCGCAGCGCGCAGGCGCGGCCCCGCCCCCGCGTCAGATCCGGCCCCGCCCGCCCCCGGCCTCGCCTCAGGCCCAGGCCCAGCCCCGGCCTTGCTTCCAACCCCAACCCCGGCCCCGGTCCCAGTCCCGGCCCCGGCCTCGGTGCAGCCCCGCAGCCGTCGGTGTGAATATGCTTTATTGGAAAAGTACAAAGTGGTTCCCGAGACGCGGTACCGGGCGAGCCCCTGCCCGCCCGCCGGCCCGGGCCCAGCCCGGGCCCAACCCTCGGGCCCGGCGCGGCCCCGCCGCCCCGGCGCCCCGCCGCCTGCTCCTCGCCCAGCCCCGCCTCAGCCCATGGCGGTGGCCTGGAAGAGCTCCACCAGGTCCCTGTACTCGGGGTCGATAAGGTCCGAGGGTTTCTCCCCGGCATCAGTGGTGGCCTCCGGGCTGGCCCCAAGGGACATGAGGTACCTGCAGGAGACACAGCGCTGAGCACGGCCCCCCGGCTTCCCCGGGTCTGCTGCCAGGGTGCCCGGGCACAGCCACGGGGAACTGTAAGGCCCCGTCAGCCCCGCAGGTACTGGGCACCCTCCTGGGAGCAGACCCCGGAGCCCTGGCCAGCCCCAGCGCTGTCGGCTCTGGTTCTCAGGGCTCCACAAGCACCGGGGGTCCCGTCACAGCCCAGGCCGGGTGCTCCTCACCTGGCTATGTCAGCATAGCCGTCACTGCAGGCCATGTGCAGGGGCGTCCACCCATTCTCATCTTTCTGGTGGATGTCAGCGCCGTATTTAACCAGGAGCTTGACGCAGTCCAGGTTTCCAGTAAGCACAGCTTCGTGGAGGGCTGCCATGCCTGGAAGGAAAGGGTTTATTAGCCTTGGACTGGGGAAGGAGTCTCTTAATGCAGAGCTGACAAGTGCGGGTTGTCCACAGCCCAGGAAAGAGCGCTGCCGGCAAACCCTCGTTACAGGGAGATGAGTTTGGGGAAAGAAACCAAGACTGAGGAACCAAGAGGAGCCACCACGTGTTTCTGTTCCCCTTCTACAGCATAAATACCCTCTCTAAGGTGGCACAGCACCCACCTCCCCCCTGGCCATGATGGTTGAAGGAAGGAGGAGCTGCCCTGTCCTGCAGAGCTCCTGGCCAGCAGCCTGCCCTGAGTCCCAGCCAGGACTCACGTGGGGACATGAGGAGAGTGTCTCCGGGGTCCTGCTCTGTCCAAGTTTTGGAAGCTCCTTACAGAGCAAGTAGTGAAGCAATCAGTATAGATAGGAGGGAGCCCGGGGTCATCTGAGCCCCTGCCTCCATGGCCATGTGACAGCAGAAGCTGAAGCCAAGCCCAAGAAAGGGACAAATCCGGGCTCTGCACCAGCCAGTTCGGATCAAGGCATTCCATACACAGTTGCTTGTGAGGTTGGGTGCAAACACAACACAACGCCTTCCCCACAGACATAAATGCCACCAGTCCACAGATCCACATGTGCGAGAGAGAACAGTGTTTGTGAGAAATGGCCAGAGCCAGGACCCAAATGCGGAGCCTCCCTTCTTCCCATTCTTCCCCCAAGCCGGGGCAAAGGCAGGAGCCCCGCTGTCCCGTCCACAGCTCCACAGACCAGCCTGTGCCCACGGCTCCTTTTCTAGGTCCCACCATGCTGCAGCTGAGTGGTGATGCCTTAAAGGGACCCGTGGGTAATCCTCCCCCCTCCCCACAGCGCATGAGGGCCACGCTGTCGAGGGGAGATGTTGGGGCGCTGGCACAGGGCTCTCCTGGGCCCCGCCGGGCAGTGTTGGGGGTAGCACTCCTTGCTAGGGAGAAAAATTAGTCGATTCCAACCTATCACCCTGCCGAAGGTGGCCCACATCCCAGCTTTGGCCACACAGCTCGCTCTGGTCTCCCTCGCAGCATGGCTGAGCCGTGCGGCCACCCAGATTCCAGCTCTGCCAACCCCGGCAGCACTCACCAGAAGGGTAGATGGTGTCCAGTGTCACTTTTCTGGCCCGTATGAATCTGCCCACCTGCTCCAGGTCCCCCTGCCTGATGTGGTCCTGAAAGACGATGTCATTGGGGAAGCGCACAGTGCGCGAGGCTTTCAGTCTCTGTGCGTACCGACTGTACCGCGGCATTGAGACTGGGTAATAGTCCTTCATGCTGATGGCAGCCTTCAGGCACTGCAGAGGAGGGGGAGGAGCAGGGGCATGGGGGGCTGTAGTAGCAGCTGGAGTCGCTCAGTGCTTGGCCCTACAACTTGCTGGCCTCCAAGCACTGCTTTCTCCTCTTCTGCCTGGCAGGCTCCTCCTCGCTATGGAGGAGCGATGGCACCCCGCGCCACTGCACTCCCTCTGCGCCCGTGACCGTGTCCACAGTGGGTGCCGGTCCCTTCGCTGGCTCTCCCTGCGCTCCCTTGCTGCACGCAGGAGGTGGCACCGGGCACACGCAGCTCACCCGCAGGCCCTTGGCCAGGACTGATGGTTCTCCAGGGGCATTGCGTTATATAGGCTCCCGCGGGCTATTTTCAGGACATGCAGCTCATCCTATTTGCCATGATACCTTGTAATCGAGCCGCCCAGGCCCGCAGCCTCCCACTTTTGGGCAGAGGTTGGTGTCTCATCTTACCACCCACCTGTTGATGTGCCCATCCAAGGGGTCAAATCTACTCTTGCTTTTGCATGGATAGCCCTTCAGAGGAGCCCAAGAGCCTGAGAACAGACCTTCCCAGCAACAAGCCCTCACACACACGCACATGTGCCAGGAAAAAGAGACAAGCACGGTCACCAAGCGAGGGAAACCAGCCACTCTCATACCGACCAGCCAGCGCAGGGCGGACGTGTCAGAGCTGTGGTGCCAAATACATTCAGAGCGAAGTCACTCTCCTGGAGTTGCATCAGACAACTTGAAAGGAGCAGAATGAGCTGTGCTGCCTGGCACGGCTGTGAGACAGCGCACAGCTAAGCGTGGAGACCACCACCAGCACGTTGGATGTTACTGGTGCCCTTGCGAGGACAGAGGTGCTGCGGGCTCTCCTCATGCAGGCACAGAACCAGAAGCCTGCAATCGCAGTCCCCGGTGTCCAACGTCCTGCTTCCAACTCAGAACCAGCTGCCTGTAAGGGCAGGCTTCTATGGAACAGCCTCAGAAGAACGGCTGAGGAATAGCACCACCTCCAGACCACTCCTGCACTCCTTACTTGCCAGCTGTAGCTGTCAAAGGCCCAAAACGGACCATTTACACAGAGGAATCTTTCAGATCCACCAAGGGCTCAAGCAACAACCGCTCCTCTATGCTTTTTCCCATCAAAGTTTGGTCATTTCAGACACATGAACACATTGTGCTCTGTTTCATGCAGAAGGGGATTGTCCAGACAGGACAATGAACTCTGCCGCAGTACAGCCGGAAAAATACCTGTCCTGTGTCAGGAGCCACGGGGATTTCACTCTGCCCCTTCTGCAGAGGACCCTTGTCCTGAACCCCAGCCAGCAGCGAGGCCGACAGCTCAGCCAGCCACGACCCGAGAACTGCCCGCTGCACTTTCTCATCTTCTGGCAAACACATCGATCTTTTTGCTGAGCATCTCTGCTCGGCGGCACGTCAGACAGAACACTGTTCAATAGGAGGCCGAGCTCTCTGCTGTGGAGACAGAACGCTTTTAGCTTTTAGTTCTTGGAACAGCAATTAGCTGTGTACCCAAGATGACTCCGATGGAGCAGCCTTGATGTATGAGAAAAGACCCCCTCCTCTGGCTGAGCAAGGCAGATCTCAGACCATAAACAGAGGACAACCACTGCAGGGCTCAGCCTTCTTGACATTTTGTCTCCACAAAATGGGCCTTTTTGAGCCAAGTCCAAGCCAGCACCTTCCAGTGGAGCTTCTTACTAGCACTGCTCTCTCCCTCCCCACCCTGAAAGGCAAGGCAGCTTTCTTACTTGGAGCAGGTACCACTAACCAGCCCCAACACCAGCCACCAGCGCTGCCGGCCATGTTGGGGCAGGGCCATGGCAGCTGGGTGCACCACCAACAGGTCCCCCGCCTGCCTCCAGAGGCACAAGGCCACAGCCCTGGCGGGGAGGCATCTTCAAAGATCCTTCTCCCCGTAACCGCAGGTCACAGTCACAAACCCAACTGATTACTAACAGAACAGGCAGTAGCAAACCCTGTTTTCTGATCCCAGGGTGGGCCAGTGCCTGCTCAGCCCCAGGCGAGGAGCTGCCGCTGTGGCGGATGTCCACGCACACCCTGCCAGGAGCAGGCAGGGACTCTGGAGCTGCAGATGAGCGTGGTACAACGCTGCTGCTCCACCACCCCAGGGCGCCCACGCTCAGGGACAGGCACCAGTAGCCTCCTGAGTTACCCTCTAGCTTCACCATGCCCTCCCATGTGACATTTATAGCATATTTTCTTACAAAAATATTTTCAGCAGTAAGTGACTGGTTTGGAAATAGCAGCGTAGCTCACTGGATCATGTGCGCCTGACTAGCCAAGCCCCAGGTCTCGCTGTAGGCAAATTCCTCAGTGAACTGCTCCAGAGCGACAACGTCCCCTCACCTCAGGCCAGCTGGCAAGCGGAGCCCCTTGTTCTCAGAGCCCAAGCCCGTGTCCGCTCACTGCTAACGGAGCTGTAGTCGATACCTGTACAAGCTGATTTAACCTGGACACCGCATGGTCATCTTTAAGTCCTTTTCCTTTGTAAGTTACACAATACAAATTTCTGCAGGTTAAGGTACCAGAAGCCACCCTCAAAACTGGAAGCATTCAGAAAGTGTAGTTTCTCTCAGAAATGTGGTATTTAGTAAAAGTTTGAGAAAGCTGACAAACACACACCACTTTGGCCAAGTCCCTCCAGAATCATCCTGGAACTCTGATCGTCTTTCAAGTCAGGTGCAAATACATTCATTCTATATGCTTATAAAGGCAGAGACACAGGATAGTATTAAAATCTCAACTTTATTTGGCCAACAAATTCAGTTCCAATGTTATTGTAGCGGAATGCTAAGAACCAGCCTGATGCAGCTCAGGCCTTTGAGGCACTCCTCTGTTCAAGTTCCTCCCCAAAACCCAATAATTGCAAATGTCCTGTTTGATCTACTTTATCAGGCCCTCCCACACCACCCACCTGCCTGGTCAACCCATTCAAAATAACTCATGGAAAGTGATTGCAAAACAGTCTTGCATTTGATCAAAAGGATGGCAACACAGCTAGGTCTCATATAAGCTGGTGAGCCAGCTATCACCTCCGCCCTCAGAGCCTGCCACAGCCAGTGCACACAGTATTCCACCCTTCCAGGTGTTTGGAATAGTCATCTCCAAGTGTTTTAAAGCAGAGGGGAGAGAAAACATCTGGCCAGTATGAAGAGAAGCACCTTCATATACACCTTTCACCAGGATGATGCCATCAGCCTACTGCCTCTGCCCCTACATATACTGAAGGCTGATTCCAGGGAAGAACAGCCAAGACTATTAAGGACCCTGCCAGGTGCAGAAATCAACTACAGGCTTTAGTTTAAAAAGAAAAAAAAAAAGGAAAAAAAAAAAAGCATTCTTGGAAGATGTTAGTGGCAAGGCTCCAGGGTGTTGGGCCATTGAACATGTGCTACCGCTTC
Organism: Chroicocephalus ridibundus; assembly: GCF_963924245.1. Classification (NCBI taxonomy): domain Eukaryota; kingdom Metazoa; phylum Chordata; class Aves; order Charadriiformes; family Laridae; genus Chroicocephalus; species Chroicocephalus ridibundus. The sequence continues at coordinate 4,748,084 of NC_086297.1, forward strand.
ACAATCTGCTTCTACCCAGAAGAACAGAATACTTCAAACAAAAGCTGTGTACAAAAAAAGTACATCACAATAAAAAAAAAATTAGCCCAGCTGGCTGGGCTGGCTACCTAGTGACAGATCCCTTCTCAAAAGCAAAAAGAAAGAAAAGATAGTAAAGTGTACAGAAAAGTGAGGGTAAAGTGTTATTTTAAAAGCCAATCCCTGGATTTCCAGTCATTCACCTTCTGCTTTAAATCTTAATGGGTTTCTGACTCACTGGGCTGCATAACAGCAGCCAATTTAGTGTCTGATTTTTTGGGTGATGTAGATCAGTCTTCTCTTTACAATTCATCCTTTTGGATTTTCTGCTCGTCATCATCCCCTTCCTCAAGGTCTGTTTCTTCATCCGTCTCCAGGTCCTCCAGATCCTGTGTAGGTTAAAGACAGCTACTGGCTTCTGGCACATCAGGCAGATCCAAAACCAAGCACAGAACAGCATCTCTAATCTGTTCACTACTCTCCGCTGCCGTGTTAACAAAACATCCAGAGACTTCTACCAGGAGCTCTGGATTTGGGACATTAAGGATTAGAAACCCCTGGAAGCTGGTACCTGCACCTCTAACACCCTCCACCCCGGCAGGCAAGGAGCTTACCATTCTGCAGACGCAGTGTTCATTACACCGCTCAGTTCAGGCGCTGAGCAGGAGCTCCCAATAAAGAACAAGCCCTCTAAGTACTCCAGTTCACAGACAACCAGAGACAGCTTGTGCAAATTTAGAGGTTATAACGTAAGTCTCTACACATTGGTGTGTGAAGTAAATGTTCTTGGGAGGCTTAAACACAAACTGAAGTGTTCTAAATAAAAGGAGTCCATTACAGGCCAACGGCCAGCCAGGCAGCAACCGAACAAATGACTTATGATATGGGCACTTTTGTTCACCAACAATATTCTTTCCTGCCACATAACCACCCAGGATTTTATTTAGGGCTGAGGATTCAAGCACAGCACCAGATCCAACCCATGCTCCGTATTCTGAAGGCCCAGAGTACTGTACTAATATTACTCACGTCATCAGCTGCTGCCCCATCCTGACCTCCGCTCTCCAAGAATTTTTTGAAGCCTTCTAGTGTCCTCTCCCCATTATAGTCAATCACCTACACAGGAAAAAACATCAAGATAATGGTTACAGGCACCCACAGAACCACGCCCCTGGAGAGGAGAATTCTCTTTCTGAGCAACAGTCAACATGCCAAGCAAAAGGGAATTTAAAAATTCACCTTCACCCATATGAGACGAAGGAAAACAGCTCAGCCACTAGACTTCAGAGATCACTGCGAGGAAAGAATAGCCTGCAGATGAGCACACTGTCCTCTGCTATGCTCCCTCTTTTCCCCATTCCCACCCCCCCAAACTCTTCCCTACAGCCCAGCCCCCCAGAAAGCATCTCAGGTGTCCTGTAGACTTGAGATGTTCCATCCCTACAGAACAGAGAGCTCTCCCAAAGGCCTTGTCCGAAACAGAACTCAAGCAAGCAACTACGCATTTCTAGCACTCCCTTGTTATGCGATATACAAAGGTCAGCTGCCTTCTTACATTTCTGCCAGAGCCTGCAGGGAAGAACTTGAGTGTGGGGAAGCTGTGGATTTTCACCGCCTCCACTTCATTGGCTGTCGAATCCATCTTGGCAATGACGATGTTCTCATGGTCCCTGTAGGTCTCTCCCAGCTTGTCCCAGATAGGAGCCAACTGCTTACAGTGACCACACCAGGGGGCATCTGTTAATTACAAAGACATCACTAGCACCAACAACCTAACAAGTTACCACCACCACCCCCCCAAGCCAGACAGAGTTCACACGCATCTTTTCAACCAAGGCGCTCCCTTTGTGGCTTAGATTCTGTAAAATGCGTTCTCCCTAATCCCAGTCATGCAGTATTCTGACACTCCTTTCAACAGCTGATTCCAAGTAACTGGCATGAAAGATACTTACAAAACTCTACAAAGACATTCTTATTCTCATCAAACGCAACTTCTTCAAAGTTCTTCCCAACTAGAACTTTGACAGGCTGCTTGTCCCAGTCTTCAGGAAGATCTTGACTCATCAGGTGGGGCTGGAATAAGAAAAGAAATTCAGAGAAATGGTTTGCTACACAGCTGCTTGGCATGTCCATGCAGTCACATATCCTAAGAACTCCAGGTTTAAGCAGTCCCCTCAGTGTCCCCGCCTCAGTGCCTCCATCATAGGCTGTGAGACATCACATGAATCATTCACTTCCTCTTCCACTTACAGAAAGTCTCCTTCCCGTCCTGAACAAGGAATGACAAGTGCTCTTGTGCAGAGAGAACCGCAGTTGAGCTCCGTAGGAAGGAAACAATATTGCTGACAGTATCATTCCCACAGGACCCAGTTTAGCTTAACAGTCACTACTGGAGTAAGTTGCATGTGGCTACCTCCAGCAGATGAGAGCTGAAAGCTCTTTAAACTGTGCCACAAGTTCACACCTTCCACAGATTGTTGGCAAAGAGCAACTGGATCAACAGCACAGTGACCGTAAGCAGCAGCAGGCTCTGACTGCACGCAGTGCCAGTACATGGCCTGCTTCCCTCGTCTTCACACCCCAGTGGTTTTGCCTTTCGTTTCTCAGCAAAGCCCCAAATTAGTTGGAAGGATTTTCTACAGATGACTCACACAACTCCTCACAGGGAGCATTTTTTTTTAATGTTTGCTTAGCCAGCAGGTTACCCACCAGCAGCATTTATCTTTGTTACCTTGATCTTGCCCTCCAGGAACTTATTACAGAACTCTTTGATCTTGTCTGCTGTGAGGTCGTCCGATTCAGGTTTGTATTTGGTCATTTCTTCCTCCAGTGTGATCAGACGTACGGCTGGACATTCTTCTTTCTTTAGGCCAAAAAACTCCAAAATCCTCTGGTTGTCACTATGGTCGCTGTCTATGAAGATGAACAGGATCTTTGGAGGAAAAAGTCAAAGGCAGTATATGGTGAGGACGAGCACCTCTTGGCCATTGATACTTTACACACACTCGCATGGGCAGTAGCTGAACTGGCCCCTCTCCCTTCCCCAAATCCATGAAGATGGCACCCTGTCAGAGCACCAGCGATGGAGCCGCAGCAGTTCAAGCGGCATGTGACAGACCTGGCACTGGTGATTAAGGCAGTCAGGTTTACATCCACAAGAAGGAAACTCAAGAGTTAACTGCTATTCCTTCAACAGTTGTGCAAGCCAGCGTGTAAGTCAGTGACTCAGTCACCTATTATCAAGGGACACAGGCAGAGGCAGCGCTAACTTCAAGTCCTCCTCCACAGCTGTTAAGTGGATATAGACACAGTGCTACGCTTCTCCACAGGAGGTGGTCACTGAATTCATAAGCCAAGAAATCCATCTCACCTTCCCTTTGAAGTTTCCAGCTGCACTCTTGAAGTTGTCCAGTTTCTCTTGATAGCCAGACACGCTTTTTGGTAGGAACAGCAGAATATGAGTCTTGATCTCTCCTCCAAAGATTTTAGGAGCAGTCTGAGGAGTAGAAAATAAACTTCATTTTTGGAAGAGAGGTAAATCAGTGTCAAGACCACCTTGGCTCTGCTATTCTGACTAGACCCTCCAACACTGCAGGACTGCTTTGCACAGCAAGCTTATGCCTCCTTTCCCTTGTGTTCTCCATAGCCCCAAACTAGTGTCAGCTCCAAGATAAAACACAACCACCCAACCTACAATTTAAGCATTGCTATATTCATATAGTAGCCATGGGAAGAAGCCTTGCCAAGTATCTAAAGACCTACCTGTTCAGTGAACTCTATGACCAGAGGCAATGAATTAGACTTGATGAAGTTCAGCAGATTATCTTTTGTGAGATCCCCTTCAAAGTTGTTACGGCCTTCATCAAACTGCAAAAACAGGTATCCCTGTGTTAGAACACTTCCATATCCCATACGAGTCTCTTTCAAGAAATAAGACGCATTCACACCAGATCACTGCCCCAGTGGATCTCAGCTGCGCTTGTTCAGAGCAGAAATCCACCTCTCAAGCCTTAAATCACCCTCAAGAAGCAAAAAGTGAGCAGCAACAAGACCATCAGTGTAGATCCTAGCTTTGTTCTGCAAGCTCATGAAACCATTTGTGAATCAGGTCACCAAGAAGGACTTTTAACCCTTGCCTTACAGCTTTGCAGAAGGCATTAGACAGACCAGTGAGCACACAGGCAGCTTTCTGCTCCGCAGGAAGTGGCAGTGTCAGAGCACACACCACTTTAACCAGACAGTGCTAGGCAAGAAGTCTTGACAAACAGCACTAACCACAGCAAGTAAACAGTAATTTACGCAGCTCTGTGGGGTTGTTTCAGTCTCTATTGTTAGAGACAACAGCACACGTTTAACACGCACTAGAGGTGCCAGATCCCTTTTTATATTAGGGCTTCACCTGTATCCCTGACCAGGATTCTCAGAACCCTCTCTGGCAGCCTGGAAAGGGAACAGCTGTAGCAGACCATCAAGGTTAATGAGAGGATGTGGAGGATAACACAGCAGTCCCATGGCAGGGCAATGCTCAAGTTACTGGCAGAAGCGAGAGTGGACTCGGATAACCTTCTGTTAGAGGAAGCATACCAGTCTCAGCTGAAAAGCTGAGCAAAACACTCAACACTGGAAGTTAACTTTGTAAATACCTGAAAGAGCATTCAATATTGCCCTATGCCTTCGGAACAGTTGTTTGAGGGTGTCTGCAAGTCTGGACAGCTCACACAAAGAATGAGAATGGCCAGCCAACAAACTCTCAGTTTAGACCCAGCTAACTCCAGGAAGCTGAGCCAAAGTCCAAAAACATAACTGTCGGTAAAATAAACCATCTGGTTCTTGTGCCCTAGTATTTGGTTACCGTTGGTGCTCATTTTCACTTCGGTTTGGGGTGGACATATTTCAGAGCTCTCCTGGCAATAACATGACATCACACCTAAACAGGAACATGGAGGCAACATCCACAGGCTGAAAGGCATCTCGCCTCCTTTCTGCCAGGTAGAGCAGAGCACTTCTGCAGCATCCCAGCCCTGCAGCAGCTCATGAACTGCCTTTCAGACCACGGTTCCTCCCACTCCTAACACACCTGACAGAGAAGCTGCCAGGTACAGAACTGCATTTCATTCCAGATGTATCCAAGTTGACCACACTTACGGAAAACAGCTTGAAAACTCCTTTACTGGTCCTGCCCCAGTTCTTCAGAAGCAGAAGAAACCGTAACAGAGCTCACAGGACTTCAGGGTTAGAGGATGGTACATGAGATCAAATCAATATAAGTCCATTCTACAGAGCACTAAACATGAGAAAACCTACATGTAAACTGAACAAAACTCAGGGTAATAACTTGTCAGCGCTGGAGGCCCTAGCTGTAACCAGGCCACTCCAAAGCAGTCTCGTGTGTTGCCCTGCTTGGAGCCCGAAGCTGGTACTCCCCAAAGCCCCAAAGAGACAGTCCGTGTTAGAGGAGCATTTCTATTTGGGCTTCAGTGTTTGGACAGAACAAAAATTGAGAAAACCCCTGCCAACAGCTATTTCAGCCTAGCATTAGCCATGAATAGGGCATACAAAAAGATTACACACAGAAAGCTGTATCTTGCTCTTCTCGCATGTATAAGTCAGAACAAAATCCCTCCACTCACCCCAACTTTTCAGTTGCAAAACCCTAACATTTTGAACTCCTTCACCAGATAATTACTTACACCCTCAGTCATACTTGTCTGAGCAACCTCTGACTGAAAATTTAAGTTTACAAGTTTCTGTCACCATAAAAATATCTACCATTTCAGTGGGGTAGTAGCATAAAATATGCTATTTTAGCTGAACAAAGAAAGAATGAAATAAGAATTAAACTCTTTAGCCTGCCTTAGGTCAAACTGGTAAGACCGATGACTAATTAGATTACAGATTTAGTAAGTCTGAACCCAAAACAGCTTTCTGTTCTGCCTCACCACACCCAAGCATGCGGTACCACCACCAGGTCTAAGGAACCTCTAGGTTTGAAGACAAGTAGAATTTCATCCCAGTGACCTGGATTTTAATAGTAAAAGGTATCAGTAAGTTTATTTCTGATTCTGTAGATTGCCAGCATCCCTCTTCGTATAATCCATCTGCCCCAGCCTGGTCAGATGCAAATCCTCTTAGGAACGCCACTGGAATCACTACACTGCAGAACCCACAGCAGCGTGAGACAGAACAACTCTTGGACACAGCCATTGACTGACTGCAGCAGAGGTCAATATTGAGTATGTCTAAAAGCAACTTTGCTAAGCCACAATCAAACACAGAGCACCATGGCGAGCTATCAAGAACTTGGCTACCATTCCGTTTAAGACCTTCAAAGTTCAGGGAGAGGCACAGGAGGCCTCACTAGTTACAGCCATAAATATTTTAAACATTGTGCTGACCATTACTGCACTGCAGCCCGATATCTGAGAAACAGGGAAGCGAGTGAAACAACATATTGGACCCAAAGCCCAGCAGCTTTGGGAGGGCAGCACCGCGCTGGGAGACCAAGGGAGCTGCCCTCTGTGTGCCTCTCCACGGCCAGCTGTGCCCTGCAAAGGGACCTGGGGCTCTGCCACCCTGCAGAGTGGCTGCAGGCTTTGCTCTTCCCCCTGCCCAGGCTCTGAGGCTTGGAAACAGCCAGGTTGACAGCACAGGAACTTTTGCTGTTTTGTCCAGAGCTGCCCTCATTTGAATGTAATTAGAGAAAAGGTAACAAAAGGCAGAAGACTCAAGCATGGTGCTCATGCTTGGCACCAACCAGTACCTTCTTGAAGAGGACCACACCATCCTTGCTAAGCTGGTACTTGGTGAAGACATCGCCACTGGAGGAAATCCCAAAAGGAATGTCATCCACAGCTTCTGCTGCCAACAGGAACTCCTTTGCAGCCTCTGATGTCAAATCCTGGAGCATAAAGAAAAGTGTCTCACATGGGACATGTCAAACAGAAGCACAAACATCCCAGGGCTTACCACGCAGGGAACTGGAAGATCAAGTAAGGCAGGACAGCAAGTATTTCCCAACTTACAGAGAGCCTTCCCCAGCTGTCAGGTCCCCATAGGGCACAAAGCAGGGAAGGCCCTGGACATACACAAGAGCTCCTCAAATCGAAGCACAAACTCTACCTTAAAGAAACCAATCACAACCACTTCACTGGAATCCACTAACGTCTCTGCTGCAGTAGCGTCTGTCAGGGTAGTCGCAGCCGGGCCAGTGCGTTTCTTCAGCCAGCTGACAATATCATCTGCTTCTCTGCCAGCTACACCAGAAAGATAAAAACACCGACTCACCTTTTCATCCCACCAAGTTTAAGAACACAAAATCCCTAAGTTTTGAGACAGATTGTTCAGCAGGTGGCTGAGAGGTTGGGAAGAATCAAGATATCTTTTACGCAACATTTTTCCTTTCACTCCTAGGGTAATTAACGTAATCACTAATTGTCAAAAGTCAAGGTACAAGGGGCTCCCAGGAACCCATTCTTCTCTTGCTTCTAGCCCAAGCATGTTCTTAAACTTTGACCAGCAACACAGCACTTCTCCAAGATGCCGATATTTTCCATGCAAATTTATCACCTTTTCCTTTCAAAATCAGTATTCTGGATGTTACTCCCAGCATCCATCACAGTGTAGCTTAGTTGGACTGACTTCTGCTTGTCATGGTCTTCCTCACAGATCTGTCTTATGTCCTGTGTTTGCCCCTTTATCCAACTGCTAAAGCATTTTTTTCAGTTCTGGGTGCTACAATGCTCAAGTAAAGTCAAGCTGAGCAACAAACCAAGCTTGGATTGCTTTGCTTTCCTACACAAAAACAATTCCATCTGCTTTAGCTCATGTTAGGGATTTCCCCAGCTTTACGTGTGAAAGCCTGTTAAAGGCAGACTTGTTCCTCAACACCCCAACTCCCACCCAGCGCACAACCACTGTGGCACCACTGCCTGGGCCACTGTCACTGCTGTCACCGTGGACCTTGGTCCAGCCGCCCCAGCGCAGGCAGGAGCGTGGGGCCAGGGGCACGGACCTGCCGCCACGTCGCTGCCCTCTGCGCCCGGGCGGGCACGGGGCCAGGTCGTAGCTCACCGGTGTACTCCTTGGGTGCGGCCTTGTCGCCGTTCCTGAAGAACTTGATGGTGGGGTACCCGCGCACACCGAACTGCTGCGCCAGCTCCGACTCCTCCGTGGCGTCCACCTTGGCCAGCCGGATCTCCGAGCCCTCTGCCTTCAGCTTCGCCGCCGCCTTCGCATACTCGGGCGCCAGCGCCTTGCAGTGCCCGCACCACGGGGCGTCTGCGGGGCGGGACAGGGCGTCAGCGCCGGACGGAGCCGTCCCGGTCCCGCTCCCCCCTCACGCTCCGGGGGCCCCGCTCCTGGTACCGGGGCAGGGCCGAGGCCAGCGCGGAGCCCACACCCCGGGTCCGGCAGAGCCCCCATCCCGGCCGATACCATAGCGGCCCCCTCGACGAGCCAGCCCCGCACGGCCGCCGGCAGCAGCCTACCCGCACCGGTCCCTCAGCACCCGCACACCTCCCCGGCCCTCCCGACCCCACCGCCCCCCGGCCCGGCCCTCACAGAACTCGACGAGCAGGTATCGGTGCGCCGCCAGCGCCTGCTCGAAGGAGGCGGCGCGCAGCACCAGGACGCCATCCTCCTCCTCGAGGGCGGCGGAGGCGCGGGCAGGCGGCGGCAGGAGGAGGCAGAGGAGGGCGGCGACGGCGCAGAGCCCCGCCATGGCGCTGATGGCGGCAGGTCGGAACGGGCCGGGACGGGCGTGCGGCCGCGGCGCCGCCTCCGCTTATAAACCCGCCTCCCCCGGCCGCCGCCGCGCCCCATTGGCCACGCCGCGCCGCCCCGCCGCCGCCCGCCATTGGCTCGCCGCGCCGCCGGGGCAGCCGCCCGCCTCCTATTGGCCGGCGGTCTGGGCACGTCCCCCGCCGGCCGCCGCGGGTTGGCCGCCGGCCTCGCTGCCCTCCCGCCGGCCGCCATTGGCCCCTTTCTCCGCTGCGCCGCCCGCGATTGGCCAGAGCCGCCGCCTCGCGCCGCCGCCCGCCCTCGAACGTGGCACTGGGGCTGCCCCGCCGGGCGCGCGCTGCGCCTGCGCGCGGCCAGGCGCGCGTGGTGGATTCTGACTGGGCCGCGTCCGCTGCCCGTTGACCCGGCCCGGAAGGGAAAGGGGCGCTTCCGGCGCCCGCCGAGGGAAAGTCCGCGGGGCACGTGACGCCACGGGACACGTCACGGCGCGCGAGGCCGGAGGTCGAGGCGAGGCCCGGGCTGGGGCCGGGCGGTACCGGGGTCTCCGGGGGCCCCGTGCAGTGCTCAGGGCCCGCCCCGTCCTATTGAGGCTGCAGCGGCCGCTCGGCGTCGTGGTGGCCCCGGTGACCCCCGGCCCCGAGCTGCCCTGGGCCCGCCGTGGGCAGGGGAGCCCCGTCCCGTTTCCCCGGGCGATGGCGGGGGGAGGCGGGGCACGGGGTGTCTCGTCCCCCCGGCGGCGAGCGGGGGCCCGTGGGCAGAGGGTTCCAGTGCGGAGCGCAGAGTTGTGTGCTGGGTTTGCAGAGGGGTCCACGAGAGACGGGTCCCGTGGCCGTGGCAGGGATGGTCCCGTCCCGCGCCTCCCCCTGCCCTGCTCCAGCGTCCCCTGATGCAGCACAGGTTCGGTGCTGGGGGCTGCTCCCAGCGCTGGGCTGGGGGAGGAGAGCCCCCGCGCCCCGGGCAGAAACCAGCTGGCCTTTGGCTGCGGCGTTGGCAGTGCCAGCGCCAGGAAATCAGTGGGGTTGCAGCAGGCACCTCCGGTACACGCAGGCTGCCCCGCTGATAAGTGCTGGAGCGGGGACAGGCTCCGTCCGGGCTCCCGGCCGCACCCTGCAAAGGAGAGCTGCTGCTCTTTGCTCTCCCACTTCCCGTGGCAGGGGCTGGGCCCGGTGCCCCATGATGGTAGCAATCGGAGCAAGGTGCCCCAGTCGCTCCACAAGGAGCAGTTGTCTGTTCAGGAGCTTTGGCCAGGAGCAGAACTGAGCCCATAAAGAGTCCGGTGAGATTGTAGATGACGAAGCTGCGTTGAACAAAGTGTGCAGCAGCCACTGCCTGGCCACTGCCGCTCGGGGCTGTGCAGGCACAGGCACGTTGGGCTGCCAGGGTGGGGATCGGCTGCTGCCAGAACAAGATCCTGCGTTAATGCTCGGCCACCTTGAAGCCTGTCAGGTTCCACAGGTGAGGGAGCGCTTGGGAGCCATTGCCCTGCTGGGGGGTTTGCAGTGCTGCTGTCTGCTGAAGGGGCCAGACCCTGCATCAGGGCAGTTCCTGCCAGAAAACCCTCGCCTGACGCGCTGGCTTAGCAAGCTGCCGAAGGGAAGTGGCATGTCCCGCTGCCAGCAGGTTCCTGGGGCTCGTGGCGGCGAGCTGTTCTACCACGTCAGCAAAGGCAGTGGGGCCCAGCACGGTGCTGGGGCACCAGAACGTGTGCTCAGCAGCTCTGGCATGGCCAGCAGCGCTCACTGACGACTTCCAGGTGCTGCAGCTCTCGGTGATTGTCAGGGATCCCACCACTGCCGAGTGCGGCCTCCTTGTGCCACCCCATGGATAGAGCACAGTTCTCTTGTTTTCTTCAAATGTCTCTGCATGGCCGTGTCTGCCAGAGGAAAGCCGCGCAATAGGGCACCACCTGCCTTCCATGGCGGCAGCGCATCTCCCCTGGTGTCTTGCGCCCTGCTGGGACTGTCAGCTGGGGCAGTGTCTCACTTGACTGCCATGCTTTACCTGCCAGCCACTGGCACAGCAGGGCCAGGCCCATGGCCAGGGCTGTACAGCACTGCAGGACATTAATTCACAAGTTTTCCCCGTCCGCTCGGTTCTCCCAGGCTGCGTTTTGACAGCCAGGTGAGAGCTCTGCGCTTGGGGAGCTGCATTTCCGCTCTTGGAGGCGACTGCTGGGCTGCAGCAGCTCCGTTCTGCTCAGCAGACGCCTGACCAGAAAAGCCGCCCAGACCGCTCTTGCGCAAGCACCGACCTGAAGTTTAGGTGCATCTCCCGGAACGGGCTGAGGCTTTTATGGAAGGCACAAGTGGTGGGAATCATCCGTCGCGTCCTGGCTCCGTGACCAGAGCCACATGTCCTTCGGGCTGCTCGTGCCGGTGTGGGCTTGGCTGCGGGGTGGGAGAGCCCAGGCTGTGGCCCTGCAGCAGCAACCACGCGCCAGAGAAATCACGGGCAGCAAATTGCCACTGCAGCCCCTCAGTCCCCCAAGTGACAGCAGGTCGCGGCTGCCCTGCGTAGCCCTCCCCAGGCATCCCACCATCGTGGAGACGATCTAACAGAACCAACAACGTCTCGCGTTTGGAAAGACTTGCCAAAGAGCTGGCAGTTGCGTCAGACAGGATCTCGCCCTGACAGTAACTGCCCACAGAGCGGCTGTTGGGGGCCAGCACAGGGAGGGCCTTTGTTCTCTTTATCAGCACATCTGGGCTCGCTCTAACCGACAATGTGACAGAGGGTGACAGAGGGTGACGCCTGCTCCAGGCTCCTGCTTTTGCGCTGCTGTTCACGTCCCCGCGCCAGAGGGGGCTGGGGCGGCCACAGCTCTCAGCAGCACCAGGGAAGCGTGCCGTGCCCAGGAGCGGGCTCCGCCACTCGCCTGCTCCTCATCGGGGTGGGCAGCTCCTGCTCAGCTGAGGGTGCTTCATTTCAGCCCTTCCACTTCCTTGCAGTTTCCGAGTCGCGCCATTTCCTTTAGCTACGGTATCTGGGAAGCACAGCGGTTTTCCTGGGACTGAGAAGAAAGGGGCCTGTGCTGCTGGCTCAGCATGTTCCCTCATTCCCTCTTGTACTCGGAGCTCTCAGTTACCATCGTGAGTCTTTTAGAGCGGGAGCAGGGGCCGAGCCATCTCCTTTACAGCTTCTCCAGCGCTGTAGGTTCTGTAAAGAACTTTTCCTGGCTACACTTTTCTTATCCTTAACACAAACATGCCACACGCTCTGTAAACATCCACAGGCTCTTATCGCCCATCACCTCTCCTGGGTTCTGTTCTCCATCCGATTGCCTGCCCCATTCCTCTGCGCAGGAATTTCACTTGGTGCGCAGCACAGGCCAGCCAAGGCCCACAACCCGCCTGCTCCTCGCTGGCAGAGACCCCTTGTTTTCCCTTCCCCACACCCTTCTCACCTCTCACACCGCAGGACAGAGTGAAAGCAAGGGATAGATCTCAACGACAAACACTGCCACGGGGGCCCTTTTGCCTCTCCTTCTCTGGCAAGGACTGTCACAGGCCCCATTTCACAGCTTAGCAAACCCAGGGATTCTGGTCTTCTCCCACCCCCGGTGTTTGCAGAAATCCCCCGTGGAACAGAAGTTCTGCCACTGCCCCCAAAGACCCAGAACCAGGAAGTTCCAGAACAGAACCAGAGCGGGCAGCAGACAGTCAGTTCAAAGATTTTATTTAACTGTCATAAAAGGAGAAGCAGATGATGATTCCAAACCTGTTAACCCGGGTCTAGGATTTACAGACAATATGCACCAAATCAAATTAACAAAAATCTCTCTAGGGGCGGGGCAAGGGAGAGTTAGAGGCAAAGACGTAGCTACGAGAAAGCCACATGTACTTGGTCCCAGTTCTAATACGACCTCAACGTGGTAGGATCCAAATAAGAGGGCTGCGGAGCTGGAAGGTGCCTGCCCAGCCCGCGGGGGTTCGCGGGCCACGGAGGGCTCCCTGGCCCCAAGCGCGGTGTCAGTCAGCCCCGGCGGCAGGCTGGGTGCTGCAGGGCTCTGCTACGGGCACGGGGCAGGCGAGTGTCAAGGCAATAAATACTGACAGGCCAGGCACAGATTTTAAAGGCAGAACAGATACATAAGGCATTAACCGCTTCTGAATACTTGTCCATTGCAAGCTCTTTGTTGATCGCATCAGGAGAGCAGCTGCAGAAACAGACTAGTCCATCCTCAGCCCAAAACAGCCAGGAGGGCAGGTGCAGTCCTGGAATTTCAGTGCTTTGCAGCGACCTTGGCTGCAATGAGAAGTGTGAGGTGATGGCAACACTGGGGACTCCCACACCCGCCTGCCTCGCAGCCCCCCCTGTCTCTCGCAGGCGCCGAGGCTGCCGGAGCTGGGAGCTCTACGCAAGCAGGGCCGGGGTCCTGCCAGCCCAGCTCTCTGGGCAGCGGGAGGGGTGGCCGGGCGTCACCCAGGCTGTCACACTGCCCTCCCCTCTGGAGATGTCCCGTCTTGGGTGAAGAACGGACCAGCAGCAAAGCGGGAAGTTGTGACTCTTTCCTAATAACCCATGAGGGGCGTGACCAAGAGGAGTGCCATGCCAACAAACAGGGGGAGGGCGGGTGGCGTTTAAAAAGTGTAACAGGGGCAGGGCCCCCTCCCTAGAGGATACGTGTTACACATTAAGGCATCATGGTTACAGGGAACATCCACAAATGAAGCTGCCAGTGTTCCCAGGACACTGACTGGGTGGAAGGGACAGGCCGGACATGATTTGAGCCAACAAATGGATTCAATAGCTGCCTGGCATCAAAGTTCTTCAGCTACTTGGAGGCAGTAGCTACCCTGAGCTGTGCACAGGAAAGCCAAGCACAGGATCCCACACAGAGCGTAGGAGTTTCTCCCCTTCAGCACCTACCCGAACAGAGGAAGGTGAGAAGCAGCAAAGGGCCTGGCGAGGGAGGAACCGCTCCCACCTCTGCGCTGGGACAGCCCGGCCCGGGGACGGGCAGCTGGAGATCAGATGCAGACAGCACGGTTTGATCAATGCACTCAGTGATTCTCTGGGGAGGGGGCACATTAAAAAACTGAGCTCTCTGGTCAAATTATAACAGGGGGTGAAAGGTAGGAGGGTTCCGATGTCAGCACTTTGGTACAGGGGGGGATTTCTACGGTAGCCACTGTCTGATTCACGCTCTCTGGGGTTTGGCCTTGGGAAGGGCTAGTCCTTCCAATCCTTCTTGATGGTCAGGTTCCACTCCCAGGACAGGTGGTCAGTCTTATCATCATCTGTGAACTTGGATTTGATGTTGTAGCTGCCCCGGGCCAGCATGCCCTTAGGGGCTTCTTCCATGGGGGTCAGAAACTCATACTCCTCTGCTCGGGGGCCGTAGCTCCCAACCATGTACTCGGTCTTGTCAACTAGGAGGAGAAAGAGAGGTCTATGGAGGCTGTTCAAGAGCCTCCCCTGCATTTGGGGCAAGGCTAAAGCAAATGAAAGGTCTGTTACTGCTACAACAATCCACAGCGGAGCTACGAGAACGAGAATGTCGCCCACATTAACAGCTCCATTCACTCCACGAGCGGCCCCCCAACACTGGCACCACTGTCAGCAGCAATCTGTTCGCCACCACGCTCCAGTGGGGATCGCACACCAAGCTCCGAGGCACGGGTGCAGCCAGGACCACAGGCTGCCAACCCACCGCAGACCCAGAAGCCTCCACACGTTGCCACAGGCTCAGCGGCACAGAGATGGCTGCAGACCGTCTCCTCCCGCTGTGGGCTGTGGGGCAGCAGCGGGCGAGCCCCCATCACCGCAGCGGGAAGAGCAGAAAGCCCTCACACAAAGCACTACTTGAGTCACAGAGAAGCACTTACTTTTCACGCCTTTCCGGAATGTGTGCTGAATGTACTTCAACCCCGACACAATCTCCCTGTTAACCTGCAGAGACACAAGCAAGGACTGTAGAAGATCTCTCCCAGAGACACTGCCCTGCCCACCCCGCCCACAGGAGGAGACAATTTCCCCCATCACACCACTTTTTGGGGCTCAGGCACTCCCAACGCTGGGACTGCAGCAGTTCAGTGTTCCCTTCATTCTTCAGTTTTCAAATCTGAATTCTTACCCTAAAGGAGATTTTTATCCGGTATTCCACACCCTCCTTCAGCACAAATGCTTGCTTCTTGTAGCTCTCCAGGTCACCTACAAAGAAGAGAGAGGTCAGAGTCCCTTTGTATTGTGCTCTGGGGCAAATATAAGATGCGACAGGTGACGAGGACAATGTCTGTGGTAGCAGGGGATGACCCTTGCTGCCTGGGCAGCACACGGTTCATCCATTTCATTTTTGCCTGACAGGAGCCTCCTTGCTGCACTGCCCAGGCTACCTGAGGTGGACAAGCGATGCCCTGTGAAAGGACTCTGCAGCGCAGCAATGCAGCTAATTCAAGAATGTTCCTCTGTAGACGTTTGCTCCGAGCTTGTCGCCATCTCGAAGCTGCCACCAGTGTCGCTGTGCAGGCTGGAGGACAGCTGGCTCCCCCACCCGGCAGCTTGCACCTCTACAAAACGGGGCTGGCGAGGGAGTGGAAGCTCTGGCTCTTGCCCAGCTCACCTGTCAGGTCCAGCTCCAGAGGGCCAGGGGCCGTAGCACAGACCAAAGTCAGTTTGGTCACCACCACATTCGGAGCATTGGGATCTGGAAGACAAGCGAAAAGGCTGTTAAACACCCATCCCTAATACCAACCAACACAACTCCTTTTCCTTCCAGGGCACTTCTTGGGTTTGCCACCCCCAGTCCCTGGTGCCTTATTCCAAGGGCCTGACATCAGCACGGGGGGCGCAGACACACGCCGTTATGCTCCTGGCGGTGCTCCTGCTGAAGGGCAAAGAGTTGGGAGGGAAACAGCTCCCAGGCAGGAGCAGCGATGAGGCCAGGGGTGGCTGATGGAGCTCTGGCTGGAGCAAGGCATAGCCATGTCCTCTGCTCACCTGCAGTCACAGTGACAGCACCAAGCAGTGCCTCCTTGTACTTGCGCAGGCTCTCGTCATCCTTGTCCAGCTCCTGGATCTCCTGGATGCTCTTCTGGGCAGGTGGCTTGTAGTTGACAGAGTGTTCGTCCTCCTCATTTTCAGCTGCAATCTGTGCCAGCTGCTCCGCCGTCGGCTCCTGCTCTGCCATCCTCACACAGGCGAGTTACACTGAAGTGGGGAGGAGAAGTGTAACTGCACCTACCCCCTCCGCCAGCATGGGCTCCTTCCCAGCAGCTCATCAGCCCAGCCAGGCTTCCCCAGAACCGCTCCCTGTGACTCCACAGGCTCCCTCTGTCACTCAGGCCCTTCATGGGCTGTCCCCAGGGGAGCTCTGGGGGACACAACCCTGCCAAGGGTACCCCGCCACCCTGCAGACTGCTCCGATACACGAGGTCTCATATTCAGCCCATGGAGGCCCACACAGTTCAGCTTTACCCATGAGCTGTAACAGGTAAATGCCCCGAGCCATAGAGAAAACACTCTCCTCCACAAGATCAACCGGGTCAGGCTTTCACTTATACGAAACCTGAGCTCAGAATGAACACAGTTCAGTTCTGCTCTCTACAACACACGACTCCAGCTAAGAACAGGCCTCTGCCCCACCACTGGCACAAACGCCAGGAGCTGCAACCCGGAGCTCACAGTTTGTAACTCAATCAGATCAGTCCGCTCTGCACTGGGTGCCTGGGAGGAGTGGAACGAGACACCTGGCTCAGCTGATATCACACTCGGTCCTTTGCAAAGATCTGTGTCACACACGGCCAGTGAAACAGATAATGGATTAAAAACATGTGTGGAGCTTGGCTCGGCCACCCAAGACTCTAACCAGGAAACAGCCAGCTGCACACTGAGGGCTGGTGAAAGGCGATGGCAACACCCTGTTAAAAACCTCAGTAAAAGCCAATGACATCCTCAGTAATTCCACAGAGTGCACTGTCCTAAGGGTCGCCCTACAGCAAATATCAACTTGGACACTCTAAAGACTCAAAAAACTCTTTCAGTGACAGCTTTTGAAGGGCTTTCTGAAGAAGCAAAATCTTTGACAAATGATCTGCTGATGGATCCAGGTGTTCCTGTCAGTCTCGTATTCCTGTATCCTGCTCAATATTCCCACCTGGAGCTCTGTACGAGCACACACCACTTGCAACAGACTGTGGAACTGCATTCACTGCTCTGGCATCTAGTTTCCAAATAAATCAAGAACTACAACATTTGCTACAAATACAAGAAAAACACACAACGTACATAACTAGAGGCTTAATTATGATCTAACATGCAGCTAAAGCTTCTCATACAGGTTACACTAAATAAACTAACCATCATCCATTCTTTTTGTCTTTAAGCTGACATAATAGCGCACAGTTCAACTCTTCCATTTCTACCCAATGTGCCACCCAGAGGGGGAACGACAGACCTCAGTGCTGACATGAGTCACACACAGTTTACAGAGCACATTTTATAGTGACGCAGGGCAAGTTCCGCAGATGCCAGGGCTGGTCTCACTCCACATCCAGTTCTAGCCTGGCAATGGCTGGAATAGCAGAACAGTGGAGGTGCCACCTGGGCTCCACTCATGTTTTTAGCCATAAATATTATGAATATTTTGTTGGGGAACAGGGCAAAGGAAACAGATTAGACACAGGAAGTGAAATTTTGCACATCTCTGCCAGAAGAGAAGACACTACAGCAGACCTATCAGCCACAGATGAGAGAGGAAAGGAAAGGGGGAGGGAGAACCGGTGACCAGCTCTCCTCCAGGATTCTCGGCTGCGGAGCCAGTGCTGAGACAGAGCTGTAGCCTGGCCACCGGTGGGGAGCCACTTCTTGCCCACTGTCAGACCCGAGAATAGACGTTCCACTGACGTGCCCTGGGCTGGCAGCGCTTCCCCAGAGAGGCTAGCACAGCGCTCGGGGCGTCCTGGAGTAGGATACATGCAATGGATGCAACTGGTGTTTCTGGGTATCAAAGCTTGACTAAGATTTATCACCAGACAAAGGTGGGGGGACGATGTGACACTTTGGGATTATCACAAGGGCTCTGGTACCGCGTGGCACAAGCACGTCTGTGTAGGGGAGCTTTCCCCATTGTACCTTCACACTTACAGCTGCAAACAACCACCGGTTCTGACCCCTACGCTTTACAACAAGCAGCTGGCCCTTCTGCATGGCATTCTCCAATATCCTGGCACTGAATATCGTGGAAATTTGTATCCAAAAGGCCATTTAATCTCATGGCATACACAAACATCTGACTGGATTTCACCCTGGTATTTCCCTATCAAACTCAGTCACTTGCTTTGCACTCCTGCCCAAAAAACCCTCCAGCCTTGAAGACTCCCAGAAGCGCTGAGCAAACACTCACCCAAGTACCCACTCCACTGCTTGATCCCCTTATTGCAGGCCTTCATCTCGCCTCCAGGTCAGATTTCACCTCCCAAGCACTACAGGTCATTCTCTCTCTGTAGGCTGAAGAACTCCTTCTAAGAATACCTGAACCCCTCCTAAGAGACCTGTAGCTTTCAGGAAATGGAAGTGATGGAATTCAGTGAGAGCTTTAAATAACTGAAGTCCCAAGTCACTGACTTGTGTCGACTTCCAAACTCTCTGTGATTGATCCCTCTTTGAAAGTATGAATACAATAAACAGACGCACACACAGCAGACCACCCACATGCATATCCCCAACGGTGCTGCGTCCCTATCCACAGCATTACTGTCCACGGGTGTCCACCACCTTCCAATTTTCAGACCAAGCAGAGACAAAACTTCTAGCAAATGGCCTGATCAGCACCTGCAGCGACAGGCCACAGGAGCCGTCAGACAGCCTCCCCTCGAAGAACCAACGCTTGCTGAAGCCAGGACTGCAGGTGGCAAAGGATCATCCCTGCGAGGTGAACAGAGCAGTGCCGGCCACAGTGCAGCTTCCCAACAGCAGGGTCAGGTCAGGAAGATCACTGTGCTCTGCACAGGAACAGCCTTAGCGTCAAACAGCACTGCTTTCTAGCAGCTGAAATAGCAGACAATTTCCAGGATCCGGTATCCTACCCTCATCAGTTAAGAAATGACCCAGTTTGGTCTGAACCAAGTACAGAGCTTCCACTCATTGACAACCAACCTCCAGATGTAACCAGCGGGGCAACAGTTTCCTCCCATGCATCACCAGCACCCAATCTTCATCAGCTCCATTAGGGTAATCCCTCTCAAACAGATATTTAGCAACAACTGTGCCATAGAGGGCACCAAAAAAAATTAAAAGGAAAAAAAAATCCAAATCCCCAGCTCTTTGCTTGTGTTCCTATGCCTCTAGCCTTAATCCTGTGATCCAGAGCTAAAGACACAATCATGCACACCACCACACGGATTAATCAAGAACCACCACCACTGCTGGACAAAGAGAAGCCAAGGGACTCGATCGCATGTGAACTGCCAGGAGAGAAGAGAACTGCACTTGTGTGTCCCACATGTGCCGTGCTGAGACCCCCAGCAAGTGCGCACCGACACGCAGAGGAGAGGGGACCTGCAACGCAGTCCTTCAAAGGGCTCAGCTCCTGAACAAAAGCAGCTACGCTGCTGACCGGCAGCCGGGCACGGGTGCCTCACAGGAGCTCAACACCTCAAACCTCAGGCACTGCTCCAAGGTCTTGGGAAGGAAATTCCTCCTCAGCTCCTTTTGACACTCGGATGCCCTGCTCAGCACCTCTGCACAGCGGCTCTCTGGTTCTTAAGACTCTTTAAGACTCAGTCACAGAACGCTCAAGCTGGTGCCTCCGCAGCTCCTAGGAGATGGCACAGACCTGCTGTGGACTCTGCCACGGCCGGCAGGGAAGGGGAATCCCAGCCTGCACTCAGCCCGAAAGCAAATTACCGGAGGTGAGCTCCTCGGCCCTGTCTAGGGAAACAGCCCTGGGCACTCTCAGATCCTCGCCGATCACAGAAGCCTGCAGGAGACAGCAGGAGCCTGAATCGCTTCCCATCCAGGAATCCACACTCAGCTGCCTTCACTGCTTCCTCAAGTCAGCAGTTTCTCCTGGATTCTCAGCATTTTTCACACAGGACCAGGGAGCTCAGAGCAGTGAATGCAAGAGCCCCACCTTCTGCCAGACAGAAAAACTGCTAGGAACATAACCCTGTTTTCAGGCAGACAGCAGTAAACAGCGGCTTCTTCATACCCCAGGATCAAGATCCCACGGTACTACTGAAACCAGAGTTAGTCAGTCTCTCCTCAGATCAGCTAATTGGCTTCGGACGTCCGTTAGGACACAGCGCAGCCATGGACGCGCAGCAGTGCCAATTCAAGAGGTCCCCACCCTTCTTCCTTCCCCCGTGGCGCAAGGGAAAGCTTGTGCAGCCACACGGCAAACTCAGTTGGAATTTAATCCAGTTAAAACCATTTCTGCAGGGCTATTTTCCAGCCAGATCAATTCGCTGCTTCAGTTCGCTACGTGGCTACAAACGCTGCTATGCTGTGAGGACAGGGAGACAGAGAACTGCTGAAACCAGCTCAGGCTGCGCTGCTGCTCTACACGCACCACGGCAGCTCAGGAGGCTGGATCAGAGCTGAACTGGGCTCAGATGGTTCCCAGGGCAGCCGGGGGGAACGGGGGACGCAAATGCATCAGCGGCAAAGGAGTAACCAGCGACTCAGTGACAATTCCTGAGGCTGAGCGCTGCCCTCTGACACCACTGGGAATTTCGAGGCAAAGGAACATCCAGAAAACGCCACTGCACCAGCTGCTTTGTAAGAGCATCCGAGACCTCTCACTCAGCTGATCCCTGCCACTGGCTCATGGCTGTGGAGATGGACAACTCTGGAAACAGTCTGCTGCCTTTCAGGGACTCGGCCATTTGGAGATGTAATATTCTATTTTAATTTTTTTTTGCTTACGACATAACCCTGAGCTGCAGTTCACCTAGAAGGCGCTAACTGTCAAGAGCAAAACCAAAGGCATGAGCAGACAGCTCTGTATGCTCACAACTTCAGAAATTTAAAAAAGTCTCGCAGTCTCACACACAAGGTGCAAACAAGCTGCGTGGGTAAACGGGCTGCAACCACAGTGACCCCGGACACCGCTGAGAGTGTGACCCATCCCTAAGTGTTGCTCCTCGCCTCCACAGTGGAACACAACGACGAAACCGTCTCTGCTCAGCAGCTACGGGGCAAGGATACTCACACTGGGAGAACACTTGGAAAACCAGAGCAACAAAGCGCTCTGGACTAGACACGAAACCCTCAAGGCAACAATTTATCCGCTTGGTGTGACTAGGAGTTTTTCTCGTCTTAAGAAAAGGAAGTTTCGACTTTCAGACTTGCTGCAGAGAGCCTACAGAGCCAGGGCAGACCTCGCCATCCTCCGGCAGGGTTGTAAAGGGGTGGGGGGAGAACTGACCACTCCTCCAGGAGCCGAACTGCGGCCTTTGTGCCTGGTGCCCCAGCTGCTGTAGCCCACACCAGGCCTGCAGCATTACGGGGGATCAAATGGGCTCTTCAGTTACTGTCACACGGAAGGAAACCGACCCTGAGGAAGTCGCTTCCAAGTTCCTCATTTCGTAACCAGGAGCCATTTATGTAAAATCCGTGTGAGACACACCGAACACTCAGCCCTCCCGAGGCCCGGGAAACGCGAAGGACCCCGCACTCCCCTTCAACGCCCCCGCAGCCGGCGGGGCGGGCGCGGAGCAGCGCCGGCCCCCACGGGAGCACGAGCCGATCCCAACACTCCGCGTTTCACCCCAACCGCGGGCCCCGCGAGCTCCGCTCCGCTCGGGAACGGCCCCCGCCGGGACAGCGGCGCTCCCCGGCCCTCGGAAGGTTACGCAAGGGCACGCGGGGCCCCGCTCCCGCACCTCGGCCGCGCCCCGGCCCCTCCCGCGGCCCGGGGACGGCGGGGCGCGGTGCGGCCCGGTCCCAGGGGGGCTGAGGCGCGGCCCCACCGCCCGAACCCGCCCCGGTCCCGGTCCCGGTCCCGGTCCCGGTCCCGGTCCCCGCCGAGCCCCGCCCCGGCCCGGCCTCGCCCTACCGGCCCTGCTCGCTCTCCGCGCTGCGGTGACAACGCGCCGGGATCCGCCCAGCCGCCCGCGCGCCCCCGCACTTCCGGGACACGCCCGTCACTTCCCGTTATACGGAGGGGTTGAGCCCCGCACCTCACTTCCGGCCGCGGCCCGGCGCGCTGATTGGCCCGGGGGAGAGGCGCGCGATGGCGGGACGGACGATAGAGTTGGGGCGCAGGGGGTAGAGCGGCGCGCGGCGGGCCGGGCGCGGGAAAGGGCGCGCGCGCGCGGGCCGGGCAGTGGGCGTGGCCGGGGGGGCGTGGCAAGGGGGCGTGGCGAGGCGGAGGCGTCCACAGCTCTAGACACGGTTCTATTTTATTACGGCAAAGGTGAAAAAGCCACCTCGGCCCAACAGGCAACCAGTAAAATTTATCCCAAAAATAACTCGGTACAAAACAGGTCTGCGTCAGAATTAAAAAAAACCTTTACAGGAGTTTAAAACCTATCCCAGAACGTAAAGTAAAACAAATCCACCGCGGTGTGAGTGGCCGCCGCGCCGCCCCCTCCCCGGCAGCCGGGGCCGGATCCGAGTCCTTCCCTGCGCCCACCGCCGCTTTAGCTGGTGTCCATCTGCAAGAGAGGAGAGGAGAGGGGACGTCACCACGCGCACCGCGGCGCCCGCCGCGTCCCACCGCGCCCAGCCCGCTTCTCCAGAGCTGCCCCGCTGCGCTCCCCCCGCCCCACCCGACCTGCGGCAGAATAACTCTATTTACGCATCCCCGGCGCCAAAGACTGTTCTAAAACACCAGGCATCCCCATGCTGGTTTTTTTCCTCAGAATTCTGCTCATCCCACTTCAGTTTCACCCCATTCCTACAACACCGACCCCGCTGTCATCGCGTACACACGCAACCTCAGTTCTCTATCAAGACTCTAATCTGGCTGCGGCACAGAGAGGTCTGAGCAGCAAACGGCGGACGCGACTCTGTAGGTGAGGGCTCGTGTCCACCATCAGCATCACCGACCTTTCCTCTGGTAGCATCCACGTCGTTATTTTACGTGGTTCTTTTTGTTTTTCCATTTCTGCAGCCCATTGTCTCTGTGGGTTTAGTTATGCAGCTCCTGTTCCCCATGGCTGTTCCAGCTACGGAAGAGCCTGCCCTACGCTGGCCCCAGCAAGTGGGAGAGCTGGAAAAGGGGCCGTTTCTTGGCTCTCAGTTAACAGTAGCTGACAAAGTGTTCTGCAAAGTAAAGCCAACTACCGGACCAAGGCACTGCTCCGCTTTAAAGGGAGACTGCTTTAACCCAGTGACCTGCAAAACCCTTTCTCTTTCCTGCCGGCTCCAGGCTGCCGATGTTTACCAGCATGAGAAGCTGCGGGGAGCCTGTACTCAGCGCCCGAGCAGCACTTACCCTGGCATTGTAAGCATCCAGCTGTGCATCTAGTTCTTCTGCGGAGAGTTGCTGTTTGGAAGTTCTCCCAGCTCCTCTGCCTCTCCCTCTGTTCCCACCACGAGTACCTCGCCTGTTGCCTCCTCCACCACCAAATCCTCCTGAACCACCGCGGTTTCTGGTCATGCCACCTCTGTTTACACTGTGATTTTTAAAAAATAACTGGTTTAGTGCATTTTGGTTACCCCAGACAGGCACGCAGAAGTTTGCCAAATGAGAGACGGATCCACGTGCCCCACACAAAGAGGGGCCAGGCATGTTCCCGCCCCGCGCTGACCAGGCACAGGGACGCCCGCGGCCGTGCGGCATCTCACCTCTGTGCTGGTCTCCTCTGTGTGTCGATCTGTGATGTGACCAGCTGGATGTTCATGGGGCGCCCTGGAGGAAGAGCAGCCCGTCAGCCTGCGTGCGGGACTCGGGCACACGGGCTGCTCCAGCCAGTGAAATACCCTACAGAGACAGCCACACACTCACCGTCCAAGGGGACGCCATTGTACTGCTTCATCGCTTTCAGAGCATCTGCCTTCCTTTCAAAATGCACGTCCGCTGTCCCTAGGCTGCGGCCAGATCTGTCATAGTGCACAGCTGCCTTCTTCAAGGTCCCAAACTCTGCAAAGAGCTCCTGAGAAAGAGAAGAAGAGCGCACACGTCCATCAGCGCTGCAAACACCGCACAGCCAAGAGACAGCGCTGGCAGTTGCGTACACACAACTGATCTCAGCAATTGCAGGCACTTTTCAAAACATCACTGACACTGACAAGAGGAGCACAAGCCCATCAGACAGATTTCGGAAAGTTGCCACAGGTCGCAAAACCAAGTGGGACTTCACATTCACCACTTGCAGGGTGCACATTTAGTCAGCGAAGCAGACTCAAGAGAAACCTCAGGTCTTTTTGTTGAGGCTGAGTCAATGGGGAGACTAAAAATAACCCAGACGCTAGTCCATTTCATAGACAAAGAATGATCATGGTTGCATTGTGCTGAATTATTTTTCCCTTTTAAATCTTTACTAGACCAGGTGCAATTTAAAAACAAAGCCCATTAGGAATACACCCCAAAAACTGAGAATAGGAAGAGCTCTCTACTGAAGTACGTAATTTGCTGTCACGAAGGATGGAAACGAAGAGGCAGCAACGGAGCCACCCATCTTGTTTCACAGGCGCTACGTTTAGAAAGTCAACAAGGACACCTCATCTTGGCGAGTTTCTGCTACGCCCCGTGCCTCAGAAGCAAAACCCCTACACCAGAGCAGCCAGGGGCGCCCGAAGGGACAGGCCACCTTCTCCAGCATCTGCTGCAAAGCCCGACGACCACTCTCTCTGCGAGTCACTGCCCAAGCATCTCAGGGAGCACTAGACAATAGTCTTCCACTTCCTAAGCCAGCAGCACTTCAGGCAGGGCTGACGGCCAGCTCCCCTCTTGGACTTATTCACCAGAGGTGAACATTACACGGCACTCGACAGAAGGTTTCTGGAAGAGAGCACAGTCCCAGCACGGCGGAGCTCAGCCACAGCTCCAGAGCTCCCCTGGGCATAGTGGAGAACACAGATTCCTCCCCGGCAGCGGGGAACACTCAGGGAGGGACGCCGTGCAGCTCCTCCACAGCAACGCACCTCCGAGGTTCCTTCCAGCCAACACAGCACCCAAGCTGTGCTGCACCGCAGTAATGATGCGATTAGCATGGAAACAAAGAAAGGAATCACCACATCTTAGGCAGTGCTAAATTATGGGATGAGTAGTAACAAATAGATGCAGCGCCATTAAGTTGGCTTTCCTGCTAAATAAACCATACGTGGAAGTTTGTCCACACCTCAGCACAAGCCAGCAGCAGAGAAGGCGAATCTCAGCCACCACACAAAGCGCAAGAGCTGGTTAAGCTGAGGTGACTTCACGGAGTCACGTTTTACACATTGGGGCCTCACTACAACAAACAAGAAACTTATTTAAACCAAACCTGAAGTTACATGAGAAAAAGAGCTGGTTTTGAGAGCATTACCCAGTAACTAGGTGACCTGAAAAAGCTCACTTGCAATTCCCCAGGCACAGCCAGATCGGCACATGGAGTAACTGGAATGAATTAACTGATTAAGAAAAATAAAAGTGTGTGTTTGTTTCTCCCTGGTGAGGATGCGAGGATCAGAAGCCGATTTAAAAGGAGGTGCTTTGCAGCGTGCCCAAGCCAGCACAGCCCCAGTGGGGACGCGCCTGGGGTTTGCAAATGTTTATTTCTGCACAACTCATGGCCCACCAGTGACCATGCCCCCGTGGCCAGAGGAGCACAGCGCCTCAGCCCCTCCTGACCCACACAGCCCAGGGACAGAGTGCACCGCACACCCGACGGAAAGAATCCGGCAGGTTCTGGCCCAAGACACGGCTGAAACGAGGGATACGACAGGCAGCTCATCTGGAGGACAGAACATAGCAGGTACCGCAGGCACTGCAGTGCAAGGGAGCACGCTCTCCCTCACACAGAACCCTTCCACTTACACTGATGGGCACATCCGTAGGAACACCTCGACACTCAACAGAACATGACTTTAACAAAGCTGTGCAAACAGGTCCCATAAAACCAGAACAGGCAGATGTACGCGCTGTGCAGTTACAAAATTTCTGCAGTTACGCAGCTCTTGAGAGCTTAACACTGTTCAAATTCTCCAGCCACAGCTGGATTCAGCCCCACAGCAGCGTTCTCCCACCCCTGCGCTGTGGCAGAGCCACTCACAATGCGCCCAGCTACAGCCCTGCAGGAGACGGCGGCTCTTCCGAATGGCAGCCCCTCGAGATCACCAGACCCGCCGCAGGACAGGGTCCTTAGTCCTCCAAGCCCCAGCAAAAGGCAGAGCCCATTCATCCGGGGATCCCCCAGCGCGCCCAACACCCCCGCTGTGAATTAACCCCCCCGCGGGGCCGCCCCCCAGCCCCACCTGTATGTCCGCATCCGAGACGCCGAAGTCCAGGTTCGACACGAGGAGCTTCCCGCCGGTCTCCACGCCGGCCCCCGCCCCGAAGCCGCTGTCGAACAGGTCGTGCTGCCACTTCTCGGGGAGCTGCTTCGGCTGCAACGAGACCGGCACCTCGCTGAGCGCCGCCGGCGAACCGCGGGCCGCCGCCCGCCCGGCCGGGAGCGGACAAAGGGCCGCCCGGCGGGCCCGCCCCCCGCCCCATCCCGCCGCCGCCGCCGCCCGCCCCGCCGAAGGCCCGGCCCCGGCCCGCTCCCCCGCCGCGCCGCCGAACCCCGCGGGCGGCCGCGCTGCCCGCCCGCCCCCGCCGCGCTCCATACCCGGCTGTAGGGCGCGGGCCGGTTCCTGCCGCCGCCCCGGGCCATCACCGGCCTGTTCCGCACGGGGCCGCCGCCGCCCGCCCGCCCGGCTCCCACGCCGCCCCGGCCGGGCCCGCCCCCGCGGGTGGCGCCGCCCCGGCCCCGGCCGCCCCGGCCGCCGCCCCGGCCGGCCCCGCGCTGGCTGCGGTTGAGCTTAATGATATCGTCCAGGGACATGTCCATCTTGTCGGCCATGATGGCGGCTCCGCTCCGGGGCCTGCACTTCCGGCCGCGCTGCGCCGACGCCGGAAGCGGAAGGGGGGGGGCCGGCGGCGAAGGCGCGGCGGCCGCGCGCGCGCCTGGCGGGGCCGGCGGGGCGGGTGCGGGACTTCCGGCGGGGCGGGATGCGGGTGCGCGTGCGGAGCTGGCATGGCGTCGCCTCCTGGCTGTGGGTGGCCAACGACGAGAACTGCGGGATCTGCCGGATGGCCTTCAACGGCTGCTGCCCCGACTGTGAGCGACGGGCGGGCGGACGGGCGGGCGGGGTGGCCCCGGGCTGGGCCGGGCCGGGCCTGACGGCGTGTCCGTGCCGCAGGCAAGGTTCCCGGAGACGACTGCCCGCTGGTGTGGGGGCAGTGCTCGCACTGCTTCCACATGCACTGCATCCTCAAGTGGCTGAACTCGCAGCAGGTCCAGCAGCACTGCCCCATGTGCCGCCAGGAGTGGAAGTTCAAGGAGTGACAGCCGGTACCGGCGCACCCGGGGGGGGACGGGGAGGGGTGCGGGGAACGACGGGGACGGTGCCCGCCTGCCGCCGCCGCTTCGCGCTCCCGGCTGGGCCGCCCTCAATAAACGTGCGCCCTCCGCCCGCCCCTCCGGTGTCAGGTGTCGTTCTGCGCTCGGGATCGGTGCCGGGGGCGGGAGCGGGGGGTGTCGGTGCTGGGCCCCGGCCCCTCGGTGACCCGAAAGCGGCTGCGGGCCGCCGGCGAGCGGCTCCTTCCCCGCGGAGGGCGGGCGGCGCAGCGGGGCGGGGGCGGGCGAGGCGGGACCCCCGCCCGGCTATAAAGGCGGCGGCGGCGGCCCCGGAGCGCTGCGCTGCCGCTGGCACCATGCGCGCTGCCCGGTGGCTCGGGCTGGGGCTGCTGCTCTGGCTCTGCCGCCCCGCCGAGCCCTGGTACAGGCTGCCGGCCGGACCCCCCCACTACTCGGTGGGCAGAGCCTCGGGGCTGCTCTCCGGGTTCCGCCGCCCGCCCCACGCCCGCCGCTCCGGCACCGACGGCACCGCGCTGCTGCCCGGTCAGCCCGACCGGCTCCTCGCCGCGGTGAGTACTGGGGCCGTCCCCGGGTGCTCGGTGGGGACTGGGGTCGCTCCCCGCGGGATGCCGGACGCGAGCTGTGCCGGGGTGGGACCGGGGTCCTCCACCCACCGGGGCTCGGCTGGGACACCGGGGCTCCCCCCACCAGCGCCAGCCGGTGCCGCGCATCCTGGGGACCCCGGTCCCTGCTGATGGTCTCCCTGCAGGCACTGTGCGTGACGGATGTGGCCCCCGAGCCGCGGAGCTGCCGGGTGCTGCCTGGAGCCCCCAGCGCTCTCCAATGCAAGGCGGACGTGACCGTGTCCTTGGACCCCGGGGAGTGTGCGGATGCCTGAGCCGGCAGCGGTGTCTCTGTGGTGATAATAAACGTGCTTGGGCTGGCTCCATCGCGTCTGTCCTTGCAGGGGAGGGAGGTGCTGTGGGGTGGGGGGAGCCCCCTCCTGTTGCCCCCCCAGCTCCCTGAGCCCTGCGGGGGCTTGTCTGGGGCTGGGGGCTGCCCTGGGTCAGGCCAAACAAAGCCAGGGACGGGCTGGACATGGCGCTCGGGGCTCTGGAGATGTTCCGGGTGAGAGGGCAGTGACAGCTCAGCTGGGGGTGTGAGGGGTGGCTGCAGTAGGAGCAGGGCTGGATCTGAGCACGGTCCCCAGCCTGCGGCTGCTAGGGACCCCGGTGTCCCCAGGAAGTCCCTGGGCAGCCCCATCCCTTGTCTCCTCGAGGGCATGGTGGCAGGGGCTTGGTCAGCCAGCTGAGTGCCCACCTCCTGCCACCCACTTCCACTCAACGTCTGGGCTCCACCAAGCTACGGGGAGTCTCAACAGTGCTGGGGTGGCTCTGGCCTCACAGCCCCTCTCCGCCCGGGCCCCTGGGGGCAGCCATTCCCCCAGTCGCAGGTGCTGCAGCTGCTCAAACACCTGGCAGAAAAAAAAAATCACTCCCTGATCATGACCGGCAAATTGTCACCCTGCTATCAGCCCCAGGGGCCAGCCCGACACCCGTGGTGGCCACAGGGCACGGCGCAGGGAGCCTGCATGGGCAGCACAGCACCAGGCGGAGCTGTGGGGAGCAGCAGGAACTGACGGGGCTTTGCTGGGCGGTGAATGACCGCAGACAGGGCACTGCCATCCCCGTGTCACCCCGGTCAAGGAGGGCCCCGCTGACCCCCAGCACTGCAGGTCACCCGGGCACAGCCCCCGCCTGGTACCGGGGCACCCTGGCTGTGCTCTGGCAGCAGGACAAGGGCTCGGTGACAAGAGTGGGGTGGCAGCAGCCCCCTGACACCAGCGGCTCGGTGGCAAGGTCCCCCCCGCCCCAGGCATCTGGGGGGGATACTTCTCCAAGGGCCAAGGTTGCAGTCCCTGTGTGGGTCGTCAGAATACCGCACTCTTTATGAACAGAGCACACACACACCTCCCCCCCAGCTGCAGCCCAGCCCCACTGAGGTCCTGCCGCGCTGCCCTTGGCAACACTCTCCCCCTCTCCAGGGTACGGCCAAGGCAGAGGCCGCTGGTCCCAGGGTCTTCCCAGGGAGCCAGATGGGCACCAGGGCCACCAACCACCATGGGGGACATGACACAGTGTCCCTGCCACGGCACCCACTGGAGCTGCCGCAGGATGCCAGCACCCACCTCTTAAGTTCAGCCCTGTCTCTGAAATCCCAGGGGCAGCACCAGTGCTGTGGCGGCTCAGGACCGGGCAGGCAGCCACAGCCACAGCGGTGTTGCCACACAAGTGTCCTGGGTGCAGCCACCCTCCTGCCCACAGTGGTGACATGCTGGCTCAGCACCAGCCATGGTGCCGGTGCCACCACTGGTGACAAGTGGCTGCAGAGCCCTAGCCTTCCCTCCGCAGCAGGACGAATATGCCAGCGCAGCAGGACCAACGCACTGCGAGGAGCCGGGGCCGGGCTTTGCCCAGGGCAGCAGCGGCTGATGGTGACGCGCTGGGCATCAAGGTCCGCTCACCCCATTGCTCCTTCCGTGAATGGCTACCGGGGCCCTGGGGACAAGCCCCAGCCTGGCTCTGGGGCCCTGCACCATGGCAGGGTCCTGGCTGCTCTTAACGAGATTCAGGGCACCTGCCACAACTGTTCCAGTCAACTAGTTCCCGTTAGAGAAACGTCGGGTGCTCACTGCAGGCTGCATCGCGACGGGGGGAGGGCTCCTTGGGAGGGGTGCAGGAACCAGCGTCTTGAGCTTCTGCGCTTGAGGGAGAGAAACAAAAAACAAAAAAAAAAAAAAGAAAAAAAGCAAACCAGAGAAAACAAAGTCACAAACTTGAAATTAATTCAAATTTTTTTCTCCCTATTTTAACTCCACGCTCATTTTCGCCCTTGGGACTCACAGGTTGTCAGTAAACAGACACTTAGAAGAAGGGCCCAGAGGCACTTGGAGAACAGAACATCATATGCAGAAGTTTTCAGAGTAAACTCAGAACTGGCTCTTGGAGGCCCCGAGGAGCAGCAGCTCCACCGCGCTCCAGCTGAGCAAGCGAAGCTGACGTTTCCACGCAAATAAGTTGTACCAGCGGGCAAGCACCCGCGCATGATGAGAGCAGAAATAAAGTACTTTCGTCATTTTTTTAATAACAACGGTACCTGTTTAGGTCCCAGAGGCAGCTCATTTACATGCAAATGCTCAGCCCGGGATAAATGCGTCACCACGGCTGAGTTGTTTGTTTTTCACGACAAACTCTTCGGCAGTCTCTGTGGAAGGGGGCCGCAGGCTGCAGAGGGGTCTGAGCGCTCGGCAGCCGCGGGGGTGTGTCTGGGAAGGGGCTGACAGCTTGGCGTCGTGGCTGCTTCAGGGGCGAGGAGAAACTTTGCGCGCTCCGGGAGGCAGCGCTGACGAAGCAGCGGGGTCCCAGGAGGGCACAGAGGGAGATGGGGTTTGCGACACCTCCCCAGCACGATGGGGGTCCCACCACGCGTCCCCTGTGCCCTGCCGTGCAATGCTGCGCCCCGCAGCAGGGGTAGCGCCGGCCTGAGCCGCTCTGCTCCACGCTGGGACTCATCCCGCTCCCCCCCACCAACTGCGGCAGGATTGGGATGGGGCTCAGCCTGGTCCCACAGACCCTCAGGAAGCCGAGACCCCCCCAGCCAGCACGGACTCACCCCTGATTCCTGCTGGGGTGTAGCTGAACAGCGAGCCAGGGCACAGCTTGCAGAGCAGCCCCTTCAGTCAGGGGTGAATCCCCAACAGCAGCCGCCATGTCCTTTGGTCAGGAAGGGAAAAGCCCTGGTCCCATCCGAAAGCTGCAGCAGAGCAGCTGCTGCCCAGCACGGACAAGCAGCAGCAGCAAGGGCTCACCTGGGCCCCCCGGGAGGGAGATGTCCCTTCCCCAGACGTTGGGAAGTGTCTCCAGCCAGGCAGGGGGTCACAGCAACAGGCATTCCACCTCCCCCCAGCCGGCAAGGCAAGACCTTCCTCCAGAGGAAGCACCTTCCTTCTCGCCAAAGAGGGCGGCAGAAGTTTGGGATCCCTCCTGCACCCCCCAGGGCTGCCCTTTCCTCTCCTCCAGCTGCAGATCTCCCCACAGAGCCCGGGGGCAGGAGAGCCCAGAGTACGAAGTGGAGCACAGCCACCAAGGCTGGGAGCAGCAAGGACCATCCGAACAGGAGCATCTGGGGCTCAGCAGCCGCCTTGGGGCTGGAAGGGAGAGCTGGGAGGAGCCCAGGATGAGCGGATACACTCCCGGCATCACCTGTGCTCAACGCAGCGCAGGGGTGGGATGCTGTTCCTGCCGCAGGCACCTGAGGGGCTCCAGCAGCATCGGGAGAGGACAAGAGGCTCCGAGTTCTCCAGTCCCTCCTGCCGGGGGCTCTGTGGGAGCATTCCCACACAGGCGGGCATCTTGGCTCTTGTCGTGGATGACACATTCATTACTGAAATGCCAATATGCAAACACAGGCTCTGGGATTAGCAACGATGCAGCCGTGAGATCCCGAGCTCCACAGCTGATCTGTCCCTGCCAAGGCTCTCCTAGACGCTGCTTTGGCATCGCGATGCACCAAGCCATCAGCAGAATTCAGGTCACCTCCTCCCTCCATACCCACCATGGTTATGAGCCCACTGAACTGCTGAGACGCTCACCTTTCCACTGCAAAGTCTGCTGCAATTTTAGTGTCCAGAAAACGTAAAAGCCCAGAAGACAGCAAAGACAAGACCCCCTCACACAGTCTAGTTCAATTTTCTAGTGAATTCAGCAAAAACCTCCCCCCACAG
The DNA here is from genome assembly GCF_963924245.1 of Chroicocephalus ridibundus. Classification (NCBI taxonomy): domain Eukaryota; kingdom Metazoa; phylum Chordata; class Aves; order Charadriiformes; family Laridae; genus Chroicocephalus; species Chroicocephalus ridibundus. The sequence goes on from NC_086297.1 coordinate 4,780,055, forward strand.
TGAGAACAAATGGCTGCTTCTAGCCAGAGTGATCCCTAACCCCTGCACCAGAACAAACCAAACATGTCCCAAAGCTCCGTCCAGGCTGACCAAGGGCAACTCGTTCCCGGGCCATGGCAGCCTCCCCCCAGCTCCCACCAGAGATCCCGGGAGGAGCCACTGCAGAGGAGTCTCTGGGCAGGGGACAGGCCCCATCCTGCTACTCGGGCTCCAGCCCCAGAGAGACCAACACTGTACTCTTCAACATTTTATTAATGATCAGCAACAAAAGTTTACAACAGAGAAGACAACAGAACTGGCGTGGAAGGACCGTCCCGCGCAGCGCAGGGAGCGGCCCAGGACACCCACCGCAGCACCCTGGAATGTAAGAGGCAGAAAGGGGCCCGGCCCAGCACCCTCCTCCCCAGGCCCTGCTCCTCCCCGCAGGGCCAGCGTGCTGCGTGCCGGCCCTCGGAAAACAGCCGTGACATTTCAGCCGACACAGTCCCTCCCTTGGGCAACCCATCGGGCAACAAGGCGGACGCTGGCGGCAGCAGCAAGCAGGGCTCCGAGCACGGTCTACAGGCAGCGCCGGGTCCTGCTGCCTCACGACAGGAAAAGCTTTTTGCAAAAGCCCCCAGCGTTCCCACGCCTCGTGCGGAGAAATCCCTCAAACCCACCAGGGAAAGGGCAGAACTGGGGGTCCCTGGGCCACCTGCCCCTTGCAGCAGCCACTGCGCCACAGATGATTCACCGGCACCAGTCACAGTGGAGAGAGGCTTTACCCAGCTCAGCCCCAAGCAGCTTCGGGTCGGGCACTCGCGCCGAGGCAGCGGCTGAGAAGAGGCGACACAACGAACCCCAGGGCACATCGGCACCTCCCGCAGCCGGCCCAGCGACGGCTCAGCGCCCCCAGCCCAACGCTGTCCGGTGGAACCAGGGGTGCCGTATCCCTTCCCGGGGAGGCCATTCCCGCCAGTCTGTCCAGCCGCCCCCCACCACCCAACGGGACGCTCTGGAACACGGATTTGGGCCAGGACAGAGAGACCTGGAGGGGCAGAAGGGGCCTGTGCGGCCACTCTGTTTCCCTCCTGCTAAAAGCCAGAAATGGCAGAAGGTAAAAGCACATCAACATGTTAAAATATTAGTTATAATTAAAACCGTTTGTTGGTTTTTTTTTTTTTTTTCCTTTTGTCAAATCTCCTCCTGGGAAAGGGGACGGGGGCTGATTAATGGAGGAAAAGCTAGGCAGCAGGATCCTGACTCGTTACGTCTGCATAATTAGTGCAGGAGGAGCTAGGACAGAAGAGGGTAGGACAGGACATCCTACGTGCCGGCAGCAGTGTCCCCGTTCCGGGGTCCCCTCTCGAAGAGCTCTCTGCTCCCCAGGAGGGGGAGGCTGTGGCGCTCGGCGACCCACACGTTGGCTCTCTGCCAGCCTAGTGCTTCTCCTCTTCCAGTCTCTTCATGGCCTCCAACACTGCCAGCTCTTTCGCTTCCTTCTTCTGGTTCCTAGCTTCAAACTCCAGCCTGCATTAATCACAAAATGCCATGAGATTCTCATCCATACGTATTTCTAGTAGACTAAAAGCACCTGGAGCAGGGTAGCACTGCTTCTCCTATGCTGCTTTGTCCTGAGAGGACTTCAGAAACCTCACCAGTAACCCCCAGCCTCCTCTGAGAGCCAGCACCCAGACCTTACCACAACCGTTACCATAACTCCACAGTCCTAGGCTCCCACACTGGCCAAACAAGACTTACTTCTCCCTCTGCGGAAGACGCTGCTCTTTCATACTTGGTCTGCCCTGGGACAGACAATTTAGTGCCATAATACTGAAATCAAATTTACCACTGACCTGAGCCAAGGTCACTGAAGGTGACGGGCTCAGGCCTAAAAGAGCAAACTCTGAAAGAAGCAACGTGCTAAATCCCCAAGAACATAGCAAGGAAATTCTATCATTAATAGAGGAGGAAAAATAATAAAACATGCTGTGAAGCACATTCTAGTATAGTAGGGTTTAGCTATTCCTTTTCCCGTACAGTCCAGTACTTCCACATTTAAGCAGCCCATCCAAGCTATGGAAGATGAAGGACCAGTTCACTGATTCTGTGCCTTTAGATACCCCCTTCTCTTCCTGTTTGATCCCATTAATTAGTCCTCAGACAAGCTGGATGGGACAGTATGCAACAGAACTGGGAGACGGACAAAGCCAACCTGTTCTTGATGATTCTTTGCACAATTAAATCTGTGGTGAGATTGCTGCCACTGTCCACCAGCTGGAAAATGCCGCGTCTCTTCGGTTCCTGTGAACAAACACACCGGACTCAGCTGTGAAAAACATGCAGGACCTCTGGGTTTACAGCTCAGGAGCGAAAGCTGAGCAGAAGTCACGGCAGGTCCTGTGGGCACCCAGCCAGGCATGACACAAAACCATCTCCTAGGAGGCAGAATAAATAACTGCTGAAAGCAAAGCTTCATGTACAGGGGAGCTGCCCAGGACTGGCACAGAGCAAAGATTACAGGATTTCTTATTTTGCCATGAAGTCACCAGAAACAGCCAAAACAAAACAAAAAAAAAAAAAAAGAAGAAGAAGAAGAAAAAGAACGGAGCTGTTGTGAATGATTTACAGGCTCTGCTCCAAGTAGCTACCCTCAGGGTGGATTAAAAACAGCACCACCTGCCAAGGACTTGCCTGGGTAGCATCCTTTGCCATACGGATTCTCAGCTCAGGAACACGAACAAAGCCATGTGGTATCTGTCAAATGCTGACAAAGAAGCATGGACAACAGCAGTCAGTAACTTACCTCATACGGATCAGAACCGTCCTTGTCTGGTACCACCTCAGTCATCCCGTGGCACACAAGTGTTACCTGGAGAAGGACACAAAGTCGCTGACAAGATCCAAAAGATGACAGGGACTTTTCCTGCAGCACAGCCTGGAGATCAGCAAAGCCACCCTCCTGTACCAGGCCTGGCAGTCCACCTGGAGCTCCTGGTAATCCTGCTCAGCAGGATCATCTCTGTTCTACACCCCTGTGTTTTCCTGCACCACTTTAGCTCCCTAAGCACATCACACCCCAACATCTTCACGTACATCTATAGGCAAAGACTCTCACCCTGAAGTGATCCAGCAGATCAGCAGTGACAGCGTACGGGGCTCCGATCACCACTTCCGAGACATACTAGAAAAGAAACCAGGTAAAGAGTCCAGATTTGAAAGACAAAAATAGAACCAAAACAGAGGCCAGCCTGCTTCCTAAACAGGCTTGAACACATCATCTGATCATAGAGTCAGCAACCCAAATGAGGGAAGAGGAAAGTGAATTTAGCAGCCACTGCTTGTCGCATAGCAGCTTTTTGTTCCACTAAAGAATATGTTTTCTGGTACTGCATATACAGCAAATCCAAGAGTTAATTGCCCAAGGCACACAGTTCTGGGCCTCCCCACATTTCTTTCCCAGGAATTTTCTGCCCTGCTGCAGGGAGCGGAGTTTTCTACAAGAACACAGCGGTAGAGCAGAGCAGCACTCTGCAAGGCACCCTGCCTTTCACTGCCCGTGGAACAGAGGTGGATGGCTTCAGCAGCTCAGGCTAGCCAGGACGACAGAGGGGCTAGCGATTCCTCCCGAGAGCATGCCAGCACCTCTGGCAGCCTGAAGGGATCAGTCTTGTCTTTGCGTTCTCAGTGCACGCCAAAGAACTCACGCAGGATTGTTGGCTACAGGTGAACACCACCCAGCTCCAGGAGGAGCGCAGGGGCACCCACCCTACAGGCACTTACCCTACAGGCCAAGACGCTGAGCGTTCTCTCGTGGATGTTCATGATGGGATAGTTCTTCCCTTTGTAGCGATTTACTTCCTAAGGCAAAGCACCAGGCACAATTAGAAGAGAGACACAGCAACGCCCTTTCCCTCTCACTTTCTCCCAACATGAAAATCCTGTATTGGCCAATACATCCCTTTCTTCCAGAGCACAGCCTGCTTGTTTCAGAAAGCACAGGGGCCAAACTGCTCTGTCTTTGGACAACATTACATACAGACCTGATCAAAGTGCAGCCCAGCAATGATGTAGGGTTTCTCTGCCAGCTGGTGAACCTTCTCCAGGAAATCTACATGCCCAATATCTGTAGACCTGTTTAAGGAACTGAAACTAACATGGAAAACAGGGAAAGGAAGACAGAAACAGATGCACTGAAAAAATGCAGTGGGAGACAGGAATCCCAAGGATTTCATTTTTGCATTACTTGTCTATGTCCTAACAACAGTTCCCTCCTTCCGCCTCAGGCTCCACAGGTTCTAGGCAAAAGCCAGACATCTTTTCAGCTTCACCTCACATGGACTCAACTTTGCCTCTCTCCAGAATCTCTACCTCTTTCAGGTGTTCCGGCACAATGCCTCAAAGACCATCCCAGGGATGAAGCATCTGCTCCAGACGCCCTGTGCAGTCAGCTGGTCTGTGACAGACAGTCCTCAAGAGGTACTAGAGCGCGAGCACTGGAGCATTGAGAGTATCCAACTGTCTTCCTGAAATCCTCCAACAGCCACAAATCTCTCTAAGGAGATTTAGAGAGGAACTGTAGCTCCTTTCTCAGTGTCCTGTGACTAAGAAACTTAAGAAACTGCCAGTAAGAACTCCTGCCTCCTCCCTCACATGCACACCTACAGAAAAGGTGGGGGGGGGGGGGGGCGGGAAGAAAAAAAAAAAAAAAAAAGAGGTAAATATCCTAGTCTGGTGCCTCAAAACAGGAAAACATCAAACAAAAAGACCAACGCTACTTTCTTGACAAAACAGAGTCAAGGATACGGAACAGATCAAAGGCTCCGGCCACGTAGATGATAGTGTCTCCTGGCTGTGGTTCCTTCCCTGATGCAAACTGAATGATCTTCTGAGATGTCTGTAGGAACTGTGAGACACCAGTCCAGGGACTGTGACCTTTCGGCCCCTGGGAAAACACAGACCCCACATGTTTCTTTTTCAGGCTCCAGGAGAGGCTTTGGACAACACACAGAATGCAGCTGCAGGCAATTTGCTAGCCTTCATTTGCTAGCAAGTACTACAGCTCCTAGCAGCTTGGACTTTCTACATTCCTGACACCAAATATTTATGCAATCTCATGAAATCCCTTTTCACTCTATCAAACATGGTCTAAATCATCCCCTCAACAGCCAGCTAAGGAGATGCCGAGAGAAAAGCTCAGGAAGGAGGAAAGCAACAGGGCAGTCTCGGATTTCCAGGAGAGGCAAGACTTACTAACGGAGACAACACACAACCTACTCAGGCTCTTCTCCAGCCCGAAGGCAGCCTACCCGTTCCCCCGGACCAGGGCTGGCAGGGGATCACCCACAGCTCCAGCAAGGGCCAGATCCCAGGACCGGTGAAACCGAAGACGGAGCTTTATCCCCGCCATGTGGCAGTTCTGGAAACAGCCATCGAATCATCAGCTCCGGCCCCTGCTTCGCTCCCTCTCTAAAGCAACCGGCGCTACAGGACTTGGAAGGAAGGAGACAACTCGGCAAGCCATCCAACGGCAGCATGCAGAAGGGGGCTCAGCTGGCAGGGTCATGCAGGGACCTGGTGCACAGATATTCTCCCCGGATCCAAGCACCAGGAAACAGCCATGCTGGAACTACAGGTCCCATAAAGCCTGCTCAAAAAACCCAATGTGGTGGAGAACGCAGAGGATGATTCAGCCTGGTCAGCAAACCCCTGTTAGTAAAAGACTTACTCAAGCCACAGGCCCAGATGCTTGTTAATCAGGGACAACCCAACACCCGGGGCAGGGGGGAAGCTCTTTGGAGGTAGTCCAGGACACAAGCTGGCCACAATGGCAGAGAGCCCCAGGAGAAGTGCGCTGAGATTTGAAAACCAGGCATACTAATTCTGCAGTACAGCATGCTAGCTACGTGCCTGCCACATAAACCCTTCCCAGACCTAATGCAACACCTTTAACAACACGAGCGCTAAAAGGAGCATCCACAGAGGCTGTCCCTGCGCTGGAACTGCAGGCACTTCGGTCCCAAAGGAAGCGGCGATACAGAATTTACACGCAAGCCAGAAAACTAGTGAAGGCTCAATGGGTGCAACAGCTCTATGGCATCGCTGACGTACAGTTCACTCGCCAGCCCTGTGCAGCCACTCCTGCCTATTCCACTGACTACAGCAGCTACTTTACGGGAGGGCAGATGTTTAACTGAGGTTACTACTAAATGCGACACAGGCCAGAAAGCACATTTTGAATCCTTCTCAGACAGGACAACAACCAGACGTCCACGACCAGAACTCACGTTACCTTCCCAAAGTTGTCAGTGTGCTTCCGATAGTCTAGGTCCTCATCCTGAAGGGAGATAAAGAGTCAAAACGTTTAAGCACTCACATAGCTCATCCAACCAAGAACACGCTTGTGTGGGGCAGAAGTGCCAGGAAGTCCAGGCTCAGGTTGCACATCATTGATCCTTGGCACTGAATGCTGACAAACTAGTTAATATCTAAACCAGAGTCGTGTCCCAGCATGAGTGAGGTGAAACATCCTCATCTGATCCCAGCCTGGCACCACACAGTGACGGTGGTTCTTGCCCAACCTGCAGACCCGATGGCGCTGCACGCCTACGTCCTGCCTCGACTATGCAAGCCCCTAACAGGACAGCATCCCTCCTCCTCCTGAAGACACTCCACTAGGGACAGGCTCAGATCTCTGCAGACAGACAGTAGCGCTGTGCCAGATGTTGGTGTGAACTTACACATTAAGGCTAAGCCAACCTAACAGCTCAGCACATAAAAGACCTCCCTCTACCCCTGAATTCTCTCATGCGTCCCTCGTCTTGTCCCTGCTGTTATCTAGGTGATTCTGTTCTCTGGATTGCTTGTTTACCAAGTCAATTAAACTCATTAACCAACATAAAACTACTTCCTTTATTTTTCTTTGGTTAGGTTGTCTATCTACCAGGTAGTGAGCCAAGGAGACTCAAGAAAGGTCCAATAAGACTAGAGACAGCAGAAGGCAGAAGCAGGCAGCTCAGTGGGAAGGAAGAGGACTTTCCAATTCTAGCAGCACTGGGCTGCTAGATCAATGTGGCTGCACCATGTAGTTTCACCCTCGCAGAAGCCATAGGCTAGCCTGTAGTTCCTGTAACACTCCTGAAGCCCACACCAATCATGAGGGATCGAAGCTTTTATCCCCCCACACCTTTCCAAAGCAGCGCAGGCCGAGATCACACTGTGATCTCAGACAGGATTAAGCAAACATAAGCAGGTTGTTTTGCTGCCACTGCCCGTAATCTGCTTGCCAGTTCTCCGTGCACCTAGGAGCCAGACCCAGGAGCTCTACTGCCATTTGGGACAGCAAAAGGAAAGAGCTGGCGTATGCCCTGGACTCCAAACTCCCACCCAAAGCCCTCTGACTCACTATGTTGCTGTGGTGAGCCTTAGTCATGAGCAGCATACGGCCAACGAGGTCAGTAGTGGACACACCTTGGGTGCGTTTGCATTCCCTGCAGGGAGACAAGCAAAGGATAAAGCAGAAGCCACAGGAGCGTGTGCCTCTTCTCTTCCCACCGTTACCACAGGAACACCCACGACACCTGACAAATCCAAACCAGGGACCGTCCTGAGAAAGTCTTCCTTCTACCTGCTCTTGATATAACACTCATTTGCTGAGCCTCTGCCTCTTCTTCACACCACAGCAACTGCTCATAGGAGGAAAACTTACCTTGCACAGACTTCCCAACAGAGCTCACTCCCAGCAAGGCTTCAGGACCAGAACTAGCATTTGCCCGGAACAGGAAGCCCCTGCCAGTTGCGAGTCTGCAACACTTCCCAGAAGCCAAAATAGTGTGAGCAACTGAAGCTCTGAGACACGTTACATCAGAATTAAAGTGTGACCTGAAGAGAGCTGTGTTTCATCTGACTTCCCTTCAGGGCATGAACTCCCAGAAACTCTGTCCAAAACAGGATAAAAAGGTAAATAGCAATGGGTTACCTGTATCGCCCTGCTGTCTTCACTTCCTCATAAGTGTCCTTGCCATCTATCGTTAAGGTGATGTCATCTGCAGGGAGATAAAAGCCTCAGAACCGCACCCCAAGCCTTTTTGCACAAAAACTGGTGTAGAACGACAGCAGCAGCTGAACAGGTCCATCGCACAAGCCAGACCAGAACTCCTGCAGTCTGAATCCCTGTGCACACACATGGGATCCATCCTGCACCCCATGGAAACGTCAGGGGTTTGCAAGACTGCCCTATCCGTGGAGATAAGCATATTCCTGGATGATAAACACCATCAACCACAGGGTCCCATGTTTTTTAGATAGTCCAGAAAATCTGAGCCGGCTGCCCTTGCAGTGAATCCAGCAGCAGGAACGACTGATTTATTGCCTGAATGACAATAACCAGCTACCATCAGTCTCCGTATTAAAAACCACCTTAACAACTTCTCTAGGACCGGTTTTAGCTGTTGGTTCATCTTGCAACTTTTTCAGTCAATTAAACAGTCCTCCAACAGCCAGTTCGCCCCCTCAGCGATGGCACTTCTACAGTGACATCAAGCCACCCTTGGACAGAGTTAATTCTGGTGGTTCTTTGGCACGGTTCCTAACTCTTATCTACAAAAACACCTCTCATCTACTTTCAGTAACAGTATAAAACCTTCACAAGTGAAAACCTAAGCTGGCTTTCACCTGGCAGAACAGCCAGTTTGCAGTGCTGGCAGCTGAGGAGCATTCTCCCTCACGCATCTGGGTGGCACGATGAGGGCGCAGGGGCAGGAGAAGAGAACATGCTGTGGGCACAGCTCTGCGTGCCAGGGAGAGGCAGAAAGCAGGTTTGCTGTCTGTCACCTCCCCAGTTAAGCTCAGCTATTTCAAAACTTATCTTTTGCAAAAACGCAGCCTGGCAAAACTGCAGCGTGCGAGGGTATTGTTCAGGTGGAAGTACTGAATGATTTGGCAGCGGGGATAAATGCAGGGAAACTGGAGCAAAGGCCACCGGCGCTTCTCTGTTGCCATAATCCCTCACCAAGTCCAGTAAGGGGTCACGTGCCCCAAACACATGTCCAGGGCAGGCAATGAAGTTAACAAGGAATTTGGTAATCACCCTGTCCACGTGAAAAAGCGTATCTATCTCATAGAAGATTAATGATTTCTTCACATTTAATTAGATACTTGGCTCACCGATGGCAGGTGGCTGGGATCAGAGGAGGAAGAAGATGTAAAATGAGCGCAAAGACTACTCCTGATTAAATGAACAATACCTTCAGAGGGGTAGGGAGGAGGGGCTGAGGCTGGATGAACACGAGAAGCAGTCCCAGGAAGGGACAGAGTACAAAAGCAAGAATGTTTCCTCAGAACACTGGTTCTCTCCAGTGACTGTAAACAGAAAGTGTTCATAGTAAGAACTAGGACTCTGACCACACGGTCAGCTAAGCCCCTGAACAGCTTATCAGCTGGATAAAGAGAGAGAAGCTTTTAGAGCTGATCTCATCCCAGGATAAGCAGATATAAACCTGATTGCATTTCTGCACACTTACCTTTTTAACAGCATTTTTCATGTTTAAGTTTTGTAAATTACTTTTCCCTATGCACAAATTTCTGCTTGTGCTAAGGGCAACCTCAGGATAACTGTCAGACAACACATTTCACCTTTGTAAGTGAAAGGGATGCTTTAAACCAAGGGATCTGGCCACTCTTAGGGTGCCTGGCACATAGACATATTTCTCCAGAACAGGAGTAGCCATTCTGCCCAGCGCAGGTGTTGGTAAGGCAGACCTCCGCTCATGAGGTATCTGCCCATGGTCAGAAAGTTCCTCGGTTTGCAGCAGGGAAATGAGGAGCACACAAGACCCGGAGGGCCTGTGTTAATACAGCTATGGCTTCAGAATACCACTCACCACCATGCACACAGAAGTCACAGTTATACTTGTCCAGGGTTTCCAGTGTGGTGACATAGGGAGCTCCTGGAGCAATCTCATCCACCCACTTGATGGCTTGCACCATTTTGTACCTCTCGTCCTGCGTAAAGACAGGGGGGCCCTTGTGCTTGGCAATCTCCTCTGGGCAAGAAACAGAAAAACCCAGTTAGAAGCACATACTACGGCTACAAAGATGCCCACCTAGAGCAGCCGCACTCATTTCACGAGTAGGTGAACCTCACTGTGGGCCTAGATGCTGCCTGGAATGGTTTGTGGTAGAGAAGGAAGCCACAGCTAGATCAGAAAATATTGTAATTCAGTTGCATTTCCTAAGCGCGTGACAAGGGCCCTGGAATTCACTCGGAAAGCAAAAGGTCTCAGCATCCCCCTGTACTCAGACGCTTCCTACTGGGGGGACCACCTGGGCCTCTTGGCAGCCCCCGAGGGGAAAATTCCCCTTTTAAACAATATCTTCATGCTACGCTTGGTTTGTGCTAGAAAATATACATCCATAAACCAATTTAAAATCCATCCTCACATGCAAGAACTAGTTCCTAGCGCTTAACTCTCAGGCTCTAGGGAGATCTTAGAGCCCCTTCCAGTCCCTAAAGGGGCTCTAGGAAAGCTGGGGAGGGACTCTTGATCAGGGAGAGGAGCGATAGGACAAGGGGTAACGGTTTTAAACTGAAAGAGGGAAAATCTAGATGAGATCTGAGGAAGAAATTCTTTGCTGTGAGGGCGGTGAGCCCCTGGCCCAGGTTGCCCAGAGAAGCTGTGGCTGCCCCATCCCTGGAGGGGTTCAAGGCCAAGCTGGACGGGGCTTGGAGCAACCTGGGCTGGTGGGAGGTGTCCCTGCCCAGGGCAGGGGGTGGCACTGGGTGGGCTTTAAGGTCCCTTCCCACCCAAACCCTTCTACGATTCTAGGGACTTGAAACGAGTTTTGTCCGCACAGTAAGTTGTTTTGGAATATCAGTTCTGCAGTGCGCACCAGCAAACCACACTGCTTTTCAAACGGTTCAATTGTTTTTACAGCACAGAACACAGATCACCCCTCAAAAGGAAGCCTGCAAGCTCTGAACCCCCCAGCCCTCACGCCAGAAAGCACGAAACGGGCAACTCTGCTCCTTTACCCAGGGAAGATACTTTCCTTTAGGAGGCTGCTGCTCCTTGAGGAGATGCAGGAAGAAGCCCGCTTCGTATCGGGATATTTCTGTTCTCTCAGGGCTAACACTGCCCGGAGATTCTAGAGGCAGCACGAGGTGAAAAACTGCGAAAACCTCTTACCGTCCGTGTGGACTCCAACAATCAGATAATCTCCCATGGCCCGAGCCTGGCGCAGCTGGTTGGAGTGGCCATAGTGCACCATGTCATAGCTAGAAAGACAAGGGCCGCTCAGTGCGGGGACACGGGGCGCGCCGTGCCGGGCAGTGGCAGGGGGTGACCTTCCCCCCCGCAACGCTGTCGGGGACCGGCCCCGGGGCTCGGAGGTTCGGGGTCTCTGCTGTCAGGCGGCGACCGGCCACTCACGGGGAGGCGGCGGCTCTCTCACGCCGCCATAACCCGCCCCGGCCGGGGACGGGGCTGCCGGGCTGGGTCCCCCCCGACTGCGCGCCGGGTCCGGCTGCAGCCCCGGGCGCCCAGGACGGTACCGCCGGCAGCGCTGGGGAACCGGGGCACCGCGGGCCCGAGGCCGCTCCCGGCGGCGGAGCGGTCACGTCCCGCTGCCGCCCGCGGGGCCCGGCCGCGCCGCGATGACAGAGAAGCCGGAGGCACCATGGCAGCCAACACGGTTTATTCCCGCCGCCCGCCCCACTCACCATCCGTCGCACCAGACGCGCACCGGCCGCTGCGCCGCCGCGCCGCCCGCCGCCGGGCCGCCGCCGCCCGCCGCCCCGTTGCGCAGCATGGCCGCGCTGTCACCGGCGGCGCCGCCCGCCCGCAACCGAGCGAGCGGGGCCGCCGCCCGCCCCGCCCCGCCGCGCCGCCCGCCCGCCCCCGCCGCCATCTTGGGCCCGCCCGCCCTCAGTGGCTCTTCCTGCGCCGGGCGCCCTTGGCGCAGCCGCGGCCCAGCCAGCCCCCGGCCCGGGCGGGCGCCTCCGCCGCTTCCTCCTCCCGCGGCGGCTCGTCGCCCGGCGGCCGCTCGTCGCCCGGCGGCGGGGCCACCGGCTTCCGCGAGTGCGTGCCTTCCTCCCCGGGGCGCAGCGGCTCGGCCAGCGCGAAGATGGGGTCCCTCGCCCTGCGGAGAGAGGGGGACCGTGAGGCGGCTGACACCGGCCCCCGGCCCCGGTGGTCTGCCCCGGGCGCAGCCGCCGCAGGGCTGCGGGCTGCTCACCGGTCGTAGCGCGGGATCTCCAGCCCCAGCTCCGCCATCAGCAGCCGCATCACATCGTCGCAGCGGCCGTGCAGCTTCAGGGCAGCCAGGTCGTCCTTGGGCGTCCACTGCAGGGGCGACAGCAGAGCCGCGGCTGCGGACACCTCCCGCGAGCAGCGGGGGCCCTGCCCGGGATCGGGCCCCGGATCCGGCCAATGTCCGCACCCCGCAGAGACAGGCTCGCCGCCCGCCAGCGTCCCCTCGGCCCCTCAAACCCTGCACAAATGGCCCTCACCTGCAGGTTCACAATATACAGCTTTGGACGACGAGTGGGTGGCTTGCTCATGCACCAGAGACGGGGGTATTTTTTCAAGACCTGCCACAAAATAGAGATGATCAGTACAGCCAAAGGCACGCGTAACTGCAAACCGTATCAGCGAGAGGAAAAGGAATGTATTACCAGGAGGGGAAAGAGGGAGGAAGAGAGACTATCACAGATGGTGGGCGAATCCTGACACCAGAGTTTACAGTTGTCTGTTTGGGAGGAGACTGCTCAGCACCAAGGTGTATCACCAAGAGGGAATGCTGCTAACAATCTTCACCGAGTCTCTAAAGTTACCTTTAAGCTGGAACCCAGACAAAGAATCACATCTGCTTTGCTTGCAGCTTCTGTTGCTGCTTCCCAGTTCAGGGGCTGCCTCAACGTCCCCTTCTCCCCAAAGTGGACGATTGTATCTCTCAACTGCGCCCCACACTTGTGGCACATCCTGCCAGTGTGATGCCTGTGCAGGGCTGTGCGCTCCGTCACATCAAACACTCGCACGTACTCTCTGTTGGGTGTACAGGAAGTGCAGACCTGGTGCGGGACGACAGCAAAAAAGCAGTTACATCATCAGCATCCAGCCCGTGAAAGGCCAGGAGCCAGCCACTTCTCTCAGAAGAAAAGCACTTTTGGGGGGATAATAAAATGGAAGCAGTAGAAGGGATCCATCAGGGATCAGACGCTGACTTGGAAAAGCTTGGAAAACCTCCACTAGCAAGTGGAATTACAGACTATGCCACAGGAGTGATTTCAGAGAAGGTCTGAGGAACAGTAGCTGGAAGGAGAAGGCTCTAGCAAGTACAGAACACTTTGTTTTGGCACTTGCTATCTAGTTCACCCCAAATCTGATGGCCTGAAGGTATGAACTAAGCAGAGGCTAGCCCTTGTACTAATTCTTGGGCTAATGAGAGAGAAATAGTTTACATGATCATCTTGTGAGGCCGCTAGACAATAACTTTATCCTGTTCTGGCTGCTCACCTCTATGTACATGTTTCCATGAAGCTCAGATATTGCTGCTCGGGGTAACCCGCTCCGCAGGTGCAGCCCATCACAGTTTTGAGACACCACATGCTGCACCTTGAAGAGAATAAAACAGAGCTAACACACACACACAGAAGACTGAAAGTATTACTCAAATGCAGGTGACGTGTATGTCTCAATATGCACCAAATAGCCCTGTACCTCTGAGCAGAACCCACAGAAGAAAAGCGTGGAGAGCAGACCTTTGGGAAAGCTAAATGAAAAGACTCCTCCTGCTAAACAGAGCTCTACTGGCTCTACTGGTCCCCAGACCAGCCTCACCGGGAGGCAAATACAAGGTGTTAAAGAAAAGGCACCAGGGGAAAACCTGCCAGAGCTACAGTCTGGAGCTAGCCTAACAAAGGCTCAGCCACACGTGAGCACAGGCGCTTTTCCCTACATGGATGTGTGGCCTCCTGAGTAAAAACAGTCGTTAGGCAATCTCGTGAAAAGCTTTTTTCCCCTGGTGGGTTTCATTTATCATACTTCAGACAGAGGAGCACAAGTGAGGTGAGGAAAAAATATCTTACCAGATTATGCTTGTGTAGGCAGGCAATGCTCATATGGGTGAGCGTGGGCTCTGCCTCGCTCAGGTCTGTAGCCCTGACAAGAAGCAAGGAAATAAAAGAGGTTTTTTTTTTTCTTGCCATTAATCTCTCTCTCAGTATCAGCTTTCTGCTACACAACTCAGAATTTGTCTCCTTACCTGATGCTCCTGCCCTTCTGCAGCAACGTCCATATGCCGTTAGGGCCTCTGTAGTCTGGGATTGATGCTGCCTGTGTTAGCAGGGGAGGAAAAAGGAGGCCTGAAGGGAAGGTTCGTACCCCGTGTCCACAAACACATCAACCCGGTCTCACCCAGGACAGCCAGATACACCTCACTCACAGGTGCTTTTTCATTCACTCCAAGTTTTCTAGCACAGTGGTTCCCTAATTGCAGGAAACCCTTCTTTTCATGTGTTTTCTCTCTCTCTTTCTAGCATCTCTTCTCCTGCCTTACAGCTCTCATTTTCACCTCAATATTTATTTTCTTCAATTTTACTGTCAAGGAATCCCTCCAGAACTCTTTTTGACTCTTGGTACTTCCAATTTCCCTACATAGAACTCAATTCTTGAAGCTATCCTTATTTTCACCGGACTGATTTCTGGTACCTTGCACTCATTGTTCTTTAGCAAAAAAAATTGTGACATTAGCACTCATACACCTTGCCCAGAATCATGCTCAGTATCAGCACAAACTGTAGAAAAAGGAAAAGAAAAAGAAGGTTCCCGTCTCAGACTTCAGACAAAGGTGACGTATGTCACATTAGAAGAGGCAGAACCAGATTTCCGCTTTCCCAGAGGCCACTGAAACCAAACATTTCTTAAAGCATCATTTATAAGTTCTGATAGCCACCAGCTACTCCTGCTTGTCCGTTAACACAGGCAATGTTAGTTAGCTAACTTCTTTTTTAGGTTTTACACCAAAAGTAGTTGAAGAGACTTGAATGAAGTAAGACTAGAGATCTCCTTGTTTAAGAAGCGCATTCTTCACACGGTCGCAGAGGTGATGCAGCCTGGGAATTTCTTGGGCAGCAGGCGCAAGCCCGGGATGCAAACTAGAGAACGTCCTGGTCACGGGTTGCAGCGCAGCAGCGTTAATGTAGCAGCCCAGACTCAGAACACGCATCACGTAGTCATTTGGAAACCACAAAAATAGTCCAAACAATATCGCAACACTCCTGAAGGAGCTCCCAAAGCTCCAGCCACTCACCCCCAAAGAATCCTACCGTACTGATCCCGGCTCCTGTATAGATGACAAGGTGCTTGGCATTCCGGACAGCAGCCGCCAGCTCAGTCACCTTTCTCTTTAACTCCTCTGGTTCATCACACACCTAGAAAATAGAACTGGGCAAGTTCACGTGTTTCTGAGATACAGTGCATCGCTGAATCGGAGGAACAGGGAGCTCCCTGCAAGTTTTCATATGTGCCTAGCTGAGCCAGATAAAACACCACCAGCATTATCAGAAGTGGTTTCTAAATAAAATAATATGGGCGTTGTCCACAGGAGGCCAAGGGAAAAATCTTCCTGGAGAGCGGTGCGTGCAGATCCGCCCTCCCGAGACATGCCCACGTCCAGAAAACCGCACGCATTTGGAAAACACACGTTTGGAACCTGGCAGCCGCTGAAAGCAAGGCTGATGCAGAGACAAACCGAGGGCAGCCGCGGGAGGCCGCAGCCCCGGGGGCCAGCGCCGCTCCCGGTGAGGCGCCTCAGCCGTTTTCCACCGCGGCCCACGCAGCCGCCAGCCCGGAGACCTCATTCCGCCCCCCACACACACCCGGGAGCGCAGGGCTCCTCTCCCCGCGGGCCGCTCCCCGCGAACCGAGCGGCGGCTGCAGAGGCGGGATGCCGCCGCCCGGTGCCGCCCCCGGCCGCCCACCTCCTCCTGCCGCCGGCGCAGCCGCTCGCGCCGCTTGCGGCGCCGCTCCAGCTCCCGGACGATGTCCTCGCTCTCGCTCAGCGCCTGGCACTCCTCGGGGCTCCGCTCCGCCGGCGGCTTCCTCCAGATGCGGGACACCTGCCCGGTACAGACGGCCGGTCACGGCGGCCCGCGGCGGCGGGGCGGGGCGGGCCGGGCTGTGCCGTACCTGTCTCCGCCGGTCCCGCTGCTCCTCCTGCCGCAGGATCTCGGCGCGCGCCGCCGCCTTCCGCTCCGAGCGGCTCAGGCTGCCGCCGGCCGCCATCGTCCCGGAAGCGCCCCGCTTCCGCTGCCGGCCGCCCCGCCGCGGCGCCGCTTCCGCTATCCGGCGAGAGCGGCCGCGAGCCACTTCCGGCGGCGCCGCCCCGTGTGCGACAGCGCCCCCCCCGCGCCGCGGCGGACCGCGCCCCAAGGAAGCGCCAGGCGGGGCTGTTTGAAAGCGGTTTATTGTCACGTACAAAACAGCGGCGGCCGCGGACGGACACTCTGTACAGCAATAAATAACGCCCGCCCGCCGCCCCGGCAATAACTTAGCAATAAATACCGCCGCCCGCCGCGCCCAGCCCCGGAGCCCCGGGCGGGGCGGGCCGCGGCCTCAGGCCGCCGGGAGACCCGGGCCGGGGGCGGCGGGGAAGGAGCCGGGCGGGGGCGCGGGACCATTCCCCTCGTCCAGCCGCCCCGGCCCTGTCGGGGAGCGATGCCCGCCGAGGCTGCGCAAGGCGGGGGTCACTTTACACAATTCACCACAAGATACACAAACCGGCGGCGGGGGCCGCTCCACGGGGTCGCTCCGCCGCAGGGCCCCCGCCCCAGCGCGACGGCACCGGGAAAAGGAGAAAGGAAACACGACACCCTTCACAGCAGGAAACCAAACGGACGAGCACCTCAGGAACAAGAACTGTCACACTCCAGAACGCTATACACGAGAGAGAGTCAGCGTGACGGCTCGGGCAGGGCCACCTCGCGCGGGCACGGGCAGCCAGCTGGCAGGGGACCGGGTCCCCGGGACGGGACGGGAGACTCCTTGGACACGGCAGAAATACATCACTCGGGGTCCAGCACTTCACTGAGAACAAAACCAAAACCAACGCGCTAGCACAAGGAAGCAGCGCTCACGAGGGGACCACGGCCCCGCTGACATCCAGCCCAGCGCCCGCAGAGCGCGTCTGCCACACAGGCACCCTGCAGCCATGGCTTTGCCCCTGCTCCCCCCCTACGCGACCCGTCCTCATCAAACACGCTGGGCCACTCGGAGCAGGCTGGGGCCACAAGCCAGCAAGCAGAGCACGAGGGAGGAGAAACAACAGCGTTAACGTCTGGTGGAGTCGGTGCTGCCGCCTGCTCTGTCCCCCTAACTCACAGTCTCACTCCAAAGCAGTGCAGCTGCCACCCAGCAGGCAGGGAAGGGCCCGGACGTTCCTTGCTGCAGAGCACAATGGAAGCAAGCACACCATGGCTGCAGGATCGCCCATCATCGCCTGCTCTGTTGATGGGGCCCTCCTCACACCGCAGCCTCCAGCCCCCAGAGCTCAGTTCCTAACCAATCCTAGCCACAAAGCCCAGGCTGCTCACCCTGCTGAGGTCAGGCCTCCAGCTGGGTTCGATCTCAGGCTGGCTCCAGGAGGGACAGGTTGGGACCAACAGCCCAGGCCAACTGGAGCACTCCGTGTTTTTGGGAAATCTCACCTCTTCCAGGCACCACATCACCAGTTGGAAGACAAAGGTTAGAGCCCAGAGCTCGGTGCCGAGCACTGCTCAGTGCGTAGCCCATCCAGTGAACAGCTGGGAAGTGGCATGTCAGACACTTCAGCTCAGAGAAGAGAAAGCCCAGGGATGGGAGGGGGAAGCCTGGAGGCAATGTTCTAACCCACTCCTCATCCAGGAAGTTCACTGAGAAAACCATCCCAAACAGCTTCTACCTAAACTCCCAACCAACCAGAGCAAAGCTGATCTCCCCCTCCAGCAGGAAATCCCCACCAACTGTCTGATCCTCTCCCGCCACATTGCGGCTTTCATCAGGTTTACCTGCTTCTCAGCCCCGAGGACAGCAGTATCTGCTCAGCTATGTGAGAAACACATCACCAAAACCCACCCAGTATGGCAAACCGTGCCTCTCCACAAGATTGCAGTTTCACTTGTGCCATCCTGGACCGTCCCTTCCGCTCAGGAGACTTTCAGCAGCCAGGAGATCACATGGACTTCACCCCCACATCCTGCTTCTCTAAAACAACTCAGTAATCAGCTCAAATCTGTGGGGAGGGGAGAGGGGGATCAAAGCGTTTGTGGAAATGGAGCCTGGCCACAAATAGCTTCTCAGCTGTGTCGCACAGCTGTAAGTCTAAGCACTCTTCCAACACCCACAGACAGAAGCTGCACCAGGAAAGACAGCAACCATGCCACAGCCTAATTTTCAGTAATATGCAGACACTCGGGACTAGCGCTGGTCCCGCACTGCCCAGAAGGCAGGCAGATTGCCCCTCTTGTCAGATGAGCAACACAACTTCTGACCACAGGATCCAATTCCAGAGTCAAATCCCATCGGTCTCCCCCGAAACCTGGACAATTCTCCCTTGTGTTACTTCTCTACCAGCTTTGCTGGAAGGAAAGCGCAAGGTTTTCCCCATTCAGGTAACCGAGCTACCCGGTGTCGGCTGCTCGGCAAGAAGCCCGAGCTCCTGCAGCATGCCTCTGCAGAGAAGCACTTTCTGGGCAGGCGTCACTACCTAGTTGTACCAGCCATTCGTTTTTGCCTTCAAGAACAGCAGCACCTTTGCCCATGTGCCAGAATCCTTCTGGAGAACCTGGGAGAGATTCCAGCTCAATCTCTCCGTTGAGCTTAAGGAAAACGACGGCAGCGTGAAACGACAGCAGACGGCAAAGGCAGCCACTGGCACCACCACACCACAGCGCCACGCGAGAGCTCCGAGAGCACAGAGAGCGCAACACGAGGGGACACAACGGAAGCCAGCAAGGTCGAGAATAAGTCACTTTTGGTACAATTGCAAAAAGATATCAAACAGGACTTGCCTCTTTTTTTGTCTTTTTCTAAGTTTTATAAATAAAGTCTGATAACTCTTTATAAAAACTAACCTCAGAGCCACAAACAGTTTGCGGGAGGTTCATGAGAAACTTTAAAATTATTTATTTATTAACTTTTAACTAGCAAAGTCTCCGAGAATATTTCCCCATTCACATGGTCAAATATTCTCGCCCTCTCAGATAAAAAAGCTGACTATAAATACGCTCTCTCTTCTGTCTGATTTTAATTTTAAACTTAGATAATTTAATAACTCTTAAAATGATGTTTCTCTCTTTAAATAAAGGGCTATTTAACTGGTCGTGTAAACCATCACACTAGAGACACTTGATACCCTCAAAACACGGGAACAACTAGTGATTTTGGTCTTGTTCAGTGCAACGCATTAGGCACAAAACCGGCCTGCAGTCAACACGGTACCGTCCCTCCCTCCCCAGGGGTGCTGGGCCCTGTCCCGGCTCCTTCCCCCCCGCCGGGGCTGAGGCAGCGGGGCACGGCAGCATCTTCCTTCCCACCACTGCTAGTTTACACGGCTAACGCAACGGACGTCTGAAGGAAACCCACTGTTAGGGCACAGAGGCACACCTAGAAAGGAATAAAAACCTATTACACAGAACACCCCAACTGCGACTATGGGTACCAAAGGAGACAAAAGCAGCAGGTTCAGGCGCCTGGCAGTCAGGCGCCGAGATGCACCACCTGGAAGAGTAATGAAATAAAGCCTTTGGAAGTGACCGAAAACTAGGGTTCCCGGCCCCCAGGAAGAAAACCTCCCTCCAGAGCTACCCTCGGCCCTGCCGTCGGCCACGCCGCACAGACTTTCTTTGGCTGGAAAACCAAGATCTCGCAGTCTGTCCCAAGGGCGCCCGAGGGCTACAGACCGCTGGGTGGGAGGCTCTGTCTGCACAGGACACGGGACGCATCACCACTGCTCATACCAATCTGGACACAACAAAACAAAACTGGAGTGATCAGCAGGCCAGTCCTGGGCCAAGTAGAAGGAACCCGGACCCATGTGGGGAGGGTTTGTGCTTTGGGGATTCCAGGCTGGTTTTGTGCCTAATTGCCCTGCACAGACAAGCTCAGGCAACACTCGCTTCACTAAGACCGGGCGTCCGTTTTGGATTTCACTATCGTGATGACACTAGTAGTAGCAACCTTGCCAGGGACAAGGGGCCCCATACTGGAGGTGAGAGGCCCCCGCGCGGGGGTCACGGGGCTCCGGGCCACGGTTCTGGCGAAGTTCTGGAGAGCCTCGTATTTGGAGCGGAGGGCATCGAGTTCCATTTTCATGCTGGCGTTCTCGGAGGCCAGCTTCTCCACTTCTTGCTGCAGCTCTGCCTTCTGCTTCTCCAGTTCCTCCTTCTGGGTAACGCGCTTGACTCTGCAGCTGGCCGCGTAGCCCCGGTTCTTCAGCGTGCGCCGACGCTGCTTCAGCTGGATGATCTCCTCCTTCGACAGGCCCCGCAGATGCTGGTTCAGCTCCCGCACAGACATGGTCACCAGCTCCTCATCTGTCAAGCTGGTCCCATTCTCACCTGGCTCCCGCTTCACCTGGAAGAGAAGGCGGCACACACTCGTGAGACCTAGAGCGGGGGCACCCACCGCCCACAACCCTCTCCTCCACCTGCTGCTGCTTTACCTTCAAGGCCTTGTTTCCTTTGTTGGGGGTCGTCATAACACGACAGCCTCGTCAATCAGGTTCTGGAAGGGAAGGAAGGACAGGTTAGACCCCCAGGATGCAGCAGAGCCTGCGACATTCCCACCGCCGGGTCCAGCAGCAACGGCCTGTCCTGCCGTACATCCCACTCCCCCCTCCCCGGACGACACGCGACAAGCACCCGACTGAGCTGGACTCACAAGCGGCAGATTCCGTCCCCGAGCAGAAACTGCTGCCCTTCCACACCCCTACTCCCACGGCGACTTTGTGACAATGCTGTTTTGCCTTTTTTTTTTTTTTGCTTGGGGTGGGAGAAATTAAAAAACTAGGAGGAGTCAGAATACACGGAAGCCACATTTTTAAAAATAGCCTGGCAGGCAGCGGGCTGGGTCCAGAGCACGGCTGCTCAGGGCCAGTCATGCTGACTCAGCACACCGGCTCCCTGCGCCTCCTGCTCCCAGCCTCATCCCCGTCACTCCCAGGCAGAGCCCGTCGCTCCAAGCGCCCTTCCCAAGGTGCCCAAGCACAGACCAGAAACTCCCCGGGACAAGAGTCCTACCAGACTCCAGGTGCCCCCAGGACCCAAACCTGTACGGCTCAAGAACACGCGACCCTGAGCGAGGAGCACAGGGGGAGCCTTTGCCTCCGTGAGACCCCTCGCTGGGCATCCTGCGGGATGGGAGAACTGCTGCACTCGCGCCTCTCCAAATCTTTTGTGCTTCCCAGGAAAGGAAGCACACCCAGGTTCAAGGCAAAAGTTCTGCACCCAACCTTTCCCAAGGAGCAGAAGGACACCCTGATACTGAAGCACGAGGAAGTATGGGGGCACGCAGGAACCCCATCACGAATTTGGGCTGATGCCTCAGCAGCCCTCACCTCTCCCGGTCGCGCAGAGCAGACCCCAGACGTAGGTCTCTTCTGTGAGAAAGTCCCTATTGGTCCCTGCACTGCCAGGGCACAGACCCACCTTCTCCCTCCCTTATCTTCAGAAAGAAGGTATGCTCATAAGAAAACAAAGATTAAGGGTGGCCAAAAACAGAGGAGGGCAAACTCCTTTGCTGCCACAGGAGACAGGACATCAGAACTGGTAAGAGCAATTCCCACGCCCGTTTTTACAGTGAATCATGCCCAAGCTCGTGTTCTGTCCCCACATATCTCCTCCCCTCAGGCTCTAGTTCAGAGTGCCACTACACTGCCCAATTAATTAATCCGCTCAGGTATTACTTGACGGGCAGAGCTGCGCCTCAAGCAGCCAGGAGCCCCACGCCTCCTTAAGCGAGGCAAACGTTCCTGTGCAAGCACGGTCTACAAACACCTCTGTACCTTTTGTCTCTTCGGTGCCAGTCAACAAAAATGTTGTTTGCTACCGCTTTGCTCAATGTAAGAGGCACTGATGTACAGTCATAGCCGAGAACCAGATGCACAAGTCAGCAAATACGAATTTATGCTCTTCTAGCAGCTGTGGCGCAGGCTGCCCGCAATGCATCTACCACTTATTAGAGGTGAATGGGGTCAGCATTCCCTGGGACACCAGCGGAGACGTTCCTAAAGCCTCCAGCCCGCCAGCAGGCAGGCTATTTATACCCAGAGGACAATGCTTCCCGCGAGACGTCCGCTACAACCCAACCGTGCTGGTGCAGAAAGGGTCACTTTGCCATCCGCGGCAGGTAGCTGCAAAGACGCAGGCTAAGGCAGGACAGACAGCACACAAGCAACGGCTTCATAAAATCCGGGTTTTTTTTGCACTTTCCTGTACTGTTGTATTTCTTTGCTCTGCTCCTACTTGGCAAAGAACACGGCTGCTGGAGAAAGGGGAGAAGGAAGGGAACAGCTGGGAGACCAGTACTGTCACCCGCAGCACCTCTCCGCCCCCTCCACTGGCGAGCGCACGCAGCCCAGGGCAGGTACGGTCAGCGGGACCACCAAAATTTGCTTGCCTTGTGGCACTAAAGAATTTCCAGCTGCCTGGCAAGCGCTCAAGCTTCCTTCATTACAGCAGAGCTGAAATACAACAAACAAGGCAACAAACGTGCGGCGTCAGGCAGGGTGCTGGGAGGAAAGCGTCTTGGGGCAGGCCGGGCAACCCGCAGCGGGGCTCGCACCGTCTGGACCCTGCGAGGTCCCCCGGCCCAAGGGGGTCAAAATGAGACCCAGCAACGCACGAGTCAGAGTGGGAAGAACAACCCAGAGATTAGTTGTTGGCTATTTTTTGGGTCCCATTTAAAGGATCAGAGATGGGGCTTTTTGGCAGCTCACAGAGAGGACACCCAGAGAACTGGTACAGAGACCAAACTTGGCCTAACTCTCCAGACTGATGATTGCTCAGCTTCTGATAGCTTCCTGAAGAAAGATCACACTGAAAAGTGCCAAACGCGATGACTGCAATGAAGAAAATGCAGCCTCAACACATTTCCCCAGAGCTCAAAAGGCCTGAACTCAGCACAAGCGCAGCCAATTCTCTCCTCAGCTCAAAGGCAGCACAAGGGAGCTGACGGCACCGCGCATGATTCAACGCAGGCCCCATTCTCCACATTCCTGATCACAGAACCGTGCCACGAGCCCCGTGTAAACACGGTGACGTCACCCGTTCCAGCGCAGGCTGGCCCGGGGACGGCGCCGGGAGGGCGGGATGGCGGGAGGGAGACCCATGGGTAGGGAGAGGGAGGCCGGGGAAGGGGCTGTGCCCCACAACGGGCTCTGCAGCCCCGGGCGGCTGGAGGAGCGAGGTTTGCTGGCAGCAGTCGGGCGCTCTGCACAAGAACGCTCTCTCCCGGTGTGGATTTCATACTCTGTTTATTTGCTTTCTTCCGAATTAGCTCACGCAGCCCTCCCAGGAATCCAAACAAACCTGGTGACTCCCCCAATTACACACGGAGTCAGGACCGTGCCTTTCCCGTCCCCCCTCTCTCCCCGTGGGGGTCCCTGGCAACCCCGCGTCCCACCCAGAGCACCTTGGCAGCAGTTCCTCCCTCAAGGGATCTGCTCACCCAGACGATTTTAACTCTGCTTACGCAGATAACAGAAAGAGGTGGCTCTCAGAGCCCTCTTCCAGCCTCCTGGCACTGCCCTCCTCCACCCACGCAGCTCCGACATGGCGTGTCCCAGGCAGTCGGCGGCTCTGGACACCGAGACCCCCCTCCCCATGCACACACACGGACGCTCGGTGCCGGTCACCGCCTGCTCCGCAGTCCCACCGGAGACGCTTCACCTCCCGCCGCAGAGGGGACCGGCTCAGCTCCGAGGACGCCGCAGCGCCGAGCACCGAGCAGACCCCGGCCCCAGCCCGCTCCGGGGGCTCCGGTGGGCGGCGAGCCCGAGGCCCCCAGGGAACAGGGGCCAGCACCGCACCCCGCCGCCCCTCGGCTCCCTGCCGGTGGGCCCGGCCCCGGCGAGGCGAGGGCAGCGGTGACCGTGTCCGTCCCACCCGCGGCCGAGCCCCCCCGCGAGAAAACGGACACGGACACGGGCGAGACGCCGCCGCGTCCCGCCGCCCGCTCGACCTTCGCCTCCGCTGCTCGGGACGAAAATCACCGAGCGAGGAGGTCGGGCGAGGAGGCCGGTCACGGGGGAACCCCCGGGGCCGCCGCCCCTGCCGGCAGCGGGGACCCGTCGCGGGCCAGGCCGCGACCGCGCAGGGTTCGGCGGAGTCTGAGCGCCCAGGGGCGCGGCGGGGCCGGGCGCGGCCCCGGGGCAGCCGGTCCGCTGGGCGGCCGGGGCGGGAGGCGCCCGCGGTGCCCCGGGAGGCGGCGGGCGGGGACGGGCCGGGGCCCCGCGCACCTGTTGCGCGGCCGCGGGGCGGGGACCCGGGCGGGGTGGGAGGCGCCGGGGTGGCCGCGGCCCCGGAACCCCGCCGTGAGTCAGCGGCGGCGGCGGCCCCCGCCGCCCCGCGGTCCCCGCCGCCATACCGGGCCCGCCGCGCCCGCCCCGCCCCGGCCCGCCCCCGGGGACCGGCCCGCCGCCCCGCCCCGCCCGGTCCCAGGGCTGCGCCCGCCGCCCGGGCCGCGCCCGCCGCCGCCGGTAGCGCTCACCTCCTGTCGGGGCCGGGCCGGGCGGGGAGGCCGCGCTGGGAGGGACCGGGACGCCGCGAGCCGCCGCCGCCGCTCACGGATGCGTCACGTGATGTTTGGGTCACGTGGCTCCATTCATGAAGCGCCCGGCGCAACCGCCCCGGGCCTTAAGGGGGACGCGGCGCTTCGGGGGCGGCGCTTTAAAGGGGCGGTGGCGGGGCCGGGACCGACCCCTCCCGCACGCACTGACCCGCCGCGGGGCTCCGTGGGCACGGCCGCTGCCGCCTCCCCGCGGCGAGCCCTGCCCCGCCCCGCCAGGGCCCCGCCGGATCGGCATCAGGGGGTCGCGCTGCCAGGCGGCCTCCGCCGGCGGGACCGGTGCAGCTGGGGGGCGGTGTGCGTTGGGGTGGGGGGGTGTGTGTGTGGGGGGGTGCTGCATCCACAGTTTCTCAGAGCTGCGGAAACTGCGCGGAGGAGCAGACAGGTCCCCACCGAAAACGCCGAGTTAAAGCGGAGGCTTTGCGGCAGCTCCGCCGGGCACTGGCGGCAGACACTGGGTGGCAGCGCTGAAGCCCCGGCTGAGAAGCATCGAGACCGGGGCCGGCTCTTCTGCAGTGACGTGCTGCTCTCCCAGGTCGTGCCCACCTTGCCCCGGGTGTGCTGCCCCCCGTTCTGGGTCCGTAACAGCAATACTGGTGTCTACTGCATTTACTGCTGTGCCACACGGGCAGCAGGGCAGACCAGCACAGCAGGGAGGGCTGAGGGCCGAGGGGAAGGTGCAGCGATGAAACCGGGGCTACAGGAGTCAAGGCCACATCATGGAGAAAGCATGGTCCCGAAGGAAGAAACAGCCCAGGCCCTGGCATTCAGCAGCAGCACCGCTGTTCTCTGCTGTGTGGGGGACAACTTGAGCCCTGTGGGGCTCTTTTGTAGCCATTCACAGGCTGGGTTTTCCATCTGCTGTGGTGCCCAGCCCTGTTACAGGTGTACAACCATCTAGGAAGTTCTGCCTCTCTGGGGCAGTCCGTACGCCTCCCTGCAAGGGGGCTCAAGCTCAGCCATCCTACCTTTTATTCTGCATCGGTACTTTTATCAGCCGAGTGGAAACTCTTTCTGCAACGCTCCCTTTCATTTTGCATCAGCCAATGCTTCAGCCATCTGACTTCCCGCTTGGCCCGTCTGCATGGGGTATTCACAGCTTCCAAGCAGGGAAGCGGAGGAACACGTGGCACCCACTCACCTCCCCTGGAACCTCACGTGTAGTGGCAGAACCGCTAGAAAGCCTAAAGGGTTGGGATACTCTGAGAAGGATTAACACTCCCAAGTCCTTCATGTCATATTTCAGCCAGGCGGCTTTCCTCTTTCCATTCCCTTTGAATCTCAAAAAACTGGCCCTAGAGTAACTTTTGTGTTGCTGCTCAGGAACCACGGGTGATGCTGAGAAACAGGCCGATGCGCTTCCCGGTCTCCCACACAAACCAGCCTCAGCGCCAGGTTTGCAGCACGCCATGAGCACACTCACTGCGGGCAGGCAACGGCTGCTGCCAGAGGCAAGACAGACCCGCTCCAAACAGCCGGGATGAGCCACAGCTCTGCCAGAGAAGCAGTTTATTATGTGAAGAAGAGTAACCATCTGTTGTGCCTATAAGGTCATACCTTGCTACCTGCCGAAAGCCTAACAACTAAAAATGCTTTAACATTACTAGCACCTTTGTCAGCCTCTGCGTCGATACCAAAATGCTTTTCCTGCATCCCCTGCAGGTCCAAGATTCCTCAGGAGAGAATAAGCCCATCTTAAATGTCCTCCTTTCACCAGCACCCCCCCGGTGTACCCCAGCGTAGACTACAGTATGACAGTTATCCACCCACCCAAATCCATTCCATCCCCTCCAGCCCGTTGCTCCCACCGCAGCCCCGTAGAAGTGAGAGCGGAAAGTGATGCTTCGTGCAGGTTTCCAGCTTGGGACAGGACTCAGGCTCTGGGAGAAAAGGAGAGAGGCAAGGAAGCCACGCAGGGACATTGGCTATAAAGAAACCACAGAAAGCAGTAGACACCGTCTTCTCTTTGCTGCTGCTCCGGGGCTGGCTCCCAAGACTGAGCCTGAAGGAGAGGTTAGCTGTCCTAAAGGACGAGCTGTATTCCACCTTCTGTCTGATCAGAGCGTTGGTCCCTTTCGCCATTTGAGTCTACACCCCTCATTCCTTCCTTTCCCAAGTGCCCAGGGACGGGGAGCTGCGTCTCCCCCCACACTGCAGAGGCCCTGCTTGCGCTGGGGCTGTCCCGCAGGGCCACCCTCTGACGCGGCTACACAACCCTGGCCAGATGCCTTCCCTCACAAACACTGGAGATTCAGGGGCAGAAAGGACCACTGCTTCTAGACCCCGTACTTCACTGCTGTTCTTTCTTATAAATTAAAGTCAGACTTGGGAAATTCTCTAGACCAGAAGAGCAAGAGTCTTCCTCCTCTGCAAAAGCGTACTCATCTGGGTGTATTTCACCAAGCAGGTTGTTGTTGGACAGGCATCGGGCATTCTCAAGTCCTCCCTGAACCTCTTTTGTGTCAAGCAGAGTCTGACTTTCCTCCTCGGTCTCACACAGGACAAACCAGGTGAGACGGGACAAGATCGGAGCCAGACCAGGTGACAGTGTTTCCCTTTAGTCTTGTATTCTAAGGAACTAAGAATGCAACTGCATGAAGCAGCCTCCAACTTCTTTCTAGGTATTTTTCCCTTCTAGCCATTAGCAGTGCAACACCTTCAAGGAAAACAGGAAAAAAGAAACAAAAAACCATCTAGAAAACACCAAAGAGACATAATTGTGCCAACATAAGGTGACACCATGGGGCTGCTTTGCTGGGTTTCACCAGCCCAGGGGCTCTGCTGGGAGAAACGCTGTCTGGAATGGACAACCAGTCCACCACAACACAGCTGGACTGCGCAAGCTGAAGCAGAGCAGCCACTGTCAACAGGCATCCAGACTGCAGTCCAAGAAGGAGGTACAGCCTGGTGCGAGGAAAGGTGCCGAGGAAGAGTCCTGCTGCCACGCAGTAGCCCAGCTCCTGGGTACAAACCCTGCTGGAGCCTAAGGGAATGGTGCAGAAGGTGCCTTTCTCTGGAGCAGGTTGTCCTCGAGTTCAACTCTTCTCCTGGCTGCCCCGGAGCAGTGCAAAGAGCAAGGAGAGCATCAGGGAGCACAGTGACGCTGAAACATTTCCATGGGCGTGTGGGAGCAGATTCTGCCCATGGAGAGCATGAAGAGGTGCCAGAGACAGGGAAGAGGGAGCACCACTGCCCCTCCACCTGCCCAACCCCCCGAGCCAGGCTGGCAGCAAAGGAGGGACAGCGAGAGCAGTTCACGGCTCCCCAAACCAGACAGAGCAGAGAGAGGGGTGGCCAGCAAAGAGAGAAACAGAGCGTGGTCCAGAGGTTCACACCGTCTGTCTCTCAAAGTCAAGGCAGATGGGAGACGGGGCAGAAGGACTTTGGTCCCTTGTGAGGTGCTTTAGGGCCTCTAACGTAGTGCACAGCGCTGCATTTGCGTGGCAGCACCTGCTCTAGCTAACAAAGACAGCGACAAGACACAAGCTCTGGCAGCAGATGCAAGATGGGGCAAGAGGGGTCCAGACCTGGTTCTAACCTTTGAGACCAAAAGGCATTCTGAGACCTCTTAAAAAAAAAAATCCTATTAGAAACCATTTCTGCATGGGACACCAGACGCTGCCCGAGTCCTAGAAGTATCCAAGGCTTCTGGACAAACAGTGCCCTTGATGAAACTCTGATGACAGTATCGCCCCTGCCCAAGAGAGAACAGCAATGCCAGGGACAGTTTGCACCAACCCCACTATGGGTTAAAGACCCTCTTCTACAGCGTTGCACTGCCCCACAGCTGCTGCGAGCCAAGAGCCAGGTACGGGGGACACCAACATCCAGAGAGAGCGTTTTTCCTTAGATAAAAAAGAAAGGGCATGGAGGAGACTGATGTCCAGCACAGCCAGACTACAGGAGTCTGGTCAGTTCTTCTTGCTGCTGTGGCTCTTATTGTTGAACAGACTGACTTTGCTGGCAGGTGCCATGGACAGAGAAGGAGACTCCAGCTTCACCTTATCCAACAAAGTCTTCTTTATGGCTGCTGGGGAGATCTTCTCTTGGTCTGCCAGATGCTGCAGCTCCCTGCAACGGCATGGTGGGAGAGAAAGACATAGGAAAAGGAGGAGACAGAGAGCACGGGGGACATGTTCTGCAGGCTCTTTAGGACTTCGTAGGTGCCCACCTTGTCCGGATGCAGGAAGCCTCCACAGCATTGATGAGGAGTGAGCGAAAGCCACCGCTCTCCAGGAAGTGCAGGGCATGGATGGTGGCTCCCCCGGGCGAGCAGACGTTGTCCTTCAGCTGACCGGGATGCTGCTCAGATTCTAACAGCATTTTGGCAGCACCCTGGAAGGAAGAAGAGAAAACAGCTGCCAGAACTCTGACTGAGGAACTGACTGTCAAATACTCCCGTTCTCCACTGCACGGAGCAGCACCCAACACTCACAGTGGGCAAAACCAGTCTCCCGCCCGAGAGCCATTAGCAGGCTGCCAAAACACTGGTCAGAGCGGACAAAGCCTGCAGAGGCGTCACGGTTCCCCAGGCCCCAGCTCCCACACCACCATCAGCGCCAGCAGATTGCTGCGGACACTTCCTACGTTCCCTCATCAGGAACCTGTGTGCAGTCAAACCAAACACGTTTCTTAAAGTAGATTCAGTAAGAGGGCTGAGATAATTTCAAACTGTGATGTGCAGAATACTCTGCAGAGAGCAGGCACGGACTCACAAGGTGTTCTGGAGGAGGAAATACTGACCAGCAAAGCCTGTGCTCCCAGTCGGACGGCCAGCCTGCGGGGAAGTCCCATTTTCACTCCCCCATCCGCCAGAGCATCCAAGGCAGTGAACGCCTGAGACCAGACAGAGGAAAAAGGTGATGGAAAATCTCTACTCCAAGACTGATGTTCTCAGGGCGGAGAGAATCCAGGGCTCCAGGATCACACTGTGACTCCTGTTGCTTACAGGCTTGACAAACGCCTCCCCCTTTTCTGCATGGGTGCCCTGCCAGGCTTCCCTCCCACTGGTTCCAGCTCAGGAATAGGGGGAATGGGAGAAATTCAGTGTCTGGGTCGTACTAAATACAGGCCCACATTTTGCAACAGACGTGTGGCCACTGCACGCTGGCTGTGGACTTCAGACTCATCCAACTGGTAATGGACTTTTGTTGTTGACCCAAACTGGTTATAAACTGGACACCTGGATTACCTGTCCCATCGCGAATGCAAGTGATGAGAAAAACAAGAAATTACAAACTGAAGTTGCAAAGATTTCACTGCGGGCAAAGTCTACTATCCTCCCCAAGGCTGTTGCGAATTAAGGAAGCAGCACGTACATATGCAGGGCCACTGCCGCTGAGCCCCGTTACGGCATCTATCAGGTCCTCTTCCACCTCGGTGCAGAAGCCTACACTGGCCATGAGTTGTTCCAAGAGCTTCCCATCCTCCACATCCGCATGAGTCCCAGTGGCGTAGACTGTAGCACCTTCCCGGACAACCACAGGGGTGTTGGTCATGCACCTGATCACTTTTGGTGTGGGGCAGAAGGTAGAAAGTTTCTTAGGATAGAAAATTATTGGAGAGAGAGAGAGAAATGAGCTTTAGTGCGTATTTGGCATACCAAAAAGGCTGTCTAGAAAAAAAAAAAGTCACAAGCAGAGGGAAAAGAGAGACTCCTGTATTCCAAACTCCCAACTCTGAGCCAAAGCAGCCAGAACTTAAATGTGAAGTCTTTAGGCAAGCTTTATTTCAGCAAATAGGAAGCTGGGCCGAGCTGCTGTTGGAAGCAATACCCTGAACGCCTCATCCCGCATCAACTCACGAGCCTCCAAAACAGCTTGTAAAGACACTTAGCACAAAGTCTGCAGAAATTCAGGGGAGACGGCCCACCGCTGTTGAGAGAGAAAAGATCTGATAGCCCGTCATGTAATGGAAGAGCTGGGACAAACTCTCACAGCTTTTTCTGCTGCGGACGGGCAGAGCCAGCCACAGCGGCGTGAATTCCCTCCCTGGCCCTCGCTCCTGGCGCCAGAGGACGGGATGGGCTCAGGACGGGCTCCTGCACGCTCCTGCCCTGCTGCAGCCGCCTCCCGGGCACCGGTGTCGCCACGGTGGGCCCCGGCCCGGCCCCAGCCCCCCCTCACCTTCTCGATGGAGCTGATGGTGACACCGGCCGCGCAGGAGACCACGATGTGTCGGGGCTCGATGTCGGGGCCCACCTCCTCCAGGATGAAGGGGATGATGGGGGGCTTCACGGCCAGGAAGAGGACGTCGCTGCTCTTCACCGTGTCCTTGTTGCTCACCGTGAAGTTAACGCCCATTTTCTGCACCGGTTGGGGACAAACGGGACCGCTGTGCCCAGGGCGGCCCGCGGGGGGGCCGTCGCCGCCCGTCCCCCGCCTCTCGCCCGCTCGCCCTCACTCACCCGCAGCCCGCTGACGGTGGGCAGGTCGGTGTCCGGGGAGCTCGCCGTGATCTTGTGCGCGGCCAGGACTCCTGCGAACGGCAACGCGCGTCACACCGTGCGGCTCGGGCCCCCCCCCTCCCTTTCGCCCCCCGGGACCCGGGCCCACCTGCCGCCGTGAAGCCCCTGGCCAGGGCGAAGGCGAGCTGCCCGGCCCCGATGAACCCCACGCTCATGGCGGTACGGAGCGAGTGTGGAGCCGACCGGAGCGATGCTGTGCAGCCCGGGGCGGGGCGGTTACAGACCGGAGCGGTGCTGTGCGGCCCGGTGCAGACCGGGGCTGTGCTGTGTTGTGTTGTTCCGTGCGCCCTGTTCGTACCGGACCGTCCCGGCGCGCCGGCCCCACCAGATCCCGCCCGCGGCCGCGCCGCCGTCCACGTGGCCGCGCAGGGAGGCGGTGCCGCGTGGCAGCGGGGCGGGGTGCCGGAGCGCAGCCAATCGGCGAGCGGCAGGGAGGGGGCGGTGCCGGCTTCCCGCCACTCAGGGGCGGGGGGCGGTGCCAGCGGCGCGGCCCTCGCCAGCCATTGGTGCAACCGGCGCGCGGTGTTGCATCATTCACCGCCGCCGGCGTCCGCCGCCGCGCCGCGCCGCCAGGGGGTGCTGTCCGCCCGCCGCTCCGCGCCGGCGGCGTGTGCCTTTCTGGAAGGTTCGGTGGCGCTGCCCTGAGGGCCCGGCCCTGGCACCGCAGGTCGGGGTGGCAGCGCGGCGGGCCCGGGCCCTGCCTAGCCGCCGTTCCGGACGGTCCTGGGCCACTCCCGCCCCCGCCGGACGCGGTAGGGCGCAGCGCGGCCCGTCCCGGTGTCCGGGCCCGGTCCCGGAGGTGGCCGTGCGCCCCGGTGCTCCTGCCCGTGGGAGGCGGGAGGCGGCGGTGGCCGGGCACCGCCTGCCCGGGAGGGGGCCCCGAGCGGTTCCGCTCCACCGGAGCATTCCCGGCCCCGAGCGGCCGCTGCCTCGCCCGGGCGTCGCCGGTCAGATCCCGGCGTGAGGCGCGTCCCCCCGGGCCGGGCGGGCCTTCTGTCGCCTGAGGGCTCGGTGCTGAGTCCGGGGAAGGCCGCTGCGGGCCGGGCCGGTGTGAAACGGGTCAGTGTGAAAACCGGGAGCGGGACGGCGCTCGTGTCCTGCCTGTGATCCGAACCCAGCGGCTTCTCTCCTCTCCTCGGGCTTTTTTCTTACTCCTTTATCCACAGAAACAAATCTCGGCACATCTCCTGCGGAGGAACGTTCTTAAACATAGTTTTTTGGGGTCACTGAATCCCGGTCTTCAGACAGAGAAGAAGAAAAAAAAAAGAACGTTACCAAAGTCCAACCCGTTAAAGATTAAGATGTTTTACATCTATATATTTCGGGTTGGGATCCTCTAGGAACCGTCTAGATTGTTTGCAAACACAAATCCATAATTCAAAATTAAGGCATGTACTTGCTGGCAATAGTTTACCAAAAACATTTGAGACTGAGTGGTGACACGGGATGGCAGCAGACAAGTTACTTGACTTATTAATTAAGGGGAAAGACGAGCTCTGGAAATAAAGGGGGTTTTAATTAACTGAATCATGACAGGGTTGGTTGTTAAAATCATATTAAGCAGATATCGGATGTTCTCTGTCCTAGATTGGGTAATCTCATAGTTTCCACTGGTTGGTGAGTGTTTTAACCACTGGAGCATGAGGTTTTGATTTTTTTTTTCCTCCTAAAAGGGTGGATTGTTGTCCACACAATCTTTTTTTGCCATTTTGACCATGCTAACATTTTTTGCTCAGTCTTTGGCTGGCAGATGAGAAAGCTAAATCTGAACACACTGTTCTTGGCAATGACTTGTCTTTCCACTCCTCCAGTCACTGGGATCATCATTTCCATGTTAAATTCCTCCTTATTGTGACGGCACTAAATTTCACCCCCATTGTTTCCCAGTTACCTGTTTCTCTTGGGCCTTTCTGGCACTGGGTAAGTTGCATCAACTCGTGTCATTAGCAGATTTTATCGTACTCCTGCTAATTGCTCCTACTTGGTGCCAACTCTTCACAGCAAAAAGCAAAAAAAGCGTGAGGAGCTTCCGACAGACCCCACTCCCGACAGACGCGTCGTCGTTCTGGGAGCTGCAGCCCTGGACGCCGCCGTCCCGCTGCCGGCCTCCCCTGGGCCCTTCGGAGCCGCCCCGGAGGCTGCGGGAAGGGGCTTTCACGGAGGGGCATTCCTGGGTTTGCTGTGCTCAATTTTGTAAGAGAAGCCGTGATGGCTCACAGTCACCTCTTTGATTTTTAGTGCTCTGTAATAATAAAAAAACGTGTCATTTTCAAGCGTGACCCAGATCGATTTGTCCAGGTTGGCAGGTTTAAAAAGGATACACCGTAAACGCTCGAGGTTACTTTTGTGTGCAATGGCTCTTTGTACGCTGCCTCCTGCAACAGAAAAGATTTCTTTTCCCAAGTTTGCATTTCTTATTTGTACAACCCCTTAATTTGTTTGGGTGGCAAGAAACGGAGCTCTCTCCCACCCTGTTTTATCTCTAGAGTAGACGGTCTTGGGTCTTGCCCTGGGATGCGCTGGGCAGCGTCTTGTTGGGCCGTCACCATCCCGGCTTCCTGCCCTCGGGGGGGACGTGCGGGAGGGAAGAGCCCCCGGGAGGCTGTTTCCCTCCTCGGGAGGCTCTTTTTCCCCTCGGGAGGCTGTTTCCCGCATTCCCTTTATGCTGGATGCCGATTCTTGACCTGTTTCATGGGCTAATGGTTCCCACCGCTAACGGCTGGTTCTCACTCAGTAGCAGAATTATCCAACACAATCTGTCCCAACGTTTTTTTCCTTTGCCTTTCAAACCCCATACAAAGCACTGATGAAAAGTTAAGTTTCCTTCCTTTTTCCTGAGTGACTCTGCCACAAAGAATGTCAGTCAAGCCTCGGACGTCTTGTCTATATACTTTTTTGGGGCTGCGTTCAGGCTCCATCCATCAAAATAAACTGATCTGTGCTTTCCGGCAGAAAGCCGAAGGGCTATTCCTGGTGAAACAGAAGCTGTGTGGAGAGCAAGATGAAAGTACACAAATCTCTGGAGATGCAGCATGTATGCCTGCCATTCAGCTTTATTTTAATTTGGTTAAAAAATAAATCTTGCTTCTGACAGTCAGCTACTTTAGATTTTAATCAAACCTATCCAGACCGCATGCTTTCTGCACAAGTACTCGGGCTGCTTTGGCTTCTCCCTGGATCAGAAACGAAGAACATTTCTTCCTATTAAGCTTGAAATCTGAGCTATGCAGTGTGGGACTTCAAAGCGGGTGTTTTGTCAGGGATGGGCCAGAGAAATGCAGCTCCTCGGTGACGCAGAGAGATCGGGAATCCTCGTGCCCGCTCTGCTCTGCGGCGGCGCTCACAACTTGTCACCATTCTACACAAGTTTTGTCGTGTCCCGTCCGTGCCCACCCCCGCCCAGGTTTGGTCTTTCACGCAGCACTGCGAGATCGGTTAATCTCTGCGTCCCTTCCCCCCCCTCCCCCCAGAACTGATCTTTAAGCTTGCAGAAGAAGAATTCCTGACATCAGTATAAATAAACGGTGGCACATGAACCGAGACAAAGCACGTGCCAAGGTACCTTCTGGTCCTGCTCGAGCGAAGATGTCAAGCTACACGCAGTTATTTTGCCGTTCGGCTCTTTTCTGCACCCTGTTTCTTGGCAGTAGAGCCCTGATTTCGCAAATTTTCATTCCTGTAATGACTCAGTGTTTGCTAAATAGGAATACCCCATGCTTCCCCCCAAGGTGCGTGCCTGAGGATATTCTTTTCCTGCGCTAAACAGCAAGGGAGAGGAGAGGAAGGGAAAGGACTGGTAATCTTCAAAATACTCTTACAGCTATGATGTTCTTCTCAGAAACATCCCGACTGGAATTTCCCACACTTGCAAGCATTTCACATCTCACCACACAGCCCAAACTAACCCAAACTCTGAGGGATTGTTTTTCATCCCCAGAGCTGGTGTTCCTTGATGCAGCTTTTAACTTTCCCACTTCCTGGGTAGTCACTTGATTACGGTTAAGCGTTGGTAAGAGTTTCAAAATCCTCGGTGTCTTTCCTAATATTGGGCTCAGCAGCCCAGTAGCCTGCAGACCCTCTGTTGCAGCAGCCATTCCTGTGGCCCGGAGATGAAAAGCCATTTTCCACGCTCCGAACTGCATTGTTTCTCCAGGCGGCTGGGGCAGATGTTGGGCGATGGGGGATGTGGGCTTTTCCCAGCATCAGCTGCAGCTACAGGTCGTGTAGCGATGGGACGAGGGGTAACAGTT
Organism: Chroicocephalus ridibundus; assembly: GCF_963924245.1. Lineage (NCBI taxonomy): Eukaryota > Metazoa > Chordata > Aves > Charadriiformes > Laridae > Chroicocephalus > Chroicocephalus ridibundus. The sequence goes on from NC_086297.1 coordinate 4,815,571, forward strand.
TTGAAGTGAAAGGGGAAATTTAGATTAGACATTAAGGAAGAAATTCTGTGCTGTGAGGGTGGTGAGCCCCTGGCCCAGGCTGCCCAGAGAAGCTGTGGCTGCCCCATCCCTGGAGGGGTTCAAGGCCAGGCTGGACGGGGCTTGGAGCAACCTGGTCTGGTGGGAGGTGTCCCTGCCCAGGGCAGGGGGGTGGCACTGGATGGGCTTTAAGGTCCCTTCCAACCCAAACCATTCCATGATTCTATGATTTGCTGGTCCAGTCGGTCTTGACCTCGAAGTTTGGTTGATGGCTCTCATGCCCGTGCCTGGCCAGCACCCACTTCCCCGCATCCCCAGTGGCCGTCCCTCACGACACCAGGGCGGCTGTGTGGCGGCAGAGCCACAGTTCAGAGGTGGGAGACGAAGCGGATGCGCTGGGAGTAGGCCAGGTCCACGATGTAGAGCAGGAGGTTGACGTAGGTGAAGATGGCGACCACCAGCTGGCTGTCCCAGGGACACCTGCCCTTGGCGCAGAGCCCGGGGCGCCGCGGGGAGCCGTACTTGCTGTCGAAGCAGAACACCGGCCAGATGACGGCTGCGCTCATGTAGAGCAGCACAGCCCCAAAAGTGTAGATGACCACAGAGCGTTCGAAGGGGAACCACAGCACGGCCGTCTTACCTGTGACACTGAAGGCCACCACCACCACCGTCACCACAAAGCAGAAGCTGTAGACGGCCACGCACCACTGTGTCGCCACGTATTTGCTGTACTGGCTGTCGTTCACCAGCGCCCCAAAGATGATGCAGGCCACGAAGGCCTGCACAATTTTCAGGAGCCCCGAGACGGTGGCCATGTAGCTGGTGACTTGTCCCGGTTTTGCCCGGGTTAAGAACACCTCGGCGGCGTACGCGACAAACAGGAGGCCTGCGAAGACACTGGCGGCGATGCGGAAGTCTCTCACCTCGCAGCCGATGGGGTAACAGTCAAGCTGGACGAAGTAGAGCGGGTAGATCACCGCCGCCGTGACAGACATGAGCGTGGCCAGCATGGCAAAAGCGGCAGTGAAGTTTCCCCAGGAAATGCTCAGGCAGCTGTGCAGGTGCGTGAATTCGCAGGTGATGATGAAGACGGTGATGGCGAAACAGAAGGTCCAGACAAACATGCAGAACGTGCCGTAGGCTGCACTGAATCCCCCCCGGTGGGCCACCAGGCTGAACGTGGTGCATCCTAACGTCATCTGCAGCAAACGAGCTATTCCCACGGGGGACGTCACAGCCGCCGTGTTCAGATACGGCCCTCCTGTGCTCTCCATCATCTTTGCAGTCCGGCAGACAATGCAGTTAAAGCCCCCACAAAACGTCCTTTCAGGGTTTTGCTGCTTTTTCCTGAGTCACACCTGGTACCGGAGCAGCAGAGCCGCAGCTCGAATCCCCGCCTCGTCCCTCCCGGTGCCGGAGGTGCTGCCTCTGACGCTGAGTGTGCGTTTCTGGCAGCCTCTCGGCGCAGACTTGCCGGCTGCAGGGACGTTACTGGCTGGCTCTGCCACCGGCCGCGATCTCAGGGTGCCGCCAGCAGCTCCCTCTGGTCTGAGACCTGCCCCGTGCTCTGTCCTTTCCCCGTCTCCTTTCCCGCGTGATGGCCGAAAGGGTCGCTTTCTCCCTGGAGGCTGACGTTTATTCCATTTCAGCCCTGCAGCTGTAGCTCTCTGCCGCGCTGTTCGCAGGAGCCCAGGAGTATAAATAGGGGCTATATTAATAGTTCTGGAATGAGTCCTGCCCCCCTCAACTGCCGTGAGCGGGTGTTATTTAACACTGAAACTGCGAGCCCCATCAGAGGATCTTGGTTATCCTTCTGCTACTCCTCTGGCAGCGCGGGGGTCCCTGGAACGCCGGGGTTCTCCCGGCAGCCACCCCACAGCGGGGTCTGTCCATGGAATCGGGCCGGGATCCAGCCACGCTGCAGGAGCAGGAGCTCGGTCCTGCAGACCCAGGGCCCCCTGCGCGGGGGCACGAGCCCGAAGGCATCACAAGCCCTGTAAAAAGATTTAGGCCAGAGGCTATGATAAAAGCTGACTCACTTTGCTGCATTTGATCTGGAGCAGTAATATATTTGCCTGCTGTGAAAGGCCCTGCCGTGCTTTGCGCATTAGTGAGAGCTTGTGGCTGTGAAGGTTTTGAGCACTAGTCCTCACCGTCTCCTTAAACTCTTCCCTGTCTCTGCTTTACTTATACGGGAACCAGTTATTCTCGTATCTCTGAATGCCAAAACTGGATACAATTGTAAAAAAAAAAAAAAAAAAAAAAGGCAAAAAAAATTGCTTTGATATTCTTAGCTCTGTTTTGGAAGACAGATTTCAATATATCGCATCAGACCCTCCCTCCTGTTGGATCAAAGCTTTCCCAGGTAGCCGTTTTTGGTATACGTTTCCCCAGACTTGGCCCCTGCCCAAAAGTCTCTTAATTCTAACTCTGAAAGCCCCCAAGAAAATTTCTGATGTAATTTCAGAATGGGAAAAAATGAAACACACAACATAGTAGAAAAACTCCTCCCTTACCTGATGGCAGCACCGCTGACTCCCCGCCTGCAGACCAGCTCTCGCCGTGCTGGTCCCAGCGCGGACGCGGGGTGCTCCCAGGAGCTCTGCAGGGAGCAGCCTGAGCCGGGGCCAGCCCAGCCTGGAGCCCGAAAACCACCCTGAATGGGCCCGGGGGGGCATCAGCTGTGCTGACAAAGTCTGTAACTTCCTAACGACCCTCACACTTGGCAACAATAATAATAATTGCTTAATCGCTTAATATTGTTGTTTCTGATTTGTATGTTAATGTAACGATGAGACACCTAACCAACGAATCGCCACATGCAGTGCCAGATACTACAACGAAGATCTGACAAAAGCGAGTGTCTGCTCCAGTTTTTGACCGTAACACGTAGTTCTGGGGCAGCCCGGGTGCGTCCAGGTGGGGGACGCGGCTCTGCCTTCCCCCATGACCCTCCCTCCTGCTGGATGGGGGCTCTGACGGCCGGTTCGGGGACCTTGGGCAGCTGGAAGCCCCCAGCCCCTGGAAGAACACCCATGTCAGCAAACGGCTGCCAGCAAGGTCTGCTGGCACCAGCGCTGGCGTGGCCCCTGCGCGGCACCTCGACCACAGCTCAGGCTGCCGGGATGCAACTCCAGAGTCTCCGCTTGGAAAAAATGGGCTTTGGAGGCAACGCGGCAGGTTCCCGGCTGCTGGTTCCCCCCTCCTCCCTTGCTCTCATACATCTTGCCAACACAACTGCTCTAGGAGTTGGATCAGGGCACTAATCTCAGATTTTAAGAAGACCAGCAGAAAACTTGCACCTGACATGGATTATTTTTAACCTGGAGGCGTCTCTGGTCTGATGCACACAGCAGACGTGCACGGGTGCATCCACGCAGCATCGACAACTGGGGCAGCCAGGACCGGGGGCTTGGACAGGAACTGTTTACGTTAGTGCTGCCGAAAGTCACTCGTGATCCAGCTGTGGCTCAAGACAAGAGACAGATGGAGGCAGACGTCGGTTACGGCAGGATTGCTCGCGGTGGAAAGCAGCTGCAGCGCTCCAGCAGCTCCCCGCCAGTGTTTTGTAGGCCAGGAATAACTCTACGGAACGATTTGTAGGAGAACAGTAAAAATTCTGTGGATGTTAAGATAAAATGTGTCTAACTTCAGCTTTGTCACCGTCTTGTAACCTCAGTGTCTCACAAAAATCCCTCCCATTTTCCTTAAAAAGACCTGTGGTGCTAAATGTAGAAAACCTGCATTCATTTGGGGTGGAAGTTGCACAATTAACATCACAACAACCAGGAAATGCAGCGAGAGCCAAGGAGCCCCTGGTGAAGGTGCTCTCACCCCCAGGTCTTGCTCTTCCTGACTCTCTGTGATGTTAATCCTTCACCTCTACCAGAGGACAACTCTTCCCTCTCAGACAGAAAGAATATCATCTAGTCATAAGATCTGAGTGTACAAACACGCTGTATTGTATTTTCCAGTCTTGCCCTTTTTGCCACTGGCTTCCACACAGCAGATGTCACTGGGGATGAACTTAGAAGTGCCAGTTTACCAAAGGCTTGGGAAAATTATATTTATTGCACAAGTACAAGAAGAAGTATAGAGCTGGATGTGACTTCCTGGGTTACAGATCCCGATTTCTGGCTATGACATGTAACCACATTGTATAATTTTTCTAACAAATTAACCAAGTTCCCCTTTAAAAATATTTCCGAGGCATTTTAAAAGACTGTTGCAGTGGCGCACTAAGCGAGAAGAGTGACCCCTGACTCCCAGGGATTTTTTCCTGTGCTTGCAAGGAAAATATCCCCCCCAAACACTTTTTGCCTTTTAGAAATTAACCTTTGAATTAATGTTTTAGATTTAGAATTAGTTTACCTGGATACACGTAACCAGCTCTGCAAAAAAAGTATTCCAAACTTCAACAGTGGCACTTACACTTTACTGTTTCCTAGTAGGAATACATCGCTGGACGCAGCCCAGGGCACTTGCCACATCTACGGGTGCATCACCTTGTGTATAGTCGTCCTGCGAAGAGCTGACGCGCAGCGGTCCCCGCGGTGCTCCCGATGAACCAGCGCACAGCAGGAATTCCGGACGCTGCTCAAGTACCAGCACTTTGACTCCACGTGACTCCAGCCCCAAAGGAATCCCATCCTCCTGGACGCTTTCCCAAATGTTGTCTGTACTGAAGAAGCCTCTTAACTTGGTGGCATGAAAAATGTAATCAGAACAATTTTACTTGTATACCCAAGTCATTAAAACATAAAGGATATTAGTAATCCCTATATTGTTCTTAGGGAAACTCCACTCGTAGTTTTCCTACGTTTCGGTTCTGCTGGGAGCACCGTTCATTTTCTCTTTAGCTACTTTTTTACCTTAAATGCGTACTAAACCCATCTTGTACAACAGGATGGGTAATTTCCTGGGTGGCGCTGCCGGGCTGCTGAAGCCCATGAAAAGTAACCAAATGGCTGCAGTTTTGTTCAGTTTTGGTTTTACTCACCTAAGACAGCGGATGCTACAAGCAGCATTACCATTTTAACCTGGCAAGACTTATCTTCAAAGTGCATGGAATTCTTCTAAAATTAGGCCCTAATTTTTTTGTGGCCAAACGCGTTGTATAACCATTTACGCAAGTGCAGGCGAATGCAAAGTCGGTATCAAGGACTCTGCAGAAAGGATGTCATTATGCTCCTCGCGCAGGTTTGTCTGCTCCAGCCGCGCACACGGCAGCGTAAAGCGCTTTCCCTGCCGAGGAACGGTCTCCCGCTCCCTCCAGCTCCGCATTCACGATCCCTCCCGTCTTCTCCTCCCATTACCACCGACGGGGATTCTCCCTTCCGAGGTGGGCGTGTTCGCAAACGACTAGAAGAACAAAAATATGTTCGTGCTTGTCTTGTGTTCTCTGCCTTTCATGTTCCAAGTGCTCCCCATTTTAAGACGGGCCAGACGGTCTGATCAAACACTTCTCTCACTAGAACAGAGGCCTTTGCTGCAAAACCAGATCTCCCTGCATCTTAAAATGCAACGCCCCCAACACCTGGCAAATCACAGTCAAGCTGAAAACGCCGTGCAAGTAGGCAAGCATCAACGCCGGGTGAAAATCTCTGTACTTAGACCTCGTATTGCAACCTCTCATCAGCGCAACAATGACAAAGCGTACTGCAAGGGGAACACAGAAGTCTAATTATTACAAAACGTCAATACCACCCTCAGCCCTTTTTTCCCAGGCACAAGTGATCACAAGGATAACCCATCCAAATGAGCAGCATAAACAACTTTACAAAGACATATGTATGGTTCTCTGGTCAGCCCTTATAAATAGCGTTTTACATATTAAAATAAATATGTCCACGTTGCCAAAGTAGCAAGAGGTTTCTTCGTTATTTAAAAAAAATATGTTACAAAACAATATCATTTATATTTCTTGCTTAGTTTAAAAAAAGTAATAAAAAAGTCATTTTATAAAATAATACGAAAGTAAATTGAGTACAAGAGTGTCCATCCCTAGCACGTGTCCTGGGTTCGTATGTTATGACTCATCATGAGATGCTGACCTCCAGGAAGTCATGTAATCATTCCTTCACTTCTAGTTGGACAAAAGAAATCCAGTGCTTGCTTTTTTCACCACTTGTATCAAGTCTATGATGTAAAATTCATGGCAAGGGAAGAAGTCCTAGATCTGGGGAAGGTTCTCATTGCTGCTATTTATGGCTTTGCTACTCCCTGTATCAGATTGCCTTGTGTAACACAGGATATGAATGGCCAAAACTCAGCCCTGGCGTTTGGAGGCAATGAGTTCCAGTCAAATAGTGTAAGCAAGAAATTGCCCTTTTTTTTTTTTTTTTTTTTTTTTTCTTTCTTGACACATCCTAAGTGTGCAAGAGTGTGGGAGCACGTGGGTGTGTACAGGTTTGAGCATGCGTGGGTGTGAGCGTGCGTCTGCCTGCATGAGCGTAAGGAAGAAGATTAGAAAGTGTGGGAGAAGGGCTTGGAGTCTCCTCCGGATCTAATCGCTCTGCCCCTCTGCAGCCCCCTTCCTAGTTACCACTGCTGAGCATCCCCAGGAGTTTGCTGGGCTCCAGGCCCTGCTGCTGTGCCATCTTCTGAACATCAAAACCCATGTGCATGAGGAACTGGATGACATTCATCTCCTGCCCTGTGAACTGGTCCCTGATAGTGGGGCAGGAGGGGTTGCAGTGGGGCCAGGGACAGCTGTCGATCAGGTGAATCGGGCAGCCTTTCAGAGGGGCCTTCCCATTTTTGTTGCTCTCGTGTAGGCTCCGATCCCAACAGTGCAGGGCCCGGGGTAACGATGTCCCCTTCACCTGGATGTCTGTCCAGTGGCTGAAAAGACAAACCGCACAGACTGCATCAGAGGGGCCGGGCTGCCGGAAAGGGTTCCTTCCCCTACCGTTTCCCTGTGACCTTTCATAGAATCTGCAAAAGCACTCACTTGCGTGTAATGATCTCATGAGACAAACAGGCAGGAGCAAAGCTAGCGCTAAAGGAAAAAAGGAAACAAGGATTAGGTCTTCGAAGGACAAAGTAACTCCTGCTAAATAGAACCTTCCGGACTAGATAGAGGGTGGAATTTTTGCTGCTCCTGGCAAGATTTTTAGAAACAGCAATGACTATCATGACATAAAACCTGACTGGACTGGAAAACATCCAGAAGAAAAGGGATTCCACCCTGCCTAACGGTGCACATTTGCAACAAGAGACTCCCGAATGCATAAACCAAGTAAGGCGCATTAACGGTTCCTCCTCTGTTGCCTCATCCGCTCTCTGCATGTTTTACAGTCAGCACTTTTCAAACATCCCTGTGAGGTTAACGGCCGTGCAATGGCAAGGAGTCTCAGACCTCACCTTGGAGGTAGGAAAGAAAAAAACCACCTTCCTATCAATAACAAAGGGTAGCTGATAATTGTGAAGCTGGAAATTACTTTGCACTTATCCAGAAATTAAAAAGGCAACACTCTTGATGTAGACTAAGAGTTACCAAATTTACAACATTGATTTCTGCAGAGATCACAGAATCACACACGCAGAATCACAGAATGGTTTGGGTTGGAAGGGACCCTAAAGATCATCTAGTTCCACCCCCGCTGCCCTGGGCAGGGACACCTCCCACTAGAGCAGGCTGCTCAAAGCCTCATCCAGCCTGGCCTTGAATCTGAGAGATCTCAGAAATTCTGCTAGGATACCGGATAGGAATGTCTCTTAGAAATAAATGTGCCAGGTTTTCCTCAATGAAATACTTACGTCACATCCTTCAAGGTGTTTCTCAGCTCCCTACCCAGATTCTGGATGTAGAGCCACTGCCCCTCCTGAACAGGCTGGCCAGTGAGGTGTACGTTGTCTACAGTAAGCTGGGCCTCATCAAAGAGCCACTGGACAACAAAGACTGGACCTAGGAAGACAAAAAATTTGGAAAAGGAATTGCTCTAAGTTAGCTACGGATACAGAGGAAACCCTAGAATACATTTTATGTCTCTCCTTTGATACTTACATCGAAGAGTAGGGTAAATCTTATATCCAAAAAAGCAATTCCATTCCTCTCCCTCTTTAAACTGCAGCTTACAGCGTTCAGGTACGATACCATTCCAGTACCTAGAAGACAAAGCGATAACAGAATGAAAGTCATAGCACAGTCTTAACAGCAGCCTTTTCATATCCCGGTCTGTTTCTGTTCTGGTTATAGTTCCAACTTACTGCGCAGAGCTCTTGCTTGGCTACATTGTCCCTTGAACACGTTTTAGAGCATCTACAATTGTACACTTTCTTTTGCATGTCTAGATTTTAAATGATCATCTTTTCCAATAAAATCATTGAAAAACCACTCATGTAGATGATAAATATTCTTTAAGTATCAAAATGAAGGAAGACAGAGAAGGAGGACATCTTCTCCGCACTCTAATCTCTTACAAAATTGTTCTTTAGAGCATCTGACTGTACCTTATTCCTCTTCTGATGGCTTCTGTTGGAGCACACGTTATGGTATCGATACAGTCAGTTCTGCGATACTGTTTATTATCCAGGAACCATCCGGAGTCTGCCAGGCCTCGAACCTGAATCCCTTGATAACCCATCTCCTCCAGCTGCTCTGCCACGCGATCCACGTTCAGGAGCACTCCTGTCCCTCCAGCACTGCAACGGCAACGGCAACGTTCATGCTGCAGTCACGGAGCACGCACGGCCTCGCACACGCACCCTCCCACTCCCTAAATAACTTTGCCTACCCACAGGACAATCCACTGCTAACTTGGTGGTCACCAAGATATTTCCTTGCTTTGCAAAACACTCAGAAAAAAAGCCACGGCTGAGTAACCATCTGATACCTCAGAAACCAAACCCTGTTCTTGTTCTTTCTCCTGGGAGATAAATATGCTGTACATCATTTGCAAGGGGTTTGGCTGCTAAAACCCGGAAGAACCCGAAGTGAGACAAATTCACCCTCTGCAACTTCCATAATACACCCCTGTGCAACACACGGCGAGTGTGCCACAGCTTTCTGCAACGTAGCACCATTCAGAGCACCCGCATCAGGCAAGTCTGATTTTTTAATTCAGATGTCCCGAATCTATTCACAAGAGGAATGCGTCTCATGGTGTGGGCCAACAGGAGCCAGCATTCTCGATGCAGGGAAGAATGAACACATTCCCTCCCTCTTGCAAAGCTTGTACCTCGTTGTTATTTTCTCCATTTTCTCATCAGTGTACCTGGACCAAAAGCTGAGTAAATAACATTATATCATTCCCTGTTGCACAGCTGAAAGAAGAAAACTGAGAAGAGACACGGGCTTTGCTGTGTTGGTGTTACTGTACTCCTAGAAGAGGTTTTTCAGGATCTGCTGAGACCTCCTCCCTAACAGCTTTCTACTGTGCAAATGTCTTCACCACAGGAAATCTTGTTGATACCCACCTGCTCCCCGCTAGCAGCAACACCTTTGCAGTGCTAAGGCCTTTTCCCACCAGCTCCTTTATAACCTCCTGAATGATCAGTGCTCCCATGAAGGCATATTCATCTGGAAGAGATAGATCAGTGTCAATAAAACTCTTTCCTGTCCAGGCTAAGACTTTTGTTTCTTCTCCACAAATGCTTAAGAACCTTAGGAAGGGATCATGAGCCTAAAACCGGCCCTTTTTCTCCACCTCTATCAAGTACATCCAGCAAGAGATACTCCCACTTGTACAAAGCTCGCTTCCCTGAAAAAGACTGCATAGAGAGCGAAGAGAATACACAATAACACGAGCACGCCTTCCTACAGCAGCGCTTAGGAACCGGTAATCTCGGAGAAGGAAATCAAGAGCAAAGAGGAAGGCGCTGGGACCCTTCCTTGATACACGAGGAACACGCAGACCTTCCTCCCACCCAGGATCTCAGTTCCAACTTACTGCATCCCTTTTTTTCCCCAGTTCATAAAGCCAATTCAGACAAGCAATGTTTCACAAAATGTTACACCTACATAGACAGCCACCGAAAGGCAGCCAGGCGTGCTGAGGTGTAACTGCTTCATGGGAACAACCACAAGAAGCTATGATGAAGTGAAAAGGTCCCTTACGGTGACAAAAAGTGCACCTGTGGTATCCACGAGTGGTCAGTTTCTCAATGTACGAGTTAGTGGAAGAGCCATCGAGTGACACCGAGTTCTGGTTTAAGGACAGACCTCACAGACCAACTCAAAGAAAAGCATTAACCTTCTGCCTTTTCAGTGCCATGTCACAAGAGCATCTTAGGCCACATTCTTTTGTTCACAGCAGCGTACATCAACAGTAATTCCATTCTGTTCAAAAAAACCCCTTCGCGAACAAACGAGAGGAGAACTAAGCCCCTGGTGTTTCTATAGACATTACTGCACCCAGACACCGATCCTGCTTAAACTGGGAAAACCAGAGAAGCACCTGAGGTAGAATAATTCATTTGCACAACATCCAGCTTAATCTGGAAGTGGACTCCTCTGAGCAGACTCCCAGAGTTCCATCATCATCAAAACGACAGCCGATGGTAATGCAAGTATCAAGACGAACTGTTCTTCGTTTCGCAAAGAAACCTGCAGACAGCTTTACCCTGACACACGACGGCTCCTGTCAAAGGCCAAATATCCTCCTGATAGAGAAGTCTGAAACCAAATTCACGGCGCTTGCCTCTCAGATGAGCCAAACCAAAGTCGCATGCAACAGATCACGGCTCCTCAGCTACACCATTTAATTTGCCACATGCTGGAACCTGGAGATTCATCTAAAAGGAATCCGGTTCCTCTAACCGTCGCGTACTGCAGCAGTGTAACAGCTCTGCAAGCAGTGGCTCTGAACTATGTCAGAACAGCCCGAGCTAAAGAGATCAGGATGTTTTATCTGGAAGTAGCTTGATATTCTTTCCTGCCCTTCAGCAAGAAAAAGCCTGTTCTTCATTCACGTAATTTCACAGAAGTCTGGCCATATCCTTTAATGTGTGATGTCTGGGGCAGCAACAGCCCATCAGCAACACTCACTTTTCTCAGACTTGGAAGAGGCACCGCTCCAAACATCACTTGAGCAATACGGGATGAATCTGTAAGAGAGAGTTGTGTGAGCACTGACGTTCCTTTGACATGCAAGCAGGGGTGAGGACAGGGTCAAGTAACTGGAAGAAAATTAAACCCTGGGGAGGGGAGAAGGGAAGAGTTTCTTGTCCAGCTAGACAACTTACCTTCTTGCACACCAACTGACAATTATAACTGTCCTGAATTTTCTCATGAACACTGGTAGTTTTACTGAGTCAAAACAATAAATAATGTGTCTTTTATCAATCTAATTGAAGCACTGAGTCCAGTGGACAGAACAATGGGCCAAGATTTTGCTCTTAGCTGCCCCACTGATACGGTGGACGGCCTGCCACAGCCAAACTCTCTGTGCTTCCGTTTTTCACATGAAAAATGAGAAGACCTTGTCAATGCAGCGTAAATGCTGACTGCAGCCACTGGAGGTTTTGGCAGGAATGAAGTTATCTTCACATTTTTGTCTCCAGCTTGCAGCATGCAAATTAACATCCCTCTCTTCTGCCTTTCCCTCCTATTTAGACGCATATATAAACCGGTGTCTTTCTCGTTTCTCTCTTTGAGCTAGAAGAGCTGCTCCACGCTCCTCTCCCATTGGCAAATGTGTAACATACCATCAGCCTACCAGGCACAACAGTATCTTCCACTTCAGCTATTCGAGAAGGGTCTCTGAGCTATCCCAGTTTGTCTTCATTAGACCCCACAACTCCAAGGACACTGGACTAAAGTTTCTCCAGACCTTGCCAACGCTACTTGTTAGAGCTGAACTAGAACAAATGAGGAAACGTACAATTTTCTCTTGCAAGTACTAGTCTTAGTCTGTCTTTGTAGCATTGCTGCTGGCCACAAGGCAGGAGATGCTGTCTAAGTATAAACCTATTTCCCCTCGTTGTCCCTCCTTACACCATGTTTGCGTTCCACCAGTGGGGATTTTCTTCTGGCTGCGATGACAGGATCCCAGTTCCTGCAGATGGGCACAAAGAAACATGGAATGTACAGATGACAGTCTGTGACTTCAGAGAAACAGTAAGAATCTCACGCGGGATCTCTGACCACACACAAAACAAACATCCACAATGAAAAACATTGGTGAGGAAAGCGGAAGGAACATTTCTAAATTTGTTCCTAGGCAGATGTGACTTTCAGAATTCGGTTCACGCGAGATGAAGCCTATCTAGAAGCCTCTCGTGGCACAGAGAAGAACCTGTGGCACATCCGTAAAATTAAGCACTTCTCCAAAAAACAAATCCTAGCAAGTTAATTCCAACACACGCAATTACAAGATCTGTATGAATGATGGAGGTTTAAATATTCAGAAAGCTGGAGCATAAGCAGCGAGAATGAAAAGAGAAGCTCAAGACTTCTGTGCTGAGTCAGGAGCGCCCCGAGCATGGGTATCCGCGGTGCTAATTCCACCTTACGCACGATGACGGAAGATGCTACAAATGCTTCACGTATGCACCAAATGGATGCTTACACACAGAGAACCACTGAGCTGGCTAAGTAATGCTACGCAACTGTAAGCGGGGAAAATGTGGAAGGACCCAGCTCAAGGTAAAAGCCAGATCCGATTCCTCCCTGTGCACGCGGGGCCCGTCTGACCGCGGGGTAAAGGGCACCCAGCAAGAAAACGCATCTGTCACAAGAAACAGAGCGAGAGGCTCGGGAACGGCTCTTCTGACAGGGCTAAGAGAAGCACAGAGACTCTTTAAAAAGAAAAAACTAAACCCCAGCTCTGAAGACCCCGGCAGGTTTGTGAGTGCACGCGTGCATTTAACATAGAAAGAACACACTGGCCAACGTCCGGCGCTGTCGGCCGGTGACAACCACGTGCCCAACGCCTGCGCACGTCGGGGCGTCTGTGACAGCTCCAGCGAGCGGGGAACGCGTGCCGTGGGGGAACGCGTGCCACGGGGGAACGCGCGCCGTGGGGGGAACACGTCCCGTGGGGCATCTTCCCACAGCACCGATGGACGGGCCGCACCACGCCGACACGTCCCTGTCACACGGCAGCGACCACGTGCCCACGAGGACGACGCCACCGCCGCTGCGGTGCCCGGCCCATCCCCGGGGCCTCGGGCCCGTCCCGCGGCGGGGGGGCAGGACTCACCCACTCGTGTCGCGGGCCACTCCCGGGAGCTCATCAGCCTGCGCATGGTGTCGTAGCGGGTGTCGCAGTTCTCCCTGTTGAAGCAGTACCACCCTCCTGGGGGAGAGAGGGCTCAGCCGGCCGCCCGAGGGGCCGCGGGCGGCGGGGTCGGGGCGCGGGGGGCGCCAGCGGGGCAGGAGGGGCCGCCCGCGGCGGCGGGACTCACCTTCCAGGAACAGCAGCCACCGCCGGCTGCCCTTGGACTCCTTCAGGTAGTACCTGCGGACAAACGCGCCGGGACGGCGCGAAGTCAGCGGCCGCCGGGCCCGACCGACGCCGGGCCGGGCCGGGCCGGGGCCTCGCGCCCGCCGGGCCCCGCCGCCGCCTCGCGGGAGGCGCTCGCTGCACCTGTCGCCGCTGCGCCGCGCGTCGCCGCCAGGTGGCGCCAGAGCCGCGGGGGCCGGGCCGGGGGCGCGCGGCGGCCGGGGCCGGGCGGCGGGAGCGGCGGGAGCGCGGCGGGGCCGGCGGCGGCGCGGGGACTCACCCGGCCGGGCTGCCGTCGTTGCAGGTGACCGAGGCGTTGTGCAGGAGGTGCAGGCGCAGGTCGTGCGGCAGCGCCTGGGCCGAGCAGGGGTACAGCGACTGCGCCAGGCTCTTGACCTGCGCCATGAAGCTGTCCATGTTCCCCTCCACCGCCGTGAAGTCCAGCGGGAAGCTCTCCGCCGCCGCCGCCTCCCCGCGCTCGCGGGCGGCCGGGCCCCGCCGCCGCCAGCCCTTCCTGCCCTCGCCGCCGGGCCCGGCGTGCAGCAGCCCCAGCAGCAGCAGGAGGTGCACGGCCGCCGTGCCCATCGCCGCCCGCCGCCACCCGCCGCTCGCCGCGGCGGCAGCCAGCCCCCGGCGGCGGGCAGCGCCGCCCGCGCTCCGCCGCGCCCCGCCGCGCCGCCCGCGGGGACGGGGGTCGGCGGCGGGCGGCGAGGGCGGCGAGGACAGCGGCGGCGCGGGGTCGGCGGCGCGGCTGCCGGCGCAGGAGCCCGCCGCCCGCTCCCAGGCGGCGAGCATGACAGAGGGGCACGGAGTGCGCGGGGAGCGCGCCGGGGGCGCCGCCAGCCCGGGCGCCGCGTGGGGCAGCAGCCGGCCAGCCCCCGCCCTGCCCTGCCCTCCGCCCCCTCGGAGCGAGGCGGAGGGAGCGGGGGGTCTGCGCCGCACCGGCACGCCGGGACGCTCCGTCGGGGCGCGCCCCGCGCCCCCCGCCGCCGGCGCCGCCGCCATCGCCGCCCCTGCCGGCGCCGGGGCCGATCGGCGGCGGCCGGCGGCGCCCGCCAGCCTCGCCCGCGGGGCGGCGGGGGCGCGGGGCGGCCGCTCGCCGGGGCCGGGGCCGCCCGCGGAGGTCGGGCCGCGCGGGCGCGAGGACCCGCACGTGGCAGCCCCCGCGGCGGCGCCCCCCGGCCCGCGGCGCCTCCCCGCTCCCCCCCCCTCCGCTGCCGCCCCGACGGCGGCTCCTCCCCGGCTCCGCGCGGGCGGCGCTGCCCGCCCCGCCCCGCGCCGCCCCCGCGCCCCCCCGCCGCCGTCGGTGCGGGCCGCCCCGCGGGTGGGGGGTGCTCCGCGGTGCCGGGCTTCGGGAGCCGCGGGAAGCCGGGACCGTCATTTGGGCCGAGAGAGCGGCGGACGGCCGGGGCGGGTGGCGGGTCGCGGACGGCCGGGGGGTGCCGCCGCCGTGGAACGGGAGGGGACGCGGTGGCACCGGCCGCCTTTGCAGCGGCGCCGGACGGGGCTTTCCCGCAGCTCCGGGTAGCCTGCGGGGCGCGGCGGCGGGTCGGGGGGACTCTGCTCTTCACAGCTGGAGGGGATTGTCCGCCGTGTGCCCGGGGCGGGCACATCCCCGTGACTGCAGACAGGGTCCTGGAGAAAAAGCCATGTCGGGTCCCAGCGAGCAGAGTGGCTCCCGTCTGCGAGAGCCAGGAGTGTCAGAGACCTGCCGTCCTTGTCGCAGACCTCGGTATTAAAAACCGAGGAAAAAGAGAGAAAATGCTACGATTTGAATAATTCCATCTTCCTGTGGATTCCGGAACGGACAGCTCACCCCCCTCGACAGCCCCCCTAGCAGGGAAACAGCCTGTCTTTACCGGGAAATGTAATCTATCTGGGATCAGAAAAGGTGAAAATAGTATAATCTTAAAGTACTAAGCGGAGGGGTCTTTTGTAGAGACAGAGGTAAGGCTGTCCAGCTGCTGCAACTACATTTTTTACCTTGGCGCGCTTGGACTTTCTAAGTGTATTCTCAACTCCGAATTTCCTACATACGTAGCACATGGGTTTGCAATTTGCTTGCCATGTTGGTTGTTCTGTGTTGTTTTTTAATCTTTCAGTTACTCTTATATAGTCGCAGCCTTAGCTCTGTCCTCAGTCGGATTTTTACCTCCAAATGTTTTATTTAAGCGCTGATAGTACCAACAGTATCTTTAAGCCAGGAAAAGCCACTAAATTGAACATACCCCTCTACATGTGCACTACACTCACACCCTGATATATTTTTGGTCCCAGCAAAATTCTGTATCACCGTATCTTTTTCTATACTGGGTTTAACATCCCTTCCTCACTGGCCATGACAGGTATGAGCAAGTGGTCACTAGGACTAGTTATAGCTAGTCAGAGAGCTCCTCTGTCTGCCTGAGCAGAGGTGCAGCTGGAAGCTGGTTAGTTTGTGCGAAGTCCGAACAGCTAAATCACTAAGTCAGTCCCCGAGAGTGCTCAGGGTCACTGGAACAGTCAGCATAAACAACTCCAGGACCTCAAATTCCACTAGCTACAGCAAGAAAATGGGATGGATAAGGTTGCTGAACTCCATCCTACTTCTTTAGGGAAAAGGCGTGAAGTTGATCCCCTTGCAGGCTTCCTGGGTTCCATGCTCCTCCTTGGGGGGGTCTGCAGTTATGGGGCTCCGTAAGACCTTGTACCAGCTGCTGCACAAAGGGGTGACTGAATGTGAAGAACCTTAGGGCAAAGAGGAATGCGTGTTAAAGTTGCAGATCTTTGGGCCTGTGTCCAAAGAGGTGAAGCAAAGAAATTTAAATTTTGCCCATCTTGGCTTTACTGAGCCCCCTTCAGCTTGCTTTCTTCTGGTTCGGGTAGCGCAGGAGGGTTTATTTCAGAGCACTCTTACTTGTCCTCCCTCCAAAACCAAGTGAGATGTTCAGATTCCCTGTCAGGAAGGAGCAAGGGGCGGGTAAGAAGAAGGAAAGGCTGCGTGAGGTTATGGCGTGACAGACCGCTTTCTCACCTCTAGACATTTAAATCTAGTACAGTTTAACTCTTTGACATACTGAACTTGAGAAAACATCAAAATGCACACAGATTTTGGAGAATTTTGTGATAGTGTCCTTCAGCATGAGAGGTTCACCAAGTTTTCACCTTTTGGTAGAAGCCACCCTACGTTGAAGAGATGGGGCTCGGCGCGGAAGGTAGCTCGGGGAAAGCTGTGAAAGAGCTGGACTCCTCTCCAGGCACTGAAGATGTTTTTATTGGCAGGATTAAGGCACGTAGGAGGCCAGCAGGAGATTTTTAATGATTGGGAATAATGCTAAGGGAGATGGTGTTTTCGTGTAATACCTTTAAAAATGAAATATTCTGCATAGTATGTTCCAGTATGTCCTAATGTTGTTCTATATGTTGAAGTATACCGGACTACGTGATAAATAGCAAATGAGACAGTTCTGACATTCCCTCGTACTCTGCCAGGACCAAGGCAGCTCCAGTACTTGCCCTTTTGACGTTTCCCTATCGGAAGCCGAGAGGATTACACCTGAAGCCCTGTGCAGGGACTTGTGCCGCAGGTGTGTTTCCCCTCCATTGCCAGCTCTACCGCTCCACAGCCTGGGCTCAGATGAAGTTCCCCAGGTTGTTTCTTGGGTCTTGTGTTGATCAAAAGTGTGTTCGTGGTGTGAGTTACCCCACAGAAGACCACTCACCAGCAGATAAACCCTGCTTTCGCACAGGCACGCTACATCTCTTCTAGCATCTGTGGTGAGTGAGGGCAAAGCAACTCCCACAGGGCAACAGAGCTCATTTATACCCTCTGTACAAATGTAATGAGCCGTGGGATGCTCTGGTGGGAACCACTCTCCTGAGCGTCCCCAGGACTTGGCACGACTGGTGGCAGGCAGAATACCCATGGCAGGAGGTTGGGACTAGATGATCTTTAAGGTCCCTTCAACCCAAGCCATTCTGTGGTTCTACGTACCATTGGTACAGACAGGAGGAAATCCTTTTCAGAATCATCGTTACCACGATAAGTAACTATTGTTCTGTATCATGTTTTGGAACTGGCTACAACATATTTCTAGATGTTCGCAGTTAATTTCCTATACGTTTGAAAGAGAAAAAAAAAAAAAAAGAGGGATTTCCATGCTCTGTTGAGAAGCAAATGTATGCATTATTCTCTGCATGGGTGTGACAGAGTGCAAACGTGGATAATGCAGGGATACATCTCTAATGCAAAGCACCAGCTGCAGAAAAGGTGATTTTAGGGAAAGGTCATTCGACAGTTTGTTCACTCTAATCACTAGAGAAATGCGATTTCTGAGAAGTTTTCAGCACGGCAGATGTTGTTTTGCAGAGACTCACCTGGTAGATTTGCGGGCATCCTCTTGATCCTGACAGTGACAGAAATCCGAATTGTGAAGGGTATTTTCAGCTATTCCTTAATGAGTTCCTCTTTCCTTGTAGCACTTTAATGAACTCCAGGTTGTAGTTACCTCCCCCTTCTTTCTCTCCCGATGCTTCTAATTTGAGATAAATATTTGAGATTAGAAGTGGCTCTGGGTATGAAATGTGACCCTTAACCTCCATGCAACTCTCTGATTATGACATGCCATTAAAAACTAGATTCATCTCTCTAATCCCGCAACTTGGAAACGTTCAGCTCAAATTACATCAGTGTCTTTTTTAACAGGAGCAACGTTTCTTTAAGGGATGTGTCACTTTCAAATGCAAAATCGGAAACAGCTGCCTGCTTCAGACATCAGAGGAGCTACCCCCTATCCAGAAACGAGACCACTTTTTTGGGCTCCGTGAAACCCAAAATCTATCTTCTAAAATTGAAAGGCTGCTCCACCTCAGCAGCTGAATAATCACTGGCGTTAACATAACCATTTTAGTTGTTTTTTCTTCTTCATACCTTCTATGAAGGTATTAATTAGTGGAAGGACAGGATATCTTCATTCTGTGTTAGATGCTTGCAGGGCTTTGGATCTCTACCCTATTTTAAAAACCAAGAACTTGCACACCATAGATACTTGTTGCACCCTTTGTAGGAAAAAGTGTGAAAACTTTCAGATTGATCTGCCCGTAAGTCCTCATGCCTCTTCGCATATTTTACAGCAAAAAGCAATTAAAAAGGTAGGGAATTATAAGAAATATATCTCTCAAGTTGTGAATGTTACAGAGCTGGTAACAGAGAATGATCAGTGATTGTTTCTTAACAAGAGCTGGGGAACACCAAGGAAGAAGTTCTAAACGAAACAAAATTAAGAAGTACTTTGTGTCATACGACACAATTTAACTGTGGCATCCATTGCTCCATGATCCTGGGCGTGACAAAAGCTCAGATGGGCTCAAAACACGGCTGGGCAAATTCATGTAAGAAAAATCCATCAGGTATGATCAGATGTAAAGACACAACCCCTGACTCGGGAAGTCTAGAAGATGCAGATTGCTGAAAACTGGAAGTTGATACTGGGGAAAATATAATCGCAGAGTGCTCCAGTGCTGTTCCCAGTGGCCGTCAGACGCTGTGTTCCGCATCCCTTGCTGTGAGCAGTGTAGCCATCCTTATCAAGAAGCACTTCTAAGATGTGGGCCTCTCTCCTAGAAAAGAGCATCCTCGAGAGGATGGTAATTCATAACCTCCTCATGCAACGCTGAATTTCAGAGTATGAACAAAGTTCTTCACTACGTAAGCTGAGAACTGACAAGAGGAGGATGGTGGTAATACCTCCATACATAGCTATCATGACTGTATTCAGAAAGTTCCATGGCTGCTTGGCTAAAATAGTAGGAAAAAAAAAGTGCCCATGGACAACTTACAGGGTAGTGATGTACAATTGAAGGTCATTCAGCTGATGTGGGCTGACAAGTTACAAATCAGCTGTTCTGTGGAAACTGGCCATATATACACCCCGTGTCCATCCCAGCTCTGAAAGTCAACTACCTCAACTTAAACCATTTTAATGTGTTTAGGAATTACAGAAACGGACTGGGATGCCAGTATCCTGAATACTGTAGCTGTGTAAGTGATAGGACCATGACATCTCCCAACAGAACGGAAAGAAAAAATGTACAGACATTTCTAAGCATTAAACAACACATTATACACCAGGGCATCCTTTATTACTATTACTACATCTTATTGAGCAGTTACGGTGTTAAGGAATCCACACGCAGAAGCAAGGGCATGTCTCACCATCATTAAAATTCCCATCCTCTCTTTTTCTCCCTTCGCTTACACTGCTGATATGGTAAAAAAAGAGCAAGTGTTATCTTTTACAAAAGTGTCTTTCCTTAAAAGGATCTTTTTCCTTTATAGGCCAAGCAAAGCAGACATTTTTGTGGGCGCTGGGGGTGGTGGTGGGGACTTAACATATATGATAAATATAGAAGTAGTAGAGAAAATATTTGGCATGTGGTAACAACTTAGGCTAAATAAATTCCAGTGGTTACCCAAACTAAAGTTTTTTTTTTTTATGATAGCAAACAAAACAGACTGTAATTGAATCTCTGAGAATGCCTTTGACGCTGAAAAGGCGGTGCCGAGAGTGGAGAACTCATGAAGTCTCTGAGAAATTTTGTGTTGTAAAATGCAAGACAATATTCGTTCCCTAGCTGCAGTGCACCTTGAGTTTGCAACACTAATCATGAGATGCCTGATCAACATTTTTACTTTTTTCCCCCCAAAGAAATAGCTTTCCAAGGCAGCCGGATGCCATAATTAGTCATCCCACCAGTGCCACTGTGTGACACTCATCTGGCAATGGGAAGGTAGCGAGATGCACCCCTCTTCTCACCAAAATTTGGCTGTTGCAATGGCTTTTATGCTTTGCCAAGGAGCACCTTTCTTGCACGCACAGGTATTGTCAGAGTTGTCAGTCACTGCCCTCACTGCTTGGTAGAGAGGCGAGAGCTTAAATCTGCACATTTCTCGCCCTAATTGGGGCATGCGGGGCCCGTCCCTGAGCCGTGCCAGGCACCGCAGCAGCCACCCCCGGCCCAGGGGCACCGCGGAGACCGGCTATGTCTCCTCAGAGACCCGGGCGAGCACCGGGCCTGGCCCGCTGCCGTTGCCGCCGAGCTGCGGGGCAGCCCCAGCCGGGCCCCGCCGGCTCTCGGGGTTCTCCTCTCGCCCCGGCCGCGGCCCCGGCCCGCACAGCCGCCTGCCCGGCCCACCTCGGGCCGGGGACCGCTCGCTGGGCTCGGCTCGGCCGGGCCCGGCTGCGCCCGGGGCGGGGCGCGGCCTGCGGCAGGCCCGTCCCAGGGCCCGGCTCCGCCCCGGCTGTGCGAGGGCCGGCGCCGCGGCGGGCGGGAAGATGGCGGCGACGGGCGGGGGGGGCGCCGCTGTGTCGGTGCTGGCCCCCAGCGGGCGGCGGGTCACGGTGCGGGTGGGGCCCGGCACGGTGCTGCTGCAGGTGGGTCCGCGCGGGGGCGGCCGGCGGCGCGGCGCGGCGGGGCTCGGGCCGGCCCGTAACGCCTCCGTTCTCTCCGCAGATCCTTGAGGAGGTCTGCAGGAAGCAGGGCGGCAGTCCCGGCGAGTACGGCCTGAAGTGAGTCTCTCCGCCCCGCTGGGCCGCGTGCGGGCCCGGTCGGCGCCGCGCCCGGGGCCGCCCTCCCGGGCCGGGCTCTCCAGGGCGCCCTGCCCGTGGTGCGGCGGGCCTGCCCCGCGGCGGGCGGGGGCCCGGGGTGACGGAGCTCCTCGCCCAGGGCCGGCCCCGCTCTCCGCCGGTCACCGGGGGAGATCGGTCAGGTCGTCCCTGGCGAGAGGCTCCGCGGGTCCCCGCTGTTCGCGAACAGAGTTCTGTGCACACGAATCTCCCGATTTCCCCGTGCCAGGTTCCCTTCGCTTTTGGGGTGGATGTCCGAGACCCCGTGCCACCTGCGCCAGGGCGTCCCTCCCCGCGCGCGCCGCGGCCGGCTCACAGGCTGGTGGGACTCGGCCCCTCTAGGCCCGTGTGAGACTCTGTACCTCAGCGGAGTCATAACCACGAAGTTATTTGCCTGAGCAGCTGTAAAAAAAAAAAGTACCTTGTTATTTAACAGTGAACACCATGCTCGAATACGTGTTCAGCTGCTGTTTATCTCCTAAAGCCTGAGGAGAAACATGTATTTGAGTATTATATCTGTGACCTCTACAGACTGCAACTTTTTTGGTGTGCCGTGTAATTTTTGTCAATGACTGTTTCCTGAATTACCTGGTGTGCGTTGTTGAATCATGCTCTATGGCTTCTGGTCCGCCTGCGGGGAATTCTCCTGTTCAGTACCTGGACTTTGCATTGTGGCCAGTCCCTGAGGTGATCTGAAGGCGGTACAGGACCGTTCCTGGTGTCTTCATGGGCTGTGTTCTTCCTTAGGTTTCAGAGGAGCGTGTTGGATCTCTCTTTACAGTGGAGGTTCGCCAGGCTGCCCAACAATGCCAAGCTGGAGATGGTGCCAGTCTCTAATAGAGTGGGAGTTGGAAACACGGTATGTTTGTTGCACAGTGTCACCTGATCTGTTCAGTTATCGGTTGTGCTGGGGGTTTGAGCTCCTCGGATCTAATGAGCAAGAGTATTGTTGGGCTCAGCCAATGCTTGAGTGGAAGAGCACCCAAAGAGCAGCTGAGGTGTGGTGGAAAATGGTAATTTAGTAGCTGGAAGTCTTTGCTCGCGGTTGCTATGATAGTGGAGTTCCAGCTCTGTGCTGGAGGATAGGGAGATCTTTTGGGGAGCTGAAAAGCTAGTAGCCATGAATGTATACAAAGTTAAACATCACTGATGACTTTGCTCAGCAGTAGAGCTACTAACTCAGTTCCTTTTCCTAATTTCTATTTCAGTCACTCTTGTCTGCCTCTGGATTTTGACTAAAATCTCAAATTCTTACAGGATTCTCTTTTGCTTCTTTCCCAGCATTGCTGTTCACGGTGGGTTCACACGGCTTTAGAATTTTTTGACGCGTGCTGCGTTTAGCAGTTGCTGAATGTCCCAATTCAGTAAAATTTGCAAAGCGCTTACAGATGCTGTGTTGTGTTTGAATTCTTGTTACATTTAGGAGATTTAAGAATCTTTTATGCATGTTGTTATAGCAGTTGGAGGCATAACTTCTAAAACAATGCATAGATGTTAATGAGTGTAAACATTTTATGTAGTAAAAATGATGTGTGATCTTATTTAAGTAGCCTCGGAATGAAAATTTGTTTATCCCTGACAGTCGTCTCTCTACTGACTTCCTCCTATGGAGTTTCTTGATTTTTTTGAAAGTTGCAGGTCTTTTAGTGCTAATATCTCCATGTCTGTCTGCCAAATTGCATCAGTGGCATTTTGTTATAGGCAGCTGCCTTCGCTGTCACAAAGATAAATCGATACATACATTGAAAAGTGAACTTTGTAGTGTGAGAAGGTTTTGGAATCTCTGCTGTAGTTCACTGTGGGCATGCAGCGTAGTTTTGGGGGTCACTGATGTCCATGTTTTCCTCTGTAAAACCTGCATGTGCTTTGTTTTGGCACTAATGTTTTCTTTACGACTTTGTGGTAGAAAGAAGTTTGTGCTCCAAATGACGTATTTATTTAAAAAAAATACCACAAGCTGGTAGCATCTGCTTAAAATTTTCAGTTAAAAAAGCGATGGCATGGAGTTCATCTTCCAGAGGAAAGTGTTTCTCTTAAGATGGTACAGTGATGACTTGATCTGACATTTGCATCCA
Organism: Chroicocephalus ridibundus; assembly: GCF_963924245.1. NCBI lineage: Eukaryota > Metazoa > Chordata > Aves > Charadriiformes > Laridae > Chroicocephalus > Chroicocephalus ridibundus. The sequence goes on from NC_086297.1 coordinate 4,838,656, forward strand.
GTTTGGGAGGTATTTTACTGAACAAAAACAGTGATTTTATTTTTTTTTCCAAGAAGATACACGCAGCATATCAGAAAGGGTGAGAAGGACTGTGTACTGTAGGAGAGGGGTTGTAACATGGAATCACTACTTTAGGTCACAAAAGAGAAGACTTAATGAAAGTTTAAATTGTTGCTGTTTAGTTATATTTCAACAGAAGAATCTGCAGAAGTGAGGCTTCCCTTGATGTGTTCTTTGCTATTTTATGGACTTGAGAAGATACAGCGAATGTGCTTGTGAAGGGTGTAGTCTAAACAGAGTTGCTGTCCCATAAACCAAGAACAGAGATTTAATTTGGAAGAATTTTACAGACGGTGTAAGAAAATACTTTGTACAAAATACAATTGACCGAAAGAATTCCCCGCCACAGTGTCAAATACTGTAGGAAGTTTAAAACAGCTAGACAACTCTGTGACCAGAATTGGCACTAGTGTTATGCCCTAATACGGTGGCAGCTGAGATGTGAACTCAGTCATGCAGGCTGACTGCGGTAATGCTGGGATGAATTTGCTTCTGTGCCTTTTGTTGTTGTCTCTTTTATTGAGATAATGCGCGTGGAAGTAGGTGTGCGTTCCTGTCGTGCGTTGGCAGCAGTTACCCCTAGAGAAAGGACACAGGTTTCGATAAATCACGAGTTTGTTCAGCAGAGCTGATGTTTGGGAAGCAGAATGCTTTTGGATTTGCCTTCGCGTGTAAAAATCATTGATTCCTATAAGACAGTTCTTTAGAGAAAAACTGAACGAATTCCCCTATTGATGGCAGGTGATCTCGGGGTACAGTTCAGGGGAACTGTACATCAGTACAGTTCTAGTGTTAAAGTTGTTAGCCTTTTGTTTATATGTTTGTAAACTTAGAAGATAATTGGCAGTGGTGTCTCTATTATTTTATAGAGAGCCTGGAATTTTTAAGAAGACTTTTTTAATTGACTGAATATGACTTTCGTGACATGCTTAGCTTTGAACTGTTGCCCAAAAACTGATGCAACTGGTAGTCTGAATTTCTGGGCTGGATTCTTATAGAATGGTGATGTCAGCTGTCATCACTCCGCTGTAGCTGAAGATAATCTAAGGCTTGTCTCCAGCATAGGAGAAACCAGGAGACTGTGTTAGTGGTGGGATGAAACGACTTAGTTCTGTTGGCTAGTTGTTGACGATGCCACTGTTTCCTTTATGTAGAAAAATTCCTGTCTCCAGCAGATCACAATTTGCAGTCCTGCAAGGACTGGTAGGAGCCGAGGCAGATGACAAACACATTCCTCCAAGGAAATCACAGTACATTGCCGGAGTATGTGGTGTCTATTTTTTCCCATCTCTCTCTCCCCCCTCAGCTCACACACATGCACAGACACACGCTCTCACAGAGAGAGGACACTCTGAGGTTGTCGGTAGGGACACGTGAAAACAGAACGAAAGAAAGCTTCTGTTGATGTCCTAGGCTTACGTCAGACTTTTGAACAAGGCCAATGTCTGTGGACTTCAGAAAAACGTAGTTGACTAGAGACACTAGGTGCTGTCTAATAGGGACTTTTTTTTTTTTTTTTTTTTTTTTACTTTTCTTTAGATGGGTGAGCTAATTGGGAAAACTTAGAATTACACATTTTGAAAAGGAAAGCTGAATATTCCCTAAAAGGTAAAGATAAGACCTGAAGTGCTCTGCCGTTCTGCACCTGTTGGGTCAGCTGCTGGATTTTTCCTTTGGGACCATCAGGAGTTTATAGAATCACAGAATAGTCTGGGTTGGAACAGATCTTTAAAGGTCATCTAGTCCAACCCCCAAAGTTGAGTTTGCAGTTCTTCAGGACTGTCCTCAGTGTGTTCATTTTAGAAATGCCTTGGGGTTTGGTTTTTTTTTTTTTGGTAGCAATTCTCTGTAGAATATGTAGGATCTGCATGAGACCTGCTAATGAACGTGAATCATTCCATGTTGGAAAAGGCCTGTTAGAATAGACAGCTACCTCTCCTTTGTCTTTTTCTGCAGGTGTTTGAGAACTTGATAACTGAGTGTCCAGAATGATTTTTGAGACTTTTGATTAATTTACTCTTAAATTGTATGTCAAAATTTTGTGGTTAGGAAGCATTAGTGAGTTGCAAGTTACACATGTAGTCTCTTTGGACTGATAATAGTTGGATAGGTCTTCAATAACTCAAAGATAGATTTGGACCGTATTCATCCTTTCTCTGTGTGGCTGTGCACGTATCCTGTTTGTTCTGCCTTGGGGAAGTGTTCTGCAAATCGATGCTTAAGTCGACAGAGCTCTGGGTTGATGTTTTAGTTTATGCAGCTGCATCAATCCTGTCTGGGTTACTGGAATGCATTTTAAATAGCTGCGAAGACCGTTGCTGTAAAGTTTCAGCTAGTGTAAAACAGAACATCTCAGTCTCTTGTGATGACACGTTATTTGGGACGCCTGCATTGGCCTTTGTCCGAATATATTTCGGTTCAGGATATGGCAGGGAAGAGAGTCCCAAGAAAGCTGGTTAATGTTTAAGGACGGCCGCCTCCGTGCTCAGGAGCGGTCCATTCCAATGAATAGGAAATAGGCAAAAATACCAGGATACCTGTGTGGATGAACAAGGAGCTCCTGGCCAAACTCAAACACAAAAAGGAAGCATACGGAGAGTGAAAATAAGGGTGGGTAACCTGGGAGGAATGGAGAGACCTTGTCCAAGCAGTCAGGGATGAAGTTAAGGAAGCTTAAGCCCAACTGGAATTGAGTCTGGCCAGGGATGTCAAAGACAACAAGAAGGGCTTTTTTTGGATAGCGGGTTCTAGAGATCACTGAAATATTGAAAAAAAGTTGTTGTGAAGAAAAAAAAGTTTTTATTCAATTTTTAGATTGATTTAGTGTATTTTTCCTATAGGTTCGGATTGCATTACAGTTAGACGATGGCTCCCGTTTACAAGACACATTTGTCTGTCAACAGACTTTGTGGGAACTTGTCAACCATTTTGCAAAGATCAGGTGAGTAATGCTGAGAGAAAATACTTGTTTGGATGTATCTCTGCATGACGGTAGTTACATTTGTTACAGTGATCCAGCTAAATCCTGCAGATTTGTAGAATTTGCATTTATTTGACGGTGTTGGTGTTCCTCTACAACACAGGTGTTTGCCTTTTCCTTGCTTTTTCAGATTTGACGCTCCATGGTTTCATTATTACTTTTTAGTCATGGCATAGCACTCCTGTTTCAGGGCATAAACTAGTAACAAACTGCTAAGGCTAGGAAGAAGCTATAACTGGATATATTGCCACGCCTGTCTTAACGCAGACTTGTTTGAAGTCAAGTTGCGGCCAGAGTTGAGATGGAGCCTCCATTATCTTGATCACCAGTATTTCTGTGCTGCAGTTCCATGTGGTGGAGTTTTGGTTTTTTTTCTTAAGCGAGTTGGCTATTGCTTTTGAGGCTTTGCTGTCATGCAAGTTCTTCAAGGAAGTCTGGAGCTCTCAGCGGGCTGATGTGGCATCTTCAAAAGACTGTTTAGATCCTGTTTAAATGGAAGAATTTCTGGTCCTCCGTTTGTTGAATATATACGTGGGTTAGAAATCTTATTAGAGTCCAGCCTACATTCAGTGCTTGCTTTTGTCGTTAGTTTTGACTTAAAAATACTGTATTGTTTTGAAATGTCAAACTAATAAACTTTTCTCTAAAGACAGTTCTTTTAATTTTGTCACGGCTTGGAAGATGAATCCTTGAAGCTGTGACAGCCATCCCATTCTGAACAGAATTTCCAAATTTTGGGTTTTTTTGTATTGTAGTTGGCTTTACCTTTCTCTTGATAATTTTTTTTTCAGATCCTGTATTTCTAGCTTGTTCTTTTTCTTACATTCCTCACCTTCTGCTAGTTGCTCCTTTGCATTTGAATCCCGTGCTCATCTGTACAGATACTGTGCTGTGGTATTGTGCAAACTGGAACTATTTTTATTAATTTCTCAAGCCAATTAAATACTCATCTAAAGAGGCAGTAGTGGGGGTGATGCTGCAGTAGCATTCAGATAAGCTCAACCTTTTAGGGTGCAGTTACAGGATGCAGAATGATGAATTGTCACCTGTTAGCTGAGCTGTAGTAATTGACTGGTTATGGGTATGTGTTAGTACTAGACTAACATGTACTAGCATAAATTACTTTAGTTAAAGTTTAAAGTTGCTTGTTCTACACTGCAGTTGAAATAGCCTGAGAAGCATGGTTCTGGGCTCGAATTGGCTGACGTTATCTCATTAAGTCAGGGTTGCACAGTTGAATTGTGTGACTGGAGTTGCTCTGGAGCTGTTTCCAGGGTAAGGAACTAATTCTTCCAGTCTCCCAATGATGTGCTGTTAATTTTCTGCTAGCTTAGCTCCCAGACTGGCCCGCAACAAGATCAAAGGGGTGACTAGTACTGGCCCAAGTGAGGTAGTTTGTATTGGGGGCATCTTCTGCGTAACAGTGGGGGATTGAACAGTTACTGCTCACTGCCTGCCCTCCTATCTAACTCCCCTCATACTGCTTATGCAGCTTTATGGAGAATGAGCTTAAGTAGCTAATACAGCTGAAAAATAGTATTTTCCCTACATTATCTTTCAGGTAGATAAGTTTCCTAACCCAATTAAGGGTTGTCTTCCATAGGTGGTTATGACAAGAAGTGTAGTATGTCTGGAAACGAGGATGCAAAAGGAGGATGCAGCAGATGGGTAGGAATGGCATAGGTCCGTTTTTCTACTCAACTTTTTGTATCATTGAACCGTAGTTTGAGGAAATGCTTGAGGCAGTCTAGTGACTCTGAAGTAATATCAATGAGTCTTACTTATCGTTCTCTTTTTATCTTTAATGGTCCGTAACCAGGTCTGCACTGTGGCATTTACCCTTAAGTCAAAAGGGACAGTCTTCATGTAAATGCTAGAGAGAAAAGAACCCTTTTTCTTTTGATCAAGGAAAGAGGTAGGCAAAAAAAGCCAGGTATCATTTTCCTGGGTGTTTTAAGGCCCCTCTTGTACCTTAGTACATACTTTGTGCCCTCTGGGAGGAGGAGAGTGCCTGTTGCAGTTTGGGAACTGGTAGACTGGTGAGGGTGGTAATTAACGCACAGTGGCAAATAGCCTTTGTGTCACTTTCTTGCACATTAGTTGGTTATTTCTTTGGTTTAAATTTTGAGCTTTTTATATAATTTTACTCCTTTGGAGTGGTTTTATTTGTTATGGGTTATTGTAATACTGATAGTTAATGTACATGCTGCTCTTTTTAAGATTTTAACTGCTACAGTGTGCTAAGCATTGTTAACTTCAGTTCATACGACACAGCTGTTCTCTTCTGCCCTCTGGAAGCTGTGCTCAGATGTTTGGATGGACTTTGCAAACTTTTGATTAAGTTCAACAAGCAGCAAAGATGCTGTGTGTGACAAAACGAGCTGGATCTATAGCCATCCATATAGATTTCATTGGCTGTGCTGCTTTTCATGGTGTATTGACTCAGTTGACTAACCAGTCAGCTAGTTGTTGACTTTTGCTGAATCCTTCCTTTGACTTTCCAACTGGAGACGTTTTCCTGGAATGCTCAGCTGCTCTAAGTGCGTGAGGGGAAGTATTCTAAATCCACTGGAATTTCCCCCGGGTTTCCAGCGTCCATCTTGGCTAATTGGGTCTGAAGAAGGTCTGGAAGCTATTGTAAGGCTGCTCCTCCTCTCAGCGTGCGGCAGTCCTTGCACAAGATGTTTACAGGCCCTGTCAGATCACTACATGAAGGAATCTAATCTGCTTGCCGTTCCCCTTCTGAAGAACAGCACATCAAAGAAATGACAGTGTGTTTGATGTGTGTGCTTGCCTCAGTGAATGCATGTAATGGATTAACAGCAGCTGGAGGAGGAGCCTGCTGGCTTCCAAGAGTTATACAAAAATAAGTCTCAGGGGGATCTTTCCTTGGAGTCTGTTCTGCAGAGACCGGTTGAGGGCACAGGCTTTGTATACCCTTTTAGCACAAGGCCTGGGAGAACTGTTGGTTTTCTGTCTCCCACTCTTGCCTGTCTGGCAGCTTCAGTAGCTTTATAGACTGTTTTACACAGAAGTGATTGCAGGCTGGACAACTGAAGACAGTTTTGACAATGACTATGACTCTTTGCTACTTTTGTGGTATCGCTCATTAAGTTCAGATATTTTCCATATATTTTTAGAAGGATCTTCAGTCCAAAGAGTTGTTTGGATTGAAGCGGAAAAGAGTTTTGGAAAGGTGAATGAAACTAGGTTGTGTAAGTCAAATTGACTTGCTCTCTTGTGGGTCTCTGGTGAGGACATGCATTCCATCGTGCCTCGGCTTCTCCCCTCCTAAATGGCGATCATTCACCTTTCCTGATAGACAGGCAACTTGAGGTTCAAACTTTTATTCCTCGGGGCTATTTTGTCTGCCTCTTCTGTGATCCTGTACTGCTTCCTCCATGTCTCAGCCATCCTTCAACTTTCGTGCACTTTTATTGAGGATTCCTGTAGGGATACAGCTGATCGTTATTGGAAGAAAAACCATTGAAAATAAGGTAGGGGTGACTAGCTCTCCTGGATTGTCTGGAAGAATCTGAGTGCGCGTAGCCTGCTCTGGTGTGCTAAAGGTAGTCTCTTAGGTGCTGTTTTGTTCCAGTCTTCCAATCAAGACAGGATTTTTTTCTGCCTGTCCTCGTCAAGCGTTGGCCTTTGGAACTTACTTGGTTGCTGCTGTGAAAACAGTGAGGGAGGTCGGAGCCTGGGTCTTGAATAACAAGATTTTGCTCATTCTGTATTGGGAACTGAATCTCTCGATTCCTGCAGAGCATTGTATATGGCTTTCTGTCCTTGACATAGAATAACTATTTGCAGAACTGCAAAGCGGTGTCAGATCTATTCTAGTGTTGTTTTGGTTGTTCATCTTGAGTTAGAAAGTTAACTGTGTTTCATAATCTGAAGCTTGAATGTAATAGTTTGGATGCTCTGGGTGTGTCTGTCGCTTTCTGCACATGGGATTTGGTGCGGTGGCTGGGAGAAGTATTCTGAAAGAATGGGACCTCAGGACTATACACCCCTTGTGATCTGCTGCAGCTGGTCTGGAAGTGGTTCTCAGCCCCTGACTTCCCTAAGCCAGACCTGACCCTCAGGACTGGTTTTACATGTCACTCTGTTTGGATTTGCTAACTCTAGCGAGTGGACTTCTCCATTTCATTATGACTCACCTTGTCCCATATCACCATGCTGTTGCATGCTTTATTTAGAAAGGCTTAAGTTTTAATCTTTACATCAAGACGGGAGATAGATTGCTACAATTAAACCAAACAGAAGTCGCAATTCTGGTCTGTGCTTAACAGGTTTACTTCCCCACATCCTCCAGCTGGAACTCTTTGACATGCTCTTGTGGATTACTCAAAGATTGAGTATCATAATTTTCACGGTGGCGCTCTCAATCCCGAGTGTACCAGCTATTTCACTAACATTTCATTTAACCTGAGGTTTGTATCTAAATGTAAATGTCCTTCATGAATTTTCCCAGAACTTAATGGCTATTTTCCTTCCATTTCTACTCTGTAAGCTGGTTGACTCCTTCCCATTCAGTTTGTTTTGTCGCTTTGTGCTGGGCTAAATAGATGGGTGTTAACATATTACGTAAGACGTTGATTGTGTATATATTCTTCTAAGCTGCTCATCTGTGACGTATTTTGGACATAATAGAAAGACTACATAAGATAATATTGGCAAAGCTGTTGTTAAGTAACTTGGAACATTATGGTGATACTTCAGATTATTGGAACTGATGCACTGAAAGTAGTAAGATGCATTTGGGCATGCACTCACTTCAGAATTAAGATGCTTGGTTGACTGAATGGATTTCGACTATTACTTAAGGGACCCTTTTCCTACATAAACCTTGGAGATAACTTTGTGTATGGTAATATTGCATCCCAAATTATGTATGTTTAAATTACATGATGCTGAAGGCAGAATGTTTTAAGTAGTGGAACTCTGCTCATTAAACTGCTTTCCAGGGAAAGTCAGAATGAACCCAGCCTTGATCACTGACGTCCTTTTCTTATAGTCATTCTGAGTTCCGTTCCCCGGGTATGATGCTCACAAAGTAAAGCACAAGATAGAGAACGAGTCCCTGAGGGTACAAGTGACAGGTGTAAGTGAATGCACTAGCTATGAGCAGTCTGAGTTCCTGCTTAAATTTTGTGGCACTTAGACACCAAGTTGATGAATGTTTTGCAAGTATATTTAGGAGACTGTGTGGCTATGACTGCTACTGCAGAATTACAAACAATGCAAAGAGATGATTGATGTAGAAATATCTTTCCAAAACTTCTAGTTTCCAGTAAAAAATACTGGATTTTTTTTTCAGGCTGCCAGGGTGCTGCAGGGTTTGGTTTTTCCTGTGAAGTTCACTGCAGAGACTAGAATCCAGTGACTGAAGAGGCAGTTAAGTGCGAGTGTTCACATAACCCTGTCAGTCAGTCATTTGCAAAGCTCCTCGTGAGTTCAGTAGTCAGCAGTGGCGTAACAGGGCTTAAAATGACAAGCTGTCTTCAGGGCCTATCTTCAACCTCTTTTGTCGGGGTCCTCGGGAGATGAGCAGGGGTGCGTTGCCGTACTGGGCTGTCAGGTGGATTTCGTTAGCTGATTTGCAGAGAGGTGGTTTCTTTTCAAGTCACCCAAGGTGATGGGTGATTGTTTCCTGGTGGGATGAGGCGTAGAGGAAAGCCATTTTTTCCCCTCAGAGACTGGACTCCAGAGAGCACTAAGATCAAGGGAGTTTGCCAAGAGGAAGAATTTCAGCTGTTCTGCTTTTGACAATAAAACAGCTGTCGCAGTGCAGATGGTACATACCAGCTCCTTACCAAGCGGAGTCCTGCTGCAACTGAAATGGCAGAGAGCTCAGGACAGAATGCGCTAACGAGCTACTGGAGTGATACGGAGCAGGAAAAATCTCATCAGTTCTCATTGTGTTGATGGGGAATATCCTGGGGCAACTTTCTCACCTTTTGTTTTGTAGTTTCCCCTGCTAAGTTGGGCTGAAACTTTTGAATCTAAAACTTCTGAAAAAAGCACTTGGCGAGAATTCAGCTAGTTATCTTTCCAAACCACCGCTATCTCAGCATGGACAGTGTCTCCTGGTCACCTTTTGCCATTGATGTGCTTGAGGGGGGAAGCAAACCATTCTGCTGAATTTCATGTTTTGCCAAGTTCTCAGCTGATTTCAGTTTGAGTTTTACTTTGACTCCTGAAGGGGAGACCAACATGAGGGTTTCTTCTGCTGTTGAATCTAGTTGTCTCACCGTTTTCAGTGCTTTAAGGAAATGTACTGGTTGATTCTTTAAGGCTTTTTATTTTTCTACAGGCATCTGAGGTTTCCTTGCTAAAAGTGTTAGTCTTTTGTTCCCCCCCCACCCACCAGCCCCATTAAGAGCACCCTGTTGTAGGGTTTTCCACATGTGCTCTCTTTGGAAGTTGCATGGTCTTGGATGGATGAGAACTGAGACTTTCTGGGACAGGCAGTGATTGTTTGATTGTTTTTTCCTTGTTCGTCTTCTGTGTTTGGTCAAGTGAATGTGTGATAAAGCTTCTCTTCTACCTGAATGCCTCAGAATTGCTTATCTAGAGGAAAATGGGGAGAGCAGCATCTTGTCAAGAGTAGCATCTTCCTGTTTTCTCACCTTCTCTATGCTAAGAGTCCTTCACTTATGTCTCCCTCTGCAGATAGCCTGTCAGCAGTTGTCATCATTGCTAATGTGTGTCCTGCCTCACTGAAATGCTCAAGTGCGGCTTGATCTGCACTTTGTCTGCTGTGGCAGCCTTTGCTTTGGCTTTGTTTTGTCCCTGGCCTCCAGAATCTGAAAGCTTCTGCAGTTTCTTTTTTTCTTTTTTTCTCTTTTTAATCTGTCTGATGCTAAGACAGGCAAATCCTCTGTCCTCAGATTATTTGCTTTAGAGCAGTATTTCATTCTATTTGTTGTCTGGGTACATGGAAAGAAACTGACCTGTCCCCAAGGAAAGTACCATCTAAACTGTAATAAACTGTTTAACCTTAGATAAGGGATTAAAAAGAGCAAGTATTATTAAGTCATGTTCTGAGGCACATGAAGAATGATGTGCTCATATTTATGTAGTAAGATTGACTAATTTGAGAATTAGCTGTAATTATTTCTCCTTTATTTTTAAACTTTCAGGGCTGTGTTTAAGGAAGAGTGAATGCACTGGAGCAGAGTCTTTACCTAATGTCTAATACTGACTCTGTGAACTGTGTAATGGTCGTTGCTGGAGGAACGTGGAGGACAGTTTTGCAAGCTAATTTCATTTTTTACTATTGCTCGACATTGTAGAACAGCCTGCCCACTCCAAAACCAGATGCTGCAGTATTTTGTTCTTTATTACAGGGAGTTTATGGAACAGCATGGTGAATTCTCTCCAGTCTGTATTTACATGCGAGATGAGGTAGGTCAGCAAAGTCTTCTTAACTGTCTCTTGTCCTGTCCCTAAAAAATAAGAAAAACTCAGCTCTGCTTTCCAACCTGGAAAGTGTTTCTTTTGAACTTTCTTGGGAGGGGAAGTAGAAAAATGTTGGTCTTTTCAAAGCATGACGTGTCTGTATGGAAAAAAGCTCTCTTGGAACGTAACCCTGGGCCGTTTAGACCTCTGAGCCCATAAAATGAGCTCAATGACCTGTTTGTGTTTTTCTTTCCAACTTCTTTTAAAGCTTGAGTCAAAACAGTGGTTTCATTTTAATAAATATTTGCTTTTCTCTGTGTTTTGATCTTTCGCTATTAATGTTTTGTTTAATATTTTGTATGTGCGTATTACGGAATTTGCTCTCCCTAGCTGTCCCCTTCACTTCCCACTGACCTCTGTGGACAGATCATCTTTATTCTGGAACGGGTCATTACAAGCAGATGGGAGGTGTATGTAATGAAATCGTCTGTCTTTCAGCTCTGAGATATTGCCTGTGATTTAACTTCTGACATAAAAATAATGCTTTGCTGAGATTGGATCCAATTTGGATGGATGTATGGGACGGAAATATAAGTAGGTTATCTTCCCGTGAGATAATTTAATAAGCAGTGAATTCGGTAAAGCAGTGCAGGTGAATACCAATGGGTTCAGGTCTCATTTCCAACAGCAGAAAAAGTGTGTTTTGAGCTGTTTCTGGTGCCGTGTTGTGTTTGCTTTGATACAGGCTTTTTTCTACAAAGAGCACTTTAAATGCTCTGGCAGGTAGGCAGTTGCCATAATTACTTTCCTCTGTTTTTGTTGCAGGTGTCAGGAAAAGATGCCCTAGAGAAGACAACACTGAAGTCACTTGGCCTGACTGGAGGCAGTGCCATCATCAGGTTGGGAGGAGCAAAGTTTGGGTTCTTTATTTTTCCTTTCCACTCCGGTGGTGAATTTGTTTTGTTTCAAATACCAAAAAAAAAAAAAACCACCCAAAACCCAAAAAACCATGAAAAAAGTTCAAAAAGACAAACATCGCGGCATTCAGTAATTATTGCATTTGCCTGTTTATCTGAAACTGCTGCCCAGATGTGCTTCCCACAGCTGCAGATGCTGGCACTGACCAGTCATATGCAGATTAAAGGGGCTTGTTTGCTTCTTTCTTTTTTTCTTTCCTTTTTTCCTGTGAGTGAAACAGACAATTCAAAGTTAAAAGCCTCCCTGAGAGGACAATCATCTACCACTTCATTCTTCCCTGCTTTGGATTTCAAGCATTAAACTCCCAATCCCTGCAGTGCCTCCTGCTGACTGTTTGGGAGGGTGAGGTGGGGGGCAAGGACAGCCTTGCTGTGATCTTCTAGCCAGTTCTTTGCAGTATATACAGAAAGCAGGAGTGATTAGAAGCTGTGCTTTACAACTGACTGCTGTTTTTCCCTGGAAGGCAGTTTTCTTCCTGCAGAGTGGGTAGTTCCTGTTCTGCTTTTTTTTGCACCAACTCCCGACCCCCCACCCCTAACTTCAGAGCAACTGGAGCTTGTTCTTTGTGAGTGTCTGGAAGAAGCAGATCATTAAATTAGGAGTATATTTGAGTCTAGCTGCTGTCTTTGTCACAGTCATGTTGAGAATGGGGAGGGCCGTACTGTTAGGATGAATGATTTTGCTTTTATTCCTTTTGGTGTCTTCTTTAAGAGTTGTCATGAAGAAATGCGGCTCATCTGGTCAGGAGGAAGCTGTGGGTGCCACGGTGCAGTGTAACGAGCTGCCAGTGAGGCCAGGCTCTATTGAAGGAGCAGTGGATGTGCCCCTACCTCAAGCAAACACATTCCCAAAGGACTTGGACCACAGGGATGTGGCCATGTCTTTAAACAGCTGCACAGACAAGCAAGACTCCATTAGAGAATCTCATGCCAGCTTGGAGGAGCTGTGGCCTTCCTCAGAGCCCGAGTCTACCCCATTTGTCCCTTTTTCTGGAGATGGGCAGCGGCTGGGGGACTCTTCTGTAGCTGCACCATCTCTTGGGTTAGATATGCCATCTTCAAAGCTGCCAACAACTTTTTCCAGCCCTGGAGGCCCTTCTAAGCCAAAGAAGTCTAAGAACAGCCAAGAACTGCAAAAGGAGCAAGAACAGGTAAGGGAATATTTGTTTGCAATGAGTGCTATTTTTATCCTGCCTTGCCCGAGGCCGAGCTTCTATGAGGAAAAAGATGTTTCCATACTTAATTAGGTGCCTTGGTGACATACAGTTCTGCCAAGAGTTCAGTAAGGAAGTACTGCATTTTGGACAGTTTACTATAGGGAATATGAAGGATGGGAATTTAAGAATTTCCTATCCAGAGGCAAGCAAAGCTTTGAACCTTGAGGTATCCTTGATGAATGGTTCTAACGGAGGCAACACAACTGCATTAAAAGCGCAGTCCCAGAAGAGCCTTAACCTCTGTGCTTCAAATCCCATGCAAGTTTCATTAACAAATGCCCGCTTTGTCACCTGAGCCCTGGGTACTTGCCCTTCTCTTAAAAATTGCTATCTGCTGGGCAGTTTTGCTAAAGATGAGCAGAGTTTGGTCAGACTTGTGTTTTATAATACTCTGAAGGTGTTTACTGCTTGTTGTGACTGACTTATCTCTCAGATGATGCAGAAGGTATAAGCTTGGTAGAGTTTTACATATGGAAAGGGATAACTTTTCTAGCTTGTTGTAGGATTGTCCTAGGAGCTGAAGTGGTCTTAATAGGTTTGTTGCAACTTGATGCCATGACTTCCAAGATCAGAGAAGATGGTCAGAGTTTCTAACTCTTAGGTTGTAAGGTGTCCTCAGATTTCTTGTCTGAGCCTTTCTGTGTAAGGTGGAACTCCATAGTAAAGCTATTGTAAAAGCAGTATCCCATGCTGGTAGTTGTTAAGATCTGCTTCCTCAGAGTTCCTTCTGCCTGTGGTCACTCTGACTTATAGTTTAACTCTTTTGGTGATACGTGTGGTAGAAAAGGAATTTTTAAGCTACAGTTGCATCTTACTTGCCAAGAGTTCGATATTTGAAAAAAAGAAAACCCAAACAGGTCTGGACTTCTTATCTTCCTTTCACTCTAGTCCCATCCCTTCTATGACTCTTAATTTTCTTAGTATTGCAGGTGAAGCAGAAACATTCCATCCTTCTCCTTCTCTATTTCTGCTTGCATTTACAAATCTTTTCTGTCTTGTTTTAAAATATTCTTCTTCTTAAATAAAGTCTAACTCTCTCTAACCCTTTTCCCAGAAAGACAAATTGCACATCTATCATCATTGTTGGTGTCTCTGAAGTAAAGCTATATTGGTTAAAATTAAAAATGCTTTAACCCATGTAGAGGCACCGGAACAGATGGCTCAAGAGTGCTGCGATGCCAACACAGGATGGCCTTTGAATGTTGTTAAGTATGCTTTCTGTAGGGCAGCTGTATGGAATTGAATGCCTTCAGCAAGGTTAGATATGTCTGGCAAGTAGCGTAAAATGAAGCACAGGAGGCACTAAATTCATAACTTACTCCACATTATCACGCATTGGGTGTTTCACATCCTGGATGCTCTGTGACCGGCTCTTTCCCTTGCCCCTTCACTGCATACATCATCACTAGGGCTGGCTTTAGCGTTCAGAGATCCCCTTCATTGTTTCCCGCTCTTTAGTTCTTCCTGGAGTTGGAGTTTTGTGTTTATCTCTAGTTGTGGTCCAGCCATGGGATTAAACAATGGAAAGCCATGAGCACAAAGAAAGGGTTCCTGATGAGGTTCAAAGGGAGCTCCATCCAGGAGGAATTTAGCAAGACTCTGTATGCTCTCGCGGTGATGTAGAGGTTCTGCCTTGGTTGACTTCTTTGTGGTTGCAGTCCATTCTTACCGAGTTTCTGAATTGTTTAGGAGCAGAAGCCAGACCCTGGAAGGACTCTGGAGTAGTTACAAACGTAGCAGAAAGAGGCCTTGCCAACCAGTGGTGAATATTTCAGTATATTAGACACATGTTTGGGTTCGTTTAATCAGTGTTATTTACCTTTTGGAACAGACCCTGAGCATGGAGCACTAAACAGTAGGTTGGTGATTTGTCCAGTCTTATGTGCCGCTTGCTTCAGTCGCATCCTCACCTGTGAGGGGTTTGGAAAGGAGGAGTTCCAATTGCGCCTGAAAAGGAGGGAAGGAAGAAGTGCGAGGGTTTGTGGTGGAATTCTTCACCAGTCTTGTTGTCCGTGCTTCTCTGTATGCTGGCTGGAGCGACAGAACTTGTTTTATCATTTTACTGGCTACAGCTTGATGTGAAGTTGTGCTGTTGGGCCCAGAGCTGAACAGCAGCGGCCGAAGGACTCTCACCATCCGGCATCCTTCTCAGAATTGCAGTCCAGTTCAAACCACTCGGCGGCACTTCTGGAGCCAGCCTCCCTCCCGGTTTGAGAGCAGCTTTGGAAGCAGCTGCAGATTCTGTTGGGGGGGTTCTGCCCTTGTGTTAAACAGCATGTGATTTTGACTGCTGCTTTCAAGCCCTTTGATCTCTGCTGCTTTTGCTGCTGATTGATTACATTTTGTTCCCTCCTCCATTCCTGCCATCCTCCGCTCTCCTTGCTCTCAGCAGCAGCAGCAGAGCAGGGCTAGCCACATGGCATCTGCTTTTTGTCCCTTTTCAGTCCTGAGGAAAAAACCCAAAACAAAACAAATTATTTTTAAACATCAAAGGTCCATTTTTGTAAAAGAATCTTCCCATTAATGCTTTGTCTGTGTGTGGTTTTTGAAGCTGAAGAGAGAGGCTGGATAAAATCTGTGCCGGCGTCCCTTCGTTTCTTGGGCTAAAGATGGTTTACAGACAGCTGCATGCTGACTTTGATGTCAGAACATTAATTATTAGAAGGTAACTTTACACCAGATTCCCCATGAGATTAGAGCTCCCTGAGGTGGTAGGGAGGAGGTGGGTCTCCAGGGAGAGCTCGCTGCTGGGGAAAGCACAATAGCCACTGCTTCACTTACAATGAAATAAGTTTTCCTCATCTTACCTGCTTGCTTAGGTCCAGGGCGGTGACCATAGAGTGAACCGTGTTCTGCCTGACACCTGGCTTTATCGCACAGACTGCAGTTGTGTAGACTGTCCAGTAGACACAATAGACATGAATAGGTGACTTCAGACTACTGGTGAGAAGTGCCTAACATCTCAGCTTTAGTGGTGCAAGTAGAGACTTTGAAGAGCAAGGGTGACAAACCGTGACACAGCATCTTTGGCTTCTGAAAGGTATCACTGATGGAAATGTGACAGCAAAATGCACAGCTTGCTTTCCTCCAGGGTTACGTAATGGAAGGCAGAAATTTCCATTTATTGTTAGCGGACATGGTTACTTTTTGTCACAGTTGTAGAAAAACACTAGGTTTGTGGTGGACTGGAAAGCAAGTTGGTGTACCTGGGAGCCTCCTCTTTGTAAATCACTGTGGGAAGGTGGTTTTCGGATTCTGTCTGCACTTTAGGATTGTTGGTGACACATTATGAGGGACTCTTTATGAGGGAGTGTAGCGATAGGACAAGGGGTAACCATTTTAAACTGGAAGAGGGGGAATTTAGATGAGATCTGAGGAAGAGATTCTTTGCTGTGAGGGAGGTGAGCCCCTGGCCCAGGCTGCCCAGAGAAGCTGTGGCTGCCCCGTCCCTGGAGGGGTTCAAGGCCAGGTTGGACGGGGCTTGGAGCAACCTGGTCTGTGGGAGGTGTCCCTGCCCAGGGCAATGGTAGGACTGGATGATCTTTAAAGTCCCTTCCAACCCAAACCATTCTATGATTCTATGATTAAAATAAGGCCGTATTGAGAGTACTCGGATTGAGAGATACCTAAGTGAGCAAACGGTACTGGATGAAGAGAGGAACAGGATGATGGCTGGACTCTGGGGAAGGAGAGAATTGGTAGACCAACAGGACTGGATACCTCTTTCTGAAGCGTGTTTCTTATGTCTGGAAGGGGGCGAGATGTATCGTTGATTCCAGGGGCTGTTAAATACATGGCAGAAGAGATACTATGATATTGTTATGATGCGGCAGTGTTTGCCTGCTCAGTGGCAAAGTGATGATGTCTTTTGGTTGCTAAGCAGTGCTTAGTAGACACCTTGTGCCGCCCCTCTCTGATCAGATCCCATTGCAGTTCTGGAATTGAGTCGCAGAAACTCTGAATCAAACCACCTGAATTATGTTTCACAAAAACTCACTCACTACAGCTCTCTCCAGAGGGCTCCACTCTGTTATTGGGGGTTAGATGAAAATTTAATGTTGGGGGATTCTTACTCTAATTGTCTATTTTTGCAGTCTTGTTAGACATGGACAGATCTGCTCCTTCTTCTGTACAGGAAAGTATGTTTCTTCATGTTAAGGTATTAGCTAAATAATGTGTCTTGGTTTGAACGTTAAGGTATTCAGCATTTGGTGTTGGCTGGGGAAACAGGTAACATTGCAGACTGAAGAGCTAAAAGGCAGCTGTGTGTCTGTGGAAGGCCAGTACAGGTATCCTGCAGAGAACCGAAGGGGGATATCTTGCCTGGATGCAAGTTGGGGGTCAAGAATAATGTGCCTTATGTCTGGGCAGTGGTGGATTTTGAATCGCAGCAGGTAGGTGGTTCTGGTGGGCTGGGGAGTGGCTCCTGGCTGCCTGTCTGCAGAACCTTGTTGGCAGCGGAGAGCCGTTCCTTTGAACGAAGATGTCTGGAAATCCATGCTTGAATGGCAGTTCGGATATCCAGTCGGGAGCAGGGAACACGCAGCGAGGAGGAGGGGTGAACACTTAGGACTGGGATATATGTCAGCCTTCTGCTGTCTCGTGGTTTCTGATGTCTTGGCTGAAGTTTTTAGCTAGTACCATGGTTCGGGCACTGACTGACGCTTTCCCTGTGGAATCCTGCTGCTGTTAGGATTAGGTAAAGTCCTTGCCAGAGCCAGTACTAAATGGTAAGTTTAGGACTTGCTAATGCAGAGATTGGAATTCTGTCCATTGTATCCCAGCACCCTTCGCAACATGCCGTAACATACTCCTGCTCAGTCTTTCGTATTCGGTTCTTTTTGGAAGAATTCTTTTTTCAGCACGTGTGTGTTT
Organism: Chroicocephalus ridibundus; assembly: GCF_963924245.1. Taxonomy (NCBI): domain Eukaryota; kingdom Metazoa; phylum Chordata; class Aves; order Charadriiformes; family Laridae; genus Chroicocephalus; species Chroicocephalus ridibundus. The sequence goes on from NC_086297.1 coordinate 4,856,172, forward strand.
GGAATGAAATGAAACTTAAGCCTGCTTGAGGAGATTGAGGCACACCTGATGACTGGGGAGGCCTGATTAATTCTCCTCTGGCCTCTGACACCATCTGAGGGTACCAGACCAGATGCTGGCAGTGGTTCGTGCCCTTGTACAGCAGCCCGGTTCCCGGAGGGTGTCTCTGCTCGCTTGGGATCGCTCCCCCAGTGTTGGGCATCCCCCCCCGTGCCCCGGGAAAGCTGCCATCAGCTCCTTCACCCGCTCGTTAGAGCTGACCCTGCTCAACTTTCTAAAAGTAGCCGAGGGTCCCACCCACACAACCTATCTCTTCTCATTTCTCAAATTACCCTTTAGTGCCCACAAGCAGAGTGAACATTGCCTTGTAATTTGTGTTGTCGCTTCTGACAATTGAGGGAGACTCCTGCTCCCAAGGGGCCTGCGCCTGGGGGAAGGGAGCATGGATGGAACAGATGGAGGGAGGACATTCGGGTATTAATGAGGATTGGAAAGAGTATATGGGGGAATAAGGGGAGAAGAAACGGGCATCAGGTTTGTTCACAGAGCTGTGTTTGGCTGGAAGCTTGCTCTAAAGAAAGGCTGTATTAACTGTCAAAGCTTTTGTTCTCATGGACTGCTTCCCCCCCTGCATCTCCTGAGGCCTGCAGTACGTTTGCTTTCAAGCGTTGTGTTTAAACATTTCTGTGATTTAAAAAGTCTGAATTGTTCCAAGAGCCAATAGGTGTGATGCCTCTTGTGGATTATATTCACATGCTGACACAGCTGCTACTTTTGATGCGAGGGATAGTAGCCGGTGTCTACCTTTTGTAAATTGGGAAGGGTACATAACGCTATTCTCCCTTCAGAGACGGTGAATGCTGTTTGTCTAATAAGATGGTGGGGTTGGGTTTTTGGTGGTGTTTTTTGTTTTCTGTTGGTTTTTGGCGGGGCGGGGGCGGGATGGACATTTTTTAATGACTGTAACCATAGTTAAAGACCAGGACACAGTTGTGGTGAAAGGCTTGCCATCGTGATAGCTGGCTGTGGGCTCTGGAGGCAAGGGGGCTGAGTGGCGGGGCTACCTGTGCATGCGAGAGGGGTCTCTTGGCTGCTTGACTGGCCTGTCCTCAGCAGCTGGGTGTAGGGAAAGGTGCCAGTATATGTATTAAGTACCTTTATTGCAGCCAGTGCATACAGTGAATCGCTCCCCTCGGCTCTGTCTGCTTGCCTGCAGCAAAGGCCGATTTCAGTGCTAAGTTCTTTGTAAGTGCAAAACAAAAGGATTTTCACTGTCTAAGGGAAGTTTCTGCACACCAGAAGCCAGGTTAAAAATTTGAGACATGTACAATGAAACCCTGCGGTGGCTCAGTTCAGTGAACTCAACAGGTCAAAAAATACCCCAAAACAAAGGATTCCTCTCTAGAGTAAGAAGAGATGGAGTGAGCTCTGTCTGGGAGCTAGTGCTGTTGGTTCTGTGGCAAGAGAACGTGAAGTGAACAGAAGATACGATGCGAGCCAGGAGTGCATGGAAGATGAAAAACTTAAAAGGGCAGTTTATAGTCTGTCGTATGAAGAATAGCGCCTGTGTAAGTTGTATGCTGCTGTAGAATGGTCAGGAAGTGATTATGCACAGAGAGAGGTCTGGGGTAGAGCAGAGAGAGGTAGGTTATGGTTTTGGGATAGGAATAATTTCTGAGTACTTGTAACAAGATTGTAACTGGCTGGAAGTATGGTTCAGCTGCAAAATATCATTGTATTGTAAGTGAAGAGATTCCACAGGCACTCCCTGGAAAGGAGTCATCTCTCCTTACGTTAGATGACTGCTGAGGTTATTACCCTGGGCTTCCTACGCGGAGAGCGGAGAGCAGCTCGCTGCTGGGGTGTGACTCATCTGACAGTCCAGATTCCTACTGCACCTTGGGAGAAATTGTGCCCTGAGCTCTATCAGCTATAAAAAATGACAACACTGACCACCTCTGTATTGTTAGTCTGGTCTTAGCGACACGAATTCCACACTAGTGATTGTATTTCAGTTTGCAAATACTGTCCTCTTACTTTTTTCAGGAACCTTACAGCATAAGCAAAGCAATGCAGTTAAGACTAATCGAAGTTCATTTTTATTCTCTAGCTTGTAGAACGAGAGACACTTGTATGTCACCTAGACCTACTAGAACCTCTTCCTGCTGGCCCCGAAGAGCTTCCTGATGAGTTTTTTGAAGTCACGGTGGATGATGTACGGAAACGTTTGGCTCAGCTACAGAGCGAGAGGCAAGTTCCCTTTCTGCTGGCGACTGAAGTTGCTCCATATCCTTTTGTTGAGCAAAGTGGCACTATGCACCTATAGCTGGCTGTGATCTCTGGGTAGAGGGTTGTAGATAAGTTACTGCGTGTGGAATTAATGATCAGCACTGAAAGTCTCTACCCTTTATGCCATTTGAATTCAAGGGCTGTGTCATGTCTCTCTGACAGAACCTGTGTTTTTATGTGAATCATTTGAGCATTTGTGCATGGGGTCGTGGTTTCACGGGGATGTTGAAAATTTCATCGTGAAGTGTCTGTGATGCCTGTGTGGGGATAGGTTTATCTGAGAACCGTAAGCTAATCAGGGATGGGCCCTCGCTGAGAAAGGATTAAGAGAAAGATTCCTTGCCATATTCTGCATTTCAGGGAGTCATTCAAAGCCACTTAACACCCCACCTCTTTTTCTTTTTTTCCTTCTCCCTTCTTCTGAAAGAGAAGGCACTGCCTTTGTAAGTAGGTGTGCTCTTACTTCCTAGAGGCCCAAAGCAGTGGTGAGCTTCTGCTGTCTGTTTTGGTCTGACTTCACTTTAACTATTAGGAATTAAATGGATGGAATTTGTAACTTGTGATGGACACAATGATCCAGCTTCATAAGAGTAACTCCCCCTGACTTCAGTAGTAGATAGTAGTATTTTCAACCAGTGAGAAACGCCTTGTATTTTAAGTAAGAGAATTAACCTTTTATTAGACATCATCAGAAGAGACTGGCTATGAGACAGACGGAAATTTCCCAGATGGAAATAAAGCAAACTCAAACTTAGCCACAAATCAAGACATGAGAATATTTGGAACACGCACAAAGAGGAGGAAGAAGGATAGGAAGCTGGACTAACTATGCATCTCCTTGTTCAAGTAGCTTGCTGTCAAATATTCATGATTTTGCTGTACTTTTATTCTAGTTCTGAACTAAGAACTCAGATTAAGATAAACTGGCCTCTTCATTGCACCAGCATTGTGTTGTCTATATATTCCTTAAAGAAATTAATCTCATGAATGTATTCAGTTTCAAGTGGATCATAACGTTCCTTTACACACTACAAGCAGTCTCTGAGGCCGTGGGACAGCCTACTTTACACGGGAACCAAGTCTGAGTCGGACTTTTTACTTAGAGCTGATTTTTTTTCCCCACAGGCCACTGTGGGGAAAAATCCACATGAGTACACAGATTGGCCTGAAAATTGCTCTGCTGCTTGTGGGCCTGGAGTATTTAGTGGTACAAATGTAGGATCGTTTGGTTGGGGGTTACTGGAATACAGCCCCCTCAAAAAAAGACCTAATTTCCAAATTTGCTGATGCTTGTAATCCCTTTTCCCCTCACAGCCAGGGATAAAAATAAAGGCAAGTTACACATGAAACTGATACCATTTGGTTTCTGATCTCAGCTGGCGAATCTTAACAAAACCTAGCTGCATACGATGCAATATTTTAAATGCAATTAGAATTTAATTCTGACTTCATGAAGAGCTGAGAATTGGTATGAATTGGCAATTGGTACGTTCATTTCTTGTGCCAGCTTCAGTAGCTCTTCTTCCTCCCTGGAGTAATCATGTCCAACTTTAGTCTCTTGATTTATTGAATAAATAAGTCCATCTCTTCTTGAGTAGTCTAAGGAAGCATTCCCCTGTTCTTCTTAGTATCTTTTCTGGCATCTGCTGTAGTGAACTTATTTTTAAACTTATACAAGAAAAGTAATTTTGTACAGTATTGTTGCTGGTGCTCAGTTGTTCCATAAATAAGATTTTGGGCTAGGAACCACAGGAGGGGGGCAAAATGCTGTGAGGGATACACAGAACAGTTGAACAATTCTCAGCAGCCCTGCTTGGACATTTTGCTTTCTTAATAAAATAAAAATACATCTTAAAATTACAGAAGTGACAGCTTGTCGTCTTCCCATGTGTCTAGGAAACGCCTGGAAGAAGCTCCACTGATGACAAAATCTTTGAGGGAAGCTCAGCTGAAGGAAAAGTTGGAGCGTTACCCAAAGGTAGCCTTTGTTCTTTTTCCAGTCCCTCTGGCTAGTCCAGACTTGGGGGTTGAGTAACTTCGGGAATCAATTGTGATCAACAGGATCTTGAGCTACTTACAGGAAGACTTGGCAAATTCCTGTCGCTGTTAATTGTTTGTGGGACTTGCATAACAGTTGTACCATGTAAAATCAGCTGGCCTGTAACGATATGGTTGAGTAGTGGGCAGTATAGCTCCTTTTATTTTGTTCCAGATGTTTCAGACTCTCTGTGTAGTGCACACGTCAGTCTGTATGACCTGAGCTTTCCTATCTGCCTTGCCTTTGTAGACTCTTACATTTTCATAGTATCTCATTACAAGTTAAATGATAAGATGTTACAGGTTGGAGATATCTTACTCGGTAAATATGATCCTAATGCAGTTTTTGTCTGTGGTGATTTATTGCGGGAAAAAATAAGAGATTAAGTTCCCAAGTTAAGTGCTTTCTGACCAATGCTGGAAATAGAATGGTTACTTCAGACCTATGGCGGGGCGATTCCTGCTGCTATGACTTCTACTTTCTGTGTGCCTCACTAAGCACAGGGAGCTTCTACTCTCTGAGTAAGGGCTGTGCACTGCACACCATACTGTTTTTATAGGTCAGCTCTCTTACAGCATTTGAAAGCCAGACAGCCCGTGTTCTCTGAGGAGCTGCACAGTAATTGTTAGCCAGTATGCTTTTCTACCCCTGTAGAGTAAATACCTCAAATATCCCCATTTAAAAATACCAACTTGCTCACAAATTCTAAGCCAAGGACAGGTGTTACAGAACAGCCATAAAGAATTGACCTAACGTGCTTTACCTCTGACTTAGGTGGTGTTGAGAGTTCGTTTTCCAGACCGTTATGTTCTACAGGGGTTCTTCCATCCTAGTGAAACTGGTAAGAGCAATCTCCACTTCACTCTGTGTAGCTGCAGCTAACCTCTGTCATCATTGATTAGTTGCGTGACAAAAGAGAGTGGCAGAATGGCTCTGGACAGATCATTCTGCTGTCCAGGGAAGTAACAGTAAAAAAAGCAGCAGTAGTGAGTTACACTGTCCTTATAGGGCCGCTGAAGTGGATGAGAAAAGGGTCTGGGGGAATTTATTTCCAGAAATTCTGAATGGAGACTGTCAGGCTGCTCGATGGCAAAATACATCTGCTCAGGAAACTGTCCCACTTGATATCGCATTGTTTGTGTCCAAATGGTATGTTACTGAGATGAGTTTGGACAATTCCTCTATGTTAAAGCTTAAAAAGTTTTGGGGAAAACCAACACCCCCCCATCCCCCAATCCAAAACAAAACAAAAAAAATAGGAAGAAAAAAAAGAAGCTGTAATAAGAATAAAAGGGGATGAACCTTTCTGCCTCCGTCAGTTCACAAAAGGCGGTCAGACCATACACCAAGTAGCTCTTACTGTTGTTAATTGAGATCCTCTTATTCTCAGCTGGCAGTGATGGTTACCCGTGCAATTTTTTAGATACTTTCGTATGGAATAAGAACTAATAACTAGTTACCAGAGTCTCACCTGGCTGGTCTTTGGACATCTTGCAGCTGCTGTTGGATTTTCTAGGAAGAACTTCACTGGCATCCTTAGATTTTGCTAAGGGACCAGCATGTCTAAGTGTGTTTTGGTTTGTGGGGTTTTTTTTGTGTTTTGGTTTGGTTTGGTTTTCCTTTTTTCTCCAAGATATCAGTAATAGTAACAGTGCTCTTTTGAGGAAAAGGCATTCTACAGACACTGTAGGAGGGCAGTTCTGCTGGTACAAGTTAGCCTTTTTGCCCAGCATCTGAAGAAACAACTGTAATTCAGCATCCCTTTCTCTTCTTTTTTCACAGTTGGCGTTTTGAGAGACTTTGTGAGAAGCCACCTTGCAGATGCAGACTTGCCCTTTTACTTGTGTGAGTGTGCTGTTGGTAATATTTGGCCTTACTTTACAAAGCCTGTTCCTAGCTGTGGTGCATATGGGATCTTGTGATGCCCTGAGGTATGACCTGGGGAGGAATTCCTTCCCTAAATATGCCTCAGAGCGCAAAGGAGGTGTGACCTGCTCGCTTAGCCACATCATGCTTCTGCCTCATAAGAAGCCTGTGTGGGCAGTGTGAATGTGTCACTCCTTTAAAGATCAGTAATCCCTCCCATATCTGCTGTATTTATTGTTTTGGTTGCTGGGTGGTCCTGTTTTGTAACTTGTTTTTTAACTTCAGTTATTGCACCTCCCAGAATCATCTTGAACGATGAAAGTTTGACACTCTTTGAGGTAAGGACTCACATGTGTGCTCTGTGATTCTCTCTGACTTGCTGCTCCCCTTCACCCTGCCATGTGCGTTAGTTGCTTTTAAAAGAAGCAGTATGATGCTGTGATCCCTGTAGACTTCTGCTTAGCCAAGACTAATGGCACCAGGTGTTTTGGAGCACAAGCTCTTCACCAGAAGAGGTCCACCTTGTGCAACAATATGCACTGGTGTATTGTCGCAGGGCTGGGGGGGGGTCGCATTGTTGCATCTGTACACTCAGTGCCTTACAGAATCTGAGCTGTATTTAACCTCAAAACATTATTGCGAGAGCTGAGCTAACGCGAGTGAGCTGTATCTGTAGCTGGGGTAGTATAGTAGGAGATGTGACACTGGATTTGGATAGGTAACTGTTTTCAATTTCTACGGCAGGAGCTAGAGGCCATAGTGGACAAAAATCTGACCTTTCTGATAATCACTATGTGAGAATTTATTTTCAGCCAATTTATACATTGAAGAATATGTAATCTCTATGTGTAACTTTGCTCAAAGGCTGAAATTTATTTTTTTTTTTCAAATACAGATTCCTGGAGATTTTTTTGCAAGCATCAGTTAAGGTGGTCTTGAAGTATCTGGGCCTGAGACTTTTGGCTGTGTAAATCACTCACGTATTAAGAGACTGATCGAGTGACTTTGCCCCAAACTCACCATGTTTAAAATGTGCTGTCATTCAGGGAGAGGGATAGAGAAAGGCACCTTTCAGGCAGTGTGGTGAATTAGGTAGGGATTAGCATGCCTCTGAAGTTGTTTGTAATGGAGCTTTCCAAATTCCACAGCTTCCTGAGCAGGCCATGTGGAAAAGGTACACGTGCAGCTGCTTTTGGACTATTGAACGTTCAGGGAAGCAAACTGTGGATCTCGGTGTTCACAGCGGGAAGTCTCTCCCCTTCCTAATGCCCTGTTAAGAATTTTTTTGCTGAAATTTGAAGTTTTGGGAGTGGTTTTGTTGATGTTGGAGTTCCTAGTATTGTCACCACACCTGTGACAGGTTTAGCTTCCTTGGGAGCTCTGAGCCTCTTGGGGATGGTGGCCTGTTTGGTTCTGTGCTTCAGGAATTGTGTGTGGCAGCTCTTGGTCTCCACCCGGCTTCGGAGCCCGCAGCCGCTCTGTCTCTGCCAGCCTCCTGCTCTGCACCGGGCCACGGCCTCTGCTCCGACCTGCTGAGAGTCTCTCTTAATATGTAGAAACCATCTCGGGAAGCTTCTGAACTGAAAATCATTGCTAGCTAGTAGTGTCAGGGGAAAGTATCACAAAGAAGCAAAGAGCAAGGATGTTCTTCTCTGTGCATCAGTTTTTTTTTATTCACTGTTAGGGACAGGGTACTGGCTGGACTGAATGGACTTTTGGTCTGCATCCAGTTGTTCTTCTATCCTTGTGTATTGCTGGGGGTGGACTGACCCTGGTGGAACGTGTCCAGAGAAGGGCCCCGAGGATGATCAGAGGGCTGGAGCGCCTCTCCTGTGAGGACAGACTGAGAGAGTTGGGGTTGTTCAGTCTGGAGAAAAGAAGGCTCCGAGGAGACCTTCTGGTGGCCTACCAGTATCTTAACGGGGCCTCCAAGAAAGCTGGGGAGGGACTTTTAAGGATGTCGGGTAATGGTAGGACTAGAGGGAATGGATTAAAACTAGAGATGGGTCGATTCAGACTGGACGTTGGGAAGAAGTTCTTCGCCATGAGGGTGGTGAGACACTGGCACAGGTTGCCCAGAGAGGTGGTGGAAGCCCCATCCCTGGAGGGGTTCAAGGCCAGGCTGGACGGGGCTCTGAGCAACCTGATCTAGTGGGAGGTGTCCCTGCCCAGGGCAGGGGGGTCAGAACTAGATGATCTTTAAGGTCCCTTCCAAACCTGACAATTCTATGATTCTATGACCAGGCGACCTTACCTGACCTAACAGAAATTCCTGTGTTGGTACAACTGCCCTATAGATGGCATGATAATGGACTAATACACATGAAACAGTACACAAAAATTCATATATAGCACAGGATTTAAACTGGTATATATGACTTATTTCTTTGAATATCCTGGAATAATTAAGCCTTTGTAACTTTACTGCCTGTTACATTTTAGGTTGTTTTTTTTGGTTTTTTTTTTTGTTTGTTTTTTTTTTTTTTAGCTTTATGATTTCATTAATGGAACTATTTTGTATATAATTCTTCCAATTTTAAGGAAAAAAAAATACAGACTGTATGAGCCTTAGAGCCCTGGGGCAAACAGCTGATAATTTCAGTGGAATTTGTTAGATTTTCTTTTGCTATGTGACATCCTATGTGGCACTTCACGTCTGTGAAAAAAAGATGCAGACTATGTGCAGCTTGTTTATGAGATGATGTGTTCCATACAGGACAAGTGATGATGTGACACATAAAAGTAATGGAAAATGAGTATGTGGAACAGTAAGGGCACTAACTAGGTGGCCTGTAGAAGTTTGGTTTTTTTTGCATACTAATTTTTACTATTTCTTAAGACACTTCTGCTGAAAACCCTAAGGTGGATGTAACTTTCACTGAGTAATTTAGACAGTGGTTGCGTAGCTGCTGAGTCAGATGAAGAGACTGCTGCCGCAGTTACTGTCATGTCTGTTCCCTGGGCTGCTGTGTATTCCGTTCTAGATGAGTTGGATAAATATAAATAATTTAAATAATGGACATTTGCAGGCTCTTGACTGAAGTGGATTTAGAGTCTCATAACGTGCAAATCCAAGTGGTTGTTGGTATGGGTGGTAGCGATGGGCTGAAGGAGGAGCCCTGCTCAGGGGTGTGGTTTTAGCTGGAAAGGGGATGTGTGTCTGCAGCGTGGTGACAGCAAAGGTTTTGCTCACATACGCTGCTCATGCTCTACAAGAGTTTGCTGATGCAGTTATGCCAATGAACCCAAGCAAACTTTTTCTGCAGGAGACCTTGCTAAAGTTCACGGTCAGTTTAAAGAACTCACTTTCGAATTTTGTATTTTTTCTCCTTCTGCTGTTGAGTATATCAACTTTGCAAAATTTGTACTTGCAGCGTATCTTGTCCCCATAGCCCATCTGGTGCAGAAACCTCAGACGGTTGGACGTGTGTATGCAGCTATAGGTATTTAACTTTCTAGATTTTTTTACCATGCACATTCAATGTGACATTTCACAATGCTATCGTTTTCAGAAGTTTATCTGCAGAATTAGGAAAGCCCATCCAGTTCATCACAGTTGACTTGGAAAAATGAGTTGATGGTGAAAGGAGCAGGCCAGAGCATTTCTGTAATCAAGTGTTTTTTCTTTAAAAAAAAAGATAATTTTTTTAAATTCAAATTATATTCAGGGAGGCTTTAGCCTTGACTACAGGGCCCTAGGGCATTGGAAATGAGTGACTTGACCCAAATGCTTGAGGCTGGCAACGCTAATGAGGTGAGCGAGTAGAGGCTCGGCAATAAGGGAAGACACGTGTCACTGGATTGTCAAGAAACAGCAACAGAATTGATTTGTTTGAGGAGCCAAGAAATTCTCGTAAGTTCGGGGTGAGAAGGGTGAAGGCTGCAAGGGGCTGAGGCAACTTGGAAGGACAGAACGGGGTGAAGAGAGGGAGCAGAAAGAAATGCGTCTCTGGACGGGGCTGGGCTCCACTGTTTGGAGTTGTGGGTTTTGGAGCAGTGGCTTCTGCGCGGCCCGGAGCGTGTGCTGGGGAAGGGCAGACAAAGCCTGGACATTAAAGCCTTGAAGTTGCTTGGTGCAGCTGGGCGTAAAATGGCTGTTACGTAAAACGTGTCTGGGGATGGGAAGAGCTGCGATTAGTGCCAGTGGCCATGTAGCCTCTGTCCCTTGCCTGGGGCCCTTCAGCCCTTTCAGGACACAGTCTGTTATGGCAGGAATGATTCTGTGTGTTTATAAACATTTTATTTGGATGAAGCATCAAACAGGAAAAAACAATTCCTGCCGAGAGCTTGTCATACCATTCTGGTTACCCGTACTGCGTGTCAGAGACCACAGAACTCACCGGGATGGTGCCTTATTCCAGTTCCAGTCGGCTGATTCTGGGTGAAGCTTTGCTCCCCATTACCAATATAAATCCGTTTTCATCTTTGACTTTTGCCTTGAGTCAGCGAAGGCCCCGTGCCATAATGTCTTCTGCTTGGGCAGGCTTTCCCTTCTGCTGCAGATCTGAGCACTTGGCAGGGGCTGAAGGGGGCTTTCTTCTCCAGGAAGAAACGGGCACGGAAGTCGCTCTGGCTTTCGTGTCCCTGGCAACTGTGTTATTGTTGGATGCCCTTTTTATAGGCGGCTGTTACTGATCGGGCTGCTCTGCCCGAGCCTCGGTGCTCAGTAAAAATGATGCCGGCCCAGAGCAGGAGCAGGAGAGGTGGTAACTCTGGTGCTGGGCCAGTGGGGCAGCGCTGGGGACAGGACTTGCTCTCCAGTGTTACCTTCCAAACTACGAAGTCTTCATTCTGGGAAGAAGTTGGTGCGGGTCAGTGTCCACACTCGCCGCAAAGCCGGCTGCGGTGCTGGTCCTGCACTGGACGGCGTGGGATCCGCGTGGGTGGGTCAGGAGAAGACTTTGCCCCTTTCAGGCATCACGTGGTCTGTCAAAGGGAAACTTTTTATACTTTAGTCAGAGCTCCCTGTCCGTTCCCATCCTCTAGAAGGAAAGAGATGAAAAGACAGAGCTGCTCTGTAAAGATAGAAGGCATCAGGTTAAGGTATTTTGTAAAATGTGTGGCTTTCGGGCTGGGGGAAGAGGAGCCTTTTATGCTGAGGTGCCCTTGCAGTACTCAGCATCTCCATAGTGGGAGAGCTTGTTTTGGAATAACGCTGTGTTTTGGTAGGATGCAAACTTGAATGAAGTGCTATGGAGCATGTGGTTCTTCCCAACATCATAGGGAAAAGGGAGCATGAGTAAAGTAATGTAACAGCTAATTTCTTAAGCTTTTTTGTGGTATCTTTTTTTTTTTTTTTTGAAAATCTGTGAAAGGTTGAGGAGGGATGTTGCCTTATCAGTAGTACATCTCTTCACACTGTCAGGTCATATCGTGTAACTGCCAGAATTCACAGCTTTCAAGCTTTCGCTCCCGGTGCTCGGTGTCAGTAGTGTTAGCAATAGCCTGCTGGAATGCTTTCTGCCTGATGTTGTTCCCTTGCAAAGATGCCTGCACATAACCTGACACTTGATTTTAATGGGATATTTCTTAGATGACTAGAAAACCTATGTTTCTGTTCAAAACAGGTCTTCCAAAACAGGTACTACCATGTTGGATCTGGTCATTCTGGATTTTTTCAATGTTTAACTTTTTTATTATCAGGCTGTTCACTCTTTCATACGCATCTCACTCGAGCAGAAGACAACATACGAAAATAGAGGTAGAAGGTAGGTGCTTCGTAGAACACCTCTGGAGTGTATATTCATTTCAGGAATAAAGTGACTTTCAGGGGAGGCAAAAGCAATCATAATTAGATTTCAGTGCAGTCTTCCTTATCTCAGCAATAACTGTGACCTATGATTGAAATTATATGAGCCTTAGAATTCCTAACTTTCAAACATGAGATTTTGTCTAATTGCTCCGTTCCATAAATGCTTTTCCATTTTTTAAATGCATTTTATTCTCCTTTTGCTCTCAGGGACGACTTAGATTCTTGTTCCCCAAATACGGTGCTTAAACTCTCGAGAAACAGAAAATGAGAAACAGTTAAGAAAAACAGAGTAAAGGAATACAGGTTGATTTACAGCTTCTGCACAGTCCATTCTTGGTTTTCTATGTTGTCTCGTGTCTTCTTAAAATACATGACACACTCATGTCTAAATGTAGTGGACTGTTATTACTTTTAAGCAGGACTGTGGCAGAGAAGCATCCAATTATTTATTCCCTCCAGTTTAGTCATAGGCTACTTAATTGCCTTCTGTTTTCTCCTTTACTTTGAGACATGTCTTGGTACATAGAGAATGCTAGCAACACCCTCCAAGGATATGGGAATTCTCTTGATGAACTTCAAAAGGATTTTCTAGAAACTCGGGGTCTTTGCTGGGGCTGGCAGAGGCAGAGCCTGCTTGAGCCCAAGCACAGGCTGTTCTGGACATTGACCATTGCCAGCCTGAACGCTTCAGGAACCTGTTGTGGACACTGCATGGTTTCTGATGGTATCACAACCCCACCCTCCGCTAGGACAGAGCTGCTGCTTCTGTGACACGGCTGGGAGCTGGTTCTTTGGGATTGCTTGTCCAATGTCAGACATGAGTCATGGAGTTGCACCTAGCTTTCCCAGGTCTGACGTTAGCAGTAGGTTATCCTCACTCTGTAGGCTGCCTTGGTGCTGTCTGTAAGAGCGGATGGTGTCTGAGGCAGTAATGTGAGCACATTTGAGCATTCAGACATTTATGAATGACTGAAATTTGTGCTGAAGCCAATGACAGGAGTCACTGCAGATGGTGGAGTACCATGTTATCAACACTTCTGCTCTCTCTCCACCCTCTCACTCCATTCAAGCTGATAAGACTGGAACCACAGTCATTAAATCTGATTGCTTACAATGAAGGGAGAACCTTTAGGCTGCAAGCAAAACTGGGGAAAAAGACAAATATTGTCAACTTATTTGCCAAGATACTTGGGCTGAAAGAACTGTCTGAAGTGAATTCTCCCAAAATATGTGTGTATTTACAGTATAGTGAGCACACAGATTGGCAGCAACGTGGAGTTTTTGGAACCCATAAAGACTTCAAGGCATTGCTTTGATTTTTTGTTATTGCTGTTTTTGCTGGCTGCCTTATCCTCATGTCCCTTGAAGTGTTTTATAATGTTCTGCTCTCCAGAACTGATCAACTGCAGGCTTCCTTGTTGTAGCACTTGGCTTTGGGTTCCTTATAGCTCTAGTTGCTTGTTTGTTTTCTCTAGGCTAGCTGAGCTTTTCAGAGTTGCTTCTTCCCTTCTTTCTCCTCCCAGAAACAGAGGCTTGTGTAGTGCATATCTGGGGTGTGTTAGTGGAAAAAAAAATCATTGATTGCTGATTTAATACTAGGAAAGAGTTAGCAGAAGGTAAGAATACCAGCCACTGGAAAAGTCAAGGCAGTGAAGAGGGCAGGAGGCCGCCATCCATCTTCAGAGGAGCTAAAGGAATCCACAGGCTTCCACATAAATATTTAGATTTTCTAATCAGATCTTAGAGTGCACCGAGTGTTTCCTCTGGCGTGTACTGTGGGGCAGAAATCCAGAGGAGCTGTTTGTTCCTTCCTTTGCCTTTGGTTCTGTTTCCATATCCTATTTGTTAATGCTAGTTCGGGCAGTACGTCTGGCATGCTTGTTCAGTGAAGCCGACTACGAATTGAGCAGTGTGAAGCCTTCTCTGCTTTTGGCAAGAGTCTGGATGCAATTTCAGAAAAAATTACTTCATCAGAGTCAGTCCGTCGGAGCTATTTCCAGTGGCAGGCCCTGCGGTTATTCCACTCACTAGCAAAGAAAATTGCAATTAATAGTGAAATTCATCCAGCCTGGAGGATGGCATTCACCTTCCCGTATGAATTCTTAGCCCTTTATTTGTCCATTCAGGGTTTTCTCATCCGACTAGGTTTGGGTAGCCAGCTCGCCTCCTGTTTGCCTTGCGAGGTCTGTTACCCGTGCTCGCAAAGGCTGTCCGTACTTGCTGCCTAAGCTGTCCTCGAGTAAGACTCATCCCCTCAGTCCGGATGAGGGACGTCCTTGTACATTTGAGTTTAGAGTGGAAATCCTGCCAAAAATGTTCTCTCTTCTTCTGTCAGTTTTGGAGGCCAGATCTTTCTTATCTCAGCTCAAGGGCTCAATGAACGCCTTTATACCTGAATTCCTTTTTAAGTAGCCTTTTGAAAATAGTGCTTTCAAATCTTATCTTTGCCTTATGAATTTTAAAGGTCCCCCGCTCTAGCTGGGTTAGACCTCCTCTGAATTGGCTGCAGAATATCCATCTTTTTTGGCAGTTGCAGTCCACATTGAGCAGCTTTGTTCTCAGATTATAAACACGAACCACTTAGTCAGTTTGCCCCTTTCACCATGACTGTAGTGTTTATTTCTGTTTCAGCGATGCTTTGCAGTCTTGCTGGAGAAGCTTTTGATCCACCGGCTTTCCGGTTGAATTTTCCAAGAGCTAGTTTATGTGTTTGGGGTGTGTGTACTATGCAGTATTTCACGTTGGTAGCTTGGGTTTCTCCTTCCATGCGCGTTTTCCTTTGAAGTGCTTGTTTTCTTATTCATCTTTGAACATCAAACTAACAGCAGACCTGTGGCACTCTAATCTTTTCAGATCGTGTAACGGAAAGAATGCTGCTCACCCTGGCAGCTGCGAGTTCCCCGTAGACAGCAGTGTCTGCCTGGTCTGAAAGCATCACTCTGTCTGTGAACAGAATAACTGCGTGGTGATAATGGACTTATTTTGCAATATTCTGTTGTAGGATTTTTTGAATATGTGTGTCTGGAGATACCTAGTGAAGGAGGAAATACGGAGACGTTATTTGAGGAGGCTTCTGCCTGAAGTCTTTTCTGTGCTCTAGAGAAAAAGCTACTAAAACATGCCGTAGAACAAAGCAGAAATGTTTCTCGTGTGTATCGCAGCTGGATTCACAGGGAAATGTTGTTGTAGTGTCGATATTTTTATCATGGAATGCAAGATGCAGCAGCCCCAGTGTGCCACTCTGCAGCCAGGATGCCCTGCTGTCACAAACCACGCTCACCACTGTGGTGTCTGAGTAAGTGCACTCTGCCCGTCTGAAATAAAACTTGGAGTTACTTAGCGACGCAGTTTCAGATAAATGTGGCTTTATGAGTAACAGGCTGGTCTTCAGATTTCAGAAATGGAAAGCGTTCATTTAAATTTCTGCAACTGTAACTAAGTAAATTGACGAAGCTGTGTTATTTAGATCTTTTTAAAATCTGAGGATTTGGTCATTTAGAATGACACTCCTTACGTGGGAGGACGGTAAGCAGGATATTGGCTTCTTCCACTTCTTGCCTCATCAGTGACTTCCTGATGCCTTCACAAGAAAGCTGTCCTGCGATTAAGGCCTTGGATGGGACTCCGGAGACTTAATCACTTAGTTCTCATTTGTGCTGCTACCATCCTGTGTGACCTGGAATAAGTTATTTAATCTCTAGATCTCAGTTTTTCATCTGTACCAAAAAAAGCCCAAACCAAACCCAAAAAACCCTAAAACATCATACTTTCTTACATTTTTATTTATACTGCATGTTGCTGCTCTTTACAGATCTGTAATTGCACAATGGGACAGCATTTTCAATTGGATTTCTAGGTGCTGTTGCAATAAAAATAATAATCTAACTGTTTCTTGTAAGTGTGCCTTGCACAGTGTGATTTGAACATTGTAATTCGATAGATTAATAGCGTTCACTTTCCCAGACGGAATGGCACTCTGGCTGGAAATCAAAGCAGCAAGAAAGAGAAATGTTGGATATTTGAGGATAGTAACTAGCTGTTGACTCATTCGTATTGTAGTAATTCTTCACATATAACTGAATGGAGTTTTTCGAATATTTGTTTCAAATAGCTTATGATTCTTTGGTCAATTTGGTGGGCTCAGGGTGACTCTTTAAGAGGTTTCTAAATCTGTTCTGATTCACAGATATTCTTGTAAGAATCCTGTGCAGTGAGGTTAACATCTGCAGAGTTCTTCTAGAGACATTGATAATTTACATTAGAACAACTGCAAATGAGGAAATACTTCTCACTTGAGAACAGTTTTCAGGTAATGGTCTGCCCAGTGTTTGATCCTTGCATTCTTAGCAATGTTAGAGAATAATAAAGGCTCCATCTTTGTCTTTGTATGTGTTCCTGGACTGCAGCTACTAAAGCCTTCTCATCTTTATGCCAAGACATTCCTTGGCCAGTGGGATCATTCCACTGGCTTTTTTTTTTTTTTTTTAATGTGAAATTGGTGCTGATGTAAATACTTTTATGTTACAAAAAAATCTCAGACAGTGTCATGTCCTGCCAGTGACTGGCTGGAGAATTCCTGGGGTGGTCGGTGAGATGTAGCTAGGTGCCTTCTGCACTGAACCGTCCCTAAGTGCTGAGTTGGGACGGTACCTGAGAGTTCTGCACAAAGGACGCTAGACAAAGGGTTGTACGAAGGAGACAGGAGTCTATCTGAACTGAAGAAAAAGAACTTATTGGATGTAAATTTGGCAAGAGGGGACTCTGTGTTGGCTGACCCCGAGGAGAGGATTGGGATGCAGGGAAATGAGCCATGGGAAGGAGGTTGCGTTCTGTGTACTTGTGAGCTGCTGTCTAGTTCCTTTAAGTTTCTTTCAATTAAAAGATTTTGAACTGAAACGTTTGGACTGATGTTTTGCCAGCAGTGGGAAACGGTTGTGGAGGTGGATCCTGAAACTTAGAACTATGGTTATTTGTCAACCTGTGAGTAAATAGGGTAGAGGTTTATCTTGGGGCACGTTCTGTCTGTGTGTTTGTGTGGTTGAGTGTGTCTGTCTAGCTCTTGGTCTGTGTTTCTCACTCTCTTTTTCTCTTTGTGCCTCATGCAGGCCCTGCTATGAATTTTCTCTGACCCCTTGGGGCCATTCCCACATGAAGCTTTGATGTGTGTGCCCAGACCGTGATTGACAAGGAAGTTTCGGTGGCGGCAGCAGGGAAACGAAGAGAAAAGGGCAGGGCTTTGAACTAAAGGGCTTTGAGCTCTGAGATGCTGTGCTTACTTATCTCCTTCAGAATGTTAATTATTTACCAAGATAATTGGTCGGGAGGGGAAAAAAAGAGAGGGGAGGTTATTAAAAAATTCCAACACTAACACGCTACAAAAACCTCATTTTCCAACTTGCAGCTGGCATGAAAAGGATGTTGTGTGTAAAAGGGCTTGAGTGTATGTGTGTTGGGGGGGCCCTTTTTAAGGCACCCATTTCCTAAATAGAGGGACGTCCTTCAGAAAAAAATTCGTCCTTCAGACGAATGCAGCGGAAACATCAAAGCTCTTGCAAGAGTTTTCTCTGGGGTTTCTAAACCGTGTCTGGTACTTCTTAATTAAAAAAGTTTATGGAGAGCCGTCTTTGTGAGTGGAACAGGCAACCTTAGGCCCTCTTGATTGAGGAATTACATGTTAAAAGACCTAATAAATAATGATTTCTGCCAAAATGTCAGTTCAAGGATGTGAAGATGCCTGGCCGCTTTAGCAGGAGCTGAGAGTTGGAATAGAGTGATGAATGTCTCCTGCTTCAGTCTGGCATGATGTAGGCTATACTGTATGTGAAACTCTCCTGCAGCCTTTGGATTAATGTAAAAAAAAAATGGTAGTACCACATACTCATTTGAAGTCTGTAGTCAGGAAGATAGGTGAAGCTGTTTCGTTTTGCCTCCAGTTAATGCAGTTCTATTAGTCTCTGTACTAGGTAGCAATCCACAGACTGCCCCGTGAAGATCAGGGTTCCTTTGAGCTCTGGTAATCGCTGTGCTGGGTCGGGTCCAAGGACCGTCATTCCAGTATCCAGACTGTGCTGATGGTGGCAACAGAGGTTCAAGAAAACTCAAGAGCAGGCAGCCTGCCCTGCACAATTCCTGAGCGTGCATTAAGGGTACCGAGAGGGGCAGTTGTTTGTGTTTATCTATTTGTTTATTTATTGGATTAAGGTGAGAAATTTAGTGCTGCTGTTTTGCCAGGGTAGATGTAGACCATTAACCGACACTTTCTGTACAGTTTCTGGCTATGACAGTACTTACCTCTTTTACACTATGATGATTTGGTTTCTTTACCTGTCTCTTAGTATAAGGCTTTCTGAAAGCTTAAAATAGTTGTTTCGCCTAGTTTTTCTTTAGGTAGTATTATATTGATGTGTTAATTCTGGTAGCAAGTACGATATTTTTCTTTCAGAATCCTTACTGGTACAGCTGGTTACACCATATCGTATTAATCTTCTGCATATCACCTTTTAAAAATACAAGCCTGTGCTTGCAGCAGTGTCTGTTTTTAGCACAAAGCTTAATGATTTTAAATCTCTTACTCTGCAGTCCCTTGAGAACATTTGGATGTACCATCTGGACAGGGTGATGTTGTGCTTTTTAATGCATGACTTAGTTCCAGCCCCAGTTTTTCTACTGCTTCAGTTCCTGTGAGGCCGCGGTGCCGTACTGTACTTGCTGTAAGTGGCTCGTAAGTGGGTGCCCTCTGCACTGACCTGCAGTTGCTTTCGTGATTCCTCGGTTGAACCAGTGGGACTGCGAGTCCAGTTCTACAGTTTCTCTGGTGCCCAGCGAAGGAACAAAGGTTAATTTGAGGGACTGATGCGTCTGAGAGGCAGAGGGAGTTGGGGTGGTAAAGCCTGGAAAAGAGAAGGCTCTGGGAGGGTCCTGTCAATGCATGTAATAAACGTGATGGGAAACAGCAAGGAAGATGGGCCAGACCTTTTATTGGGCACCACTGAGAAAAGACATGAGGAAATGGACACAAATTATGGGAATTTCCATTGAAATAAAAGGAGAAAAAAAACCCACCCAAGCCCACTGAAAAGGGGGGTCCAGCACTGGAACAGGTTGCCTGGGCAAGTTCTGGAGTCTCCATCCTTGTTAATATTCAGAACCCGACTCGACGTCGTGGTCCTGAGAAACCTGCTCGGAGCGGGGGCGTTCGGACTAGGCAGTCCCCAGGTGCTCTTACAGCCTCAACCTCCCAGCGATGCTGTGGTGGCCACGGTGCTGCAGGACAGGACGTTCCTGCCCCTGTAGCTGCACAGTTGTACCCAGGTTGTCATTTGTTACAGGTGAAGA
This sequence comes from Chroicocephalus ridibundus, assembly GCF_963924245.1. Classification (NCBI taxonomy): domain Eukaryota; kingdom Metazoa; phylum Chordata; class Aves; order Charadriiformes; family Laridae; genus Chroicocephalus; species Chroicocephalus ridibundus. Next base: position 4,875,452 of record NC_086297.1, read on the forward strand.
ACAGTTAACTCTTCTCCAAGTCTCCCTGATGATTAAACTGATACAAAGAAGTCATTGAAATTCTCTTCTTTAATTGGATTCCTTAATCTTAATAATTGGTGGCCCAAGCAATTATTTTAGGGACTCCCTTTATCTGAACTTCTTATTGTAACTTTTTGTTGTTTTAATCCTTTAATTGTATTTTAGCTTTCTGAATTTCCTTCCCTACACCCATACTGCTGCTTCATTCCTTATTACTCACCTCAGAAGTATTAGCTACCAAAGTTGAAAGATCTTTTGTCATTTTTTTTAGTTATGGGTAAATGACAACATTTGCTAGTTTGCTTTAATGCTTCCTCCCCTGCTTGCTTTTTTTCCAGTCAGGGCTGCACAGCGCTTCGAAGACTCCATTTTTCCAAGTAATGTTTACTCAATAGCTAAGGATTTTACTTCCATTTCCTCTGACTTCCAGGTCTCTAATCAGCATGCTTAATTTTGTTAACCCTCTCTTTCTAAAATACGGTGTTTGTGTTAATTGTTCATACATTTTCATTTCTTATGGTGTTGAGTTTTATTACATTGTAATCAGTGTTTCTTATTGGCTTGAATCTGATTCTTTGTATTACTTAGGGCTAGTTGAAAAGAATTCTTTTATGTTTACAATGATTTGTTCAGTAGGTCATCATTTGAGCTACTGACAAATTACTTCTCAGCAGTATGTCATTTATGTCATTTATGATGTCATTTAATGTGTTCATATGTTAAACATAATTCATATTTTGTATTGAATTTTATTCAGTACTTATTTATGCAGAGGTGGATGAATAGAGTTATTTAGCCATGACATAAGAGACTGAGTGTAAAGCACTGAAAGGGGGAGAAGATGCTGAGAATGGCCGTTGTCAGCACAAGTTGTCAGAAGCGTCATCACTTCGGTTTGTTGGTATCTAAAATTAGAGAAAAACTTAGTGAACTGCAACAAGCCGGATACTGTCTGGTGCATTACGTTTGAGTAACTTGAGAGGTACCAGTTGCCATCTCATTCTTCTGTGCGATGGGTCTACACCTTAAAATGGGGGAAAATGAAGTATAAAGCAGTGTGGTAATTTTACAAACAGGCTAAATTAGGAACCGGGTCTGCTGACTAGAATTGTGGACATTTCCACTTTTCTTTTTTTCCCCCCTCTCTTCCCTTCCTGCAGAGAGTGTCTCCGTGGAGTGGGGGTTAATGGTAGAGTGGCAAAAATGACTCCAGCTTTACTGCGCTTCTGTGTTGCAGAAGGAAAAGTTTGTTCTCTTGGATTATGAGCTAATGGGAACTCAGTTTAATGTGTTTCTTGTGTACGCGTTTGACCAGAAATGGCTTGTTCTTGTGGAGCGCTGAAGGGGTAGGCGAAAAGCTAAGACGGAAGGTAGCATGATGCATAACTTTCTGGGGCCATTCCCGGTAAGACAGGCGGGGTCTCCCGCCTTCCACGGGTGTTGGTCAGACGCGGCACCGTGGCACTATCTTTACCATAGGTCTTCCTGTGTGGAGACAGACCTTACGAGATCACAGACTCAACAAATTTCTGTACTTAAACTTACTTTTACTTGATTCAGTGCTTCATGAGCTATATGTGGTTTGTTTTTTTTTTTTTTTTTTTTAAGATGTGCCACACAGAGTAATTAAAGCACCCACTAAATGAACTATGATTTGGCTGCCTGACATCTCAAATAATAGTCAGAGAGGAATTGTTGGAAAACATAAATCACTTATGCTGGTGTTTTGCTGGAATTAGTTCTGGCCACGCTCTGTTCGTTATTTTTATCTGGTTTGGAGGTAGATATATAAATACAAAATAATCATTAATAACATTTCCAGGTGAAGTAAAGATCATCAGACAGATAACTGTAGGACTGCCTTTTTCATGTCTGCGTTTATCTAGGTCACATAGTGAGCTAAACGGATGGAAAAAAATGTTTGAATATGGCAATTATTCTGACAGGTAGGAACCAGGAACTGGGGCTGGATTTGTGAAAGGGTAGACTGCATCCTGGGAAGCTGTTGAAACAAATTCCAACTAGAGACAGGGTATAAATGTAATAGAATAATCTAGAAGAGATTTCTGAGGGCATAGCTGGATTTTCCTTCTCTTACTATCAGCCACCCAGGTCTTGGAAGATTCTTAATCCTACGTTATCCGCTCAGCAGCGGAGAATGTGGGTGAAAAATAATGGCCTGAGATACGGGGGCAGAGGAAAACAAATGGCAGATCATCAGCACAACGAGCGTTTGCTGCGCAGGTCTCATCACCTGTGTAGTAGAACAGCTCTTAGAATTTTGCGCCATGCCTTACCCTGAGTGCCTTAGGCTCTACACAAGTTTCGCCTTCTCTGAATTATAGATGGTTCGGTGACCTCAGCTTAAACTCTGTGAATTTGTCCGCAGCTGTCTAACCTGTCCCTAATGCTCGCAGTGAACTCTGAAAGCATCTACAGTCGGTGATCTTTTCCCCTTTTACTGCAGGCTAAACTCTTTCCAACTGCTGTCATTCATTTTGGATCTGAGGAGTGCAGGGGTGAGTGAATTTCCTCTATTCTCCGGCTGACTGTATAGCTCCTGTAGTAGACCCAGAAGAGTTACATCCTTACGTTCAGAGTTCTTCTAACAAAAGATGCTGCAGTCCCCAGGAATGCTGGTCAGTGTTCCCATTCCAAATGGCTGAAGCTCTTCAGAGGTAGCTTGGTCAGTTAGCTTCAGCACAAATGGAAACGTGGTACCTTTCTTAGGAGATTTGTTAGGCTCTGGAGCAGGCATTGTCTGCTGCAGGGACAAGAATGATAGAACAACCACCGTGTAGAAGGAAGTCCATTGTTCAAAATGTTAACTGGACAAATGACTACGAAACACTTTTACAGACCTCCTGGTGCAGTGGGCTGTCTGGAGATGGGAGAACAGATCTGAAGCTTTGATTCTTTGACACCTCTGGTTTATGCTTAGAATCTCCATTTCTCCCAGAGATTAGAGCATGCTCTGGCTTCACAGAAAAGTATCTTGAGATGCAGCAAGCACTGAAAGAAAATGTTGAGATCTTGAGGTTTGAATGATGAAACAGGGCACCTTGAGTTGTGAAAGAAACTTATCATAGTTTAAAAGTGTCCTGTGTCAGCTAGGGGAAGGTGATGGAGACTTACTGTAGAATACAGGAGGTATTTGCTGAGCCAAGAGCTTTGCAATTCTGTGGTGATTGATGTCTCTGCTTGGATCTCATTTTTAAACAGATTGTTACCTGAAATCGGACCTGCTGAGCTCTGCGGTTTCCCCTTCTGCAGCTGATTTATTAGTAGCCAGGTACGTAGGACTGAATAGAGTGGCAAATGGGTGAATATTTCAGGGATAGGAAGCGTGAAATGAGCCCATCTTACTACAAAGAAATGTGCTCTGAAGATACTTCATTTTCTCCTGGGAGAGAGTCATACTCTCATACTTGACTTCATAGCTTTGTGAGTCCTTCTTTGCAAAGTAGGACTTCAGTGACTAAATCAAGTAAATCTTAGGGCTTTTATCATGAAAAAGAGCCTTTTCAATCTGATTTTAAAGGTGGTACAAGGGGCTATTATAAAAAAAAAATAAGATTAATTCTGTTTGCTTATTTTCTTCCTCAGATGTTTGTCCAAATCATTAGTACCTTCTGCTTCATCATCTTTAGAATCAATAGTTCCATCTCTGTCTGAAAAAGAAGTGGGAAGTGACAAAAAGACCAATGAGCAGCCAAAACCAGCAAGTGTGGATGAAGCTCCACAGGTGTTGAGAAGGGCCCCTGGGAAAATCCCCAAGTGGCTGAAGCTGCCAGGTATCATGAAATCCGAGGAGGGCTCTTCTCATTCGGAACTGCCCAGAAAGGCAGGCTGTGTTGAGTTCTTAACTATGCTAGTGTAGTTCAAATACTAATAGGAATGATATTCTACATACCAAGGGCCTTGTCATCTGTTAAAGCTCTTATCGTTATTTTTCCTTTGCTGGTACAGTCTGTTTTAGTACTTTCTCTTCATTTTTTGGAGTTGGTCTTTCTGTTTTTAATCTTCACTGAAAACAGTAGTGGTTTTCCATAGTTAAGATTACGACCAAGTTTCCATTATGAATTTTTTCTTGGTTTATCCTGATCAGAAAAGGCAACCTTATTTTTAGTCTGAGAACCAATAGCTTATGTGTGGTTTTATATGAGAATTTATACAAAATATGAAGGAACTAGAGGAATAATTCCTGAATTAAACAATTGCCAATATTCACTTTTTGATGCAGTGGCAAAGAGAAAGGGGCGGGGGGGGGAGGGGGAGACAGACATTCGATGAACGACAGTAAAACTAGGAGGAATTATATGGAATTCTCTGGCTAATAATGCCAAATGTTAACTTCCTGAATGAGAATTGTAGTGTTTGATTATGGAAGATAATCCGCAAGCACAGCGTAAGGTGTGAAATGATTGCTGGAAGGCTGCGGACAGGGGGTTGGTGTCATTCCCTGCTGTGGCTGGTCTCGGCCAGACTGGAACTGGGACGCTGCTGCAGGTCATGGAGGGAACAGTATCTTTATGCTTGAAGCATTCCATTTTAGAGTAGGACTTTCTTTCCAAAGTAAAGATGATATGGATGAAGTACGAAATAACATCTCGTCCACCTGTGCAGGTTACCCATTAACAGCTGGTATGAGACGTTAATAACATGCTCTAACATGCATGTTAATAACAAGTAGGATTAAGTTTCCCCACTCCGAAAGTTATGGTGTATTCCCTGTTCCATCTCCCTAAGAAGTGTCCCTACGTGGTACGCAGCCGTTGCCTGAGCGCAGCAGCGTATAGAACCCTCAGCAAGAAGACCACGTTAGTGAGAAATGATACAGTGCCAATTATGTGATTAAGCATTTTAATGCTCTTGTGTTTATTTTGTAGGTGGGAAGAGATGAAACGTTCTGGGCTGCCGGATCAGTGAGCCGTCAGCTGTGCCTCTTTCCTGATGAACTTACTCAGAATGTGTAAGAAATTGTTGGTGGCCCTGGAGAGATCTAATCAGTATGAACATTAGTTATAAATAGAAAATTGGTATTTCAGATGCTAGCTTCACCTTTTGGAGGAGTGGAAGGCCTGTTTGTGGTTTTCGTGACTACAGAAGCAAGGTTAGAGGTTAAATTTAAGGTTTCTTGCATGCAAATAATACGAATAGAGAATTAATGGGCAAATAATTCCTGTGTACTTTCTGTGAAGGACTTTATTTCTATCCATATTTTTAAATTCACATCTTCCCAGTTCTACCTTCAGAGATAACTTGAGTCTAGCTGCTTGAATTCTAGCATCAAAATACAATCCAATTCAGTTTCACCTATACTTCAGTGCTGCCTAGAACAAGACTTCTCTCTGCTTCTTGCTGGCTGGGGTTAGTGCTGCTGATAATTCTGGGCATAGATGGCTGGAAAGTGGGTAAAGAGGAACCACTTAGGTCACTTCAAACAGGCTTTTCCCGTGAGCCTCTGGATCTGCTGAACTCGTCTGGTTTTCCGTTGCCAGAATCTTGTTAACAAACAAGACAGGTATCTGTTAATGGAATACATGTGGAGTTTGTTTCTGCCCCAAGCTCTGTGTTTTATTTTCACTACATATAATTAACATCAGTAATTACAGTTAACAGTGAGGAAAAAAAAACATCCAGTAAAAGGGTCTCTTCACGTGACCTTCAATCTATGGACTTGGGGTGCGAGTGTCTCCGCAGCAGAGTAGCTGCGCTCCGCAGAGCAGTTAGTGCGCAGAGGGAGGCACTAGTCCGGGTCTTTGCCTCCTGCGATGCTGTACTGGGATGGATATTGTTGGTTAGAGTTGCGCACACAAGGGAGATGAACTCTGTAGTGCCACAGTAGCCATGGTGCTGTATTTTATTTGAAGTCTTCTCCATGGATCAGTGATTCGTATTGGACAGCTGGGGTTCCCTGTTACGGTAATAACATGTTTTCCATTTTCCCTGTATAGACAATTGTTCCCTGAACTACGTGTGCATCTGCACAATTTGTAGATGTAATAAAGCAGAGTGGCCATAGGAGGCCTTTTTGTCGGTCTCTTTGATAATACGTTTCTTCCCCCAGTGCTCAGTTTCTCAGTTCACAGGAACCTGCTCCCTTTTCAATGGGCCTGTCGTGCCTCATTCCCTTCCTCCCATTTTTTTTCAACAAAGCAAAACGGAGCTTTGTACCATCTGAATGAACTTCAAAGTGGCTAGAAAGGGCACCCAGGGTTCCTGGCACTTGTCATTGTCTCCCAGCCTGGCCAACATTTCCCTTCAGGTCTAATTACTTCCAAATGCTCCCAGATGCTTTGAAGAAACTCAGAGGGAGGGGGAGGCATGAAAGGAAGGTGGAAGAGGAAAAAGGAGACTCAAAGTGGAGGGAGCAGAATGCTTTAGCAAAAATGTTGATTGATTTCTTATATGACACCCAAACATAAACAGGGAATGCGTGCGGCCGCTGGCAGCGGGGAATGCACTATGTACAGCTGCTGCTCTAAATCCTTCCTGTGGAAAGCAAGCCCTTCTTGCACTTGACAGGCTATGAAAGACATAGTACAGGAAAAAAAATAATTAAAATAATGTTGAAAGCGTATTACTTTAGTGGATTAAGTGTGGGCTGAGCCTACACTCCATAGGACTGCCTGTATCTTGGTTCAGGTGCTGTTTCAGGCTTATGTGTGTCACAGAAGTCAGAGGTAGACTGTAGCTAGAGCTGCTTTGCTGAATTTATGCAGGATATATCAGGGGCCAACGGACAGCCATAGCTAATGATGGGTGATGTTATAATTGTGCTGGTGTGTTTGATTGACAGGGTTAGAATAAACAGAAGCAGCCTGGTAGGTAGGAAGTTGTAGTGTGCTTTTAGATACGCTGGTCTTGCTTTTTGAAGAGCACGGGCAGTGTCAAATAGTACTGATTTGCTTTGCGGATTGATTACACCAGTTTTGACAAAGAGCAAGCGCCATAACTATCACCTGCAAGTACCCGATAGGGGAAAACGGAAGGAAAAGTTCAGGGACACAAGCAGCAACATCATTATTACTGGGGCAGTTTCATGGGTGACGGGGTGAGGATTAGACTTCATATTGCTGACTGTGTGCATTACCTCAGCCGGCTGTGCTTGAGCGTGTCCATGCTTTTAAGAGGGACACGATGCCCCGATATTTAAAACTGCAGGCTCTTCACTAAGGTAGTTGCTACAAGGATTCTTACCCTGCCACCGAACAATACATGCAGATACCCCATTTGTTTCAATATCGCTTCTGCTATAGTAGCTCAACTCACCCCTGGGGGCTTGGGGCATTCAAAGGTAGTATTACTTGCATTTTTTTGCTATTGCCTTTTTTCACCATAGGGTTGCGGGGCTGAAGGCTGAACTAGGTCAGTTCCTTCACTGGTTTCGTACAGCTGCACAAACAGTTGTCTTGGCAAAGAGGCTGCAGAGCAGAGGGATGGGGCACTGCTCAAGCTGGTACTGTCATCAGAAAGAATGTGTATTAAATTGTGGTTTTAGTTGAAGTTTCCAAGTGGCTGGTGTCCTGAGCGATGACCTTGATGGCTCTTGGCTGAAGGACTAGGGTGACCCACCGAGCCTCCGCCTGCTACAGTTGCCAGTGGGGAAAAAACGGCTGGCTATTACTAGTCATGAAGAGTACAGCCAGCCAGCCAGCAACAGCGTGCCGTCCTTCAGACGCGCTGGTGTCAGCTGCTTCCCGAGCAGCCAGCTATATATTTCCCCACAAAGCCGCTTCGGTTGGGTGGGTCCTGCCTACATGTGTAAGGTTTCTCATTTCACAGCCCCCGGCCCCCCTGCTGGCGGCGGGGCCAGGCTGTCCCGTGATGTGGGATTCTCACACATGCTGTTTGTTATTCTGTCCTTTTTCCTTTCGGCTTACAAAGATTTAGAGAAGAGGGTGGGTGAGGGGGAAACTTAGCAAGTCTTTGAAGCAAGTTGACTTTCAATGATTAATTGCAGCAAAGAGCCTACACAAGGGAGGGTGACTCGGTTTTAATTTATTGATGTTTCTTTGTGAGAACAAATTTATAGCAGAGGGGAAGCAGCTTCTGAGGCGAATATCAAATGGTTAAAAGGTTCCAAGCGTTCTTTGATGTCGCAGCCCTGGAGAAATACTGGAAGGTAGTGAGGGGCAGGCACTGTTTATTTATAAAATAAAGATCAGTTACCTGCTTTTGGCAAGAGCCTGTGACTGAGCTCCTGTTAACAACCTATTCATTAGACGGGCTTGGAGCTGGACCTGATGTTTCTGCCACAGCTGCCTGCTGAGGTGATGAGAGCCTGAAGTTTGGACGACGTTTCTAGCCATTGAGTCTTTCCACGCGTCTCTGAAGCGGCACCTGTTTCTCACATCGGATGAAAGCAGCGGCACCTCTCCGTGCTGGGGGCGGCTGCTGAAGGGGCGAAGCAGCAGGATGGAAACCAGTTACGCACCCAGCGCGTGGCAGCCTCTAACAGCACATTACCTGGGGCTTTGTTGGCGTGGTACAGGAGAGGGGAAACAGAAGCAAAAGGGCAGAGAAATAAAGAGTCGAGACTGTTCTTCCTAGAGCCGGACTGAGGATGAGCCAGGCATTTGCTCACAGTTCAGGATCTTCCGCTGGCAGCTGCCTGAGCTCCATGAGGCCTCTAGAAGTCGAGGAGCTGTGAGGAGAGCAGAAGCCCGTGGGCACAGCGCCTGCCTCCCTGGCTCCCGGGAGGAAGACGATGAAGCTGCTCCAGCCCCGTCCTCACCCATCCCGCCGCGGCTCGGCCCCTCCGCTCCCTACCAGCTGGGGCAGCACCTTCTCCACATGCTCCACGTCCACCTTCTCCAGGTCCTCGGCCTGCGCCTGCCGCGCCGCCCTCGCCGCCGTCTCTGCGTGGGGAGAGCGCTGAGGGGCGGCCGGGGGAGGTACGCCGTCCCCCGGCACCGGCTCGCTGCAGGCGGCCGCCGGGCGCTCGAGGGGCGGGCGGCGCGGGGGGGGTTCACTCCAGCCGGTACCGGGCCCCACGGCGGGTCGGGCTGGCCCGGGGCCCGGCCGGCCCGTGACTGGGGCTGCGCACTCACCTCGGACGAACACTTTCAGCATTTCCGCCATCAGCAGCTGCGCGTCCCCGTTAACTGCAACGACAAAGCGCTGACGGGAGGCGGGGGCCCGGCCCGGCCCCGCCGCCGCCGCCGCCGCCCCGGTACCTCGGGTCCTCCCGTCGCGGAAGTGGAGGCGGAGCAGCCGGTCCACCGTCTCCTGCGGGGAGAGGGGAACGGGTGAGCGGGTCGGCGCAGGGCCGAGCCCAGCCCCCCGCCCGGTGCCGCCGCACCTTCCGGAACCCGCCGCCGTCCCGCTGCTCCATCCCGCCGCCGCCGTTCCCGCCCACCGGAAGCGCGCGGGCCGGGCGCGGCGCGGCCATGGAGGAGTTCCGGCGGGGCTACGCGCGGCTCTGCGCCGCGCCGCAGGGGGACGTGCTGCGCCGGCTGCGGGAGCCCCCCGCGCCCGCCTCCCGCGCCCGCCTGGACCTGGCGGCGCTGGGGCTCTCGCTGGATACCTGCGGCGCGCTCGGGCGGCTGCTGCCCGGCGCCGCGCCCTTCGCCGAGGTGGCGCTCGGCGACTGCGGCCTCAGCGAGGAAGGTGCGGGGCCGGGGGCGAAGCGGCGGGGCCGGGGACCGCGTCGGAGCCGCCGGCAGCGGGGCGGGGAGGGCGGAGAGGACACGGCCGAGGCGCCCGGTGGCGAGCGGCGGGGAGGTGCCGCGGGGCTCGGGCCTCTGCGGGTGTGGGCCTGGAGCAGCCGGGACGGGCAGCGGCTGCTGGTACCGGGGGGGGGGGGGTGGGGGGCGGGTCGGCCGATGATCCGCTGGATGTAATGACCGGATCGTTAAACCCAGCGAGCACCGGCTGGGGATCCTGTCGGAGGCGGGATGAGTCTCTGCTCGGTCCCTGCTGCGTGAGCTCATTAAGGCAGCGGGGACTCATTAAGCTCAGAGGGGGCTCATTAAACCAGCAAGTGTCTGGGCACGGGCTGCGGCAGGAGGGGGACGCGCAGGGGGACACGCAGTTCCCTGCCCAGGCGCCTCTTGCCCTGAGCATACAACAAACCTCCTGCCCTCAAAGTTCAGACTCACACTTTCTAGTAAGTGGCCGTTTACTAAGTCATATGTTTATCACAGCCACGTTCTCCGAGCTGGCCACTTGAAAGGATGCTTTATCTTCCAGCTCGGGCAGAGGTTACACATATGAAATAAACAACTGTCTCTTTTTTTTTCTACCCAGGTGCAAAACTTCTGTTGCATGGTCTTTGCTCCAACACCACAGTCAAGACTTTAGATTTGAAGGTGAGTCTGTTCAAATGAAATTAAGGCAAAGAGGTGGAGAAGGAAATAGGAGCATAAGCTTAATCATTGTTCCACAAGAGTTGTACTTTTGCAAAGTTCCTGTTCTCAAGTGACTCGGTCCTTGCCTCCCTGACACTCTGTCACGACTTTGCGAAGTTGCTTTGCAGCTCACCTTTGTCCATTTTTATTCAGTTACTCTGTTTTGATAGGAAGTTATTGCTGTATATTTTTTGCTAGTTGCTGCTTGGTCAGGTGAAGCATATGTAGGCTTTTCTTTGAGTTTCTGTATTAATCAGTGAGTTACTACTTGTTTGACTTGCACTTCTGTGGAGTTTATCTGGCTTGCCAGTGTCCTTCAGCTCTCCTGGGGCTTGGAACCAAGCGTCCACTTTCAGATGTGATGATTGCGCTACTGTGAGAGTGACTGCTGTCTGTGTTCCTCTAGCACATAGCTACTGCCTTGAATCTACAGCCCTAAACCGCATCACACCTTTCGTTCTCATTTTTGCTGGTGCTAGCCCAGCCCTTTTTAATGAACTGTGTTGAAATGGTTCTGTTTATCTAGAATCAGCATTTTCCGTCCCATCGTGGGCTGTGCTTATCCTGTGATTTGTGAGCTCTCAGTCATGATGCCTCACAAGACTAGCAGTGAATGTGTCTGCCGTTCCTCCCGGAGTTCTTTCATTTTCTGGAAAGCTGACAAATGTTATTCAGACCATCTTTAGACCATCTTTGACAGACTGAAGTCATCGTTACACTGTGGTGCACCTGGTGGCATTTGATGGGATGGCTGGGTTGTAGCCTACTGATCACCTGGGACTTTTGTTTCAGGGAAATAACCTGCGAACCATGGGAGCTGAGGCTTTGGGAAAACTTCTTAGGCAGAACAAATCCATCAGAAGGTAAAACACCGTATCTACCTCTCTTTCTGCTATTCCTGCCAGATGGAGGACAACATTAGAAAAGGGTTGAGGGTGTTTTTTGTTGGGGTAGGAGGAGTGTCAAGTGCAGTCTCTTGTGAGGGATGGGACAGGTGAGGGAGTGAGAACTGGAGGTGCCCGTTCTGAGGATGCATGGCCCTAGCAGCATCCTGCTGTCTGAAAATGAGTCCCTATTAGGGGACCTGGGTGTTCAAATGGGTACCATGATCCAGGTGTCATTCAGGCTCTTGTAGTCCACGAACTCCAATCCTGTCTGGTTTTTCCTAGCTTAATCTTGGAATGGAACAGCCTTGGCGTGTGGGAGGAGGGTTTCTCCTTTTTCTGCCAAGGACTGGGAGCAAACACTGTTCTCCAGCGGCTAGACCTGCGCAATAACCAGATCAACCACCAAGGGGCTGGAGAGCTGGCCATGGCACTGAAACAAAACGCCAGTCTTCAGGAGCTGGGTAAGAGTGTCTAGTTTTTTTGCCCACCTATATGTATGCCTGCATGTACACATACATCGTTCAGCAGATGTGTGACTACTGGGGTTGAAAGTTTGCTTTCTGTGTAGATTTGCGTTGGAACAATATTGGGCTTCTGGGTGGCCGAGCTTTGCTGAACTGCCTGCACAGCAATAAGACACTGAAGAGGCTGGAGCTGGCTGGGAACAACGTTCCTAGTGACATCCTGAAAGCCGTGGGTAAGTATGACTTGTTGTGTAGGAAAGCATCAGTGACTCCTTTCCCATTGCAGCACTGGAGGCATATAGGGCACTTGCTGCTCCAGAAGACAGCTGTCCCTCCTCCTCTCCCTTTCTCAACAGCATTTACACAGAGCTCTGCATTGCTTCCTCTTGTCCTTTAACGAGGGCTGGTCAGGTTGAAGGTGTCACTTCTACCAGCAAGAGGAAAAAAATTATTTGGATTGAATTAGAGATTACTGTGCCATGTAAATGTGGGAGAGCGTGGGGCTCTAGTTTCCCTCTGAGTAGACAAGTTTGGATATGGCTCACGCAGCGTGTCCTTTTGTCGTTGTCCTACCCGCAGTGGAGTCGAATGGCTCTCCTCTGGATGGGGTGTTCATTCCCCCATCAATTCTGCCCCACGTTGTGTCTGTAAGGTGAGAATGGTCTCTGCGTGGGCCACTGTCCTGATGCTTCTGGTAGCCAGATGTCATCTTGAGTGCTATCTCTTCCAGCAGTACTTGCTATTCTGTTGATTTAGAAACACGTGCATGCTCTGCTGCTCTCTCTGCATCAGAACAAGCCATGAATCACAACCAAGACCGTCAGACTATCCTGGATGAGACCCAGAACCGAACGTACATACTCACCAAGGAGGTTTTGAGTCTGAAGGATGAGAAGACCAAGCAGGTCAGCAATCTTACGTGTTGGCAGTTCAAGCGGGGCAGCTGGAATCCTATGCTTTCCCTTGGTGTCCCCATGAAACACTCAGTGACAGGATTATTGTGCACTGGAAGTTGCATGTGCATCTTTATGTGAGGGCACACAGCATGGTTTTAGTACATCGGGTCCTTCCTCTGAGCTATGTTGCTCAGGAATCAAATCCATCACAGTATGGGTATGGACACATGCCCTGCTGAACATGTTCACTCTGGATTCTGGAGCAGTTTTGGTGATTTTTTTCACCTATGTTTGTGCTTTCTGTTCTTTTGCAACTGGCTTGATATTTTCCAAGTGGTGAAAACCTAGAAATACGAGTCTGTTTTCCTTCTGACACCTAATGGTGCAGAGTCCCTGTAGTTGATGACCTCAGTCAGATGTGATCGTGAACCTGTCAAACCTCCAATTTGCTTCTTTCAGTAGAGTGGCTTGACCTGCCTTCAGCTGTCACTAGGAAAAAAATGTAAGTGCTTTAAGCTGATGCAGTTCATTTTAGAATCATAGAATGGTTAGATTCGGAAGGGATCTTAAAGACCATCCAGTGCCACCCCCTGCCCTGGGCAGGGACACCTCCCACCAGCCCAGGTTGCTCCAAGCCCCGTCCAGCCTGGCCTTGAACCCCTCCAGGGATGGGGCAGCCACAGCTTCTTTGGGCAGCCTGGGCCAGGGGCTCACCGCCCTCACAGCAAAGAATTTCTTCCTAATATCCAATCTAAATCTCCCCTCTTTCAGTTCAAAACCAGTCCCCCTCATCACTCCTCTCCCTGATCAAGAGTCCCTCCCCATCTCTCTTGGAGCCCCTTTAGGGACTGGAAGGGGCTGGAAGGTCTCCCCAGAGCCTTCTCTTCTCCAGGCTGAACCCCCCCCAGCTCTCTCAGCCTGTCCTCACAGCAGAGGGGCTCCAGCCCTCACAGCATCTCCGGGGTCTCCTCTGGCCCTGCTCCAACAGCTCCGTGTCCTGCTGCTGTTGGTGGCCCCAGAGCTGGAGGCAGCACTGCGGGGGGGTCTCCCCAGAGCGGAGCAGAGGGGCAGAATGCCCACCCTTGCCCTGCTGGCCACGCTGCTGGGGATGCAGCCCAGGCTGCAGGGGGGTTCTGGGCTGCCAGCACACCTTGCAGGCTCATGTTGAGCATAGAATCATAGAATCTTCATGGTTGGAAGGGACCTTTGAGATCATCGAGTCCAACCATACACACACAAAAAAAAAACCCGCTACAATCTCTGCCACTAGAGCATGCCCTGAAGTGCCACACCTAGACGTTTCCTAAACACCTCTGGGGATGGTGACTCAACCACCTCCCTGGGCAGGCTGTTCCAGTGCCTGACCACTCTTGCAGTAAAGTAATTCTTCCTAATATCTAATCTAAACCTCCCCTGCTGCAGCTTCAGCCCATTTCCTCTGGTCCTGTCATTAGTCACCTGGGAGCAGAGGCCAACCCCCACCTCTCTACACCCTCCTTTCAGGTAGCTGTAGAGGGCAATGAGGTCTCCCCTCAGCCTCCTCTTCTCCAAGCTAAACATGCCCAGCTCCCTCAGCCTCTCCTCATATGCCCTGGTCTCCAGACCCCTCACCAGTTTCTCATCCACCAACACCCCCAAGCCCCCCTTCAGGCCTGCTCTCAATCCATTCTCCACCCAGCCTGGATTTGTGCTTGGGATTGCCATGACCCATGTGTAGGACCTTGCACTTGGCCTGGTTGAACTTCATGAGGTTCACACGGGCCCGCCTCTCAAGCCTGTCCAGGTCCCTCTGGATGGCATCCCTTCCCTCTAGCGTGTTGACTGCGTCACACAGCTTGGTGGTGTTGGCAAACTTGCTGAGCGTGCCCTCAATGCCACTGTCCATGTCACCAACAAAGATGCTGAACAGCCCCAGTACCGACCCCAGAGGAACACCACTCGTCACTGGTCGCCACTTGGACATTAAGCCATTGACTGCAACCCTTTGAGTGCGGCCATCCAGCCAGTTCCTAACCCACCGAGTGGTCCATCTGTCAAATCCATGTCTCTAATGGAGAGACAAGGATGTCATACAGGACAGGGTCAGATGCTTTGCACAAATCCAGGTAGATGATGTCAGTTGCTCTTCCCTTATCCACCATCGCTGTAACCTGGTTGTAGAAGGCCGCCAAACTTATCAGGCACTATTTGCCCTTGGTGAAGCCATGTTGGCTGTCGCCAGTCACCTCCTTATTTTTTTTATGTGCCTTAGTGTAGTTTCCAGGAGGATCTGCTCCGTGATCTTACCAGGCACGGAGGTGAGACTGACCAGCCTGTAGTTCCCCCGATCTTCCTTTTCCCCTTTTTAACAATGAGGGTTGTGTTTCCCCATTTCCAGCTAGTGGGAACTTCACTGGACTGCCAAGACTTCTCAAATATGATGGAAAATTTTCTTATAGATCTTTGCCTTCTTCACAGTTCTTGGATTTGATGGACACTATAGACAAGCAGAGAGAAGAAATAGCCAGGAGTGGCAGGTGAGTTGAATTTCTGAGTGCTTTCTTCTCTTTGATAGCAGAATTGGTCCCTCTCCATTTCCTGGCAGACATTACCCACCTTTTTTTTTTTTTCCTTTCTTTTTTTTCCCCCCAAATGCAGGATGTCTGCAGCACGAGCCAGCCAGCTGCAGGAAGCATTGGATGAGCAGCACTCTATTATGAATTCACTGAGAGCCAAGTACGGAGGAGGCAAACCTTCGCCTTCCCACTGTTCCGTGCTGTATAGGCAGTGCTGAGCAGAGCTGTTAAGAAGGGATAATCTTGTGGAGTGGCTAACTTACTACTTCTCTTAGTTCTGCAGCAATATCCAGAAATTACGGTCAGATCAGGCCTTTTGGTTTGCCACGCTAGATATTTAGCCTGCTTCCAAGTGCAATTACAGTGCATTGGTGTAAGAGCAAGTGAATCGCAGAGGGTGAAAAGGCAAAAATGGGGGAATATTCCTTGCACGTGTACGGCCTGGCAAGAGTCTGTACCTGCTTCCCCTGGCAGTTGGCCGTATCCTCTGAGAACCACTGCCGGAATGGAGGAACCTGAGCAGTGAGGTTGTTTGCTCGGGAACGGTGAGGTGGAGCAGAGCCATACGTGCGTGACAGTGGTTAGAGCAAACACTGACGAGCCTCGTTCGGTTCTGGCAGGTAAAGGTGGTTTTGTTACGCCATGCCTCAGTGTGGACGTGCCCCTCCTGTGCAGAGCAGGGAAGTTGCTTCTGGTACCTGCGTTTAAAATTCTGGCCCTCGTTTTAAACAACCTTGCAGTGGTATAAAATAGCCAGCTTTGTTCTCCTGTGAGAGCGGGCAAATCCTAGACCGGTCCAGGTGGGGAAAGCAGCTCATGGAAGACAACACGGGGAAAGCGCAGTGGGGCGCCGGAACACCAGGCTCTGAGAAGTCCCACGTCATTTGCTGTTTGTGGAGGCTGCTGCACCTCGGGTAACGATAAGCGGTGCTGGTAACGATAAGTGGTGTCCTTTTCCTAGGAGCAAAAAATGCCTCATTTAGCTGATTTCATCCACTGCCAAACGCG
Organism: Chroicocephalus ridibundus; assembly: GCF_963924245.1. NCBI lineage: Eukaryota > Metazoa > Chordata > Aves > Charadriiformes > Laridae > Chroicocephalus > Chroicocephalus ridibundus. Next base: position 4,891,638 of record NC_086297.1, read on the forward strand.
TGTTAACATCCTGTACCATGTGGGGTGGAGAACTCATGGCAGTGTCTCCTTCAGAAAGGACTCTGGAAAGTGTTTCTCTGTGTAGGCTGCAGATGACTGAAGCTGCCCTGGCTCTCTCTGAGCAGAAGGTGCACAATTTGGGAGAGCTGCTAAATGCCACGAAACAGGAACAAACCAGCATGGCTGAGCGCCACTTTACAGAGCTCCAGCAGCAAAAGCAGGTGAGGTGGACAAGTCCTAGTTAGGTTTGAGAGCAGGGTTCCGGGTCATACCTGTTTGTGTAGATTTGGGGGATGCTGGGTGGGATAGGCAAGCATGATTTTTAGTGGTTTAACCACAGCTGCCTTGATGGAAATTCTTGTGTAAATTAGATCGGTGAGTGCTAGGTGTGGAGAGGAGCCATGGTGCTTGTGGGGTGCTTGGATTTCCTTGTGTGTGGTGTTGGCTGGAGTAGGTTGGCAGTGCAAGAACTAAGGTGAGTACAGGTTCTTAATTTTGATTCTGTTTGTAGGAAGGTGCTGATCGAGAAGGCAAGCTTTTGCGTGACTTGTCTGCTGCCAGCGATAAAAATCTGCTTCTAAGAAACCAGGTAGGAAAGTAAGTCCAAGGCTGAGAAGTGGGACCTGGGCATTGTTCGCTTCTGCTCTGTATATATGTCCTCTGCTTTGATCCCTGTTTGTGTCTCTGCTGATCGTTCTGTACAGCCAACTTTCTCTGCTAATAGGAAAAAAAATCCTTTGTGGTGGTAATTTCCTTGTAGGTGGATGAGTTGGAGAAGAAGTGCAAAGTTCAGCAGGACCAGCTATTCCAGGTGAAACAAGACCTGACCAACACAACAGCGGAGCTGAAGCTGCGGGCTGTGCAGGCGGAGGGTGAGCAGAGGAGCAGAAACAGCTCCTGGACCCTGTGGGTTGGGATTACTGTCCTTGAGTCAACAGTGCAAGGCAGCCAAGGGGAAAGGTGGAAGAGCTTGTGATAGACTATAAATAAATATACCCTCTGTAGCAGGAATGTCATATTTCGGATATGCCTGCTTTTAATCTGCAGAACGCCTGGAAATGGAGAAGAAAAGATTTAAACAAAGCCTTGAAGACATGGAATCCCTTCGGTTAAAAGAGGTAAGAGTGGGTTTTCTGCAGCATCCCTTTGGTCCTGACATACAGGTGCCACTGGAGGCTATTGTTTGCTGTCAGCTGCCTTTTAATTAGTGGACTTACTGTGGGAATAATAGGCCATTTCTACAAGCAAAGCCTAGCTGAAGAGATCACAAGACGTTCTACCAGCTGGTAAGATTTTGTCGCTTGCAAGAGTGTGGACCAGAGAGGTGTGTGATTCCACAGAAGAAGCCTGTAGGCTGGCCTTTGTGTCAGTCTTGCATTAATGGAGGAAATCGAGACATATGTGCTATATACAACCCATCCTTTAGCGGTGCTCAGCTTGCTACTTCCTTGTGTTTCAGAGGGATTCTGTCTGAGTGTGGACAGGACAAGAGGCTGTGGTCAGCTCTCTTTGGAGTGTTTATTGAGGTGTGAAATCTTTCAAAATCCTACCAGTAGGTTTCTCTGAAGACTTTGAAATCTTGTAAGAAAAGACGTAAGCCAGGAAGATTTTTAGCTACATAACAACTAGAATATTAATCTCTGGTGTTTCGTATCACTTGAAGATGAGAGCTTGGACTCTGTATCTTTCATCTTGGCCTGGAAGGGATCTCTGTCTAAAGCTCACGGTTTCTAGAGGGCAGATTCTATCTATATTACAGTTTCCTAGTGGAAGGAGGGAAGGTAAGAGTTTTGCTTTGGTTGTAGGTGTGTCAATGAGAGAATGTTCTTTCTCGTGCCGAGTGGCCATGCTGATGTGCCTGGAGGTAGGAGTGGTTTTCTGGCATTTGCTGACGTGATTTCTACTGCTTTGCAGGTGGATCATATGGCACAGCACATTGAGGCCAGTGAACGTTCCATGCAGGACAGGATCCAGAGATTGGAGGCCATCAGGATAGCCCTGGAGGAGGTGAGGAAGGATGCTCCGGGTGCATTGGAATGCTCAGGTAGCAATGGCAGGACAAGGTGCTGGGGAGCTTTGTGGAGTCTTCCATTGATGACCTATGTAAAGATTGTCATGTGCTGTAGGGAAGAACAGAAAGCAGCAGTTTACCAGCTAAAATAATTTTTACTGCTTTTTGACTAAGGAACGAGAAGGTTCCAAGGAGAAACTTGTAGATTCTGGTTGTACAAAAATAAAGGTTCCATTGAATGTGGTTAAATTCTTACCAGGATTTGACTTCACAGGTTTCCTATGTGGTCCCAAGCAGTGTAGCCTATTTCTCCTTGTCTGTTCCCCGAGCTAGATCCAGCACTGCCCTCTCCTATTCCCCTGTCTTTGGAAAGTGTCACCCATTCCTTGCCCTCATGTAACTGAAATTCTCATTGAATTTAGATGGAAGTCTCAGGGTGAGAAAAGGTATGTATTCTGGGTTTGTTTCCCTGCCGCTGAGTGAGGGAGACCGCTGTGTCACGTTGCTGCTGGAAGCTTATGATGTTTTCTAGTGAGTGTTGCAGTGATGCAGCTTTATCTGGAACGATCTTTTCGTGTTTCTGTGGCAGGAGCTGAGCCGAGTCAAAGCAGCTGCACTCACTGAGCGAGGGCAGGCAGAGGAGGAGTTAATAAAAGTCCGGAATCAGGCACGGTTGGAGGAGGTAAGGACGAGACCTGGCCCTGGGCCCTGTCTCTGCGGGAAGGAGCGGATTTGGCTGCCGATGCTTTTGTCTCAGGGAACTGCTGCATCACTCCTCCTCATCCTGGGCTTCACTGGCCTGCAAATAGTGTGATTTCTGAGGAAGGAGTGCTGAAAAGTCTGCTTTTAATTGTCTCCAGAATGTAACCGCTATCCCCCCTGCCCTCTGCTTTTCAAGCAGTAACGGAGTTGATGTGGATATTGTCATAGCAGATTCCATTTAAGTTGCCAACTTTTGAAGCTAGCAGCCAGCTGTTGATCCTTCTGTTCAACAGCAGCTTTCCTGGGCTGCTCCTGTTTCTCTGGACTGAGAGGAATTCCCACAGGTGGCTACTGCTGCTGGATGAAAAAAGTGACTGTAGAATTGAACCTTGTGAAAATGACAATGAAGTCAACACCCTGTGAAAGAGAATAAAGGATGAGGAAAATACACCAAAACTGTTAGAACATTTACTTACCTGTAACATCACCGATTTTGCTTTACCGAGTTACAAACATATGAAGGCTGCCATGTGTGTCAGTGGTGGGACGCAGCAGTCACTTGGCTGCATACAGCGGTGTTTCAGAGCCATTTGGGGTATGAGGACGCGAAGACAGAGCATTAGTTGTAAACATCAGTGGTGGCATTGGTGCTGCTGCCAAGGCCATGCCTCTGTTTCTCAGCGAGTGGGCTGGGCTTTGCAGTGTCTCCATCAGAATGTTTTCCCTGGCAGCAGAAAGCAGCTTAGATTCACTGCTGAATGCAAGGGGGAAGTGCCGTATCTGTTACGGCGAAGTCCTGTTCTTGTTCTTCGGTGCCAGTTGATTCAACCAAGGGTTCACTGCGTTGGGAACAAAAAGGGAAGAATCCCTTCGCAGGAATAGAATGGGACTGATGTATTTTCATTTTCCTTTGTGTCTTACAGCAGCAACGACTAGAACACCTAGAAGAGAAGCTGCGGCTGATGACTGAGTCACGGGATGAAGCTCAGAACTGCTGCCTTAAGCAGAAACAAATGGTTGCTGAGGCCCAAGCCAAAGCCAATCAGTTGAGCCTGCATGCTGACGGGCTCAGAAGGCGGCTGGAGGAACTCCAGCAGGTAATCTGGACTGCAGTAGAGACGTGGTCACCACAGGGGCAGAACAGGTTGCTGAAGTTGTTTGGTTATTCATGGATTTGTCTTTGTGTGTCAGGACCTGAACAGTAAAGAAGAGGAGAAAGTGACAGAGGTGAATAAAGTGAAGGTGGAATTACAGGAGCAGATTGGACACCTGCAGGCTGAACGCACAGCACAGGAAGGGCTGAGAGAGAAGATTGCAGCCCTGGAGAGACAGCTGAAAGGTGATGGATCCCTTCATGCTTCTCAAATGGTAATGCTGGGGTACCCTGCAGTGGGCCTGGAACTGAGCTGCACTTACAGGCAGCGACGACGGCGCTTCCTGCCGGCGCGTAGGACCGTGAACTGCACCCTCCACCCACCCTGATGTATTTGCAGGGATTCTTGTCCTCGTTTTGTAGAGACCAAGGCTCAGATAACTACCCAAAGCTGCACAGCAAGCAAAATGTTTTGGGTTTCCTGCACAGTGAAGTGTAAGATCTTGTCTGTGCAAAACCTCTCACGTTGTCTGATGCAGCTTCTCTCATTTGCCTGTTGATCATCCTGCCTCTATTGCCTTTGGCCGTGCCTATAACGTGGTGTTCCTGTTTATTCTAGGGACGCGCTGATTTTCTTTACTAATACTGCTTTTCTTTCCCAGCCCTATCAAGTAATCACCGCGAGGCACTGCTGGACAAAGAAAGTGAAATCTCTATGCTGCTGGAGAAGCTGAGAATGAAAGAGGCTGACATCGCCAGGATGAGGGAAGAAGAGGCCCAGCGAGCAAGTTTCTTGCAGAATGCCATCATGGCATATGTGCAGGGCTCCCCCTTGGGAACCCATGGTTCTAGGAAATGAGAAAGTGGCTTAAAGAATCCAGATACCTGCTGTCAGGAAGAGAGTGAGCAACTCAGGTACAACCCGTTCTTTCTAAGTGGGACAGTTTTGTCACAGTGGGGTGACACGAAGGCTTGCAAACACAGGCAATCGCTCTTGCTCTTCTGAAATCTTGCTCCCGACTGCATAAAGGAGAGGAGGAAACAACCATCCAGGGCTGGGATAGAGACTCGTGGGTCTGAGTTCACGATGTGGAGCCCTGACCCTGCACTGCTGCAGCATTTTAAGTAGTTTCTGTGTCCTTTTATACAGCGCCAGTCTGTCAGCACACCCTGTTGTTTCAGGGGGGGTTGTACATTCCCTGGGCAGCGGTCACTCTGAAGCATTCGTTTGGATGCCTGGGCTGTCCACAGTGAAACGCGATGAATGACGGGCAGCAGTGTTTACAGTTCCCTGTAGGTGTGAGCCACGTACTTTGCTCATGGGGTCCCGAAGCTGCTGGAAGCACCAGATCTTACCCCTGTGCTTTTGTACCCAGTGCTTACTGATGGAAGCGGGGGCGGGCAGGGATCACGTGTGCTCTTTCCCCTGCCCCTCCGTGGTCTGGCTGAGGTGATGGGCAGTAGATATGCATTTGTTATACGTAGAAAGAGCTGTGAAGAGGGGGACTGCTGTGCAGTGGCCGTCCATACTCTTGTTGGGCAGCTGGGCTTTGGCCGTGGTTCAAGCCCCTGCAGCACTGATGGGCACGGAAAGGCGTGGGGTAGGGCATCGGGGGCAGCGTCGGTGCTTCCTCGCTGTAACTGCAGCCTGTGGGTGGAGTTCTGGTGGCCAAAATGCAACAGGATTTCATTCCACGATGACAAATGGCAAGGCTGTCCTGCTGGCTTCTCAGGGTCCTGGAGCTGAGTGCTGTTTTCTGGGCCTTACCCTGGAGAGGAGCGATGCTTCGGAGCTGCTTCTCAGAGCACAAAGGGGAGAAGGTGCTTCCTTTTCCTGGCAGCGCAAGTCCTCCTGTGTCACGGGGAAGGGGAAGGGGTGTGAGTGAGGGTCTGACTCGGAGAAAATGGAGACCTTTGTCAGGACAGAGCCTCCTGTGAGCTTCTCCAGTGTGTCTGTGGTGGGAGAAATGAACTTGCGGTACGTATTTTATGAGGCAACTGGAAAGTGAAACTTTCTGTGTGGACTTGGGTGGTTTGTGATTTTTTCATATTGGGTTTTGCTCTTCTTTTTTAATAAAGAGTTTTTTCATTTTGCCATAACACGGCCGGTGACAAGCTGGGTGCTTGGCTGATGTGGAGGGAGGGGCCGATCCTGCGCATCTGTCCTGGAGCGAACAGGCTGTTACAGGTGTTAACAGCCACGTAGGACTACAGAATTATTCTAAACCAAGGTAAAAGTGAAGCAGCTGGTCAGAGGGAGGGGAGGGCACAGCACCCGTGTTGAGGCTCCATAGTCTGCAGGTGCTGGGCGGCGGGTAGGAGAAAAGCGAGTACCGGCAGAGTACCGGGAGAGGTGGAGGAAACCAAAATTCATCTTTATGCTGCAGGATTTTTGATGCTGTGTCTTTGTTCCTCAGCAGCTCTGGGCGGGTGAGGGTGAAATCTGCGGCTGCAACGTGGCCCAGGCCTAGAGCTTCTTCCCTGAGCAGAGAACCGGCCTCCGCCAGGTTCTGAGCAGCACCGGCCGTGCGCTCCGCGCCGGTAATTTGCCCCTCGGGGACGGTACGGCAGGGGGGCGGCGGCTCGGAGGAAGGGAATTCTGGGGGGGGGGGGGCGGGGGGCGCGGTACGTGCGCTCGGCCGTCTTCTGCCAGCGCCCGCGGCACCGGGAGCCGCCGGCGGGGCCGCGGCGGCACCGGAGGGGCGGGGCCGGCGGGGGGCGGGGCCGGAGGGGCGCTTGCTCCGCCGCCGGCGCGGGCTCGGCTGGGCTCGGCTGTTCTCGGCTGGGCTCGGGCGGCCCCGCCTCGCCCCGCCCCGCCCGGCGCGCGCGGGCTGTCACTGCGGCGGAGTCGCGGCGGCGCCGCCATCGCGGGCAGATGCAGGCGATCAAGTGTGTGGTGGTGGGCGACGGGTGAGTGCGCGGCGGCCGCGGCCACCGCCGTCCCGCACAACGCGGGCCCGGGCGCGGCGGAGCCGGGGGAGGGGAGGGCCCGGCGCGGCCCCGCCCCGCGGCCCGGGGGCGCCGGCTCCGCCAGCGGGCGGCGCGGCGGCGAGGCCCGGCCCGGCCCGGAGCGCCGTGGGGCCCGGCCGGGGTGGGGCGGCGCTCGGCGGCGCTGGGCCCGCCTGGTCGAGACGGCCGAGTCCCCTCGGCGGGGGAGAGGCGGCGGGCGAGGAGCTGGGCGTTGGGCCCTGCCCGGCGGCGGGGCCAGGCCCAGCCCGTGCCCGGCCGGAGATCGGGGCCCCGCGGGCGCCGCGATCCGGCCCAGCGCTCCCGCGCATCAACTTGGGTCTCCGTCTCTTCACGCCGTTCGGCTCCGCATCCAGGGTCGTGCTGCCGGGAACACAAACGGCTTCTCTTCCCAGGCTTTACACCTTCTCCTCGTTACGTTAGAGGGTGCCTGTATTTTGGTAATTTTCGTCATACAAGCGTGATTTATCACAAAGTCCACCCTAAAAACCTTGACGTTCACAGGTTTCTCTCGTATCTCCTTTTGTTGTTTGTGTTCCAAGGGGGAATACATTGCTGGTCCTGATTTCACCATGTGCCTCTTGTCGTCCTTTTTGCTCTTTTCTTTAGGCTTTTCCTATATGCCTTTTTCTGTGAACACATCTGTATGCAAGATGCAGGCATGCTGTAGATTTATGGTGCTTCATAACTTACTTTTCCTAGCGTGGCCTGCATATTTTACCTGATAATTCCTCTTTGCTTTTCTGTTCGCTGCAGCAAGCACAGAGCTGAGATACGGACAACTAAACAGGAACCAGTCTTAGGCAGGGACTGGTTTTCCCACCTTCCCACGCATCCCACCCCCTCAAATACATATTTGGAGCGAGGCCTCCCGGGGTCCAGACTGTGGGGGCCAAAGAGGGGAGCGGGGGAAAGAGCCACCCGCCAAAACTGCACAGCCTTGTTGTGGGGGGGAGCACGGCGTGTTGGAGGGGGACTTCAGCTGAAGGCTTGCAAGTCCGGTGTTCTGCTTTAAGACCAAAGTGATAGTGTAGAGACTAAATGAACTCAGATATCAAAACCCTTTAATCGTAGATGTCTGTGCTTTCTGTGAATTACATGACTTCCCTGTTTGGTGGGAGAGAGGCTGTGACACAGGAGGAAGGTCAGGCTGGTCAGCGTAGCGGTTCCTCACACACCTCCCTGTTCTCCAGGAGAGGGGATCCCCGGGGAAAAGCTGGGTGGGTTACTGTAGTGGTTGTTGCTGTGTCATCCTGGTCAGGAGTGCGGGTCCCCTGGGGTCTCTCGCTTACTCCTGAAGTCTTTCCTCATGTTCTTCTGGTTATAGAATTGGGTAGAGGATGCCCATCTCCATTGGCTCTTCAGCTTCAACTTGGACACCTAACAGACAGCTGTTCCCATTGCTGTGACCCGCGATCTGTTTCTCTGGGAGGTTCTCTGCAGTTCACAACTTTTTCACAGTGATAAATAGGTGGTTTAGGCCCCTAGTACTCCTCTGTTCTTATAACTAAGCTTTCCCCTTCTCCTACAGGGCGAGCTAAAGCTCATACACTTCAGCGATTGCCAGTGGGGCCCAACAGCTGCCACCACTGGGCTGACCAATCCCACCCGCCTTCAGCAAAGCCCTGAGCTGATAATTTTCAGTGATCTACACTGATGCCAAAATCTGTTTCCAAACTGGCAGTGGTAGATCTTAAAGATCATTTTTGCTTATGGATGCTTATTTTTTTACTTTTGTAGTTGTTGGCATTGAATTCCCATATCTGAGGAGCCTGAATAATTCTGTGTTGCACATTTTTTCATCTCACTGATTACCCGTTTTGCTAGATTATTAGGGATGTGTTGAGCCCAATAGAGAACCCTAATTTATTTCTTCTCTTTTGGATCCTGGAACAAATATATTTTGCCTGGTGTTCTGCTGAGGCTGAATGGGTGGGGAAAGGGAGTGGGAGAGGGCAGGGTCAGGTAAGTGCTCAGGCAAGGCGCACATTGTGAGTTCAGGCCTGGTCCCCGACAGCTAGAGAAATCCAGCCTACTACAGGTTTGTTTTCTCACATGCTAACTTTTTATCTAACCTTTTTTTTGTGGGGGGCAAGGGTGAGTTTTACAGTGCTTCCTGCTGTACCCTTCTTTATGCTTGTCACTCTTTCCCTCTGCAGAGCTGTAGGGAAGACCTGCTTGCTGATCAGTTACACCACGAATGCCTTTCCGGGAGAATACATCCCCACTGTGTGAGTACTGGCCTTGGACTTCAGCTGCTTTTTGCTCTGTTTGCATGTGTCCTGTAAAAGTTGGTTTTGTAGGTGTGGAGAAGGCAGTTGTAGGCTGTCCCAAATCAGACTACAACCTTCACACCCGAGGAGGATGCTGGTGGCATGGCTGTGTGTGTAAGGAGGGCAGGCTGTCCCCACTGGAACTGGGTTGCAGTGTCTTCTCCCGATTCACTGCCCCCTTGGACTTTGTATAAAGAGATGAGTAGGTCACAACAAGATTGTCACTGATGGGGCCTCTTCCTTGGCAGGTTTGATAACTATTCTGCCAATGTGATGGTAGATGGAAAGCCAGTGAACCTAGGCCTCTGGGATACAGCAGGGCAAGAGGATTATGACCGACTGCGGCCTCTTTCCTATCCACAGACGGTGAGTCTGGGCTGGGACTGGCTTGTAACTGCTCCCTCTCTGGGACAGGGAGGCTCCCAAGTACAGCCAGGCTTTCCTTTGAGGAAAATCTAAGTTCCTGCAGCTGTAGCCATAATTCTGGTAAGAAGTATCACAGCTGAATTTCTCCTAAGAGATCGTTCTATTCTAGTCCCTGCTTTGTAATGGTGTTTGGACAGTTATGCATGCCATGGGGAGGCTCAAGTGAAAGGAATGGTGTGGGGCTGCTGTGCAGCCGAGCCACGTTCCTTGTTCCCATTCTCTCTCGGTGGGACAGGTCACCGTTGGGCTGCAGTAGTAGTTTCCCTGTCTGTAGCAATTCCCACATGGCCCCCCACCAGGGATGAAGCCCAAAGCACTGTTAAGGTATTTGTGGTCACAGGCTCTTAACATGTAGAGCCCAGTACTGTAAAAGAAGATGAAGTCATATGCTCAAAGTGCATTCCTTCCCTCTCTGAATTAGTTTAGCATCCTTAATGGGGACAAATTTCTTACAGCCACAGTCCTTGTTTGTGGCAGGAGGTTGCCCGCTGTAAGTCTCCCTCTCCACCCTCCCTCCACTCTCTCTGGCTGTTTCTTTCTACGCAGCTGACCCTCTTGTTTCTGCACAGGATGTTTTCTTGATCTGCTTCTCCCTTGTGAGTCCAGCCTCCTTTGAGAATGTCAGAGCCAAGGTAAAGTATTCTCCTTCTGGGTGAAACAGTGGAAGGGAGGAACTAGTGAAATCCCCTGCCCCACCCAGCACCACACCAAGAAGCCCAAAATTTCTAGAAGTCATGTTTTTATAAGGGAAGGTCATAGTCTGCAGGTTTTAAGAGGGGCCTACTTTTTATTCATTACTTCTTTGGCGAAGTTTTTTGCCTTTTTGAATCTGCATCTTGACTAAGATAAGGGACATCCTAGAAGCTAAAATGCACTTAAGGGAAGCACTGTGTGCAGAGTTGGCTGGCACTGTCTGTCGTGATTCCGTGTCTCAGTGCCTTCGTTACTACATCTGCACCTGTCCCTTTCTGCAGAGCATATTCAGAACTACAGGCAGGAGTATCCTGTTCAGGTGTTGCCACCATGTCAGGTCATAGTAAAAATCTTGTTCCCAATAGTAGATACTATTCTGCTATTGGGAAATAGAGATTCAGCCTCATGGTTGAATCTCCTGCTATAGCTACTTTTCTTATCGTGCCTCTCTGTTTCAGTGGTACCCTGAGGTCCGACACCATTGCCCAAATACACCTATCATCCTGGTGGGCACCAAGCTGGACTTGAGGGATGATAAGGACACTATTGAAAGGTTACGTGATAAGAAACTGGCCCCCATCACCTACCCCCAAGGTTTGGCCATGGCTCGGGAGATTGGTGAGTCTCATGTACTGGCAGATCTCTGGCATTGAGCTTTTTGTTTTGGAGTGGGTGAGGGACAGTATGTCCTGGTAGCACTGGAGTGGTTGAGCTGGAGCTCTCTTTCCCCTAGGGTCGGTAAAGTACCTCGAGTGCTCTGCCCTGACGCAGCGGGGCTTGAAGACGGTGTTTGATGAAGCCATCCGGGCTGTGCTCTGCCCACCGCCCGTGAAGAAGCCCGGCAAAAAGTGCACCGTGTTTTGAGGGCTGTGGCCCAGGTGCTGGCTCAGCATGTTGTCGTCCTCTGACAGATTGCATATTAGCTGGGTGTTTCTGGAGGGGGCTGGGATGTGTAGGGCCCTTCATCATGTATGAAGTCAGTGTTTTTTAAATGTCTCTTTGATTTAACGTCAGTGTTGATGTGAAGGGGCAGCGGGGGCAGGAGACTAGCTGGGGGCTGTACAGCCCTCAGGGGAGGTACAATGGGGAAGGCAAGGTAGCTCCTCGGGGCAACAGGCTGTTTTGACTCTCCTGAACTCCACGCTGAAAGGGCTGAGACATCCATCCTGTCCTGGAAACCCCTGGTTTCAACCCACAGGTGAAACAGGTGGTGAAGATCCTTGTGGGAGTGGGGAGGGAGCGGATATGAACGGTGCTGAATGACAAGAGCAGCTGGGAGAGTGGTAGGGTCTCCTTGCCCAGCCTACTGTGGCTAATAGTTAACAAACTGGTGCTCTAGCAGATACGTGCCTGAGACTGTTAAAGAAATTATAACCAGCCCCGGAAAGGGGCGAAGTAAATTACATATGAAGCTGAAGAACTAATCATTAGGTGCTTTATTGGGTACTAGCCAAACTCAGTGAGTGAAACAGCCCTGTGCAATCCATGTATTTGCCTTTTTGTGTGTGCACACCCTAGGACAGCGTGGTGCTGCTCCCCCCATCAGTCTTCAGCAGGGCCTCCCCCCCCCCCAAACCCAGTCTCTGCAGAGCAGGGCTGTGGTTGTTGCCTCTGTTTTGTTTTTTTCTACTAAAGACGGCAAAGGAAGCAATGAGGAGTCTGTTAACTTCTTTCCCTTCCCACAAAAAGTGCAGGCTTTGGATGGAACAGGGAGAGCTTCTGAAGGGTTGTGGGGGGGGAATAGGGTTGGAAGAAAGACAGGTCCAATTTCTAATCATCATGTAGAGTGACAAGATAAAACCTTATTTGGTGCAATAAACATTCTCCATGACGGCGTATGTGAGCTTTATTATCTACAGCAGCCTTCTAAAGGTAATTTTCTGCCTCACTTCTCATACAGGTTCCAGCCCTGCTGCCCCTCTTCTCCAGCAAGACTGGGTCTGTGTCATTGTTTTCTATCCAGTTTACATCTATGCAGTACTAGTATGAAAATTAAGGCCAGGTGTGAAATGCAGGTGTCATCTTAGGAGACAAGAAATCCCCCATCAACCATCAGTGAGCTGCCAGTTGTCATAGCACTCTTATCACTCAGCAGGAAGAGAATGCTGTTCACCACATCGTCCACCTCTGGAATCAAACACAGAGAACATCCGATGCACCCCTCAAATTGTACTAGAAAAATAAGCATCCCAAAAGGTATGTCTTTGACCTCTACAGGTAATTGGAGCAGGGAAATATCTCTGCCCCCAGACCGTGGTTGGTGCAACATACAGGACAGTGTAGCTGAGAGCTGGGCATCAAAAAGTCCTTCTTGTGATCAAATGACACTTAGTTCACAGCAAGCACCTATGCTCCTCTCCCAGTCATATTTATGAACAATATAGTGTTTCACTTATCCTAAGATGAGAAGGCTGTAGAAGAGGGGAGATAAGGCTGATGCTCACCCTGTCTTCATCGTATCCTTTAGGAATTCAACCACAGCCATTCAGCAGGGTTGTGACTTTGCCCACAAAAGAAGCAAGGTACCTGTGGCTGTGATGTCGATTAGAGGGAAGGCTCGGATACAACAGAAAAGCCCAGCCTGGCAACAAATGCACGCCACTGACCTGCAAACTTTCCCAGCGGAATCCGATTAATCATGGCAGCAGATTTCTGAGGGTCACTCCAGTTAATTCTTCCCATGTCGGTCATAACCACGGTGGGGTTCACAGTATTCACCCTAATCTGGGACCAAGAGCAACAAACAATCTAACCAGACTGCTCCGAGGGGAAATGCTCAGGTTCAGCTTTCATGCTTTCCTTTCTCTCGGAAAGAATCCTACCTTGTGGGGTCCCAGTTCCATTGCCATTACCTTGCTCAGCATATCCAAAGCACTTTTTGTGGAACCTTCAAGAGAAGGGAAAAACAGGAGGCATTTAAGCGCATAGCGCTTGGTCTGGAACGCACAGAAGTACGTCACTGCCCAGAACTGGCAGCCAGCAGCCTGGTGGCTGTGGGTCTCCAGCTAATCAGAAATGAGAGGGGCACTGCTAAAGCCAGACATACTTACAGTAAACAGCATGATCCCGCAGAGCACGCTGAGATGCCTGGCTAGAGACATTTACTATAGCACCTGGCACCCCCTGGGCGATCATCTGCCGAGCAACAATCTGGGGGAGGGAAGAAAAAAAACCCACAGGGATGCCAGAATTGTAACAGAAGAAATCATTATTTCATTCAGTAGGAATCTTGATGGGCTATTATGGTAGCCAAAAGAGCAAAAACATCCGGAGGAAGTAAGTCCTCACTGTCTCCCACTTAGAAGAGATCAAGTCAAAGCCAGCGAGCGAGTGAAGGGGCTGTTGTCAGGTTAACTTTGGGTCACAGTCCCTTTAGCCCCCACAGCGGACACTTATCTCTGCTGTGTAGAGCAACTTAGTCACCGCTGTTCATGGAGACAACTGCAGTGACAGTTCTTCCTCACCTGGGAAACATGAAGCACAGCCCCAAAATTCACATCGAGAGACCTACAAATAAATCAAATTGAAAAGTTACAGAGAGGTTGCAGCTGGTATCCTGGAAACACTGGTGGGACTCTGATCTTTAGCAGGACTCTGATCTTTAGCAAACTAACGTAGTTCCCCTGTTAAAGTGTAAACAGGGAGCCCTGGGCCTCAGCCAGTGACGCTTCTTAGGTCAATCAGACCCTTCACATGGCTTTAAAATAGCAAACCCGCTGTGAGATGGGTAGAAGCAGCTTTTCTTCTATTTGCCACATAGTCCTTCCTTGGTCAGGTTTTACCTGCTAGTTCTGCAGAATGGTCTTAGTAGAATCCATACATTTTATATGCTGGTCACAAATAGACCCACAGTAGCCATTCTTAATGCAGGGACGACGCGTGACCCATCAACTCTCCGTGTCGTGTGTCCTAAAGCTTACCCCCAGCTGGAACTATGGATCTTTTGAGGGAAAAAAAGATGGTGTGTTATTGCAGTAAGCAGATTTAATTTCCCACTCTGGCAGTTTCATACTCCCTTAACCTGGATTTGTCTTCTCTCTGTCTATCTGAACTGTCTCACCGACAGCTGACTTTCAGTGTAACAGAGGCTGAGCGGGAGCTGGACTGGACGCTCTGAGCTGGATTAACAGCAAAGAGCCTCTTCTCCCCCGTGTAGGCTGGATGGCCTGTGCAGGCCACTAAGAGGTGAAACTGCAGGTTCTGGGTACTCACTAACAGCGTGGAGCAGTGTCGGTGCTGTACTTGCCTTCCCTGCGGTGTTTCCAGGGTGAAAGGCGATTACATAAAGTATTAAAACACAGTCAAGGAAAGGACGTGGCCATGAGCAGTAGCAATCAACAGCCCATCGAGAAGGTGACCGGTGGGGCACTGCTAACGGTGTGCGCGTCACCTGCCCGGCGCCTGAGCACCGGCTGCTCCTCTCGCCGGCATCCCGCGGTCCCGCCGGGCACTCACCGCTGCAGGGCCGCCCGCGTCACCCCCAGGAAGGGCTGCAGCACGGCCACGGCCGCGTTGTTCACCAGCAGCTCGAAGGGCCCGGCCGCCCCCACCGCCGCCTCCGTGGCGTCCCAGTCGGCCAGGTCCAGGCACAGCGGCTCGATGCCGGGGCACTGCGGGCGGGGGCTCGGCTGGGGTCACCGCGGCGGGGACGGGGGGCTGTCCCCAGGCAGGGGGAGGCGTGACCGGGGGGGGGGTCTCGAGGCCGGGGGAGGGGGGCGGGAGGGCGGTCCCGAGGCGGGGGATCTCGGGGGTCCCGAGGCGGGGGCTGGTGGGGTGCGTCCCGGGGAGGGGCGGGGGGTCCCGGGGGGCCGGGCCCGGCCGGTACCTCTCTCGCGAGGCTCTCCAGGTCCGCCGCGGTGCGGCTCAGCGCGGTCACGCGGGCTCCGGCCTTGCTCAGCGCCACGGCCACGGCGCGCCCGATCCCTGCGGGGAGACGCGTCAGACCCGGCCCCGGCCCCACCGGCACCCCCCGGCGCCCCGGCTCCGGCCCCCGCCCGCCGCACGGCCACCTTTGCCGGCCCCGGTCACCAGGGCCCGGCGGCCGCGGAAGCTGGGATGCGGGTCCATGCTGCGGGCGGACTCGGTTCCGGGGCGAGGGGGGGTTGTAGGGGGCCGGGTCTCACCCAGGGGACGTGGGAGGGGGCGGAGGCGGGGCCGTCCCCGAGGGGCCGTTCCTGGGCTCGGCCGGCGAGGGGCGGGCGGGGATGGGCTCTCCGGGCTCCGGTTCTCCGCGAGGTCCCGAAGGGAGAGGCCGCGGGAGGGCGGGCGTTTGGCCAGGCGAGACCTGCCCTCGCTGCCCGCCCCCGCGGCCGGTGAAGGAGCGCACCGCGGCCGTGCCCCCGCCCGGCCCGCAGAGCTGGCGCGGTGGCAGAGCGGCACTGACCATCCGCCGCCCCCTGAACAGGGCTCGCTGTAAGACCACCCAGCTCAGAGGTTGCCTTCTGAGGACTCTTTTAAATTATGCTAATAATTTGCATATTTCGTAAGTGCAGCAACAGCGTAGGGCAGTGCCGAGACAAGTTTACAACAATTAACTTATTCCAATTACTTTACTCTGTTAATTATCATCTGCAAATACGCTTCTTATCCACATTCATTCCTCTGCACATCCAAGTCATCTGTCTCATGCTTTTTGGCCGTTTGGCATCACAACAGCCTGACGGGAGACTGTAGTTTCCTGGATCACAGAGTTTATAGTCCATTTTGGGTGTAGAAAACGTGTCAAGAAATGTGACAAAACACAGCCTTTTACATATTTAAATATTTATTTTGTAGAATTGCTTTATGTATGAGACAGTAGTTTGATTAAAAAGCTCCATCCTGATATATCCACCCAGCCTACTGTATTGTCAACACTAGAAACCTTAGAAGAAGCTTGAACACATTGAACAGCTCTGTATTGCCACACAGGAGAATGTGGTCCTTTTTCCGTTTAATAAACACCCCACCAGCTTAGAGTACCTGCCTCCCTGGCACAGCTGGCTTAGGGCGACCAGTGACTGCAGTGTGGAACTTCTACTACTCAGCTTTGCCGCCACCCACGTGAAGCGTCGCCGGTTTTGAACTGCAGTTTGCCACACAATCCCTACCCGGTCCATGCCATCTGTGATACCTTACAAGAGGCTGCTACCAGTGTAAGGGGGAAAAAAGCTCCCACAGAAGAGTTCAGAATCAGTGTTTGAAGACAAAAATCTCGTCAAGAGCTCATGAAGATTCACAGCTTTCTGCTACAGAAGGCTGAAAACAAGAACCCAGTAAGTGTTTAAAAAAAAGAGTATTTCTATAGATACCAGGAATCTCCAGAGCTATTAATGACAAATCATTAAACCATAGGATGCCTCAGTTTAGTGAGCAGAAGACCTAACGAAGAGGTAGAACATACCACAACCTACCATTCCACAAGACCTTCCCTGTTTTCTGTAACGGGCCGTCAGTGTTACCGGTGTACGGAACACTGGTACCTGCTGTGTACCCGTTACGGAACAGCCACTGTGCTGGCTGGAATCTGATCCGATGCCCCGCAGCATTCTTACTCCCGTACCTCATGGTCACCTTAGTAGACCTGAAGGAAAGGAGGGATTTAAGAATGAGTTGCAGGACTGAGGCAAGTAGCAGTCGGCTTGTTTGCTCCTCAGTGGAATTAACTAAAATCACGCAGAGAGGACAACGTACCCAGGTAAATGCTGAAAGGTTTGTGTTAAAAATAGAGTGCAAGGAACAGTGTACTTCAGGAGGCTGACACCTCTGCAAAGTTTCATACTTGAATACGCTGCAGGCGTTTGCCCACGTTACACCACTTTTCAAATGGTAGGAAGTTAAGCAACCAGCTGAAGTCCACAGTACAGCTCAGCACAGCTGTTTAGAAACCTGAAACTTTTGCTAGGTCCACATTCTAGCTGTTAATCATAGTTCCAGGTTATACAATGTCATTCTATTATTCTTCCCTTAATTCAGCCTCAGACTCTAGCACTAAACCAGCAAGTGTTTTCTGAAGAGTTTGTGAGAGTAAACAGTGGTTTTGCAAAGTAATTTTTTAATGCCATTCTTCATGTCAGGTAAGGATTGCACATGGCCAAAGTCTGGGCTAATAGAAAAGTAAGTATAGGGAACCCTATTTCTTCCATTTTCAAAACTAAGCTTACTTTATTTATAAAGCAGCAGCAGTCGATAACTGCTACAGCATTGAACTTCTGCCTTTGTGCGAGTGTGCAGTCTCCTCTTAGTGACTGCACGAACTATTTACTGAAACATTAAGAAGTAGAGTGAAAATAAACACTGATCTTGAGCTAAAGGTAATCAAAAGATTATCTGAAGAAGCCGAAGTGGAGTAACCACAGTCACACAATTAAAGGTCCTCAAACGATACCATCAAAGCTTCCTCAGGGCATTACAGCTATCTAGCATTCCTCCCTCACAGACGGCAAACGATTACACACAGCTTCAGAAACAGGGCGTGTTTCATCAGCCAGCGATCGTGCTCCAGCTCATACAGCCTGCTGTGGGCAAAGCAGGAGAAACGATTACCATCTACTCTGGCAAGTATTTCTTCAGTATCAAATATCAAGGGAATAGTCTCGGACCTGGCAGACCACCATCATAATCAACAACTACTGCAATTCAGCTGCTAAGAGAGCCAAGTCTGACAATCACCTCCATGGGAGGTACACACGGGCTACAGGGGAGAACGTGCACTGTAAGCGACTCTTACCCACTCCTGGGTACGCTCGCCCTTACACGGGGTTTTCCCACGACAAAGGCTTTCCGCCTTGTTCACCCTCGTGAGTCTAGGATTTCTGCTGTTAACGAGCAGACCCTGTTCCGGCCCACAGGTGGAGTTTTAATATGGCAGGCCACAGAAGCTCTTAAATAATTGTGTTAATTCTGTTCCCAAGAAAGATGAGTGAAAACTTCCCCTCTCTTGTCACCATGGGGACTACAGTCTGCTATAGCATTCCAGCTTCAAGACAACCGCCTCTAAAAGCCCCTAACAGTTGTAAGAATGCTATCAGACCAAGTACTGCGTTTGCCCGGGACGTGTCCCAGCACAGATTCACAGGACATCAGACCTAAGTGTGAAGTGACTCGTACACATAGGACTGTAGTCATTCTACAAAGAGCCACTGGACAAAAGAACAAGGATTATTCTTGGAATGTCCCAGGCTGCAGCTGAACAAACCACACCACCTGGCTTTTGTAAACAGTCTGTTTACCTCCTTTGTAGATACCTCTGGTTGTCTCCCAGAAGAAGAAAAAAACCAAACCCAACCCAAACCCCGCAAAGTCCACCACAACTCCTGTCTTATACAAGCTAGGTAAGATACAGTTGTCAACGACTGGTCAAGAATTATGACATCTTCTTAGCAGGGCACCAAATAGTGTCAGGATAGAGCAGACAATGGACAGATTTAAATCTGTGAAGGAAAAAAAAAAAAAAAAAGGAAAATATAAGATTGGAATTCTCCATACAAGGAACACACTATCATTGAATAGAGGGTGGGTCTACCTGCCTTAGGCACAGCGACAAGAGCTGGCATGACAAAATAACCCCATTGGTGAGTTTGATCATCTTACAGTTGATAAACATGAACAAGGCAGGGAGATCTTGTTTTGGAGGTGGACACTCACCGTGTTGGATCTTGCTGAAGGCCAAACACTCCTCCCACACTCACAACATTGTGTTTGTTCTCAGGGTCCCCGTAACTTAGGGTTACCTGTACAAGCAAATAAATATTCAGAAATTGTAACACTAATGCAGAAAAAAAAGAGCGGGGATAGCAGGATTATTGACGAGGTATGAAGAAAGACTCCAAGAATCCTATGATCTGAACAGTGGATTACATCTGAAAAAAGTGGTTATTTTTGCCACAAGCAATACTGGCACGGAATGGTGTCTATCAAACGGACCGCTGCAGTGTGGGAGAATAAACAGAGGAGCTGAAAGCCGCCTTGCCCTGAAGGACAAGATGAATTACAATTGTAAGCTTTGTAGGGGCATCAATCCTGCTAATGTCTGTACCTTCACTAAATAACATACATTCCTCCTCGCCAGTCACTGCCTGAAGTCTGCAATAGTACTGTCCTAGCAGAGGAAAATTAAAAACATTTGGATGTTAAATGTTGAGCAAAGGACTGCCACATGACAAACCTGGCAACAAAATTTCGATCTCTGGAACTCCCAATTCAGTGCTATTCATCCACACAAGCACCCTATTGAGAAATTTTCAGGTGCCAGGTGCCAGACTACTTTTATTTTCTTTCTAATTGTAGATTTCCTGGATTTTGGGTTAGCTGTTACAGTCTCGAGGAAACAATGAACACCAACGAAAGGCTGTATTCAGCCTACAGTTAAATACACTAACACGAAGGAGATTACATCATGCCCGAATTTGCCCCCAACTGTACATTTCTGCTGCCTAATACAATTAGCAGGAAAATATAACCAAGTAGTTTGGAGGGGCAAAACTGCTCTCTCGTTTTTTACTGTTTGGCACCACGAAAGGGCAGACAAAGCTTCTGGATTGCCTTACAGCTCCACCTACTGCCCACAAGTAAAAAGGTATCCCAGCAATTAAAAAACTAATTTTTCCGAAAACTGATTTTTTTCCTAAGAAACACTGATTAAGTTTCTTGAGATTCAGACATGTTACTCTTAAAAATGATCAAACATTTGACTGTCTTAGTTATTGAAGAGGTACTTGCTATAGCTGCGACGCTCGTCTTTTTGAACAGCATGAATTAAGACTGGGACTGTCAGGCAAAGACAGAAATACTTTCTTACGTGGCAGGCAGACTAAATATTGCCCCCTTCTACACTTGCTGCTACTGTGACTTACGGGAAGTCAGAGTTTAGAAGATGGGCAGCACCATATTTAGGCTTAACGTAGCAGAACGCGTCAGCTATATCACCTCATTGGCTAGGGTGAAAGCGTGCTTTTTACCTAAATGAAGGAATTAGGCAGGACACAGCTCCGAGTGAGTCTGCAGACATCCTTTTTTGCTGAAGAGTGCTAAATCCATGGAGAGTATTCTTTCTGATCAGACTGGGGTGTAATTACACGAGGCTTAGACCTACCTGCTGCAGTACAGACTCGCCTTGTAGTCTCTGCAGATTTTCCAGATGGGAATGGAACAACGGGCTGTGCAGCAGCTTTACCTCCAGCAGCCCTTCAATGATGTAGCCAATAGTGCAGTCATCAGGGAGACGCACTCTTTCTGCGGTACTGATGAAATTACCCAGGCTGTGAGACAAAGCACAGGAGACAAGATGGAATATGCTTTAAAACCTACCAAACGCGTACTGATGGAGCTCAGCTAGGAACCGCATTTACCTGGCCCAAGGACTCATCTTTAGGGCAAGACCTCTGCTGATACAGAATCCTGCTCCACCTGTGGCAAACCAGAATTTCACGGTTGTCTTCTGAAGAGCAACAAGAAAAACACACAGCAGTTACTGATAATCTGCTTTTTCCATTTGGCTGGGCAGGGAAGGGAACTTGAGGCTCTATTGGATATCACGTATTGCGCTTGAGTCAGAACAAGACTACAGATTAATTCCTATTTCTTTAGGCTGCTGAAAGCACAGGTAGCTGTTCTCTCAAATGAAACTCTATCCTGGAACTGACAACAGGTGAACCACCAAGTTAGCACAACCGAGGTAGCACACATGAAACAAAACAAACCATAGAACCACTCCTACCCAACTCCACCTGTACCCTGGCCATCCTAGCCAAGCGCCACAGCCAGCTCAGCGTTCCTGAGAAAATCAAAGGTGTCCATTAGTTGCTTGGCTCCATGTCCAAGGAGGCTATTTCGTTGTGCAGAGTCTTCCCTAACAAGCTGCTTTGTAACTGACTTTCTGGACAATGGATTGATTTATCTTTAGGCCTGTCAGTATAGGTGACCTGGTGAGGACTTGTCCTGTAGCACGTGTATCTTGTGACTGACATGTGTTTGCTTCCCCTTCCTGGAAACCTAGTAACCACTCAGTGCTGGAAATGTCTTATACACCCAGAGGGCCTTTGTCACCCATCTGAGGTTGTTTCAAGATGACAACAACGTGATACTGCTCTCAAAACAAACCAACCAACGCAAACCCCAACCCAAATCCCAACACCCTAACACAAGGAACACTGCACCCAAAACAACTCAAGGAAGAGTCAAGGTGGGGGGCCCCCCTCACCTCAGTGTGGGGGAGATCACCAACAGACACGAGTCAAGGAAGAGAAACAGACATCCACCCAGGAGACAAACTCTCTTGTAGATACGCATATGAGGTCAGATGGAAGGTTCATTTAACCCAGCCCCCTGCCTCTGAAAGTGAGCAGTGCCACGTTCTGCAACCCAAGCTTGCAGATTAAATCACTCGGGCTTTATGGGGGTATCCTACGAACTCGCAAGGTTTTAAAAGCTTAGAAGGTCAGGATGTCTTTCAGACTAACTGCAGAGTGTGCTTACTGATCCATCACTTTGGACGTGGTCAGCTGCTTCAATGGGATGGTCCAGACTCGGCCGCCCCACATAGACATCCTGGCTGTGTGAAAAAGCAGATAAGAGATGCAGGAGAGTCCGAGGGTTCACATAGTTGTCATCGTCCACATGGCAAAACCACCTTCAAACAAAACAAAATAAGACAGTTACTGCAGAGCAGTGACAGAGAAATGAGTTACAGGTTTAGAGTTGAGCGTTAGTCTTCCAGCCTTGGAACAGAAAGCATTTCCCATTGTCCTGAATTACAAAATTTGGAAGCTGAAAGCAGCCACAGATCCTAATTCTGGAAAGAGGATGAAATTAATAACCTCCTTAAGATTATCATCCTTTCCACCCTTCAGATGATGCTTGTTTATAAACACTCCTTCATGCTGCGCTCCCTGCCCTCTGCCTACCACCACGTTTTAGCTGATGCTGCATTCCTTACTGGAGCAGAGAGGGTTACTCAAGTTTCCTGTGAACAAAGAACTGGAAGAAACAAAATCAATCAGAACAACGTGTTTCACCTACTTTTGCCCAGATTCCAGGAATTTATCATATTCCACAGACATCTTGCAGCAGAGAGCTTGCCGGGTATGGACAGCAGAACAGTTGGTGTTGATCATATGATCCCCTAGAAGAACAAAGATCAGCCCTTTCAGGTTTCAGAAGCATGTGTAGTCCAAAAAAAGACTACAAAAGAAGCGTACATTTGGCACTAATACTGTACATCTGAAGTGCATTTGGTGCACACATGGAGAGCACACTGCAGGACCGGCAGGGCTCACGGGTTATGCATATGGCATGCAAGCTGTAGAGTACACAAAAACGTGTGAGTGCAGGGTATATAAATAGTGCCATGAGACTGTATGCAAAGGAAATACCTAATATAACTTTGGACCAGATAAACTTAAGCTTTCTAAGAGGAAGGAAGAGGGTGCAAAGGTGAAGCCACCATTCAGGAAGTTCCAGGCATCTTGTCCAGGTGGTAAGTAGGAACAGCATACTCTCCTGCGAAAGGAGAAGTTTTCTCCATCTGAACTTCCCTAATTGCTTGTACAGCACGAAATAAGGACTTCCAGGGGAAGTATGACAGAAACAAAACTCAGTTATAACAGACAGCATGTACCTATGCTACACAGCTTACCTGCTTTCAGGCGTAGCTCCCGATCCTCCCAGTCCGTGAATATAAACGTCTGTGGGAGACAAAAATGGCGTGTCCACATTTGAGAAGTTCAGAAACAAATTTCAGCTTTGTTCGGTTGCAGTCAGAATTCTGAATGTTTTGTCTTGTTAGTTTATTTCACAGCAGCCATTGGGAGTGGGAGAACATGAGCAGCTTCAGCCCTTGCCTTATTTCATAAACTTTTGCATTGCAAACCAGAAGAGTCTCATTCAAGTAAAGCATCCAAAATTCTACTCTCCTCATCTCAGGGTACAGACAACCAATTTCTAGACATGAATGACTGTCTTTTTTGGCAGTACCTCCCTCTGCAACTTCACCTCCTCTCTCTGGCTAGGAGTTATCCAAGATAAAAGGAAAAATGAAAGCCAGGGTGCAAAGTGCCAGGCAGTAACACTGTCTTGTCCCAGCTGCTGGACAAAATTGGGTTAATAAGCTTAGGTGGACTGAAATTCCCAAACAAGGGAACAAACTCTGCGCTGTTCTATGGGAAAACCTAAGTCACTGAAAGATCAGCTAGTCCAAAATATTGGCTTAGATGCATCAATGCTAGGGATCTTTCACTACCATGTAGTACTTCTCACGGTCATACAGGAGCCAGCAAACCATTTCTGCTTGGACCACGATCCCGGATTGCAAGTCACTAGCTTCATCAACCAGGAACTCTTCTGGAGGTCGGTTCAGATGAACTATTTAGATAAGACAACCTTCCTCAGTCTTACCAGAAAAGATGCTTTTAACACACGGCAGGAAAAGCTCGGTGAGAAGGTGCAGCAGCTGCCCGGGACAGGGGGGGCGCGGCCACCGGCGAAGCCTCACCTGTCCCCTGGCCTGGGAGATCCAGGTCTGGAGGAGCAAGTCCAGCCGACTCCTGTGGTACTTCCTCGTGGTCTTCACGGCGATGAAGATATCCTTCAGCTCCAGGCTCTCCCCGGCCGGGCCCAGGCGGCCCTTCCGCGCAGGCTGCGGGCTGCCCGCCCCGGCACCCGTCCCGCCGCCCGCCTCCGCCCGTGTGCCGGGCAGGCCGCTCCCCCCGGGCTCCGGGGGCCCGCTAGGCCCGGCGGCGGGCGGGGGGCGGCGGCGGGGCGCGGCGGGGGGCTGCCCCCGCGGCAGCAGGAGCAGGAGGAGGGCGGCGGCGCTGACGGACAGCAGGAAGCAGGCCTTGCGGAGCCCCAGGCAGGAGCCGCTCATGCTGCAGCCCCGCGGGCCCCCGCCGCGCTGCGCGGCCGCCTCATGGCCCCGCGGCCGGGCGGCGGCTCCAGGAGGCGGCGGCAGCCCCCGCGACCGGCGGCAGGCAGCGCCCGGACACCCCAGGCCGCGCTGACCGAGGCCCGCCCGGGGCAGCGCGGCCCAGCGAGCGCGGCCTAGCCCTGCGCAGCCCCGCCCCGCCCCGCCGCCCGGTGCCCCGGCGGGAGAGGCGAGACGGGCCGCGGCCCCTTTAAAGGCTTCACCTGTCGGATGCGGCCCGGCGGCACGGCGCGGCCCGGAAGTGGAAGCCGCTCCGGAGGGAGGGGCGGGGGGTCAGCCGGAAGCGCGGCCGCCGGGGGAAGGATGCCGCTGCCCGTCCAGGTCTTTAACTTGCAGGTACGGGGCAGCCGCCTCCCGCCGCCCCCGGCCGCGCCGCCCCGCCCCGCCGCCTGTCGCCGCGCCTCGCTCGGCCTCTCTCCCGCCCGGCGCTCGGCACGGCCCTGCCGCGGCCTGCGGGCGGCGCGGCCTTCCCCTTCGGCCCGGGGCCGCCTCGCCGGGACGGGAGCCGCACTCGGTCGGCCCCGGGCCCTCGCTCGCCCGTCTGTCGGGTCCCTTTGTGTCGTTCCCCGCTGTCCGCGGAGAGCAGCGCCCGGCCGAGCGTCTTCCGGCGCCCGCGGCGTCCCCCGCCGCTGCAGCGGGCTCCGTGCTTGGCTTTCGCGTTGTACGTGCCGTGGGTAGGGCCCGGCGGCGGAGGTGGGGCAGCGAGGTGGCGGATGAAGAGGAATTGAGGGTCTGCAGGACAGGGGGAAAGCCGCAGGAGCCCGGGGAGGTCGGTGTGCTGAGCCCGGGCCTTCAGTGGCCGCGCCCGCCATCCCTTTACGGGTCAACCGCCCGCCCTGCCGCGGCCGGCGAGTTGGCTGTCGGGGCGCGGGAGGTCAGGACGGGGACAGGCTGCAGCTCAGCTTCCTCCTCAGTGACCGGTCTGTACGGTGCCCCCGCCGGCAGCAGGGCACGGCTCTTCCCCCCCGCCCTGAGTACCGCGGGATGCTTCAGCTGGAGCGGCAGCTTACCAGCTGTGTGAGGCTCTGTGAGGCACCTTCCCACAGCGTGCCCTTCTGGGCTCACAAAACCTCGGGGAGCGAGCATTGTTTTATTCGCTTTGCGAGTAGTTCTTAAGTAAACCTTGCATCTTCCTTCCAAAATAAAGCGTTAGCTTGAGAACGTCTGAGTTCACCTATCCCAGTGGGACTTGCAGCCCACTTGTGTTTTTTGTTGTCTGGGAGTTGGGAAGCGCAGAGTGCAGCCCACCAGTGGAGCAGGACATTCTGCTCCGCCAACCGGAGTCACGGGTAGTTTCTGTAACGCTGATTTCGAAGGAGACCATTTCAGGTTTTTACTATGGTAGGCAAACACAGCATAAAAGAAGCAACCCTGACACTGTTTATGATATAAGAAAAGAGATAAAGTAGATAAATATGGAAAAAAGTAATCGTCTCAATATGTGGTGACTTAAGTGGGTTTATGCCCGCTTTTCCTGAGGGGTCATCTGGACAATCAAACTCTGCTTTGCACCCTCCCTCCCTTTCCCTTTGCGTAGAGAATAACTAGGAAACAAGCTTTTATATGCTTTACTTGCTTTTGCTTCAGATCTTGCGAGATTTCGCATCACTGTTGAGATATGTGCCTATTTGATATTGAAGGAATAAGCAGGCTGTGGGTAAACACAAGATGCATCAATTTTTTTAGAGTTAGGAAATCTGGATCTGCCCTATTCCTACTCACAAAAAGGAAAAAACAGGCAAATCACCAACCCAACCCCAAGCCCGCTCTATCTTTGATTTCTTAACAGACAGCAAAATCAATAAAAACATGGAAATAACTTGGTGTTGGTGGGGATGAGGTAGTTGGCATTTTTGTCCTTTCTAAGGTCCACTCATGCGATGTGCCCGAAATCAGGTGTTGCTTATGGTAATATCCGCACATAGTCAGCATTTTATAAGATGACATTCATCTTGGTTTTCCCGAGTTTAAATCGGTAATACCTAGGGGGAATGTTCAGCACGGTCTTGACTAGGAGGAGGAAAAGAATTTCATGATAGCATGCCGATTTTGATTGTGGGACTGCCCGGTAAATTAGTTTTAAATGGGAACACATGCAGGTGTTTTATCGATGCAGTCGTACTGAGGTCGCTGTACTGGTTATGATTCCTCATGTGGTTCAAAGCAAGGTATACCGGGAGAATAAAAATTCTGTTGTTCCTGCAAAAGAGAATCTACCTAAACAATTGGACTCGGATAACTTTAGCAGGACAGTTCAACTGATGGTAAATTTTTGCAGTGCAGATAAATTTTTCCCCGGTATTTGTTAGAAACTGTGGAATTGCCATTCTGCATTCTGTTCTTTACATTTTTTTAATACTTTAAAAAAGTGTAAGAGTTGTCATTTTTGGTTTGGTGGTTTTGTTCCCCCTCTTCCCCCCCCCCAAAAAAAAAAAAATTACTACTTTTAAGCATTAAAGCAGCTTTGAAAGGTTCTGGTGAGGTTTTTTGGGTACTTTTGGAACTTCTTGAGCTGAGTGTTAATGTCTGCTCTTGCTCAAGGAAGAGAGATGGAATGTCATTTGGAATTTAGCATGAATACCTGACATACTTTGTAGAATCAGATTTATTGATGCCTTCACTTTTTTGCTTGATAATCTACCAAACAAAATAAAACACGCTGTGTGAATGCTGAGCCTTAGTACTGCTTGTTTTAGACAAAGCATCATGCTGAGTAGTGTTGTTGCTAGAGGAAAATCTTAAACATGTCTAAAGACGGAGGGGTATTGTTTAATTTTTAAAATTTAATGTGTATTTAAGCAAGTCCTTAATAGATTGAATGACCTAGTTGTTTTCTGCTCAAATGTAATATGCTACCTTTGACCTCATTTTTGCTATTCTAGGGTGCAGTAGAGCCCATGCAGATTGACGTAGATCCACAAGAAGATCAGCAAAATGCACCTGATATCAACTATGTGGTGGAGAACCCCACTCTGGTAGGTGCTGGTTGAGGGCTAGCGGGTTACATTTCATGGTCAGGGCCTCTTCCTTTAAGGTTTTTGAAAAAATCCCTCCTTTTACTCCTTGTCAGGTTGTCATTTAGACATTAATAGATTATCTTCAAAGCAAGGTGGGGTAGGAATAGCAGTGACCTCTTCTGTAGCTCCTTGTCACGTACTGACCTCTGCTGCACCTTCTGAGATGAAGGAGGAATTGCTGTTTTGTGACTCGCTGCGTGCTGCCCGTTTGATGCAGTTTTCATTCTGAAATAGTTTAGTACATTTCTGAGACATCATTCACTTATTTTGAGGCTTGTTCTTTGAGGAGCTTTAAGTATATAGTTAGGATATAATTCTTTCACTGTTTGATCCTCTGGAGACTGGCTAAACCCCCCAGAGCTGTAGAGTTATAAAAGCCTGTATTTGCTTATGTCGTTTTTTTCAGTTTTTAGTTAATGGTTTGAGATTTTGGCCAATTTTTATGCATCAGCTCTGTAACAGCGAGAGATGGGTGTTGCAGAAGAGAACAAAAATGTTAACTGGAAAAAGTTAAAGCAACATTAAAATTGCAAAATAAAGCATTCAGTTAGGAAGCTTTGGATCTCACCTCGGTACCTCTGAAGCTTTAATTTGTTCCTCTTGTCCCCGTGCCTTATAATGGTTATCACATAGTTATTCGCTTTTTACTGCACAGACCTCTCTCTCTTTGTTGTTGTTGGGGGTTTTTATTTGGTTTTGGGTTGATTGTGGGGTTTTTTCAGCATGTGACCCGACACCTTACTTGATTTCATTGCATTTCAGTTCTGTTCTGAAGCTAGAGTGACGAAGCAATTATGTTGCGACCTTTATGCCTTTGTTATTGCTATAGCATCTAAGTGTTCCAAAAAAATCAGTGATATTCTTTTCACTGTAACTGATGCGAAGGACCATAATTCCCCTTTGTCATTCAAAGAGTTGAGGAGTAAAGTGAAATTACTCAGTGATTTCAGGAGTATTGTGCAACATCAGGCATAAAACTGTGGCAGAAGGAATGCTCCTGCCTTTGTGTTTTTCAAGTTCTGTAGCAAATAAAGCAGGAATCCTAAATACAAATCTTCAGCGCATACAGTCCTGTTTCAGTCTCAGAGCAAAATCATTCTTGCACTGAATCAGGCAAGAATCATGTTAGAAAATGTTACTGTGCCATCTACAGCGGTATCTTAATTCAGACATACGGGGCGAGGGAGTCAGACGTGACACAGGATGCATATTAAATGTGAACAGCCAACCTGACTCGAGTCTTTCCTACTGCCTGGATGCTTGACTTTGCCCTGAACAGTCTGCTGTGGTTGTTTGCTTGTGTGCTTCTGTCTTTAGGAAATCTCCCTGCAATGCCATATCATATCTTTACTGGACATTTTGTGCTCCTTTTCTACCCCCCACCCCAAGGCTTAAAATCTGTTAAGTGTTCAGAATTTAAACCTCAGACCTTTCCTCAAGAGTAAGAGACCCTGTTTCTTCTCAAAGGAGATGTTTTAGGAAATTAGTATGTGCAAAAGAATGCAAATTGTCCTATGGAAACTATTTTTCAAGGAAAAACTACATCTGGGATGGTTGTCTGGTTTAGGAAACCTCAGCGCAAATGATGGAATCTTGACAAAATTATTAACGGGTGGTATAACCAATGCTTAAAGTGGATGAGCTGATTAGCCTTAACGGACAGCATCACGACTCAAATGAAAAAAGGTAAATTGTAATGTACTGCACGTTTCTGAGGAAACTACTAGCGTTTGAAGAAAGCAGAAATGGAATAATCTTACCTGATTTGTCATTTGCCTGAGTCACGTTGCCCTTCGTGAAGGGGTCAGGCCTGCAGGAAAACCTGTGCAGGTGACAGTGCAGGAGCCTGATGTAGCGTTGCTGTCTTCGCCTTCTAAGACCAGGTTTTGTTTGCAGGATTTGGAGCAGTATGCGTCCAGCTACAGTGGTCTGATGCGAATTGAGCGGCTGCAATTTATTGCTGATCACTGTCCACAGCTGCGGGTGGAAGCTCTCAAGATGGCACTGTCATTTGTCCAGAGAACTTTCAATGTTGATGTGTACGAAGAAATCCACAGAAAGTTGTCTGAGGCCACCAGGTACTAAGAGATCGTGGGAACCTGGGGAGCTTTTTTGACTGAGTTAAGACCAGTGTGCCACAGTGGGGGACTTGGCATGTAATACAAGCATGTTCTTGTGCAAATTGTCTTTTTTCTGTTTAAAAGATTGGAAATTGAGTTCGGTGCAAGTAGATATGTTGGTCTGAGCTGGATGGAAAAAGTTGGATAGTATCTGTACAGTGTAGCTTTGCTGTCAAGCCATTGCAATATAGCTGGGGAGAGAACTTGTAAACATGTGCACCCTGTGCCCCATACAGAGGTGTTTGGTTGGATTCAGTGACCCTAAAGAGTCACTAAATGCTTTCATAGAATGTAATAATTCATTGCAGCGCTGTTACTAACTTGCTTTCAATTGCTTTGTAGAGCAGGTTGTTTCTTTAATATTAGCAATGAATTGCTTGTTAGTAAAATAGCCAACGAGGAGAGGTGCTGTGCTGGACCTTGTTCTCACCAATAGGGAGGGGTGGTGGGGAACGTGAAGCTCAAGGGCAGCCTTGGCTGCAGTGGCCATGAGATTGTGGAGTTCAAGATCTTTAGGGCAGCGAGGAGACACACAGTAAGCTCGCTGCCCTGGACGTCAGGAGGGCAGACTTTGGCTTCTTCAGGCATCTGCTTGGTAGAGTACCGTGGAATAAGGCCCTGGAGGGAAGAGGGGCCCAAGAAAGCTGGTTAATACTCAAGGATCACCTCCTCCAACCTCAGGAGTGATGCATCCCGACAAAGAGGAAGTCAGGCAAAAATGCCAGAAGGCCTGCATGGGTGAACAAGGAGCTCCTGGACAATCTCAAACAGAAAAAGGAGGCCGACGGAGGGTGGAAGCAAGGACGGGTAGCCTGGGAGGAATATAGAGAAATTGTCCAAGCAGCCAGAGACCAGGAAAACTAAAGGACAGATAGATAGAGTTAAATCTGGCCAGGGATGTCAAGGGCAACAGGAAAAGCTTCTATAGGTATGTCAATGACAAAAGGAAGTCCAGGGAAAATGTGGGCCCTCTCTGGAAGGAAACAGGACACCTGGCTACCTGGAGAAGGCTGAGGTACTCAATGACTTTTTTGCCTCAGTCTTCACCAGCAAGTGCTCTACCCACACTGTCCAAGTCGCAGAAGGCAAAGGCAGCGACTGGGAGAATGAGGAACCGCCCACTGTAAGAGAAGAACAGGTCCGAGACCATCTAGGGAACCTGGAGGTGCACAGGTCTGTGGGACCTGATGAGATTCATCCATGAGTCCTGAGGGAAATGGTGGATGAAGTTGCTAACCCACTATCCATCATATTTGAGAATTCGTGGCAGTCTGGTGAAGTTCCCACTGACTGGAAAAGGGGAAACATAACCCCCATTTTTTAAAAGGGGAAAAAGGAAGACCCGGGGAACTACAGGCTGGTCACTCTCATCTCTGTGCCTGGCAAGATCACGGAGCAGATCCTCCTGGAAACTACACTAAGGCACATGAAAAATGAGGAGGTGATTGGTGACAGCCAACATGGCTTCACCAAGGGCAAATAGCGCCTGGCAAATTTGGTGGCCTTCTATGATGGTGTTACACCATTGATAAGGGAAGAGCAACTGTTGTCATCGGCCTGGACTTGTGCAAAGATCTGCAAAAGATATTAGGATAATTTTGAAAAGACTTTGTAAATGTCTGTGATACTTATGTTACTGTTTTCACTGGAAATCTTGTAAGTCTTTTTCTTTTTTCCCCACCACCCTTCTTTTCTCTTTGGTCTGTTTTGTGTATGAGGTACTGGTTGTTAGGGCAACAGTGCCAGGTTCTTGGCAGACCTCTGTTCTGAGAAGTTTGCAGCATAATTGCCCCATTCAAACTCTTTCCTTTCAGAGAACTGCAGAATACACCTGATGCTGTCCCTGATAGTGGAATCGAACCCCCTCCTCTTGACACAGCTTGGGTTGAAGCTACACGCAAAAAAGCTCTTCTTAAACTGGAGAAACTCGACACAGATCTGAAAAATTACAAAGGGAACTCCATCAAGGAGAGTATCAGGTGAGATGCAGAAGGCTCTGCTGGAACAAGGAAGAGCATTTTTTGCTCCTCCAGACACCTAACGCAGAATGTCAACTGCATTCAGTGCCTTAGGTCAGTGCGTTGAATTACTTGTTTGGTACAAACTGACTGTGTCCCTTTTTGAGCACACAGTTCATTGGTATTTTAATTCCTGTGCTCCAGGAGAGGCCATGATGACTTAGGTGATCATTACCTTGACTGTGGGGACCTCAGCAACGCTCTCAAGTGCTACTCGCGAGCCCGTGATTACTGCACCAGTGCTAAACATGTTATCAACATGTGTCTCAATGTCATCAAGGTAGGAAAGTTTGCGGGAAATGGTACTTGATGTCTTTCTGATATCTGCCCCAACATCTGCCTGTGCTTCTGCTCTGGTTACCTCTCATGCGTCTGCAGTGATGCTGCTTATCCAAGTAACACCATCTTTTCTGCACTGTTTCTGCAGGTCAGTGTCTACCTCCAGAATTGGTCTCACGTTCTGAGCTACGTAAGCAAGGCTGAGTCTACACCAGAAATTGCAGAAGTAAGGTCCTGCTTTTTAACTTGCAAGAATTTTCCCTTTGTTTTCCGTCTCCAGAATTTGTAAAACAATTTCTTACTTTCCCCCTTTACAACTTGCTCCCTATAAGCCTCCCTTCATCTTACAGTCTGTTCTTCCTTTAATCCAGCCTCCTTGGCTGCTGTACTATTTCTTTTGAGATTCGTTGTTGCTTTTCTTCCATCGTAGGTGTGTAGGAAATCTGTCTCATGGTAAAAACAGAGAGACCTTCCATCTTCAGTTCTTGCCATGTCTCCCAAGACAAATAAGACAAAATTATCTTGCTGTTGAGATTTGCAAGTTAATTATTAGGATGAAACATCCCAAGGACATTTGTAATCAAAATGGTTTTCATACTGCTTGCTCACTACTGCTTTTTCTTATCGTTTAGCAAAGAGGAGAAAGAGACAGCCAGACACAAGCGATTCTCACCAAACTGAAATGTGCAGCAGGTAAGCGAATCCTTCAGCTTCCTGTATTGTCTGCCCGCCTTTCTGCCCGTTAGCTTCGTTTGTTTGTTTTTTCCTCTCAGATTTGACAGACTTTGTATTTTCTCACCAGAAATGCAAGATTTGATAAAGCCGATGAGAGGGAATTGCTGACTTGTTTTTGCCATTTCTTTTTCTCCCTAAATTTCTTCAGAGAGGATGCCAGTGTGAGTCAACGTAGTTCCAAGGATGCTAGATACTGCCTGAGAGTTTCGTTTCACTTCAATAGTGAAGGCACTAGCAATGCTGGGGGCGCCTGTCCTACCCCAGATTTCGCAATTTCTCCTAATTTGTATGCTATCATAAACAAAGGACTAACTTTTTGTGGTTCCTAGGCTTGGCTGAACTAGCTGCTCGGAAGTACAAACAGGCAGCAAAGTGCTTCTTGTTGGCATCATTTGATCACTGTGATTTCCCTGAGGTGAGGACCAAGAGGGAGCTTTGTGCAGGTCTTGGAGGGGATGTAATTCTAAGTACTAGGTTGTAAAATTCAGACGCTGTAGTTATTCTCACAGCCCTCTTGTATAGTTTGGTAGTGCTGTGAACCACGGTTTGGTGTAGCTCAGTCAAAAGACTGGCTGTTGGAAGTGGTTTCTGCTCTCTTAGCAGCGGACAATCAATCCTTGGGCTCTGGGTGGATGCCTGAGAGCATCCCGAGTGGTTCCGCTGCATGTGACAAGGACTAATCTTGTCACTGAGTGAAGGAAAGGCCTGGGGTGGAATACTTAATTCCAACCTTCTGCCATTTTATCAGTTGGTGACCCCTCTCTCTCTCTCCAGCTGTTATCTCCTAGCAATGTGGCTGTGTATGGTGGTCTCTGTGCCCTTGCTACCTTTGACCGTCAGGAACTGCAACGAAACGTTATCTCCAGCAGGTAAGTGATGCCTTAATAGGAGTTTGTGTGTACTGGACATCTTTTGGGACATGGGACTTCGGTCGAGAGTGGATTCTGGCAGGAGTAGTGGCTGTCTCACACAGAAGAGAAAGAATCACTGAGCCTTAGTTTGGCTTTAGCATTAAGTGATGTTTTATTGTCTAAAACACGGTGGTTAACCACAGCTGAAATTTTCGCAGTAAAACAGAAGTTCCCAAGCCAGCTCAAATCCAACACCTATGTAGCCCACTTTCCTATCGCAGTCATCAGTCCGTATCGGATACTGACTCAGAGGGACAGAGCCCTGCAGAAGGCAGCTCTAAGATAATTTGCCTTCACGTTACCACTTGTTCTGGTGTATGCTTTACTGTATTAATACAGTTTAATAATTGTTAATGCAACTTGCAGTGTAATCTAACTATGACATAAACAAGGTTAAACGAATTACAGTCTTTGGAAGAAAATGGATATTTGTGTGTCATAGATTGAATTACAGCGATACTGAATTCCTGTCAGCTAAGTTTATGGAAGCACTAATTTTAAATCGATGTGGAAAAAGGATTGTTAGTGTGGCTTTTTTATTGTCTGGTTCATAGGGTGAGATCCCAAGGTTTGGAAATCTGTGATGGGGAATTGGGAGAGTGCTGAGAAACCGTGTGCATCCCAAAGATCTCTCACACTTGGGATAGGTTATTTTCCTGAGACAGTTGCATGCTTAACCTACTTCTGGCACGCTGTACGTAGTGAAGGCTGTCCTTTGAAAGGGAACACAAAGCTGGCCAGCACAGACACAAGGCATGCACAGATGTGGACTATGTTTTCTGGTGGTATAATCCTCGTTTTGACCTGTTCCCATTTAATTTTTTTGTTTTGTGTGGACAAACACTTCCACTGCTTGGTTTGTCAAAAGCCTCTTGCCTTTCTTCACCACAGCTGTGACGCTGCGCTGCATCTCGCCATGTTCCAGGCTCCCAGCCCTGCTGAAAATGGGCCATCTGGTCTGTTAGAGAGTAAATTCTTGGAACCTTTAACTTGTAGTGAGAGTCTGTAACCTTGCGACTTGGAGTGCTGGGGTTGTAGGGTATTTAACCGGTGAGTTCCAATGTCTGATTGCTGCCGTCTTTATCTGTAGCTCCTTCAAATTGTTTTTGGAGCTGGAGCCACAAGTTCGTGACATCATCTTCAAGTTTTATGAATCTAAATATGCTTCATGCCTGAAGATGCTGGATGAGATGAAGGTGAGTTGCAGGGGGGCAGTGTCGAACAGTGCCGACAGTAGAAGTTGCCTTCGCCTAGCCTTTTCGGAGAAGCAGTGACTGTTAAAAGAGAAGCTACTAAGAGCGTTCACCTCTTCTGTGTCTTCTGTCCCCTGACACGGTGAATGGCAATTGGGAGTAGTTTAGCAGTAGAGAGGGAGGAGAAATGATAAATTTTTAAAATATATTGCCAGTTCTTTTATTTGTTCTTGTTTTATGGTATTGTCTTGCTGTAATGTAACATCCTTAAGGTTTGAGTACGTACGTACATGTTTCACAACATAGGAATAATATGTTTTTCCTGGCTGCTTCTCAGCTTCTTACGTGTTTCGGGTTTTTTTTGCACAGGATAACCTGCTGCTGGATATGTACCTCGCACCTCATGTCAGGACACTTTATACCCAGATTCGAAATCGTGCCCTTATCCAGGTAATTGTTCCTGTAATCCTCAGAGATGGATGAACAGTGAGATGGGTCATCTCTTCGTAATTGTTTTTCACATGGTTTTTCAGAGGGCGGGGAGTACACTTTTGGCAACTGAATATTTCCTTCTTCCTAGTACTTCAGCCCCTATGTGTCGGCAGATATGCGCAAGATGGCCACTGCCTTTAATACCACAGTGGCTGCTCTGGAAGATGAACTTACTCAGCTGATCCTGGAGGGACTGATCAACGCCCGAATAGACTCACACAGTAAGGTGAGTGCATCTGAGCCACGGATTATAGACCGAACAGCTGTATTAAGATTAGAAACTCTCCATTCCTGGGACACTTTGAAATTGGATTCATCTTTCAGTAGGGCCGATCTGTGCGTAAACTCAGACTCTGGGATACCTTAGCTTTGTTCCCTTGCGCAGGAAGAGCTTCATGCTGTGGAGCCCTGGCATAGCTCCTGCGTACAGTTCTCTGTATTGGTTACAGATTCTTTATGCTCGAGATGTCGATCAGCGCAGCACAACTTTTGAGAAATCTTTACTAATGGGCAAAGAATTTCAGCGACGTGCCAAAGCCATGATCCTGCGAGCTGCAGTCCTGCGCAACCAGATACATGTCAAGGTATGGGCGTGTTAAATGTGGACTTTGAGACAGGGTTAAGATTTTTAACTGAGACCATAGAAGTTGGTGAATTGAAGATTCTGGGGGGGAATGGATTTATTGTGCTCACGATTGGGCGAATTCTTACAATAGTAAATGCTAAATATATAAGGAGCAAGTGCTTCTAGCCCATATATTGACCGGCCTGTACAACACAGAATGTCCTGTGAAGTTTATATGATTGGGTTGATTCTAACTAATTAATTCCGACTAATTCTTGAGACATATATCTTTTATCTTACCAAAACAAAGATTGTTTGAAGTAATTTTTTTTTTTTAGTAGAGGAAATAAAAAATGCATGAATTGCTTGGAGTATTCCTTCCAGGATGTAATTCCAAAGGAATGCCCTGAGGGGAGGATAGGCCATCTGCCACAGAACATGTTAAATTCTGTAGTATATTAATCTCTGTGATAACTAAATGCCAGACAGGATTCCAGGGGGCCAACAGCACCTTGTACGTAGTAACTAAGAGTGGCGTGAAAGTTCTGGTTTGACTTTTTTAGGAACAGTTCTTGTGAGCTGTAACAATAGAAGTTGTAAACGCAAAGCTTTTGCAAAGCCATCGTCATTATTTATGAGTTGGGGGAATGCTCTCCCCTTGCTGTTACCCTGCTGTACCTCACCTGTGCTTCGTTTGGTCTCTCAGGAAGCACTCTGCAGGATATTTACACATCACTAACTAGGATGTGTTTTGGTCTTGTTGCAGTCTCCTCCGAGAGAAGGTAGCCAAGGGGAGCTTACTCCAGCTAACAGCCAGTCCAGGATGAGCACCAACATGTGAAAAACTTCGTGCACTACCAAAAGAAATGGTCCCTCCAGGACTGTACCCAGTGTCTCACCCACTAACTGCTGAGCTTCACAAACTGTCCCTGCCTCCCTCACTTCTTACTTGGATTGAGAGGGTCAGGG
Source organism: Chroicocephalus ridibundus (assembly GCF_963924245.1). Taxonomy (NCBI): domain Eukaryota; kingdom Metazoa; phylum Chordata; class Aves; order Charadriiformes; family Laridae; genus Chroicocephalus; species Chroicocephalus ridibundus. The sequence goes on from NC_086297.1 coordinate 4,927,999, forward strand.
CCGATGGTGGATAATATGAATAGTCCAATAACTTCAACTCTCCTTGAAAAGAAATTCTTTCTAAAATCGCCATCCCTGCAATGGGTCATCATTTCAGTTTTGGTAGAACACCTTCCTTCATTCTCCTTCTTCCACCACTCCATAAAGAGCTGTCAGGTTATTCATACAGATGCCGATTTGAGAGGTTTTTCAGCTGCTGTTAGTTTTCTTGTTTAGAAGCTGCAAAAATAGTTAGTGTTAAGTTGAATGGACAGGCGTGAACTAAGATGAATTTCTCTGGCCTGAAAGTATTGCCTTGATTCTGAGTGATGCTGAGCTTTCTGTTTATTCCAGATAAACTTACAAGTGTTGCTCTCAATTACGGAGCTAGAGTTCTGATGGGAGACATTTCGTTTGAGAAACTCTTACTGATTTTTCACTTAACACCAGAAAACATGGCACCGCTTCCATGCATTCAGTCACAGGCCTTTATTTTAGGGTGTTATGATTACCTGGATCCAGGTTCTTTCTCTCTGGTGTCTGTTTTCGAAGACCTGTTTCCTGATGTGTTTCCCACTTGTGCATGACCTGGCTTTGGGGTCCAGTGTTACCCTAGCAGTAAATCTCTACTTCGTGCAAATATTGCTGCTTGTCCAGTCTTACCGCCATAGCGTGTGATGGTTTCCCAACACGTGCAACAGTTGCTTCTGGTAGCATGGATAAATGCCGTAAAACACCACCCAAGTCCTGTGGAAGAGCTGAAGGCATCCAATCTAGGTGCCCGCTCTCCAGGTGCATTTATTCTGCTTTTCCTTTTATAAAGGGATTAAAGGTGGCAGCCCGGGGGGGTGTGTGTGTGTTCTGTGTTAATGAAAGGAGATATGCACTGAATTTTCTGAAGTCACTGCAGCCTTGCATTCATCTGATCCATAAGGCAAGCTAAGAATTTCGATCCAGCGCCGACTGGTCTGGCAACTGACTACAGATGTTACTGTTAATGTGTTAATGCTTTTTTTTTTTTCCTTTTTTTTTTTTTTAATAAGTCGTTATATCTAGTGTATTAAACAGCAGGATTAAAAAGCTTGTGAGTATTTGGAGTTTTGTGTTAAAGTTGTGTTTTAGGTATTTTGCTCCCAAGTCGTTGATTTTTTTGCGAAGCTGGAGGATGTTCTGTAGGCCGTTGTGTTTTGCTTTCTGATCTGGTTGGAGATGTAGCTTGGATGAACTGTGAAGAAAGTGCAATTTGAGGGAACGTTCTAACAGAAAATCCCTGGACTGCGTTTGCGCTGCTGCTGAATTGCAACAGTGCCCTCTCTCTCCCTCTGCCTTCCCGTGCTTTTTGTGACTTCGGTGCTGAAAATGGAAGCAACGGTTTGTGTGAGGTCTTTGATTAAATGTCTTCCATTTCGCATGGAAAAAGTCTCACATTTTTGAGGGGACAAAGGAGAAAGCCGGTTAACCGAGAACTTTAAGCTCTTTCTCACTAAAATGGCCATCGCTGATGGCTGTTTTAGTGAGAAAGGCAAGTTGAGTCCTCAGGCAAATTGCTGCACGTCCTTGTAGAAATGCTGCGAAAGTAATTTTAGTGCCTTCTGCTCATGCTGAAGGAAAGCCATTCAGTCCTATAACGCTACTTAAATGTTCTTGCCTTCTTCCTAAAATGGGACACTGATAAGGAAAAGGTCTTATGCCCTGCTCTTGAAAAGATGGTTTTGCAACCCAATTAAGTGCATCGTGTCAGCCGACTATCTTTGCTTGTGCACAGGTTCCACTCTCTTGATTTTATTAGATTACACCTGTTCCTTCCCGGAGGCTTTCTGCGGGAGGAATCCTCAAGTGTAAGTGGACGTCTGCAGCACGCTGACTTGAGTCTGCTCTGCCAGGCGCTACCGCTTGCCCGCTCTCAGGAGCTGGCTGGAAGCGCGTGTCCTTCGGCAGTCGCAGGGAGCCCACGAGGTGGCATCCGCAGTTCCCAGCTCTTGCCGTGGCCCGAGGCAGTTCCGTGGCTGGGGCAGAAGCGTGATCAGTTTCTTCTCTCCAGACAAAAACGCGTACAGCCCGTTTTGGACAGATAGGTATTGCTTAGTTCTTTGGTGCTGGTCGAGCCTGGTGTGCGCTTTTGTGTAGCGCCATTAGCATGTACCTCGCTCCTTTGGCCTGGGAAAGAAGCTGCTGTTGCTTTAGGACCTTGAAGGTGTGAGTCAGGGCTGTCTGGGCATATTTCTTCTAGACATTGTTCAATGCCTGCTTCAGTCCTAACTACCCGCCAGCCCAGAAATCAGGAAGTACAACCCAGCACAGATACAGTTCTGTGTAACTTGCATTCATAAGCAGTTTCCCATAATGAAAGACGATTCGTACCTTAAATGTCTTAAGTAATTTCCGAGTAATAAATGAGAAATAGTGACTCGCGTAGAATGAATTTCCAGTGATTCCCTGTGACCACCACGGTAGTTGAGGGGATGAAGTTTTGTGGGATCCGTAGCATGGTGCTATATCTAAGATACGCTCAGAGGAACTTACTGAAGTGGATTTCATGAACTTGTGCAGCACCTTTTTATTGGTGAGGAAGGAGATGCCCGTGGTAGGCCATAATTGATGGTGTCCTCGTGCAGTGTAAATCCTGATTTCTTTACTTGACCTAGCTAGGGATAAAGGAAAAATGGGTGGAAAGAACACGGTTCTTTTGGCGAAGGCAGTTTTAATTAGCACAACTAATTGTAGTGGTACTGTAGAAACTGCCATTACGAGATTTGTGTTGGAGTAGTTGAGGATTGTCTGGCTGGAACTTGTCCAGCATAGTGGTCTGTGTTGCTAAGATTTGTAGAGGGCGGCTGGCGAGCCGGGGAGATGATATCGGACTGCGGCTGGTGCAGCATCGTCTGTGAGCTACTGTCATCTGGGAGACTTAAGTGGATGGGGGAGAAAGTAATGGAGTCCTGTCTTCGCCCCGCGCCACGCACGCACGATCTCTACATTGGTTTCTGGGACTCTGCCATAACGAGACTCTGAGTCTCGGCGTTACATCCTAATTTAGTTGAAATTTCAGCATTGTTCCATTCTCTGGACACCTCCCAAAACTGCCGCTGAATCATTTCTTATTTCTGATACATGCAGTGTAAAAAATATAAATTTTCAGAAAAACAAATGCGGAAACTTCAGTCATAGCAACAGTGCTTCTATTAGAGACCCATCATACACAGGTAGAGTGTGCTGGTCAAGCACTGATTTTTAAAAAAAATATTTATTTTTTTTTAGGAGTAAAGTCTCAGACAACTTAATTGGGCTATTTGAGGTTCTTACGCAATCTCCTTCGTTACTTGTTATATGAAGCAGATTGCAGCGGGGGAGCAGCGTGCTCCACAGGACAGTGCTCTCAGTATTTTCTTGCGCCACCCCTGCTTGACTAACAGAAGTCAGCATTTCATTTTTTTTTGGTAGCCCGTCAGCTGTGAATTTGCAGTAGGGTGAAAACCACCAAACCGGTACGGAACGGACTTAGGCTTTTCTCTGGTGCTGGTAGGGAACAGGGGATGAATTACCCCCTGCTTTGCAAATGAGCTTTGTACTTCATCTGAGATTATTTTTGTCTTCTGCGCTCCCATGGATTTGTGAATTCCACTCAGCGTTTTATAGGGTCTGACAGAATAACCTATCTTTAGATTATCTCATAGGATAACTTGATCAGATTAATTTCATTAGATAGGGATCAGAAACTGGCTAATAGGGTATGTCAACCTCTAAGAGAAATGCACGGGGCTCAGTAGTTACAAGTTTGGTGAATTCATAATGCACGTAAGACAGTTTCTTGACAGCAAAGAAATAATTCAAGCTTAGGCTTTAGTAAACTTATTAGAAGCCACAGACTGCAGGGTAGCAGCATTAGACAGAGATGGTCTAATTCAAACAAGAATTCAAGTGGCAAGACCTGAAAATCTGTCGTAGGCGGTAGATCAGGCCGGGCGAGCTTGCTCTTGATCCCACTTTGACACTGCGACTCCTTGTGCCTGTAGTTTATGGAACTGTGAAGTCTTTGTGTACATGAAGTTTGTACCCTGTAAATACATGCTGAGATCCAGGGTCTTCAAGCTTTCTTTTGAGATGTACTACTACTTTTCTTCTTTTTTCTTTTTTTTTTTTTTTTTTTTTTTAATTCTCTGATATCTCATAAGCTATTTGCCAAATAAAGGCAGTTGGCTTTGTCGGGTGAGCTACTACTACTTTTTATTGTGTGCCTCTGAAAATGGATTTAGCTACAAGAATCCAGTCTCTCTCAAACCCAGAGACCGAGTATCATTTTCACCATCGTTCTCCATGCGGGGCACTGCCTTCTCCTCCCCCTACTGCCATTAGAATTGAATAGTGCGTATCTTCCTGAGGGCCTGTGAAACAGAACCGAAACAGGACATCACCTCGCTGAGTTGGCAGGCTGCAATTTTTTGATTAGAGATAAACAGGATAATTAGTATATTGCCTAGCCTGAAAGTAATCCCTCTTTAGTGTAGGTGCAGGTGTGCCCGGCACGAACAGTAAATGGCTCAGCTTCACCCGTGTTGTAACAGAGCCTCCTAATTCACAAGCGTTGTTTATTAAGGAATTGATACACTGGTCATCTTTACCTTGTTAATCGCAAGGTTATCATATTCTAGAATGTCTGTTGAAAGTTCAGGTTGCGACTTTTTTTTTTTTTTTTTCCCCCCCATTCGTGATTTGTAGTTGGAGGCACAAAGGGCGCCGAGTGTCGCAGCGCTTTGCTAGAGGGTGTTCAGTCCCGCGTTCGCCGCTCTGCAGCCTCTGCCGAGCCGCGGGACAGGAGCCAACATCAGCGTGCATCTGGCCGCATCGCCTGCTGAGGAACGCTTTGGAAGAGGGGGTGGGGACGAATATGCCTTAAATACTAATTCTGTGTAGAAATACATCCATTTAGGATTCTCAAGTACAAGGCCCTTCCTGCATTCGGGGAGCCTAAAGCCAGCGTGATCCTTTCTGCACACTGGTAAGTGATTCTGTGGTGAAACAGTACTCAGGAGAGATTTGTTCTGAAATCCCACTGTGCGCTTAAGAATATAACCCGAATCTCTCCCATAGCGCCCGGCCGCCGCTGGGTTGTAACAGCGGATGTTTCTCATGCAAACGGCTTTTCTGACTTTGTAAATTTTCGCTTTCTGATGTTTTTGGGAAACTGTGTAAACAAGAAGAGGTCAGGGAAGCAGTCTGAAATTCCATGATAACGAACATCTAGCTTTTTATTAGAAGAGGGGCTTTTTGATCAGACAGGGGAATTTAGAATACTTGCCAGCTTTGAAGTGCGTGCGAGGGAAGAAGTGGACTGTTTCCACAGGAGGTGGAAGGTACGGTTTCAAGTTCAAATAAAGCAGAGAAGCAGTTTTACTCTTGGTTCTCCCACACTAATCACGGGGCTAGTTGGTAAATGCCGCACCCTTTCCCTCCCCTCGCTTCCAGTCCCCAAGGCAAGCTAGAGTAACACCTGCCGGCTTAGTGGCGATGTGATTTGAATACAAGGGTAGTGAGAAATGATGAAAGCTGCTGGAAGTCTTGGTTAACAAACCAGTTACGGTTAGACGATGCTACTCCCAGAACATCATGGGAAATATTTTGCTCAAGTCATGAGCAAATGACATGGGAAGACTCAAAAGGAGAGTCTGAGCTACTTGTACTGTCATAATCCGTAGAAAGCCACAACTAAATGTTAGGCAGCATTTAAGTCCATCCTCCAAATGGATACGTTGTTCTTACCTCCTGTGGTCCCTCCGGAGGACTGTGTGACTGAATGGGAACAGCTGGATAAAAGCCAGCTAGATGCGGACAAACGTCCAAAGAGATTACGTTGCCCACGTTCCTGCGACAGGGAAGGTGCCCGAAGAAACGGCATGGAAAATTTGAACACGGAATAGAAGAAAATGAGCACTAGGGTGATTGACATAAGGGTAGGTCAAGGCCTCTGCTTCCCGTGTGGCGCTGTGCTTAGTGGTCTGTTAATCTTGCTTGTGGGCTCTCTGCTAATTAATGCTTTGAATGAGAATGTTTCGTCGTGGATCGACTATGTCTACAGCTACTGGTAGTTTAGGGGTTTTTTTCAGCAGACTCTTCCAGTCCATGTATGAACTCATGACTAAACTATAACGTAGTTTGTAATGCACGTTAGGAAATACAAACTGCTCTTGCAGAGCTTGAGGGGGCGTGCGTAGGTGTGCATGTGTGAACACACACACATGGGTGCATAAACAGGGAACGGTTGTTGAGCAGTCACAAAAAAGGTGTTAAAAATGGTTTATAAAATAATCAGGGTGTGATGTTATCTCCCGATTCCTGAAGGTGCTGTGTTTCCATCATTAAAAAACAACTGTGAGCCCCTCTTTTGGGGGGGGTAGTGGGGGCGGGTATGAGGCAGGGAAGGGTCTGCCCTGTTCCCAGAACTGCCTGGTGCGGCATTTGGCTTCTCACCTCTGGGGCACTTTTCGTTTTTGGTTTGTTACTGTTCAGTAATCTTTGTTTTCCAAGGCAAGGCCGCAGCGAGAAGACACTTTGACACAACTTCATGCAGACGTAGCATTCTGCGTGCTGGGGTTCCTGCTCCTTTCCTTTCAGACCTAGTGTCACTTCCAAAAGGGAATATCCGACAGATTCTGACAGGCAGAGGAAGACTATCTGCAATCAGAATTCTAGAAAAATCAATGTCTGTCAGATGAAGGATCAAAGAAAGAAGCCCTAAACGTCTCTCTCCTGGCTCCTGTCCTCCCAGTGGTGTTCAAAACAGCTAAATACGTACGTCCAGCGCTGATGCTGAACGACCGATTTTAACCTGTGTAAGGTACACATCAGAATCAGCTCCAGTCTGTGGAGGTTGGGTGGCACAGGTTGAACAGAAGAACACGCAGCACCAGCCACAACAGGATGAGCAGGTTGTGAAAGGAAGAGGCTCCCCCTACCCCCAGCACCCACCAGCTCTTCACAACTAGAGACAGAAGCTGATAATACAGCGCCTCCACTCAGCACGTTACTGCATCCTGTACGATGGTCAACTTGCCAGACGTTGTGTTGGCAATTTGCTTGCTTTATTTGCAAAACTTACAAAACTGCTGGCTTGACTACACCATAGTGCTGCAGTTGGCTGATAGAGAAACGTTAGGTTACACACCAGCCTAGAATAAACTAAAACTAACAAAAAAAAAAAAAAAAAAAAAAAAATAGAGACCAGTTATGAATAAAACCTGCCTCCATGGAGGCAAACTTGCAGGCTCAGAACAGGCACGCTTAGTCCAGCAAGCGGGGCCTGCCCTCCCAATCTCCTGGGAAGCAGAGGTTTGACTTGCGGGAAGTGGGTCCTGCCGTTGCGCAGTGGTTAAGCTTAAGCATGGGATGGCTTGACTTCCATTTCTTCAGTCTGTTCAACAGGTGCAGATTATTGCTTTTTTGGTTTCTGGGTGGTTTTTTTTGGCTGCTACATCCATTACAGCATCCTGAGCCCTGGGAGACTGCGCTGACACCCAGACCCCCCGGGGGAAAAGGGTAAAAGCCAGGTAGGGGCCTTGTGGGTGCAGACCTGCATCTGGTTTTGACACACTTCTCCCAGAAGTATCAGGTGGGAAGGAGAAAGAATGATCATATAATTAAGTATGAGACTTTGAGCATGGAAAGGGTCGTGGAATTCGGTCTAATTCAGCATGTAATTTCAGACACCCCTCACTATTAAAATAGGGATTTCATCCCCCCCCCCAGCCTTTGGCTCAGGGCAGACCAGTAAGCTTTATCATACTGTATAAAACTAATAATCATTAATAGACAGTGTGGTTATAGCAACACCCTATAGTTTTACAGTCACGTTTTCAAAGTGCTGCTACATTTCCTTCTGCAGCGCAAAGGCGGCCTGCTGAAACTCGGACAAACGTGACACATTGCTGTTAGTGAAGAAATCGAGATTGCTACTTTTAGCGCACCAGAAGGCTGTTCTAATACAAGAAATTTATTCCCCAATATTAAAAACAGGACACGAAGGGTTAATGGACATACAAGAGGCAGACTGTGATGGCAGCTTATAGAGGTTGCCTCCGCTCAAAAATGCAGCATTTTCAGTCTTTCAAACACAGCATGAGATATTCAATTGCATCCTTTTTATTTCAAATGCAGGAAAATTCCCTGAGTAAGCAGCTTTTTACTTAAATAAAACTTTTCCAGAACTTAAAATAAACCCGTGGAACAAGTTCACACAGCTGAGGGTGAGCTGGAGACGACACCTTCTTTGGCCCAGGGAAGCAGAGGCCTGGCAGGAGCTCTTTAACTCCTCATTTCCCAAGCGTCACACTGCGCTGTCACCAGCCTCCTCCAGTGCGGCCGTCTCCCCCACATCTACAGCTCCTCTCCGACTTATCTCTGGGGTTTGAATTACTCTTTGACTACTCTGCCATGAAAGGGATTTTTCATATTTGGTCTTAAAAAGCAATCCATGACCTGAAGAAGCAAGGATGAAGGCGGGGGGGGAGAGAAGAAAAAAAAAAAAAAAAGAAACTGAAATAAGATGACTGCACTGCTAAACAGAATAGCTCATTCCTTATAGTTACACAAACTGGGTCCTCATAGTCTGGAAATTATGCATCCCAAAGCTTTGGAAGCAGAAGAAGTTCTGTACATAGAACGAAGAGTAGGCTTTTAAACTTGTACTTTAGAATTTTAGATAGGTATGTATGTAGATTTTAACACACACCCCATAAACCAAAGATTGCAGGAATGAACAGACACGGGAGACGAGGCATTTGCTCAAGGCCTTGCAAGGTGAGGTCTGCTGCACTTACCCGGACAGTCTGCTGTCTCTTTGAATGCCCTTTTCTTACAGCATCCTCGGCACATGTTAAACACACATTTATTGCCCTGGGTTGGGAAGAGCATAAAGAAGCTTGGATCAGTGAAATAAAATTATTATTGGTTTCTATAGTAAGCAGCAACAACGGTACAGCTGTGCACATTTAGACCTTGGGTTAAAAACACAAACTCGTATGTTAGGCTGTCACACCTCGGTGTAAGGAAGCTGACAGAGCTGTCCTACGGGGGGGCAGCTACCAACTGTTTGCATTTCGAGAACAAAAAACAAAACAAAATAAACAAAAAAAATTCCACGTTCAACTTCTGCAACATCAGGAATCTGTTGGGCAGCCTGAGTTACACAACACAAGCAGGCAGGTGCCACCAGCACTTTGGAACAAGCCTTGTGACGTTTGCTGCAGTTCTGTGCAAAAGCAGGATGTGAAACACAGCGCCTGACCTGCGTGCTTGCTGCTCTCTGTAGCTACACTTAAAATAAATGTTACCCCAGCAATTACTTCCCTACTTGCAGCTTAAAATATAGTATATATTTTAACAAATATCTATTAAAATGTAACGTATGGCCCTTAGGGGAGAGCAGCAGTTGAGTCTCGGCTGTAGCGGACAGAGCGTCTCTGGGGCTTTGGCTCACACACGCTCAGTGACCCTTTAGGAAAGTGGGGTTTTGCTGTTTGGTGTGTCTCCCTCCACCCCACGGAGGGAGCCCTGGTTGAACTTTTTGTTTGTTTGTATTTTTGGTCTCCCCCCGTTCCATGACATGGCTTAGACACATACAATCCAAAACAAAAACCAACACACACAAACGAGCCCAGGCCCAGTCACAAGAGTTCAAGGGCTGCCTGCGACATTACAACGCTGTAAGAGCAAAACAAAAATGACACTAAGCCCAGCCTCAGACAGTCATGGTTGATGCACCAAGCCGTGTCACCTGGCTTAGCCACGTAACAGGACGGCCTTGAAAGCAGGCCCGATGAATGCGCAATGTTCTCCCAATAACTAAGACAGCAAGAAAAATATTTTCCTCTGTAGCTGCAGCTCCAAATTGAGCCCCAGCTGTCTGCTATTTCTAAGGTGCTATAAAGCGTTACAGAAGAGCAACGCCACAAGCCTGTGTCCCTGTGTCCTCACCCCCTTAGCTGCAATGCTACAGTTTCTGCTAGAACACAAAATTATTCCTTGTGTCTTACGACCTGCTCGTGTGTCTGCGTGCACAGGTGTATTAGCAGCAATAAATACACTCTGCTCACTCAGCTCAGCAACATCACCCTGTCAAAGGAAACGGCTATGTTCCCCGAGGGAAAATAAAAACCCAATTAACTCTTTTCAAATACAAAATATATGAAGTTTCATATATAAAGTTTCAAATATATATACTATACACAACCTGAAAAACAGCTGGTGAAAGCTGATGTTAATCTGCTCGCAACACCAGAGCTGACTGGGTGTTCATTCTTGTTCCGATTAAGGGCAGAGATACAAACCCAACAAAAGCCAGAGCTGCAGCTGCTGCCGACACTCGCCACAGACCGCGCTGCCGTGCTGTCTAAAATCTTTGTATTAGTACACCGATAACCACGCCAGTTACTCAAATTCCCAATCCTCGCAGGAAAACACCACCCACCACTAACCCTAGTAAGAGAATTTAGAATCATAGAACAGAATGATAGAATAGTTTGGGTTGGAGGGGACCTTTAAAGGCCATCTATTCTACACCCCCCCTGCAACAAGCAGCGACATCCACCACGTCTTTGGGTAACGTGGGCCAGGGTCTCACCATCCTCAGCGTAAAAAACTTTCCTTTTAACTAGTCTAAATCTCCTCGCTTTCAGTTTAAAGCCATTACCCCTTGTCCTATCGCAACAGCCCTGCTAAAAAAGTCTGTCCCCATCTTTCCTGGAGCCCCTGTAGGAACTGCAAGGGGCTGGAAGGTCTCCCCGGAGCCTTCTCTTCTCCAGGCTGAACCCCCCCAGCTCTCTCAGCCTGTCCTCACAGCAGAGGGGCTCCAGCCCTCCCAGCATCTCCGGGGCCTCCTCTGGCCCCGCTCCAACAGCTCCGTGTCCTGCTGCTGTTGGTGCCCCAGAGCTGGAGGCAGCACTGCGGGGGGGTCTCCCCAGAGCAGAGCAGAGGGGCAGAATCCCCCCCCAGCCCTGCTGCCCCCGCTGCTGGGGATGCAGCCCAGGCTGCGGGTGCCTTTCTGAGCTGCCAGCACGCATTGCAGGCCCATGGCCAGCTTTTCACCCACCAGTAACCCCAAGTCCTTTTTCGCAATCCCTCCATCCCCAGCCTGTATTGATACCGGGGGCTGCCCCGACCCACATGCAGGACTTTGCACTTGGCCTTGTTGAACCCCATGAGGTTCCCACAGACCCACTTCTCCAGCCTGTCCGGGTCCCTCTGGATGGCATCCTGTCCCTCAGTTGCGTCAACCGCACCACGCAGCTTGGTGGTGTTGGCAAACTTGCTGAGGGTGCACTTGATCCCACTGTCTACGTCTGACGAAGGCATTAAACAGTACTGGTCCCAGTACAGACCCCCGAGGGACACCACTTGTCACTGATCTCCATCTGGCCATTGAGCCATCTACCACTACCTGGTCGTTTAATTCCCATTTAATGGACACTGGCACTGACTTACCTTAGGGTTTCCACATTGATCACATTTTGCATATTTTGCTGGAAAAGAGAGAGACCTGATTTCAGCAATGGTAAGTTAAAAAAAATAATCAGGATCAGACAAAGCTTGGCGCTTTTCTAGCCAGAGAGAGACTGTTTTTGAAATAAAGTACCTCAAAGAACAGTGCAAAGGTAAAGATACTTTGACTTTTCAAGTGCCCCTAAGCTAAATCCAAGCATAGAAAATTTTAATCCTCAAATAAGGTGTAAAAGACGAGGACATCTGCTTGAAATGCATATGAAATTCCAATTTCAAATACTAGCTACAGCTACAAGTTACTTTGTAAAGCATTTTGATCTTAAAAAGATTCTTATAGTGGATCAGTGACCAACTTCTTTGGTTGTTTAACTAATGAACATAATTTGAGTCACATTGCATACTATCAAAATTTCCCAATAATCCTCCCTCTTTTAAAAGAAGCTTCTACAACTACATTGACAAGGAAAATAGTGGCAATTTATGACAAATGTGGTATTAGCAACTTTCCATGCATTTACGCCAATAAATGGAACTTACGTTTTAAAGATGGATCAAAGCTTTTATTTGGATTTCTTAACTTCTTTTTTTGCTTATTCTTTGACAGAAGCTCAGCATTTCCATCTTCTTCCTCTTCCAGAGCACGTTTTCCGCGCACACCTTTTTCAGTCCCACTGGCTCCATTCTCCTTGCATCTCTCCTTTGGCCTGAAACAGTGAATATCATCCTAAGTTGTCTGAAGGGAAGAAGTAGGTGCTCCCTGGCCACTATTCTGGTTTACAGAACTCTGGGTAAACGGTAAACCTTTCTATCATGGCAAAATTACAAGGAATTGTCATTGCCCTTAGAAGTGGGATATAAAAACCTAACTTTTTTGTTACCATTTGTTACCATTGTTAATAACAGACACGCTGCCAGATATATTGGTTGGAAAGTCAATAAAAGTTGGCCAGTTAAATTGGTTAGGCACCTGTTAACCTGTTATTCCCAGGTTTTACTTCAGTTTTTACTGAAGTATTAATCTTAACACGCTTGCTCTCTTCTTCAGCCCAATTTTCACAACAGAAAGGGAACAAACTAACTGAAAAGCTTGTCCATACAACACAAGCATCCTTTATAGAATACAGTCGAGTGCCCATCTTTGCTACCCTGGCAGTTACCAGCAACATTCGTGTTACGTATAACAATAAAGTACTGTCAGGTAGCATATCTGTTGCATATCAGATTCTCTTTGAGCTGCAATGCAGTGGAATTCTTCGTTTTTACTTTCCAGAGAAAGAGAAATCTGAGGAGGATCTAAAGGAGAAGCTGCATACAGTGAGCAATATCCCCACAGACAAAGCAACAACCAGGAAAAACCCAAACCAGAATAAAAATTATCCAATATCTTCACTTATTTTCAAATGAATGTAAGCTCCTAGAACAGAACTGGATAGTTCTGTCTTTCCCGCCCGTACTATCAGCTCTGTACTGACGGTACGGGCGGGAAAGGCCTTGGGGACCTGTTCATGTTAGAATAGATAACTCACCCTGGCCTGATGTATGGCTGACAGATCCAGTGGAAAAAAGGCAACCCTTCTTTTGGCTTTTCTCCTTCTTTCTGGTTAGCTATTTCTTCCTGCGGCATAGAGTTACAGTCAGTTTTCCTGGAGTTCTCAGGAAATGCTCTAAATAATACTTCAACCTCCAGGAAACTACAAATTGTAATTTATACTAACAGTTACTGACAGTCAAATACAGGCAAACTACTAAGACAGATGAACTGAAGCAGATTTGTAACTCCTAAATCAACTTTATCCCACGTAAAGCCGTTCACGCTTAAGGGGCCGCTACTGTAGTAAACTACCAATATCAAGGCTGGTAAGCCACAAAGTTCCAGTGGAGTGACTAACAGACATCAACTGCGTGACACACAGGCTAAGTTCCCACCAAGTGCGGACAGTGCTGTTCTGGGAGATCAGGGCCCAGCTTGGTACCTGGCATCGTAGTTTCAGCTCCCTGTTGACATCTACAATGCCCTCTAGAGTCTTCACTTTTGCTAATTCTTCACGCAGCTGCTGGTAAACTTGAAGCCTGAGGCAAATCCCAAACATCAAGTCATATTTATTCATTATTGCTAGACTGAGGAAATCAACTAAAAATGTCTTTATAAAAGCTTTATATAGATTTTTCTTGCTGCACTTGCCTTTAGTAGAAGCTTATCTTCTTTCTTGTAAGTCCAGAGAAAAGCACACATACCTGCCCCTCTTTTCCAAATAAATACTTGGCACACAACCAAGGTACTTAGGGATAAGCTGACACGAACGTACAGTGCATCCATCAGCTGCTCCTCAGTAACTGCCCATGCTCTTACTCCACAATAAACGCAAGACAGCTTGCCTCACAACGAACAAGGAATTAGTTAACTCCTGTTTGCCATAAAGCGCGTGTGTGCGTACGGGCAATTACCACACGGTAGCTGATGTGCTGGGAGCGCACGCCCTAGCTTATCTTGTGGTAACTTGTTCATTCCCCGTGCCCTGTTTCCCAGATATGCAGCGAAGGGTAAAGGCCTCAGCCCACATTCTCTCCAGCCAGGTCCAGGAAAGAAAACCTTGCAGCACACTAATTCTGGCCAAACAAATCCTTGTCCAGAAAAGCCAGACACTTGCTAAGCAGGATGAGCCCTGAAAATATTAAGAGTTCTCTGGAGATACTCACGTGTGATGCCAGAGCTTGAAGAGATGAGCCCTAACATAAGACAATGGACAAGGGTACTTCTGCACTATCTCCAGATACTCCTCAGCCATCTCCCACACCAATGGGTTTCGGCCCTCAAACAAAGCTGGGTTATGAAGGTTACCTTCTAGGGAATGAAAAGAAATACTCAAACTTTCATTTCAGGATTGAAACAGAAAACAAAATCTAGGCTCTGGAGCTTGATCAGCTCTGTTGTGATTCTACCAGCCAGTCACAGAAACATCAGCCATGTACGCAACAAAGAGGAACACAGGGTCCACTGAGCTCTAGCCTGAACTCAGGATACTATATTTCACTATACAATTCTTAATTGAGGCAAATAGCTCATATCTAATTAAAGTACATTTTACAGAAAAGCATCCAGTCTTGATACCAAGACCGTAAAAAAAAAAAATAAATAGAAAAAACACTGCTTTTGTTGCCCAATGGTTAAATATTTGGACAATGGGTGTCTTACCCTGTGTCTGTATTCACATTTGTCTGGGCTAAGTGTACAGACAATGCTTCTCACTATGCTTTTCTCTACTAGCTTCACAAGCCTTTTGTTAACCAGTATTTTCTAAAAATAAGATTCTACAACCTCTACAAATATTCTACATATTCTACAAATATGTTTGAATGCTTTAACTGTGCGAGTGATTGAAAGCTTTTTCTGATGTCTATCCTAGCTCTTCCTGTAGGAAGTTATGCCAGTTCTTTCTTGTCCCAACCCAACATGAATCATCTGCAGGAATATCAGTGGACGCACTTACTGCATCAAGATCCACTTAAAAACTATTCCACTGATTAACAGATATCATGAAAATATTCCAGCACAACAGGAGTCCCACATTCCTTTGTCAAGTAATTAGATTTGAGCTGCCCACTCAATGGTACTACAAGTCCAACATAACAATTCTTACAAATCTTTAAGTGATTCCTGGTCCTGGTGAGAGATGGCCAATACGAGAGGAGAGAGAATGGCCACTCAGCTCTCAATCAAAGCTGTTCACCAAGTCAGTCTACGTCTATCTCTTAATAAATGTATATGGGGCTGCTAAGGAAGTAAGAAACAGTTCGTATTCTCATCTATGATGAGTAGAAGTTAATTTTCTTTACCTGCACTCATGACACCATGCACTCCTGTCTTACGAATACATTCTTCCACATCACTGAGACACTGGATATTTCCATTTGCAAATACAGGAATGCTTACAGCCTTTCTATACCAGTGAATAAAAGATGCATAAAATTGAGAATTAGAGTCAAGCCAGAAAGTCTACTCCTGTCACACAAATTTGTTTGCTCTTCAATGTCACTGCACGCCCCGCTAAAATCCACTAAGATTGGTCCTACTCACTAACCTGACAGCTTGAATGTGCTCCCAAGATGCCACGCCAGCAAGCGGTCCTTTCTGTTCTTTAGTACGGCCGTGCACAGTCAGCAGCTAGAACACAAAGTTACATTTACTTTTCATGTGTATGAGCCACCGGAACAAATCCACTGACAAAAATTTCCTTTTACCCCATACACTTCATGGATGCCCCTGAATTCCCACTGCAATTTCAACAGTGCAGAGACTTTGGTATTACAGAAAGATACCAGCAGCTCACCTACCATGGCATGGGCTTCTTTCACCTTGCTATTCCACGGCATGACAAGATTGTATCTTGGGAGAACCTCCGTATTTCCTATTGCATTGGCTCCCATTAGTGATTCATTATGGAATTTGTGGTATGTTGATGTGTCTTGTTCCTCAGCAGACCTGAATACTGTCAGTACTGGCTCTAACAGACTGTCTCTTCCAATTTAACTGTAGTTAAATCCTAGAAGGCTGCCTAGGTTCTTGGATACTGTTTTTGCTATAACCCTGTGGATTTCATGCATGTGCACTGCCTCCTGCGGCACTATGTTAGACTGAGATGCTCAGCCACAGTGAAGGATGCTGCACTGCGCAGTGATTACAAGACAGACTCTGAAGTCATGATGTCTTCCACATCATACCATTGACCTGCTGCCTATGGCTCCAAAAACATACAATCTCTCTGCATCCCGTTTTCTCCGTCTGTAAAACAATGTAGCCTACTCATCTCCACAGTACACCAAGGTCTGGTCATCAGATGCTTTACATAGAGACACGTGTCCAATGCAAGAGTACAGGGAGCAGCTGCCTCCTTACCTGGCAGCCAGCTTTCTCCAGCATCTGTGCATACTTCACTGTCTTGTCAATTTCTGGGAAAACGCGGATTTTGCATGTGATGGGAACAGAGAGCTTCTCGTTAGCCAGTAAAACTGGGAAAGATTGAAAAGACAGGTAAGTGGGCTGCACAATGCTATGAAAAGTGCCTACTCTCAAGATCTGATACTGGGTGTGGTATGGAAAAAACCCTGAAGTTAATGCTACGCAGTTCTCACAGCTTAAACAATCAGCAACCTCCTCTGCAATCCTTATTGCACAGGTTAATCAAGTAATAGTAAAACATGAAGCACAAAATCTGCACTCTAACAAGAAGGCATAAAATAGTCAGCATTTAATAGCCTTAACGTTTCCACTGCATCAAACCTTTACTTTGAAGGACCACCCCCCTCAAATCTTAGTAATTGATACAGGTTTGCCACCATCACAGGCTATTGTACTCCTTCTATTCTGCCAACAACATTAATAGTCGCTTGTCCACCTTTCCTACAAGAGATGCATTGCTTCTTTCCAAATTATCACCCAAATAATCATGACAAGCAGTCATGTCCATGGTAAGCAGAGGCTTATCAACTGAGGTAGGCTGTGGACCCAATTAAGTAGTAAACGTAGGTTACAGAGTCAGGGTGAAATCTAGAACAACATGTTAAACTCCCATAGTCTTTACACAGTGCACGGAGTCAAAAAAGTACTAAAAAGAAAGCTACTGAAGACGGCCAACAGGAAAACACTGAGCAATAGCATGCCTGAAATTCTCTTCTATTCCAGAGCTTGGATATGTAATGTAAGACGTCACCCGCCTCCTCTTAATCAAAATCCTAGAAGCTCTAATGATAGGTGCTTCTTATCACCCTTTCAAAGGAGCAAACAAGGTATATACAGGTGAAAGCAGAAAATAGTACTCCATCATTTTAAAGAAGGCTGGGGAAGAAGGAGGAAGAGGAAGCTTTGACCACCTTTTATACAACAGCCTAGCAAGACAACTCTCTTACTAGACAGCCTGGCTTCTCACCCAACTAGATGGCTTGGGTTCTCCTCTCACCTTGAGGCTGTTCTGATTTGCATCTTTCATTCCTAAGAAAAGTGCCCTAACAACCACATTACACACCGGGCAGGGAAGCACCGTCTATCTTTCCAAGTTTTCAGCAGCGTCTTTGTGCTAAACATCATTCAAGATTCCCCAGACCACAGGGAACACAAACAGAAGTGAGAGTCTTTAAATTCATGGTTCAGACCCTTGCTTTGAAGTGGGGTAAAGGCATATTCTCAGCTCTACACAATGACCAAAACCTTGCTTTTTAAATCAGTTCTGAATGTATTTCTTAAAAAAAATATGATACAGTTCACTATGGCTACCGATAGTCTGAAAATATCCTACAAAAATTTGGAGAACAGTGGCATAACTTGCTACAGTGTGGACAGAAAGAGTATGCTGAGTTGATCGGAAAAGGGCAACTGTGGCTGCAAGCAGAAACACAACTCCTGGCACCCGAGAGCTTCAAAGTGAAAAAGTAAGGCACTGTGAGCTCTGCTGTTTCTAGAGTTGGAGAGGCACTAGCACTAGCACTAAGCCATCATTAGATTGGGACTTAATTGACTCACTTTCACCCAAAGTCTGTTTCAGGTACTGAAGTCTTTCATCAGATCCAGCATGAGTTTGTAGTGGGACACCACCATCTTGAGGGTGCCACTAGAACCCAGTAAGAAAGAAAAAAAACCCAAACACAACCCTCCCCAAAGAAACATGCTGCACCTCCTTTCCCCCAAAATCCCTAAACCTCCTCTCCATGATAAGTTCATCCCATTCCCTCTCAAAGTGAGGCCTCTCAAAAGACTTACTCATTCTCTGAAGAAGATCCCACTCCTCTTGCAGAAATGCTCCGTAGTGACCTGTAACAAAATAGCATATGACTGACTTGTACAGAAGAGTAAGATTCTGAGGTACACAGCTTTCATAAACGTTCGCATACAAAGATCCAGAAACTTACACACCTCCCTGGCAGAAAGAGAGTTTCTCTGTCCTGCCCAGACTGGAATAGTTGGATCATTCTGTTCCCCACACCACCCTACACGGACAGGATGAACGATGAATCCCCACACCCTACTTTCACCGCTACTGCCATGGGCTGGTGTGTTGACACTGGCAGCTCAAAGTCCAACTTTTTATACCAGGTGTTTAAAAATTCCCTTCAGGATAAAACCTGATCATATTAAAAGATCTATTTGCTCCGTACACCACTGATGATTTCCTATTAGTCTTAGAAAGAGATTTTAGAAGATGAATGGGCAGTTACTGAACAAATCTTTCCTCAACCTTCTAAGTGATCTAAAATTTTCAAACACTGGTTCTGGGTTTCAAACATAGCTATCTTTGCAATACCTTTAAGGGATTCAGCAGGTTTTATCCTCTTATATGCTAATGTGAATAAACTGTGCAAGTATCGAGGAAATAGGAGACACTAAGTGCCTGCATGATATAATTTCAAATGTAGTTTTACAAAACTAGGCTGTTTGAGCAACTGAAATCGGAAAGAAAATCAAGCTCTTGCTAAAAATACTTTTCCTGAAGGATATTCTAGACACAAGAGCCGTCACTCAAGAGAAGTTAGAATTAATTATTAGCATATCTAATTTTTGCTCTAGGTACTACAGAACACTACCTGTTAAAGGAGGCATAACTAAGTCTGACTTCAGCAGTACTGCAGCCACTCCCCCACCCCAAGGCTTAATTTGGTCCTCTCGATGTTTTACTGACAACATTCACATTTGAAACATGCCATTTCTCCGTTTATCCAGGGTTCAGATTTGCATGTACCTCTCTTTGCAATCATTTGGGGGCAACCCAAATTTAGGTCTATGGCATCGCAATAATCTTGAGCCAACAGCGCTGCTTGGACAAACACTTCAGGGTCATTGGCACAGAACTGAGAAAGACACAGAAAAGTGGAATAATCAGGAGATAACTTTCTTCAAGTACTGACAACACATTATGACATAAGTTACGAAGCAACTACTTGCTACAGAAAACAGGCATAATACGCACAGTTAATAATAGAAAACATCGTTTCTCAAAAAAAAAAACCAACCAACCACCAAAACCCAAACAAAAACTGGGACGCTTACCAGCTCAAGATCCTCAACCTTCAAATGACAAAATGAGAAAGGTGAGCATTCAAGAGGCAAAGAATGTAGTACATGTAGGATCCAAGAACAGGAGGGAACAACTGTTAAAACCCCCTGTAGAATGAACAGCTGTAGCATTTTCATACATAAAGGTGGTGCAGAAGAAAAGAGTTACCTGTGGTGTCTCTGGGTCTTCAGACAAATCAAACTTTGTAGGTACCAATAAGCACCACGAAATGAATTCACGTTAGCATGGAGTGTGAAACAGACACGCTGGGCTGTTAGTCAAATGCTCAGTCTTGAATATAATTAATATTTAAATTTAAAGCACAGTGCAAAAATCAATTTATTAAGAAAAATTAGGTTAATTTGAAGCTGCTTTGTTGAAGAGGAGAGACCCAGACTATTCTTTCATTTATGCTCTTAAACAGATTTTCTAAAATTCGTTAACAAAAAACAATGCCATCACATCTTTAAATAATACGTATTTAAACTGAAACACGTGTGAGCAAAAGGTGTCATTCAAACCTAACAGCACTACATAAATTATGGCTGACACCAACTAAAACTAGAAAAGGCGTTTTCTTTCTGTGAGATGACTGAAACAATGGAAAGCCTCCAACCAAGCCACATCAGTGAGGATTTTTACACACTAAACAAAGCCCACAACGCAGACTGGGCTCAGAGGTACCTCTGCCTAACCCATCTCCAAGAGTCTGTGACCAAAACCCAAGCATGCCCCGAAATATTGCAGAAATCAGTAAGGACTGCTTTCCTGGGTCGATTCAGGGACTACTCTAGTTAGTTCCGTGCCTTATGTCCAACAGTGGTGAGTGGGAAGAAGCTCACAGTAATGGACACTCTTCACATAGGCTCACCCAGAACACACCGCCTCCGGAGCTGAAGATCTGTGTTCAAAAGCCTTCACGCCATTCCTCTGCTCATGCCGACTGCCTTTCCCTGTACTATTCTCCACCTCCACGGGCCCCTCTCCCTCTCTGGGATGGAGTGGAGGGAGGTACCTGAACCTCACACAGTACTCAAGAAGCAGAAGCAACACAAGCTTAAAAGTGTGTCCTACCTTCCTTGCATTCTTTTTCTAGAGCTAAGCACTGAGATCATGGTTTCAGATAATGACTCAAAAAACCATGATCCTCCCCGAGTGGTATCAGATCTGGAACAACCCTTGACTCTCGAAGACCGGCTGCCCTCCATTTCTAAAGATGAGGTGTGGAGGACTGAAACCCCATGAGAAGTCTAGTGCTCCAGCCCCTGTTGTTAGGAAGCCAAATCCTCTTTGCTAGACAGGGGATAAACAGGAAAACACACTTATCTACATGCGCTAAGTACCGCTAACGGTATTTAGGTGAAGAAAATGAGACCTGTCACCCCATACAATCACTTTAAAATCGGGGTGAGATTGCCTCGCTTGAACTCGCCCATCTGGCGATGCTCTGGACGTGCTGAGGCACCGGGGCAGGCGAGGAGCCGCATTTGGCGGCGCCACCCGGGGCAAGGCGAGCCCGGGCCGGCTCCTCCCGGCCGGCCCCGCTGACGCTCCCGCCCCAGGCCGGACCGGCGGCGTCTCCCGGCGGCGGCGCTCACCTGCACGATGAGCGGGCGGTCCTCGGGACAGGCCTCGCCGTAGAGGTTCTCGCGGCGGTAGTTGGCGTCCCTGAGGAAGACCTGGGCGTGCAGCATCGGCGTGTAGCAGAGCTGGGCGCCGTGGCGGCGGCTCAGCAGCCTCCAGGCCAGCTCGCTCTGGTCCACCATGGGCGCCACCACGTAGTGGGCGCTCCGCAGCGTCTCCCTCCAGAAGGCCTCCCCGCGCAGCTTCGGCATCTCCCGCCTGCCCGCCCGTGCGGCGCTGCGGCAGCCGCCACCCCGTGCCGCCGTACCGGGGCTCGCAGCCGCCGCCTGAGGCCCGGAGGCGGCCGCGATGGCTGGGCCCTGGCGGGGCAGCGAGGCGGCCGGACGGTGCCACCGCCATCTCACTCCGGCCGGCTCCGCAGCGCAGCCGCGCGTCGTCCCCCCCGGAAACCGCGGCACCGCCAGCAGGGGCCGCGCGCGGCGGAGTCCGGGCGCCATCGGCGCGGCTCGGGCGGGGGGACCCCGCGCTCCGCCGCCTTCCCGCCGCGGCGGCGGGCGCTGGCTGGGACCCCACAGGCCCCTCCCGCGGCGCCGGCAGGTGCTGCACCCCCCGCGGTCCGAGACGCGCCCTCGACCCGCGCGGCGCTGCGAGGACGGAAGCGGGCGGCCTCCCCGCCGCGGAGCCCCGCGGGCCGTGAGGCGGGGCGAGAAGCCCCGGGCGTCTGCCGGTGCGCGGCCCGTGCAGCCCCTGCCCCGAGCCCTCACGTGACAAACCCTGCTGCAAGAACTAGCTGAGCTTCAGGCTCTTCTCTTTCTCTTCTGCTATCTTCCACTACCTTCTAGAGGCCCAAGTAACCCTTTCTGCTATTTTAAATACCCAGCCTCTCCACCCTCCTTCAGCAGTCCCCTTCCCTCTTACGCAGCTGCTCCAGGGTTTGGGTTTGTTTTTTGTTTTCTTTCTTTTGACCCTCCTGTGCTGGCAAGGTATCTGATCTTCAGTTATGGTAACTTAAACTAATTGCAGGAGAAATAAACACCTGGTTCCTTTATGACTATTCCACCTTAAATCTTTTGGGTTTTACTTGACCTTTGTCTCACAACCAGAAAGTTTCTCTACTTCCGTGGTCTGGTATTGCTGCTTAAAGCCATCAGTTCCTTTAAACCGTGCCCCTTCTTGCGTTTTTTTTTAGCTATCATCTTTGGCAAAAGAGGCATATTTCTTTTCCCTCAGGAAGGTGGTAGAATAGCAAAGGAAAAATAATAGCTTCAATGCCAACTGCTAGATGTGCTGTGTGCCATGCATCCGTATTCTTACTATTAAGGCTATATTGCAGATTGAAGGTGTGCTGCCCCCGCTGTGACTTTTTGAGCCTATGTAAGTTTATAGGGCCAACAGGGGAGTGTGGTTTGCAGTCTCGAGATTAAGATCAGTATGGTGTAGAGAAGCCTGTGGGAAGCTTGCTGAAAGGGAGGATGGAAAGGGAGTAGCAGTTGACAGAAGACTCCCACTCCCGTTTCACATAGAAGGGTTGTGGTGTGAAGGGCTTTGCTTCTGCCCTTGTCTTCTCAAAACAAGTAACTGCAGTATTTGATTTTGCGTTATGCTGTTATTGTTCTGCCTACGTCTATCTGATGGACTACTGAGAAACAACAAGCAGTACCAGCGCTAATAAGGTTTTTATTTTTGGCACACTGTATTCAGCAGCCAGTTACATAATGGGTTACAGGGCAGCAGCTCATAATTAGACAATTACGGGGGGGGATGGACCCCAAAACAAAACAACCTGCTTTTCAAACAACAACCACAAGAACATTGAGAGTATAGAGGCTGTAAGGAATTCTTGAGGAACTTCTATTACTAAACCAGTACCTTCGAGCTTTGCTTAGATGAGACCATGCACATTTATGTTTATACAGAGAACTCGTCCAACTCCTGCTTCAACAGGTGGAAGAGCATTAGTCCTTGCTCCCTCCACAGAGCCCGGTCAGGCTTGTTAAACGCTTTAGCACAGAACTGTCGTACCTGTTTGCTTAAAGTTTAATCACTCTCTTTTTCCTCCTAGGCTTTCAAGACAACCAAGGCAAGTAGGATTCTTTCAACTCCTTTTTCAGGCTCACTACAACTGCCAGTTGTTAAATTAGAACAAACCAACCAATCTCCCGCCCACAGTTGGTTTATGTAGTATCCTACGCTACGATGTGCATGGTAGTATGCAATAGATATAATGAAGTCCCCTAGTATGCACGTGTGCCCAGTTCACATGGCCACTCTTCAGTATTAGATTCTGCGCAGCTGTAAGGCACCTCACCCTCACACAGTGCCTGCTTCCCTCCTTGCTACCCTACCACTTAACAACTTAATAGCGTTTATACCCATTGCCTATCTAACACTCTCAACGACCTTGAGGTAGATGCTATTAGTCCCATTTTACAGATAGGGAAACTGAGGCAGTAGCATTAACGGCTTGTCCAAAACTGCAACAATGGAGCCAGAATTAGAATTTGAGAGTTTCCGTGTCAGGCTTGGGGGTGTGTTGTTTGGTTGTATCGAAGGTATCAAAATCATGGCAACAAGAAGCCATGCTCCAGAATAATAAGTATTCTTTATTATTGTTATTATTTCTACAGACTCCAAATCAGATATGCCAGCAGCAGTTTTTGCTTTATACCAAGAAGTGAGAGATTCCAGATGAAACACAGGATTAAGAAATGGTAGTAGAGAATAAGACAAAAAGCCAACTAGTGATCAATTCTGTTTAATACTAGGAAAGCCAAAGAGAAAAAGACACTCTTCAGACCAAAAAGTATTAAAAAAAAAAAAAAAGAAAAAAAGAACAAGACTTATTTTGGAGATGCTTTAAGCTGACATTATGTTGGTTTTATTTCAGATTTCACAAAAGAAATACGTTATAAAACTAAAACCAGTTAACCCAGCCACTATCAACAGAGGGTGGTAGAAGCAAAAGACACTAGGTCAGAACCTGTAGTGAAGAGCCACCCATTCCTGTCACTGGAATGCTCCTGTACTAAACAGGATACTTTACGGGGGAATGAAGTCGGAGAGAACTGGGGTCTTACAGCGGTTCTGAGAGGCACAATAGCTCCTCCTGTTTGGTGCTTTGTTGCTACCCAGGTCTCCTCTGTGTCATAAGTGTAGCAAGGATTTACTGATTTCGGAAAGGACAGATCCAGCATAGCAAAGGCAAGAAATTTTTAATTGAATCTTATGCAAGTTTCCTTTAAAAAGGTACTATATCTTAAAATCATACCATCAAACTGATTACTTAGCTAACTTATGTGGGATCTCCAGTCTCATTACTAAGAGGAAAATGAATACACGAGGCTTAAGCAAGCCCTGTGCTAAATAAAACAGGGGCTTTGGGTAGATGCTTGTATGTTTGCCTGAGCTTTGGTTATGGGAGAGCAGGGGTAGGAGGATTTGTTCAGTTATTGTTGAAGAATTCTATTTCCTGCCCCGTTCCAAATGTCTGGTTGGGCGGTGAGACTGGAGGTGGGAGGGAATAAAGTAAAGAAATAGTCTTAATGCTTTACTAAGGTCCTGATAGAGCGGAGCACAGAACCTCGCACAAATATAAACAAAGTACCTGCCTAGGGACAGCTTTGCCTGTTTTTAATCACACCCAAGTTAAGGCTGTTCAATACACAGTGGCATCTATTAAGCCATCCCCTTCCCCCCCCCCCCCAAAAAAAAGAGTGAAAAGAGTGTATGATGGCAAGAACCCTCCCTTCTACCTTTTCCTTTTTGAACAGGGCAGGGCAGTGGGAGAAAGAGGAAAAAGAAAAAAAAAAAACAAAAATAAACCAGACTGTTCCAAAGATGCACTTTGGTTTAACAAATGGGTAACTTCCCCTCGTAGAATAAACCTTCCCCTCCAAAAAGGGATGTTTCTTTTCTCCTATAACCCACGATAAATTAAAACCAAGTAAGTCGTCTCTGGTTTGACACAATAAATACTTAGAATATATCAAATTAAAAAAATATAGTTACAAAAGCCTTAATGGAATCCTCTTTCTGACCTAACTACAGACAGATTCTTCACAGACAAAAAGTATCTCCGAAATCAGCTGCAGCTCCCCTCCCTGCTCACTGGGCTTGGTCAACAAGTGCTATCACATACCCTTTGGAATACTGTTAAGACCAAACAATATAGAGCACAAGAAACCTACTGCTAAATTTGTTTTTCATACTGCCAAGGGTTTAGGAAGCAACCATTGGTAGGGAACCCTCATAGCTGTGCACAGTGACAGAGTCACGGCACTAGAGTAACGTGGACAGGGATACTAGGGGAAAACAAAGCACAGGAAGGGAAGGAGGAGAGAGAACCCATAAAAGTTGGGAAAGGAAAAGATGAGCAAGAAAGAGAGAGAAAGAGACCAATCAAGTTCAGCTGGACTTCCCAGTTCTGGCAGCAGAGCAGATGAGATGTCGAACAACAGGAAGAGTTCCTTGGGGTCTGTCATAACAAGGAATGTTGTTGGTGTTTTCTTCACCATTGACCGTAAGTAAGCAGAAGAAGTTAACCCTCTCTGACACTGACACGTGGCTCTGCCAGTGAGCTGTGGATGATCCCAATAATTGATTCAACGCCATTTCCCTCCAATAAGGTGCGGTGATCCCCTTCAATAACATGGACAGATACTTTTCCATCGCATACCTGCACAGATACAAAAAAGAAAAACTTTACGTTCACAATTCACAACCAGCTGGTCATGTAGCTGTTTTGGGTTTGTCAGTCTTCCAAGTTACTCATAGTTTACACCACTGTATCAAACTCAGATGAAAACAGCACCACATTTTCATAGATCAGCTGCCCGGCATTGTTTGGAAGCAGTGCTTTAAAGCATGCCAGTTTGACAGCCTGGCAGGTGATCCACTCAAATACAAGCTAGGCAGGAAGTCAGCCAACCTGATGCTAACAGAGCAACTTATTTACAATATCAAGGAACGAATGATAAAGTAGCAACTTCCACGCCCTTAAGGAAATCAAATAATCCTCCCCTTTGCCTAATCCTTCTCCCACCACCATGAATCTTCCTTTAAGGTCATTATATAACTTTCATAACATGGAAGTTAGCTTGGAATCAATAACGAACGCAAGTCAGAAGTCTGAAGGGAGAGGAGACGCCAGAGGCAGGAAGGTAATTCTGAAAATCACTTCCTTTTCTTCCTGGTACCTGTACCATAACCTAAGACACTCAACCCTTTTGTGTTAACAGGGGCTAAAGAACAGTGACCTTATCTGGACTACAGGCTGAAAACCTAAGTTTTTTTAGGCCCACAAGAAACCCACATATGAACTTCTAAGTGGTCCACGAAATATAACCGAGAAAAAGCCACCTCTATTGTCAGCAGGCTGACACTTGCTCTTCAAAAGTCTGCCCTCATGTAATGGACAAACTTTAGGGGCCTTCAGTGAAAGGAGGACACTAAAAGTTACTTCTGTCAAGTTACACATCTTTATTATCTAAAGTCTATCAAAAGAGCTGCAACAATTAGCTATAGAAAACGCTCACTTATCCAATATAGAGGCTAGACCTTCTGACCCTCACTACCCTGAGAAAGTGCCCAGAACCAAATCGACTCATGTGCTTTGGGGACTTCTAATTCTTGTTAGAGCATGATAGCCACAGAATAATGATTTCTTTCAGGTTGGTTTCGTCCCTTCTCTCTCAGTAAGGATGGTTTTTGTGCTTTTCTTTTGCTCTCACAGGTGTCGGGAGAACCTCAACAGTCACCAGTGGGACTCAGACTGACCTCTGAGAGTCTGTAGTCTCCACCCAGACCTTCTTCATATTCATTGTGAGACTTCGCCCGCATCAGTGTCACATTCCCGTGATACTTGGACTCTGGTATATATTTGTCAGCAGCCTTCAGTTTATAGTAAAAGGAAGCAGCAGCAAAGCTGAGTGCTTCACGATTGATGTTTGTATGAATCTGAGTTATCAGGTCTGCAGCAGCATTCACACGAGCCTCCAGATCTTTCAGGGGCAGAAGAACCTCCAGCAGCTGGAAAATATTAACATTTTTTCCCCCCATTAGTCTCAATATTTGAGAATCCATCTCCATTAAAAAAACCTGCACCCCTCCCATGCAACATAAAGACATATTAAAAAAAAAAACAACAAAACCCAAACAAAAACCCCCAAACATTACCTTATTGTATTCAATGCCTGTAAACTGCTGAACAAAGGCACACAATGCTTCAGTCTCCAATGCAGCCTCATTTCCTTGGGACAGCTTGGCTCTGTAGCTCTGGAAAAAGAGAAGAATAAAATGCAAACATGAGAGGAATGTGCCCGATCTTGAACGTTAGATAAAAAACAGTTACAGAACAAAGGGCTCTGAACTGGGAAAAAAGAAACAGGGGGAAAACAAAACAAAAAGGGTGGGGTGGGGGAAGAAGATCCCTTGAGGACAGATTAGAAAGAAAATCCACAGGCGGCAATTGCCAAGAGCCTACAATCCTCTAGAAAGTACAATGAAAACAGAAAGGAAGGCTTAAGCAAGGTTTCCTAGTACCCCTACATGAAAATCTCATCTTGCGCGCTCCAGGATCTTCCAGAAGACATACTAATACCATGATTTATCACAGCAAGAGCAACAACAACATTTGTGTCCCAGCCCTCTCCAGTTAATGAAGACCACCCCCCGTATGGTTCCACCCTTCGGTCATCCCTAAACATCCACTGTCTACAGCTGTCTCCCAACTCCCCCGCCAAGAAAAGTCTGTCAGCTTTTCAGATGGCTCCTATCTAGGATAGTAAACTCTAAGAACACGGGCCCTGATGACACAGGATGGTCCCCAGACAGATTTTCTTTGTATCTCTTACCTGAGTGTATGCGGCCACAAAGGAATGAGACCCATCAAAGAGGAATAGACTGTTGAGTGCATGGGAAGCATTTTGTTGTGCTTGCAGTTGGGAGCACATTTCAAAGGCTACACAGGCACCGAAGGAATATCCAGCAACACGGTAAGGTCCTTCAGGCTGTATCTGCTTCATACAGTCAATGTAATAGGCTGCCAGGCTCTGTATGCTGTCCAAGGGAGCAGCTACAACACAGAAGCGAGTCAGAAACAGACTCTGGTAAAAAGACACTAGCAGAGACAATTACATTTTCAAGACCTCAGAAACAACCATGCTGGAAACATATGGGTTATTTTGAAGGCAAGTTTCTAAATTATGGTTTGCAACTTATGTTTTGGACAAGGAATAGTAATGTTCCTGGTTTCCAGAGACAAGTAGAACTGCATCTCTTGTTTTCCTCCTGCATGCTTATCTGCTGGCAGGGACACAATCATCATCTCATTGTTCCATTTCCCTGTACGTAAGCTCTTCAGTCTAACTTTGTACTTCCCTTGTTACCTGGGGATGTCTGACACAACCCTATGCAGACTATAGGTACTGATGCTTGGTCCTCCACATTTAAGAGTCTAGAAAAAAGCTCTCTCTATAAGGCAACTAAAATTCAGAATGCTACATTTACAAAAGTCAAGATGCTGAAGAACTGAGATACCTTTTGTACACTGCAGCCCATAGCAGGGCATATGAAGTCTGGAGGCGAGAGTGTTGAAAACTGCAATGGATCCTTCAATAGGGTGAACAAGGAAAAGAGGACGCTCTGTGCTCTGAACATCATTGAGACGGGTGATCGTTGGCCCTTCTGGGTTCACCAGCAAGTTGTTCAAGTCTAGTTTTGGAGGTTCGCCTGGGCCTGTCTTCATCAGCTGGGATGGCTTCAGCTCTTTGAAGGGAAGCACACCAAACACACACATTAGATTCAGGATCAGTCTTGTCATGTAGCCATAGTCCTAAAGGAGAATCTCAGGGCTGCTCTGGGTTTAGCCCACTGGCTCACTAGTCATCACGGCACAGACATAGGGATCTTCCTATTGTCAGTTCCTCTGTGGCAACTGCATATCCTTTTGCCTTACAGTAAGCATGACATTACATTGTTCATTCCTCAGACAAGTAAAAGGTCTCAAATTACATCCTGCATGCATCTGCATAATATTACTCATGCAGGCAGATGCTAGCCAGGCAAAAAAGCTGTTTTCAAGCCCTTTCTGATACCCTGCCCCAGAACCGATAGGCCCGACCCAGTGGTCAATGCACTTCAATGACACGTCTGTCACTTAACAGCCTTTTAGCTATAACCTTATTTCATGATTTGATAGAGGCTTATATCACCAGAGATGAAAGCAACAGACTGGGAGCTTAATTGTTCGGATTCAGGGGACTGGTAGCAATGCCGATCCAGATACCGTACCCTCTGCTGTCCCAGACTTGGAAGAAAGTTCACGCAGTTTGTTGATTGTGAGGAGCCGAATCTCTCTCATGGTCATTACGATGTCATAGTCCCTCTCCAGTGTCTGGCGCACCTCCACACCCATCAAGGAATCCAAGCCCAAGTCTGCCAAGGTACTCTCAGCATTCAGGCTGCTCACGTCACGGACACCTGAAGGAAAAACAGCACACTAAGAAAAGGCCTATTTCTTTTCGGCTCTAGGCCTCTCTAAGTCTTCTCATCCTCCTTTTTTCTCCTAAACCCTGAATAAACTGCAGCTACAGAGAATTACCTTTCAGGATCATCTAACGCTCTCACAAGTCATCCCTTCTGCAACCTACATCTGGTCATATGGGAATCTAGCCTTTAGAGCACGTGTTAAATGTGCACGGCTTTATAATATGGGAGACATTAGTCTCGGCTAAATAGCTACGAACATTGTCACTTCATCTCTAGACCAAGTTCAGAGCAGCCAGCTAGTGTAGTTTCACATACTGGAGGCTCTAACTGAAACTGCAGTCCTAGACATAATGCAACTAATCCTCAGCTACAACAGGAGATTAAGCAGTTATCACTGTGAATGATGGTTGATTGCAACACTTGATGTCTATCACATCAGAGGAGGCGGTAATTCATCTAGTCTTCATCACCTTTTCCCCTTCAGTTTTCACACTGTTCAAGTCTCTCACCCTTTCCTTACCTGTAAGGGGCTTCTCATAATAACACTTGCATCTACAGCTCTTCCTCCCCTCCTCCACCTTATGCTGCCCCGTGTTGCCACCCTTTCCATCATTAGGCTTCGTACTGGCTTCTCCCTTTATCATCTTCACACACTCTCTCCTTCCAAACTAACTCTACAGCTGGTAAAATTTCTCAGACACTTTCCTAGGACTTCTAAAAGCCACGTCTATTCTCTGAGGTCAGATGTGCTGTCAGTTACTGCATGCAATTCCTTAACTCAGGAGACTTGTCTTTAATTTATCAGTACCTCTTTTGGTAGAAAACAAAGAATCAGTACACACTTCAGTCTGCTGAAGAGGTAACTGAAGTGGGACATAGTACAGTTGACAGAGATCATTCACTGTCGACACAACACAAGAACAGGGAACACGATGGTAAAAGGAAGCAGGTTCAAGACAGGAGGACATGGCACTTCTTGTAACGCGTAGTTCAGCTACAGTTACTAGATGTTCACATAACCACTCAGTGACCAGTTA
Source organism: Chroicocephalus ridibundus (assembly GCF_963924245.1). Lineage (NCBI taxonomy): Eukaryota > Metazoa > Chordata > Aves > Charadriiformes > Laridae > Chroicocephalus > Chroicocephalus ridibundus. Next base: position 4,958,618 of record NC_086297.1, read on the forward strand.
AGTCACTAAGTACATAAGAGCTGCTTTTTGTGGCATAGGCACATCCCAAGTTGAATGTTTGAAAACTGGAATAGTACCCAGAAAGTTAATCACGTATTTGCCCTATTATGTGCTGACACAGAATTTTGCTCTTGGGGGCTGTTCCTATTGTCCTATTAGGACAAGAGGAGATGGCCTCAAGTTGTGTCAGGGGAGGCTTAAGATGGGTATTAGGAAAAATTTCTTCACAGAAAGGATTATCAAGCACTGGAACAGGGAAGTGGTTGAATCGCCATCCCTGGAGGTATTTAAAAGACAGGTAGAGGTGGTGCTCAGGGACATGGTTTAGTGGTGGTTTTGGCAGCATTAGGTTAACAGCTGAACTTGATGATCTTAAGAGTCCCTTTCAACCTAGATGATTCTGCGATGCTATTGATTCTCCATTTGGAGAAAGGCACCAGTCCACTCTAAGCAAAACCCAAGAAACTGAAGTATGTGTGCACACGTGTGTGAACATGCTATGGGAGAAAAGCCCACACTGAAGAAACAAATTGGTTACTGGAGAGAAGGAGCAGCGTAAAAGAAAAAGTATCCAAACCACCACCACACCCACACCACAAGAATCAGGAGGAGATGCTGAACAGAGCACCTGCAGCAGCAGCACCGCTGCTTTCCAAAAGCATTGGGATGGTAGACACTGCCCAGCAGTGCTTGTCTGACAGCACTTACCCAGGATGTGAGCAACAGCTTCTACAAGATCCCGTTGACTGCCTCCTTCAGTTTTCACAGAGACCTTCTCTGCTAGGACAAAACTGGACATGACAGGATGAGGCTGATTCAGGAAGACATCAAGCACCTCCAGGCATGAGCTGATTTGCTGGGGCACGGTTCCCCCAACCACAATCTCTTTGTTTCCCATTGTCCTCAGAAGGATACCCACGTCACCAATGGCTCCCCATTGGATTGCCAGGCCTGGAGGAGAAGTCAGAAGAAAGAACACACTAGGAAACTAGCTAAAGCACATGGCAGCAACAAAAGTGAGTTTAAAAACAGCTAAGCAAAGGCCTGCATTTCCTTTGTACTGTTAAATGGTCAGTGTTCATTCACACATGAATGACCCAGGGTAACAGCTAGGGGAGGAAACAGCCTTCAACATTCATTATCGTTCCAGACAAGTGCAGAAGTTTCTGGTGAGCTGATTTTCCTCTGGATGTTTGGTGGGATAGATTATTCTGCGCAATGAGTAAACTCATCTTACCTGGCAGTCCATCATGATGTCTCTGCTCACAGATACGCTCCATGGTAGAATTGGCAAAGCCGTAATTACTTTGCCCAGCATTTCCTCTTCCACAGCTTACAGAGGAGAATACAACAAAGTAGTCCAGGTCTGGACACTTCTTACGAGTCACCCTTGGAGCAGAGCAGGAGAGAGAAACCCCATCAGAAAAACCTGCTATGTGTTACCACGGAAGGCTAGCACGAGACTAAAATGGCTACGTCTGATCAGCTTTGTGACCATAAAAGCAGTTCATATTTATCCCTTCTCCAGACACTTACCAATCCAAATGAAGGGTGCCTGAATACTTGGGCTTGTTGACTTCCCAGAATAATTCTGGGGTCTGATTTTCAATCATGCCATCTCTAAGGACCTAGTGGGGAGGGAGAAAAGAAAAAAGAGAGAGGTGCGATTTCAGAATCTCCAGTTTCTCCATTTAAATCTGCCCTGTGGTTTGAGATATGATAGGCTATCACTACACAACGCCTTTTTGTAACTTTACAGTACAGACATATCTTGAATGTCCTAAAATATGACAAGGACCACATGGCTTTTGGCAAGTCTGCATTTTTCCAGTACTGCCACTGCAGCCTTCAACTGGCAAGGTCTGTATGGGATTTTTCTTGTCCCCAGGGGTCTTGGATGACTTTCATCTCCAGAACTGAGCTCGCTGGCCAACGAATGCCGCTTCCCAGATCAAGGGGCCAGACCTGTTAGCCTTTAGTCACCAGGTAAGGCCAAAGCAAAGTGTCCTTTGAAACACACAGAGGCAATCTAAAACTGTGTGAAGCCTGACTGCCCTCAGTAAAAAAGCCACTTCTGTGGCTGCTGCCTTTTACAAGTCCTAAGTGTTTTTGTCACTTACCACAGCCAAATTAAAGATGCCTCCAACTGGGCCAAGCTGCAAAGCTTCTTCTATCAATAGCTGTGTTCCTTCCAGTGTTCCAATATCACTGGTAGATACCAATACTTGGATTCCCAGTGCCTTCCACTCCTCAACACGTTTAGCCTGGTAGCCTACAAAAAATAAACAGTGCCTGGGATGAAGCATTCAAACCATAAGGCTTTGGTTAACCTGCTCCTCACGCTTTTCTGACCAGATAGTGACTGAACAGGGACTGATTCAGCTTCAAGTTTTGTTGGTTTTTTTCCACATTTTCCTCTTGTATAGTAGATAGAAAACACTTGAGTTTCAGAAATATTCTAAATAGATTGAAGTGGAGAGCAGAGTTGGGAGAACGTGAGGTGCGTAGGGGAAGAAACAGTGAAGGGAAATTAACGTGAATTTGGGTACTGAGACAGGAAAGAATGACTAGACTAGAGCAAGGCAACAGATTACAGTAGCACAACCAGAACTTTAGAAGCAGAAGTACGTGCCAACATCTATGTGTTGGCTCAAGTGGTGCAATTGCAAACAGAAAGAAGAAATCTATAGAGTCGGAGAAAAGTTTCGTTACGGCTGAATTTGTATGAGGAAACACTGAAGACTACCACTGATAAGAAATCTCAATGCCATGACTGGAATCAAAGTAATGGCTTAAATTAGAGTAAAAACGCCTACTGATGTTATCGGATAGCAGGGCTCATCTGTAAAGATGAGCTATCTGAAGGAGCACGAGCAAGCAGCCCCACGTATAACTTGAAGGAGAGTGTATCTTTAGCAAGGAGGTCATAGGCCTTTCCTGGTGGCATGTGATCCACCATGCTACAGCCACCGGGCAAGTCAGTGAGGAGGCTGGATACAGACTCTGTAGAGGGGATAAAGATCAAAGTAAAGCCGCACAAAAAATTGTGGGTAAGGGAGAAAATGGGTTGATAGAATTAGGAACCACAAAAACCAGGAAAGACATAGTTGGAAGACAGGTCTAGTGAAAAGACACTTCCTCCTTTAAAATAAAGGGCACGCCAACTTGTTCGAAGTGAGAGAACATACACATGAGGAGAAAAGAGATCAAGACACTATTATTTGCTGGTAGGACACTTGAAAACTGAAAGAAGCTACAAATTGAGGGCTGTTAAAAGTCAGTCACATTCCCTGTTCCTTGACAGCTTTTGCTTACCAGTTCGTATGCCAGAACGAGACGTCAGTATAAGCTTCTGTGCTCCTCTCTCAACTAGCCACTGTGCCAACTCAAGCCCAAATCCTCCTAGGCCCCCTGTGATGATGTAAGACTTGGTAGGTGGACAGGACGTTCGAGAAATAGCAGAGATTTTAACTGGCTCTGACTTTCTTAAAGGATGTTCCTTTTCCTCTTCTTGGACCTTTCCCCCAAAAGAAAAAAAAAAAAAAAAGAAGAGGTTAAAAAAAAAAAGCAGTTAAGATGAGATACACAATACGTTGATCTTTCCATGCTATGCTGCTCCAGGCAGTGGGAAGTGTAGAATCAGAGTGACAGACTTGACAGTTACTGTTTTTACTGCTGATGTCGTAACGTATGTAACTTTGTGCTGTCCTAGTTATACAACTTCACTTGAACTGAATCAAAATATCCAATAAAGTCACCCACAGAAGATGACAGATGCATCAGAGACCCAAAGTCATTATCTCATTACCTTGATCATTACTTTGCCAATATGTTTTCCTTGTGCCATGAACCTGAAGGCAGCTTCTACCTCTTCTTTGTCGAAGACTGTACTCCTCAGGGGCTTTACTACACCGTCTTTTATGCCTTTCGTCAGCAACGCTGATACTACTTCCCACTCTTCGTTTCCACTGTCAAAGATAGAATCTAGTAGGATCCCATGAAATGCCACATTCTTGAGGAAGAGAGCCATTCCTAGAAAAAGCAATTTGGTTATCACCTGATGCTGCTTGCATTTCGAAACAGAGTCTATCTTCTGCTCGAGAAACATTTCTGTGTAGGTCAGCAGTGTAAGACTGAGGAGTAAAGCAGTCATTAGTTGCTAGAATACTACATTTTTCAAACTCATTCTTGCATGTACTCTCTAAATGCTATATTAATTAGGTTGTTCTCTTAAAAGCAGACCAGTTTAACAGAAATTGACTCACAAAAATTGTGAGTCAAGAGGACAAGATATAACATGGTCAGTCTGATATTAAAAAGGACGTTTTGTGTCTAGTGACAGCCGAGTTCGAATCCCAGGTACATCCTGTCCATCTCCACAGGAAACTCTTCCCCCATAGGAAGTTTTCTATGATGCTAGGTGTCATTGTTTAACCCCAGCCGCCAGCTGGGACCACGCAGCTGCTCTCACAGTTCCCCTGCTTTTCCCCCAAGAAGGGTAGGGAGAAGAGGGAAGAAAGGGGAAAAGCGCCTCGTGGGTTGAGATAAAGACAGTTTAATAAAACAAAAAAGGGAAAAAACCCAATAATAATGATGGCACAAGTCACTCTCACCACCTGGTGAACTGGCAAAATTGGCACCTTCCTGAGCAGTGATCATGAATTCCTGCCCCCCAGCCAACCCCCATTTAGATACTGAGGATGACATCTATGGTACGAAATATTCCCTTGGCTGTTCCATTGTTCTGTCTAGGATCCTTCTCAGCTTATGTGGGAAGCTGAAAAGAGTCCTTGGAAAGTGATAAACATCACTTAGCAACAACTAAACCAATATGCATTATTGACATTCCCTTCACAGCAATCCCTAGAACGAAAATGTCAGTGTTTGAGAAGCATTTGGAAAATGCCCTTGAATAATACGCTTTAATTTTTGGTCAGCCCTGAAGTGGTCAGGCAGTTAGACTAGATCATCACTGCAGGTCCCTTCCGATTGGAACTATCATATTCTATTCAAAATGGCACAGATATTTGCTGAAACAACAAATCAAGGTTCTCAAAACAAGGATCAGGTTCTCTGTAGTTATCTGAAAAATTCCAATTACTTTCACTCTACAAATGATCAAGTTTATCCAGAAGAGAGGGCAAAACTGCAACTTGTATACCTATGAAGTTCATTTTGCTCAGTTTCATAGCGCATTCATCTATTACAAATGGATATGTTATATCCCAAAAGGTTTTTAAGTCAAGTCCAACAGATCTATGAAATCTACGAGCTAACAGACGCAACGGCAAACAGTGCCATGTGAAATGAATACTGATTCTTACTATCTTCCTATCCAAACACTTTGTAGGCAACATGTCTTATACTTATTTTAAAGACAGACTTCGAGGAAAGTAACTTAATTATTTTGCACGCTTTATGCAGGCTTCCTGAAAAAAAAAATGCTGAGTGCCGTGCTTCTCCAAGAAAGTATTTTTTGATAAGACTACAGAAATTGTTAGTGACAGAAGTGAAATGAGTATTCCAGCTAAAAGCTTTTCTAAATTTGAGAATTAGTCTGTGTTAAGACAGTATATAAGTTTGTGCTTGCTTAAACCTAACAAGATGTATTTCAAAGTCCCATCTTACCAAGCTGACTGTTGTTAGACAGATCAAATTTGCCTATTTCCAAAAATCGCCCATGTCGAGCAAGACAACGCAAACTGGCTTGGAGCTTCTCTTCTGCCAAGGAATTTAACACGAGGTTGACACCTGCAACGAAAGGAGAAGAAACTATTTAATAAACTCAGTTCTGCTGAGAGCCTAAGCCTGTTTTCTAGTGACTCATTTCATCTTTAGAAAGTGCAACTGCGTAACAACAAGAGAAGGAAAATTATTCCTTGAACTTACCTTTTCCATTGGTAACTCGCAGTATATGTTGCTCAAAGGTAGTATTTCGGGAGCTGGCAAAGCTATTAGCATCCAGTTGTGGGAATCTTGCTTGGAGATACTCACGTTTCTCAGTGGAGCCTTGAAGTAGAAGACAGGTTGAATGATGTCAGTATGCTTACATTAATTTTAATTTTTTTTTTGATTAAACAGCCTATTTTCATCTGCACATCCTTCCCCAAGGACTGCAAGTGCCATCAAGCACTTGCTTCAGAGCTCTCTGTCTCTCAAGGTGTCAAACCTTAGGACAAAGGCTGTCTAGTTGTTACTGCTCATTTATGAGATAGAGCAAGGACCAAGACCAGACGGAGCCTTACAAACAGATCGGCATTCTTTGATCACATTCCTGAATTTAACGTGCAGAAGCCTTGATTCTCTTCCGTACTTTTGATTATCTACCTCTGTACACTATATAAACTTCTCTGTGCTGTGGAAGTTTCAAGTGTATAGTCAGTAGCTGTATCTATCATGTGTCCTGTTCCGAGTCTAGAAACTAGATCAATGTTACAGGAGATCATGTTGTGGGAAAAAAAATAATATATGCATAAAACCATATTTTTATATGTAAACACATGCGTGCGCACACACAGACACACTTCCTCTATGTATTATATATATCTTTTCTCCCTTGTGCCCCCAACATTGGGCCCTCAGTACTTACCTACAGTAGCAAAGACACGGCAGCCCATGCTCAGGGCAATAGCAATGGCTGCTTGGCCCACACCGCCTGAGCCAGAGTGAATAAGGATACTCTCACCCTTCTTCATACCGCCTCGAACCACCAAGGCATAGTAAGCAGTGGCATAAACCACAGGCACTGAAGCCGCTTCTTCCAGAGTCCTAAGGAGCAAAGTGAAAGACAGAAGAGATCTTTAGCCTTGGAAAAGACTACTAGATTCTCCTGACGAAGTCTGCTTTACTGCAATGGAAAGGTTAAACTGCCCTGACAGGCCAAAAAAGTATAAACAGTTCTCAATCACACATCAGACTACCTCAGCTGCCAAGCACAGCCAAGAGCTTCACCATTCTGCAAAAATGTTTTAGTAACTAACCAGCAACATAACCAACACCAAAATCCCAGCGTATACTGAAACACATGGAGCTAAAAGCCCAAGAAAGAGACGAGAACTTTGTGCAAGGCACTGTACAAAAAACAGCGCTCAACTCCTGCAGTGAATCAAAGCCAAATCCTACAGCTGCTCAGGAGGCTGGAGCCCTGTTGCCATTTCCCAGAAGGGAATCTTCCCATTGTGCAGTCCTCTGGTCTGAGCAGGGCTGTCATCAGCCTCAGGCAGGAAGGCAAATCCTAACCACATACACAAACCAGAAAACAGAAGTTGACCTACCAGTTTTTAGGCACCTCCCACAGAAACTTCTTCTCACAGTCTACCACGGTAGCCAGCCCCTTTGCTGGCAGCAATCCCATCACCCTTCTGCCAGCCAGGTCCCGTCCCGAGAACTCCATGCCCAGCATGCACTGCTGCAAAGCCCAGTTACCTGAAAGAACGTAAGAATCTTTTACAAAGGCAATTTCTCTTCTAAAATCCCTTGGCCAAGAATTTACTACAACAGTAATCCCTGAAAGCTGAAACACCCTAAACAGAAGAAGTGCTGGAATTTGTTTACTAAGTACACAGTTCGTAAGTCACCACAGTTAATTTCTTGCTCTTAAGAACAAACGTAGCAGAAAGGGACTCGGTCTCATTAAATCTTATTATTTATCCTTAATGATATTGCTTTAATTTCCAGTTTCGGAGACAATTTTGTTCCTCTTTGAAAAAGAATGCTACATAAGCTAGAAAGGATGACAACAGCAAAAATAGCTTTACTGTAAAACCTTAATTTTTGCAAACACCCTTTTTAGGCAGAGACTAATCTCAGTCACGAAGGGAAACCCAGCCCTAGTCAAGCTGCTCCTAAGAATCTCCAAATGCACTTTTTACATCTGTCATCATCGTCGTCCCCCATCCTTTCAAGAGCTTTAAAACCATTCAGCAGGCATGAGATTAATTGCTTATGAGGCAAGATATTATCACCTCCCTTCTGTAGGCAGGGGATTACTTCATCTTGCATTTTTCCTCCCTTAAAAGCAAAGCATGTCCAGTAGCATGGCAGCATGAAGCTTCAACATTCTCACCTAGGCATGCACCTTGCCCATCTCTGGAACCTCCATTACGTTGTTTCACCTCATGCTTGATATCAATACAACAGGGCTAGTGACGTTTCCTCACAGCAATTATTAATTCTGCCATATGAAAAATGGGACTGCAACTGGAAGTAAAGCTTATGAGTTCTTGGTGCACAGTCCTGCAGCAGGGCTATACTTCCATTTCAAGAGTGCTTTTTTTGCTAAACAAAAACTGATATACGCTTTAGCCAGCGCATAGCTAATATTCAGGAGACTATGTGAATAAATTCTAGAACAGAACATAAATACATTTTCTTCTAGTGCAATTTTAACTCACCAGGGATAGCATCTGGAGAAAGCTTTCCTGTGGCCAGCATGATGTCCCGGAAATTGAGAGATGCATAATAGACTTTGCAGAGTTGAACGTCGGAATTAGTTGTACGGAAGTGTCGAAGAGGGGAGACAATCCAACGAAGAGACGAGAGGTCTCCACGAGTCAATGCATTTACGTAGGCATATTCTGTCAACTCCTGAGGTTGTGCTGCAGAAGGAACAATATGAACTTTACACACATTAACACAGGCAGATACTCTCCAGAGGGAGTAAATTCCTTGTGTAATTGCTACCTCCTCCTCCATTTGCTCTCCAGAAAGCCCTTTCTTACCATGCACTTCTACCCATACCCCAAATAGCTCATCCCTCCTCCTGGCACCGGAGAATGCTACTATTCACTCTGAGCCAGAGCAGAAGAATTCCAAATTATCCATTAAAAAAATAATAATAAAAAATAAAATAAAAAATAATCGTAGGAGTAACAGCTACTAATTTTCTATTCAAAATCCATTCAGATTCAAGACCCTGCAAGTGATCCTCAGACCTCAAAGGAGTTACCTTGCTGCAACGGGAGATGCCTGAAGGAGCCCCACTTTCCATCACGATACACATTCATCACCAGGTCCCTCTGAACAATCTTCTGCATCTCCGGGGAAGAAAGACTCGTGGGTGGGACAGCTGATGAAGGGTTCAAGTTGGAAACAAACACACACCTAGAAGCCAAGAGTTGTCATTTTGTTTGTTTTGCTACAGGCTTGAAAAGAAGCTAACACAAAAACGTCTCATCCCCAACTGTGACTCAAGGCCAAGCTTACGTACCTGATTCTGTGGCCCTCTGCTTCAAGGCGAAGGCAGTTCACCATTCCCAAAATTCCTGAGTTCCCACAACTGGTGGCAGTCAACCACACAGGCTGTTCTGATGGCTCAGCCAAGATCTCCTACAGAACAAACCCCAAACTGTTTTACTAGGAACCACAAAGGAAAGAGCCCTCACATCCTTAAGGCAGAGATCAATAACATATTTTAAGAAAAATAGCTGAACACATACACTTCTTTTAACACTGTCAAATATCTCATTTAGAAAGTGTAATGATTTGGAAATGCAGGTATCTAGGACATGGGAATTCTCACCTTTAAGGATTCAACCCACTTAAAATGGGTCTCATCTATTGGCAGAAAGACGGGTGTTTTGGCAGGGACTTGGCGACGACACAAGAAAATAACAGAGCCAAAGAATGATTTCTTCATGGCGACCAGATTCAGTGAGGCTTTGCTGAATAAGCCCTCCCACTCTGCCTGTGAAATCAGGTAAAACAATAGTTAACAGGAAAGTCAAAAGTCAATTAAAAATACAAGTCACATCTATACTTCGTGTTGAGTCTCCTCAAAGACTGCTTCACCATGAACAACAGGCACTGTCCACCCCTTCCTTGCTTTTGCTTGAAATCTTGCAACTGTTCTGTAGTGTCTCAGTACAAATGTATGTTTGATTAACATAACAGTATTTTATCCACATCTAGACTACTCCTTCTTCCCTAAAAGATCCTCAGAAAGTGGTAGTACAAGTATCTAGAAATCCTGGTTAGGGAACTAGTCTCACCACCCTACCAGGTGTGCAAAAAAACCAGACCAGTGACCATGCTGCCAAATTCCATAGGGTGTTAGAACGTGTCTAGAATTTAATTCCAGCAGTAAGGCACACCTCCAAAGACAAACAGAGATCCCAACAGAGAGAATAACAGAAGTGGAAACGCTGAGTTTAGATGTTACTAGTCCGTGTCACATAAGCCCTGCCTGCAATAGAAAAAGTAAAGCAGGACAGAGGGAACGTGAAAAACCAAGTCACCCAAATCCTTCAGCTGCAGGGCAGTGGGGAGAAGCAACCAACCCCTAGCAGGTAAAAAGCACCTATACATGTAAGTTACATTGAAATAGCATTCCAGAACAACAAAAAAGTGAAAATGCACATACGGCATATCCAGAAATACTGAAGCTCTATTATCTGAATGAAATAAAGATTACTTCAGTCTCTTAGAAAAGCATCCATTTGCTTTCCATTTGCCAGACGCAAAACAGCAGAAGGTTTTTAGAGCATGATCCCTTCTATCAAGGGCTAGGGACAGCGTCCCTATCTAGAAAACTTTAAGAACTATGTTAAGTCCTGCCCACTCTTGCCTGCATAGTATTGTTTTCTTTAGAGAAGGTGCATCCAACTCACACGTATCATATCCAAGAAGTTTGCTAATACCAGGCTACTGACACTTATGACAGATACAGGTTTTAAGCAATCAGCTTCAGTAGCATCTCAGAGTCTTCTTTTTACCCCGCTCTTCACTAGGTGAGACGTAAATCTGAAGAACTCACCCTTTCTTCTCAAATCTCCTTGAAAAATCTTTGCAGAAAGTGAATCTATGTCATCGCAAAATTCAAAATTCAACTACCACACTCCAGAATTACAAGCAAAAAAGTTAAACTATTAGAACTGCTACTCTCTTATTGTAAAAGATCTGAGAGGCTACAGCCACTCAAATCAGCAATAACGCATACCTTCTGTAAAGGGGCAGTTTCCCCATTACTGCTTAGTCTAACAGCTGCCAAGAGAAAGGGATGTCCCAGTTCCCACCTCACCCTAGCCACTCACTCTCCTCCTCTTGTTCCAGCATCGGCCTTAGTTCATCTGCCCATTATACTGGTTTGCAGATATAAAGCAGACACCCTGCCCTCCAGCCCCCTGACTCCAAGGGCTTGTTTTGCTGTATCTCATTACAGGATCAGATAAAGTGGGGAGGAAGAGAAGGAAGGAAAAAGCAAAAAGTACAAGAGAAAAACCTTCCTTTCCGGGAGAATTTCAATGTTAGAACTTAACTAGGTTGTAAAGCCTCACTCCCAGCAGTGATATTTGAAAGAAGAGAAAGATTCTGATACTGAAGCATTTTAGGATCCTACAGTGATAAAGCTGTACCCCATCCAACGAGGCAGCACATTATTTTTATTTTAGCTACAAAGGAATTGTCCTGGCCAGTGTTTTCATACAGATACAGAAATGACAATGAATAATTTTCAATGCATTAAGGCACTCCTGACTGAACTCACAGTTTACTCTCCCAACCTAATAACTTGGAAATTCAGAACTCTTCTGAAGAAGTGCTTGCAGAAGTGTGCTGAAGAAGTCCTGCAGAGGGCCTCAATGGAGAGTGATGTAAGTGATGCCCAATCAACGTTCATCACAAGAGCATCTGCAAGCAGCAGACTCCAGACTATCCACTGGGAAAGTATTTCTCCTTCCAGGAGGCTTACCTCACTCAGGAAGCTGTGTTTCTGCTGTAGATCTGGACTGGTAAGGAAACTGACAGTTTCTCCAAGAGTTTGTCCTTTAAGAAGGGTGTGTAGCAAAACAAACCCTCCTTCTTTTACTGCAGCTGCCAAGTTAGAGAGAATTTCAATGGTGTTCCCCAGAACACTTGTTGAACAGTTGTACACCACCAGGTCAGCATCAGTCAGATTTCCAGAGGGAAGACTAGAGGGATCCCACTGGCTAAAGGAAACTCCAGCATCTTGTAGCTCTGTTTCATTAGCTGAAAGAGTTTCTGGGACGCGGTCAGTGGCAATGTAGTCCACCTGCAACAGGGGCTGAGCATTCAGAATGCTTTTGACACGAGAGAACAGATGTCCGCTTCCTGCAAGAGCCTGAGAGAAGAAGGAAAAGGGGAAACTAAGTTGAAGCTTGAATGATACCCAGAAATTATACCTGTAATGACAGAAGTATGCGATCGGTTTACTGGAAACTCTAGGAACACTAGCTATGGTCCCATCCCGTGCTTCCAGCTAACCTCTACTATCTTCATCCTGTGACTGGTCATGTTCTCCAGTGCCACATCCAGGCAAGTCTTTAGCTCTGAAGAATCCAGTAATCCATTGAGAAGAGGGTCATCCTGCAGGTGCCTCCTCTCTCGAGTCACAATCTGTTCCAGCTCAGAATGGAGGTTTCCATTCAGTTCCAGGCGGCAGATTTCAGCAAGGATATGCTGAAGGCCCTTCTGGGCGGATGAGAACTCTGTAGCAGCCACTGCAGTTTCTAATCCAGGGACAACTAGTTTGACCCCATGCACTGCCACCTTAGCCTTTAAGTTCAGGATTAGATCTATGGAACAGAAGAGAAACAAAACAGAGTCAGATTTTCCAAAGATTTTTCTTTTCCTCTTTGTCCCCATTTGCTATACCAGCTGATCGGCACCACAAGTTACAGCATCTTGTCTCATTACCCCACACACAAAGACGCAGTGCATGCTCCTGTACATTCACATGATTATGTATCGTGCCGTAGCGGCAGCCCCCAAACAACTGGGCTTTCTGGCAAGACAGCCTAAAACACCGAAGTTACCCATGGCAAGGCTGACTGAAAGAGGGCAACTAACAGAAGACCTCTGACTGATTTAGGGAGTTGTGGAGGGAAATTGTAAGTTTCCACAGAGGCTAAAATACTTTTTTGCTTTATAATCAGATGGAAAATAGCTCATCCCAACTAAGAGCAGAAACAGCACTACAAAAAACAAACAAAAAAATCCCACTACAGCATGAGTAAAAGACTTTGGGGACAGTATTTAGGCGCTGCAGAAAAAAGAGAAATCTTTAAAATCTATCACCAAATCAAAGGATGCGTGAAGACACGTTACGAATACAGAATGAAAAAAAATTGCTGTCTCAAGATATAAGATTCATCACTAGAGTAAAAACTTCCAAAAAAAGTAGTAAATTTTTTTCCCTTTGATGAAAAGGCAGCCAAAGCGATGAGCTGAGTGGATGTCTCCCCATCCAAAAAGCACCGTACTAGGCCACCAGCTTCACTATAGACTAAGATGCTCCTATTCTATTCTTGAAGCAAACACAAACCTTTTTTTGGCACGCCTCATTAAATCACTTTCCCTCCTTGGATATGCTCTTGTGCCCACAACCACATGGGAACAGCCATGTCAACTTACCCATCTTGGCAGTTCTCAGGGGAAAACAAAACAAGCTAAAGAATTGAGGGAGTGGGCTGGATTTCTCTTTGAAGAAGATGATTTGTGCCCCTCTGCTTGAAGAGGGGGTTGTGCCATCTGACATGGCATCGACTATTATAGAAGGGTAGATGCCCCTCCTGCCCTACTAGGCTTTACGCCTACCCACATTCTAGAGATACCTCAGGCAAAAGTAGCTTTTAGCTTCTAGCAAGTGTACGTACAGAAGACTCCTGCTGAAGTCTTCTACAGAGACCAACACTTTATTTCTTGGATGTTCTGAAGAGTATGAAGAGCTTCTCTCAGACATTTCTGCCACACTGGAAGATTCCCCTAATATGACAAGAAACTAAACCCACACTACCTTTGCATTGCTCCAGATAGGCAGTAAGATGGACACTGGAAGACAAACAGTTAATCTCAGTATAGGGCACAAAGCAGAATTTTTCCAGGGTAGGAGGGATCCGTTCCTGTTGTCGTCGTGGTGCCACAGAAGCATGAAGACCACTGATCTGAACACCTCCTGCTTTAAGGCTATCAAGACACCGGTCCACAACAACCTCAAAAGCTGAAAGACAGGAAAGAAATATAAGCTAGCATCAAACACCACAATATTTTATTCAAGTTGATCAGATGAACAGTGCTATGTCAGACTGTTACAGAAGCTGCAGAATAGCTTGCAGATTAAGAGGGCCCCTCGAAGTCCACCCTACTTCTTAGTAAGCCATACATTCATCCACAGAGCAGTCAAAGCAACTAGCAAAAGCCCAAGCATGAGAAACGTTACCTTCTACATTGTCCTGGTACTGGCACACCTGCTCTTGATGCAGCACTGGGTCAATACACACTGAGCGAATCCTGGTGGGTAAGCGTAGGCTGCGCCCAGAATCAGATAAGATTATCACATGTAGCAGGGTGTCAAGGAAGGTCACCCAGTTCCCATTCCACAGAACTTTCCCTACGCTTGCTGCAAAGAAGAGGAAGGGGAAGCCTCACTGTGATTTTTGTCATCCAGCAGATACCAGAAGTCACTGCTTATCAAATGCAAAGTCTGCCCAGCCTCCCTTGTAAACTCCAATAGTCAGTTCTACATTGGAGATAACAGCTCTCCCAGTGCTCTGTCAGAGCACGTGGTTGTTCTCCATTATCACACAAAGCACAGTCAGTTGGACCGTTAATACAAATGGAAGTAAAAGATCAAATATTCATCATCCTTCTATAGAAAGTAAATTCACCTTCACTGTTGCATTCCAGAACACCCTGGAAAGTTGGTCCATAATTATATCCACGCAGATGCAGCTCTTGGTAAATGTCTTCTTTCAAGAGGTTTAACTTTGAGCTCTTGCCTACTTGAGGCTGAAAGTCAACTGGCTGGTTATGGATGTTCTTCAGAGCCGTGTTTTCTAGGAAGGAAACCTTCCCTGATGGGCACAGTGTCAAGAGTAAGAATCATCAGTGTCCATAAATAATAGATTTTAGTAGGACAGTGCATATACTTACACTACTTTCACTTACCACTGACAGCCAGATTCCCATTCCCTGACACCTCAAAGCAGCGGGAAGCAGGCATGAGTCTTACTTCCAGCTGTACTGATCCTGCAAGAAACATTGAGGGAGTCAGGACTGTGAGGTCATTTGTTGCTACCATCCTTGAGCAGAGATTCCTCTCTCACCATCTCCAGACTCACTGCACACAACATGGAATAAAGATGACCACGGAATAAAGTTGACCTTGTGCTACTTGACTGTATGAATTCACTTCTTTGTTCAGTCATATTGCACCCTTCTCTATATCTTTCTCCCATGTTCCTCCTCACTTCCCCCTTGCACTTCTTTCCTCCCACTCCCTTCATCTTCATCACACAGTTTTGCAGTTGTACCAGCACTCCTCACTCACCCTTTTTGGGAAGGATGGTTGCCTGATGAATCGTGACATCTTCAAACATAACAGGCATTTGCTCCATAACCATGCCAAGAGACCGTGCCAGAGTTCGCCAAGCCAGCACTAGGTACCCAGTTGCTGGGTACAGGACTCTGCCGTCAATGCAGTGACCAACCAAGTAGTGGTCAGGAGAGTCAGGACTCACATCTGCCAAAGAATAAAGAGCAGAATAAAAATACTACCAGCGTCCTAACAAAGAGGTCTTTTCCCCTCAGTGTCTGTAAGAGGTTCTAGTGGTTTCCCCAAATATCCTGCCTGGCAACATACAGCTCAAAGACATTGTGAGTCTGAATCAAGGCAGTTCCCAGCTCTGTTCACGTTCTTTCATCCCATTTCAGAAGCAGATCCAGTCTTTTTCCATCCAAACCAAACCAAGCCAAGCCTTACACTTCAGAAAATGGCTTCAGGGATGTTGCTTTGAGTAAACTTTTTATAGTTTTACAGAAGAAATGCAGTGGTAAAGCAGGAAAGAGACAAACAAAAAAAAACCCAAACAGGCAAACGCACCAATATTGTAGACTGAAGCAGATGCAGAGCCTTTGGAACCTGATGGAAAGTCTTCAGCTTTTGGAACATCCCATTCCTGGCTATGGTCCCATTTGATGTATGGAGAAATAAGGGGTGTTCCCGCGGGGACAGGGTATTCCACAAGTGGGAACAAGTTATTTCCAAGAACATTTATCCTAGGAAGACAAAAAGGATCAAGACAATGTGTGTGGGGTGAAGGGGGAAAAAAATTGACCATAATACTTAGAGGTCAGACAGTAATTGGTCTTGGGCTCCATGTCTGAGATTTCTCCAGGAGTACCATGAACACTTACTGCAGACAAGTTTGTAATTCTAATAGTCTACAAGATGCAAAGTTTATTTCCAAGAGCTAGTTCCAGGGGCCTAGGCCTCTAGAATGGCACTCCTTCTCTTTAAAAGGCATCTTCCCAGCCCAAGCAGTCTCTAACCCAAGGCAACGTTTCATAAGTGAGCAGGTTAAATATGTAAAGCACAGATGTAAACACCATTTTTTTTCAGGTTTGTTGAAAGAGTATTTCAATCCTTGTGAAGATATGCACGCTAGAGAAGAGACTTGAATTCTCTCCCGACACCCCACTCGCCCTCCTCCCTTTGTCTCCTTACCCAGTTAAATGAATCTTTCCAGTCTGTGTTAGGAAGAACTCCAAATTATTTTTGTGATCTTTCTTCATCAAAGGTAGAATGGTGCAAGTTGGTTTCAAAGTTCTCCTCAAGATAGCCTGGTCAAGTAGAGTCCATAAATTACTGGTGGAAGGCACTACTTACTACTTTGTCTCTGAGTTTCTCTCTATAGATCTCAAACCACTTCTGTTTCTGTGCTAGGTGCTAGAACATACGACATTTTAACAGGCAAGAGTAAGAGCAGCACAATACCCTTCCAGCAACCCAAGAAGTTGCACATCTGGTAAAGCAGAACCTACATAATATTAACGAAATCTGCCAAAACACAAATCTCCCTTTCCCAAGCGGATTCTCAAGTAGAAACAAAAGCTGCATTTCAAGAACTGCAAGATCACTCTTCTCAAGCCTCCCACTCACGCACACACACATGCACACACAGAGCTTTAGGCCCTTACTCCCAGGAGCAGCCCTTTTTAGTCTGAAGCATCGTAGAGCATTTTCCAAGTGACAGCTATTAAATCAAAAAACGTAGCCTTGAACATCTGACCCAGCTTGTATCTCCTCTTCAATTTGATTCCACAGTCTTTAAAGGGGAGAAGGAAACGGGGAAGCAGAAACCAGAACACTCTCAAACCCAGCTGATGAAGCCTTTAGTCACTTGCATTAGAGTCAAGAATTGTACAATGATTTTAACACGAAGTGTAAAATATTTTTAATAGAGAAAAATACCTGTCTAATTTAAAAGCTCTCCTCTGATTCTTCCTACAAATCACTTTCAAAGCATAAGTAAGACTAACATGACGTAATAAATATACACCGGATTGGAACTCAGAAGCACTGTTTAACTCTTAAACTTGACTCACAAGTAACAATTCTTCTTCTTAACACTCTTCTCCTCTTGCAAGCCGCAGACCAAATAAAAAAGGCCAGTCCTTAAGCCTTAAAGGACAGGCACAAGACCCCAGCACTGATCTTGTGGAGCAAATGTATCCTAACGCACCTCATGTTCTGCATTTTCTACTATGGAGCTAATTCCACAAAGATCAATTCTTATGGGATGGGGAAAGAAGTGTAATGATCTAATCATCAGTGGAAAGGAGTTTATGAAGAGAGAAAGCTCCTGTGGTCTCAGGCTACTTGGTCTAGGAGAAGAGGAGAAAAAAACGCCCAGAACTACCAGCCACCACCTTCTAAGACAAGAACTTCAAACCAAATCAAGTGTACAGATGGTGATAACAGATTTTCCATAGAGAAGGCCTGTTAGCCTTGGATTTCTCCTCCCACCCCAATTTCACACACACTCTCCATTAGATACAAACAATTAAATGCTTCTCTTACTCATTGCACTGTTCAGAGCTGACCATCAGCTATCCGAAATGCATGGCAATGAATAAAAGCAACAATGTGAATCTCTGGATGGGGAAGTGATAATGTGTTGGGACTTTTTTTTTTTATTTATTTTTTATACATTAACATACACCCCCCTCCAAAAAAATAATCACACAGAACACTGCCCCTCCCCCCCCCCCAAAAAAAAAAAAAATCACACACCCAAGAAAACGTTAAAACTGTGAGAGACTCAGAAGTACTGGAGTGAGAAAGCGTTCTCAGAACTAGATGGGGGGGAGCAGTGTTCCCTACCCCTCAGCCCCTCAATCTCCCTCCTGCAGCAGCATATCAATATAGCACCATACTGACACAAATACAATACCTGTAAAAGAGCATGTGGGGCAATCTCTACTACCACGGCATTCTCTGGAACATGCTTCAGCCCTTCGTGGAACAGCACTGGATTCACTAGGTTGTTCACATGATACTCGGCAGAGGAATTCCTAGCAAGATCACTCTGCCACTGAGATTCAGGGATAGATGTACTGATCCACCGTGCTGAACGAGGTTTGGGATGTGGAATGACCTACAGACAGACAAGGAAGAGGGAAAGGAGGAAGAATTACATGTCATAGATACCAATAAGACAGGCAAAAGCAAGCAGACCCTCCTTGTTGCAGGCCATTTTTCTCAGCTTGATGGCTCAGGACACCCTTCTGCTTGAGGCCATAGGACTTAAAACCTTAGGTCTCACAGCAGTTTACATGCTCTTCTAAGATTTCATTCTCCTCCTAAAGAAAGGAACCCCCCTTACGCTCAACGTGACCTACACTCAAATCCAGGTGCCTGAGCATAAGCCACGCGAGCCACAGTTTGGCAATATTACCTTTTTCAGGGCACTGAGCAGCACTGGTGCAATAGACGCCATGTAATAGGAATGAAATGCGACTCCAGCACTGCGCACCTCCTTTGCGAACACACCATCCTTTTTCAGTTTGGCTACAAACTCATTCACAGAGTTCTAAGAAGAGAAATATAAGTGAAGTAAAAATAAAAGCTCACAATGTATTTGGGATCTGTATGAGCCTGTACTCCCCCCCACACCCTTCATCATTGACACTTAAGGGGAGCCATATCTGGGATGAGGTTATTGCCTTCTCACTCTCGTAATTTATCTCTCATTATGTCCATGGCTATAAAACTATTCAGCACATGAGATCTTTTATTACTAGCTTACTGAGGCACTAATATAACTTCCTTTCATAGAATATTTGAGTGTTTAAGTTTATACAAAGCACCATGTCCCCTCCCACCACTTTAATCCAGCTCCTCTTTGCAAGTAGCTGAGCTTTAACTCAGCTTCATGCTTTCTTCATGGGTCCCACTCACAACTCTGGTATGCACAGTATCAGTTCCTTGCTCACCAGAGGCCCCGAAACAGTGACAGTATCTTCAGAGTTGTGACAGGCTGGCACCACATTTGGAGGACAGCGTTGCTTGCACTCCTCCCATGTCAGACCTGCAGAAGGAAGACACAGAATGACAACACAAGTGTTTCTAGCAGTGAGCCTCATAAGGGGAGGCAGTCTTAACGGCACAATCACTGCGCTTAATTCAGCATTTTGCAAAACTAGGAAGGATTCTTAAGAGAAAGACAGACATCGCCCTCTGCCCCAAAAGGGGTTCTGCAAAAGCTAAGGATATTTATCTCAGAGCTTTAATGTGACGTTTGTCACTGCGATATTGAGCACAGGAACAAAGGACTGAATCTTTGTACCATCCCATTAAGGGATGGGGTGGGGGGGAACCCACACACTTTCAAAGCTACAGAGTTGGTTGTTTTGTCTCATCTTGCCCTTAGCAATCCGGGCTAGAATAGGAGAGAGAACACATGAGCTTGACTCACAGAGACAGAGCACCACAGAATACCCATAGAAATCGACAACTCCAGTGGCTTAAGGTAGCTCAACATACACAGCATCTGGTCATATATTACATGGGTACAAGTCAGAGGAAGAATTTGAACCCAACATCAGATTACAAAAATCATATATGCAGCACTCCAAGATAAGTTCAGCAATAAGTGTGTGTCATGTATTTAATATCAAAGAAAAGAAAGCTAAATTAGGTAGGTATCCTTTGTGGCATTAGTTAAAGTAAGGAGTCTAGGATAGTAGCAAGTGACCTAGTCACCAGACATACTACAGTAGACCTGCAACAGCTTTTCTCTTAAGTGTTTCAGTTTTTAATTGACCACTGCATCCAATAATAAGAAGCAGAAGAGCAACAATGCTACCAAGAATAATCTTATTTTTAAACATTAAGTCACTGTGAAGCCACACCATGAAGACAACCTGCTGGGTCCAAAGCTCAAAATTTCTCCCAATAGTGGGCAAAAACTATAGGACTTGCAGAAACACTGAGCAAAGCTTGTTCAGGAGAAAGCTGCTTCAGTGCTATTAGTCCCATGTAAGTTCTATTGGCATTAAGTTCCACTAGCTAGTTGCCTACTAAGTAGTAGTGGCTTACTGGTTTCACATCTCATTACTCTTGACAGTCATAAATATCTCTCTCTATTTTTTTTCAGTAATTTAAATACATATATGTGTGTACATATACACGCACTATAGAGATATCTCTCTATTAAGAAAAAAAAAAACAAACAAAAACACCCAACAAAAACTCCAGTGCCCTGCCCAAGATTTTCACCTCTTTTCAAGCAGGTTATTTATCAGGCCTCTGTCATTGGTCACCTGTCAATAAATCTCTCAATTTCCACTCAAGTTTTGGATGGATTACCAAAATCCTGCTCTATTCCAGGTCAGAAATTCCTACCACTATATCAACTTCAACACTTAATATCTGTTCTACATAAGAAGAAAAAGAAGAGGCAACGGTAGCCAAAATTTTACAGTTATGATTGTCTCCACCAACACATTTCAGAGCCCAATTTTATTCCGACCATACAAGAGAGATGAGGTGAACTCTCCTGTACCACTCCTTTGGTAAGGGTATACTTACCGACAGCAGCCATTCCTCCTGGGGGTAATTTGGCCTCTTTAACGCACCGTCCCCGCCAATAAGCGGCAAGAATGGCTTCTTCATGACTTAAGGAGTTGTCTGCATAGCCACAAGCTAGTTCTCCCACTGAGTGGCCCAAAATCCCATCAGGTTGCAGACCTGCAGCCTTCAACAGATCAATCTGAGCAATCTGCAAGGAAAAGTAGGGATTAATGATTCCATGCCAGAGTTAAGTGGGTGTCAGGCCTCAAAGGCACGCAGCTGAAGTGAGTATATTACAAAATGGCTTTTTGGTACAGACTCTCACTGCTATCCCCCACCCCCCGCAACTGCAGCTCCAGCCTGTTTCAAAACAATCCCAGGAATCACTATGTGACTCCATCATTGTTTGGGCCTCTCCACTATGTACATTTCCACTAGGAAAGTATTTCCAACAACAGGAGGTCGCCTAGAGCACATCTGTACAAAGTAAGAGGCAAGACCAGTTTTCCAGATCCCTTTAAAAGCTCTGCCTTTAGTTTGTTAAGAAACAACGAATCCCACATTGTCACCCAAAATTAAAAGAGACTTCATTCAGCATCCTTTAGTTCATTTGCAGAACAGATTTTAGAAGGCATTCTATGGAACCTTGTTCCGTGGCACGAGCCTTTATGTAAAACTTAAAATATTCCTTAGCCTCTTAAAAGGAGAAACTGCCCCTCCCCCTCCCCCTCCAATCAGTTTAGATCAATACTCGTCCAAGCATCCTGCAAGTGGCAGTCCAAAACTGTCAAGGGTGTAACATGCTCCCTCCTACCAGAGAGGTACTTCTAACAGCTGCCATTCGCTAGCTACACAAAACAAGCTTCCCTTAATCAGTATGAAACGTTACTGGCTAAACAGACACACTAGCAGAGCAGGCCTATATGGATTGAGTGCATGACCCCCTCCACCAGTCTTTTGAGTCTTACCTGAATAGCAGCTAATCCAACAAATGCATGGACAGTGTCATCAAAAGTGTTCTCGTCTGCTTGCAGAAGGAGGTCTGAGACCTTTAGGCCTGTGTTCTTCAAAGCCTCATCCGAGCGCAATATAGACTGGCGAAACAAATCCAACTTCATAAGGCTCAGGCCCATACCTTTCCACTGTGTTCCCATGCCTGCAGGACAGGCAAAGAAAGTGAGCTTCAGTAACGCTCCGTAACAGTAGACGCCACACGCTCGCTCTGGCAGTGAAAGAATTCTAAGAGCAAAGTGTACATTCCTAACATCCTCTGAATTCGGCACTGCTTTTTATTTTCCTGGACTTCGCTATCATCAGAAGATGGCGAAGTTGGAAGGATTAGATAAAACACAGGAAACATGAGCATCCTGACATATCACAGGGCTGCAAGGTGTCGCCTCATGCTAGAGTGGAAAACATTAGAGCACAGAATCTAATTGCTCAAGCCCCAGATCTACAGAGGAAAACAGAAGCCTGGACCCACTGCTGCACACCTACCTGAGCAGATGTACCACAGCGGTCTCCCAGACGCTTGAACTTGCTGAACCTCTGTTATGTCACTCTCAGTGCCAACTAGTGTGTAGCCCCTGTAGGGCATGGAGGACGCAGGAACTGCAGAGATATCACTGAGCAGGCTTACAAATGGGCTGCAGCTTCCATGTTTTCTGCTCTCTTGAATTAGTATTTCCACAGCTTCCTGGGTTCTGCCACAAATTTGAACCAGTCTTGGCACGCCAGAAGTCTCCACAGGCTGGCGTTTGTTCTTATTTGGCCTCAGAATGACATGAGCATTAGCACCTCCAAAGCCAAAAGAGTTGATGCTGACAAGGCCACCTTTCACTGGTGTTGGTTTACAAACTACCTCCAAAGAGCCATCTTTTAAGGCAGGAATATCTGGATTTGGGGTATTGAAATGAAGATTTGGAGCCCACACCCCATGTTCCAGAGAGAGAATGACCTGGAAGAAAAAAAACCAACAGTGTTCTGTGCTCCACATTTTCTTGTAACAAACATTCTTTTGTTGTTATTGTTTTACTGTAAATTACCATGTAGCATACACTAAAGCAGCGCTCTATGTTTGGATAAAGGGACACTTCAGAGAACAGCATTATTGATGTTACAGAGGTAGCACCTACTTCACCTAGGCAAATTTTAAGTCCATGCAGGAAGCCATCAGTGAAGGTGAGGGGGATAGTTTTAAGTTTAGCTTCCAGACCCTTTCTAACTGGAAAGCCGTGCAGCCTTGCTGGAAAAGCAGCCTGGCTACTAAGAATATCACATTTTCTTTCTCCCTCTCCAGATCCTGTTGCTTCATCACGCTCGGCTTCATCTCTCCCCAGCCACACGTAGCCAACACATGCTCTTTCTTATCACAATGAATGCTTCCATTTCTGCCTTTGCTGCAAATGAGCCAAGCTGAAGCACTGGTTAAGGAGTTTCCTTGCTGCTTCGCACCCGTTTGTTGTCTTCTTGATCCAAAAAAAGAAGGGACAGCAGACTGGTCAGAACTGGCAAAGCCAAAGGGAAGTACAGAAACAGACAGAGTTAGAATAGCTGTGCCAAAAAGCAAGAATTCCCTTCTCTCAGCAGCATCTCTACAAACAGCCCATGACACCAAGCTCCTCTGTAGCACAAGTCGAGCAAATCACAGGCCACAAGGTCCGTTGCAAACACTCAGTGCTCTGCATGTTTGGTTGTTCCTTCATCACCCCCAAAATGGTCAGATAAACAGATATTGTTTTGGGAACTGTTCTTCCAAGTTGACAACGAGACATGGCAGCTTACCTAGGAGGACAACCAGCATAAATGCATGATTTCAACTCCAGTCAGCATGTTTAAAGTTGCAATGACCCAACTATTTTCATGCATGCTGTCCTACACCAACAACATTACGCACTATGAACTTGATGTTGCTTTACACAGCACACATATTTGTACTTTTAAGTCTGCCACGGCTTCTACACAAGTTTGAGAGTACAGTACAGTGGGCATACACCAGAGCACCAAGAAGCTTTGTCTTCACTGTACAGCAAGTAATTAGACAGGCTGAGTACTTCAAAGCTGCAGGTGAGTTTTCCCTCCCTCACCAGAATTTAACTTAAGTGGCTCTGGCAAGCCCTAGTTTCTTTTGTAGCTATCCACATAATTAATGGATTCTCTTCAAGTCTGAGATTAGATACTTTCAAGATCTATTTTCCTAACTGACATCTCCCATATAAGCCCATTTTATGGAATTCCAAAAGAAAACATTTATAGAAACTGCAAACTTCCTGAGATAGTTACTGTCTTAAGAGACAGTGGCCTTGGTGCAGTTTCTGTCTAGGTCTCAAGGACGCCTGATCTGCCATTCTGATCAACTTCCAAAGCTTTAAATATGAAGTGCTGCCCAACTTTCAAAGAATTGAGGATAGAGACAAAGCTTCAAGTACTTTCAAGATGCCAGATCTGGAAACGAGACACAACACAACTTAGAGGCACAGCAAAAAGATACTCTAGCAGGCATGGTGGGTGCCATGGGCTCTTGCCTGCAGATGTAAGTTCCCATGCAAAGTTAAGTGACAAAAAATGATGAAAAGAGTGAGAAAACATGGTGTCAGAGAAGTCTTCAAAAAGACATTACGGCCCTTGTCTTTGCAGTTCTGCATCCTCTAAGACACAGACAGGGAAACAATACCTGAAAGTTCTGATCCTGTCCTGACAGATCACAGCAGAACGGCACTAAACAAACTGTTCATAGTTTACCATACAGGATGGATGGAGAGGTTTACTTTCAGACTCAATTATCATTCCTTTTATTAAGAGGGTGTCAATCTGAGGGATAGAGGTGCTAAGAAAAGTAAACTTTCCTCTACAGACAGATAAGGCACCGCTGTCTCCATGATGATCTATTTGCAGATGAGGCTATCCAAAGCAAGTTGTATGCATTCAGGTCACAATAACCACTTTAAAAAGCACAAAATTCTAGCAGTGACAGTGTACGTGACTTCAACTTGCATGGCTCCAAGGCTGTCAGTAATAGGCTTAGAACCAAGTGTGAACATTAGCCAGCTCTCCGCTAAGCAGTTTAGCAGCCAGAGCCAATAGACGACTGTCTGCCTACCGCAGTAGGTAGCAGGCTGGTTGCTAAGACAACCAGTTATTCAAGCTGGTAGCCTCATCCCGAAGAGCTCACCTGGCTTCCTGCCAACACAAGAGAGAAGAGGAAGAGATGATGACAAACAGCCAGAAGGATCAGCTACACTTCTGGCACCACAAGCCCACACTGCCTCTTATGGTTGGTCATTGTCAACTAGTCCAAAGATTTAAATCCCTCTACTTGTACACCTCCCAAACCCAAACGACTCACAGCAGAGTTCTGTTGGAAGGTCCAGTGTAAAGATAATCAATAAAGTGACTGCAAAGCCTTTATTCTGAGCAGAGTTATGCTCATGTTGGATTCAGTAGGAAGGGGGAACTCAAGTGTGTGTGCACACAGCAGAGGGCCACCTGGGCATTTGTGTCCAGCTTGCAGAATAGCCACCTGAGCTTTTAAAGGTATTTGCAGGTGAAGCAAGAAGTAGGTAATTAATGATAAGCACCTGAGCTGTTCTCATTACCAGTGAACATCTTATCTGGATCGGTGCAAATTTTCCTTAAAACAAACAAACATTAAAAACCCATACGCTGTTGTGTTCCCCTCCTCCCCCAGTTTTCCTTCTGAAACCACCTGTTACCTTGGCTAATGCAGCAAGCCCAGAGGCAGGCTCTGGATGACCCATGTTTGACTTGGTTGATCCAATCAACAGTGGCTCTCTCTTGCACTGACAGAAGACATTTACAATGCCATTTACTTCCTGTGGATCTCCAACCTAGTAGGAAGAGAACGAGAATGGCTATTAGCGAGCACTTCCAAAACACACCACAAAAGAGAAACCTGAAAGATTAAGAAGCTTGGGCAAAATCCAGAAGTGGCAAAGCAGCATACATTCTAGTAACTTGTGGAAGGGAGAAATATAGTTCGCTTTGGAAAAACAAAGAACAGTTTGATGGAAAAGTGTGGCAAGTGATGCAGAGAAGAAGATAAAGGACAAGAAAACTCCTTCACACTCCAAACCCAAAGGGGCCATGCTGACCTTGGTGCCCGTCCCATGAGCTTCAATATACTCCACTTCTTCAGGTTTGATACCGCATTCTTTGTACAAAGCTCTGACCAACTGCTGCTGCATCTCTCCAGATGGGAATGTCACACCTAGGACCAAAATTGCCATCAATTCCTATCTTATATCAGATGCTTTCTGTTCTGATTTTAGCACCTTTTCTACTGCCTGGGGCTACCAGGTCCAAAAAAAAAAAAAAACTAAAAAAAAACCAGAGAGAGACTTTTTAAGGATTTACCCCAATGTTCTTATCACCAGACACAATCAGCTTCTCGGGCTCTTTGGAGGAAGAGCAGAGGAACCAGAAACAGACCTAAAGCAATGAGTTAGACTAGTGTGGGAAGATACTGGTTAGCAAAATACTAGGACTCGTCTAGATCAAGCAGAATGTGTGAAACTTGTTGTCTCCATAACTGGACAGGGGGAGAAGTGGGACAGCACCTTATAGTCATAACACCACCTACATTTCTGCCATCAGTGCAGAAGTTACTGTAGAGATGTCCTGAGGATGGCCGAACTAGCAACAGGACATTCCTATTGCTTTGTACAGTAGAAACCACCACTTGTCTTTAACTTCTTTATAAAATAGGGTCCTGAACTTTGCATTACCAAAACAGAAAAAAAAAAAGAACAATAAAAAAAACCCCTTCACACATTGAAAGAGCCGACACCCTCTAACGGCCCATTTTTGATGACAAAGACTCTAGACTGAACATTTCTGTAGGCATCTCACTTTTCAGAGGCTCAAGGCCTACCTTGCTCCTTAAAGCCATCAGTGTTACTTCCAGCATTGACTATTGTGGCATAGATCCGCTTAGCCATAGATCTCTTAGTCAAAAGAACGACAACAGCAGCTTCAGAGCGACAATATCCACTTCCTGAGAGTAGAGAAAGAAGAACAAGTCACTAACTCTGCTCTGCTTTGAATGAAGTTGCAAAACACCATGCCATGAGATCACCTCATTCCTGTGCTACCACTTAAAATAGACGACTTTGAGAGTATGACACATCCATTTCTTTAAAAATAATAACAATTATGTCCTAGAAAGGCTCGCTGCTCATCAGAAATGATGACAGAAAGTTGCCACCAAGAGACAGCTATTTCCTCTCCCCAATGGCTAAGGCATGAACCATACAGTTTCTTCCCCACAGTTAGTTTTCCAGGTTCAATGGAGCATGCGACACAGATCAGGTCCAGCATATGTCCCAAACAGTACATCTAGGAACAACTATGAGGCCAGCTCTTTGCTCTATTACAAGAGTATCTGGTCACAGACTCCACAATAAGATCCTCTCATACAACATGGTAACTCTTTGTACTGATGCCTTACCTGAAGCATCAAAAGCCTTGCAGGCACCGTCAGAACTAAGCAAACCCAGTTTCATGAACTGCACAGAAGTGTTGGGTTTCAGCAAAAGGTTGACCCCTCCTACTAGGGCTGCACTGCACTGTCCATGACAAATTGCCTTATAAGCATTTTCCAGAGCGACGAGACTAGAGGAGCAGGCCGTGTCAATAGCTATGCTTGGTCCTTACAGAACAGAAAGGGAAAACAAAAAAGCTTTTTTTTACTGGTTATTTCCTAGAGATGCTCTTCAAAAACTACAAGATAGGATCACAAGAGAAACATATTCAAAAAAATGATAAAAAAGAGTTGCTTTAGAACATAACAGGTAATCCTGATACAATGGGAGACAAGAATCACCATCTCTGCCTGCTTACCACGTAACAAGGATGAGAAAGGTGGAAAAAAAAATTGCAAATAGTTTGGCTTTAAGGGTTTTGGTTTTTTTTTTTTAGAATTCTATCTCCATCAAAGGGAGATATTGTAGCTTTGCAGGTAGTTTCCTCATTCTCACCAATAAAAATCCCACTCCCTTCCCAGTATCTCTGTTGCTCTCCCGAGCAATTCCTATCCCTCCATTCTTATCTTCAGTGCCACACAGAGTTCAAGTCCTGTCTATGCCTTCAATTACATCATTCTGGTGGCTCTCCCACTTCTTCCACTTTAGTCAGAGACAACTGTTGCAGTCTGTTTGTCTGTGGGCTATCCAACTTCTGCATAACTAGATACCAAATAGCAGTCTAAACTCAGGAAAGAACCGAGGCCTTTTTATGAAGGCCTCCCGACATCGTCATCTTTCAGATGAATGCCAGCTATGCCCAGCAGCAGCAACCGAGTTACAAAACCTTACAACAAGTCTTATGACACAGTTACAATACATTTGCTGCTTCTTATATGCCTCCTTACAATAGTTGCATGCTACTTTCTCATCCTAAAAGGGGTCTACGTCATCATATCCATCCCACTTGTCTACAGAAACTGTGATACGATCACGCTCAAATTGCAACTGCTGATCAGCATCAACAGGTTTGGGGGCACTTACCTTTTAAGTCATAAAAGTAGGAAAGCCTGTTGGCAAGCATAGCACGCTGGCAGCCAGTCATACTGTATCCCAAAAGCTCTTCTGGATCTTGGCTAAGGGCTTCAGCAGCTTCTGACCCACTGGCACCAACCCATACACCTGTGTCCGTGCCACGGAGGGTGGCCGGATTAATACCTATAAGGATATTGGAAGGTAGATTACAGGAGACAAACTCAGGAGACATCAGGTACACTGTCACCAGTTCATGAAATACTACTTACTCTCCCTTTCTAGCAGGGCTGCAGCATTGTTCCCTTACCTATCGTCACCTTTTATCTGTTTCAATTGCAGACCTTGCAAGTCTTTCTGCAAAGTCCACCACGACTTTGGTATTGGCTTTTGGCCAGAACATACGATGCCCAGAGACAGCTTTTCAGCTTAGCTGGGCATTGCTAGAGTCTTATGTAAAAGAGTGTATGGACTATCAAAGACAAGTGCTGATCAGATAAGCTAACAGCCAACTTCCAGTGTAAAGAAAAGGAGCAGAGGAAAGGGGAGAAAAATCACAGCACTTGGAATGTCATGTGAGTACATGAGTATCTATCTGTAGCCACACACAAAGCCCAGATCTGGAGGACAAGACAGAAAGCAAAGTTCTTAAGCACAAAATCCAACAATCATAAGAAGAAACAACTCTGCTTTAAAAAACTGCTTAGCAAGCTCAACTTGCAGTGATCTCTGTTGTTTCTTCTTTGTGCTTCAGGGGTACTGGAGACAAGCAAAATATTCAAGCCTTCAGACTGAGGCTCAGCAGCAGAAGACTAAGTGGTAATTTTAGTAAGTCAGTACTTGTGACATGATTACAAGTTTTTCCCCCATGTGCTTCTTATGTTCAGACACGATACTGATTAACACGAAGAATAAACTTTTTGTCTCCATAGGTATGTAACTCAAAATCTCAAGATACTGTCAGTGATGGAGGAAAGAGGCTTCTACTTCTGAAAGCACACTGCCTGGGCAAACCTTCTATAGAAGCACCAGATCAAATGCCACAAGTTTTCCATGAACCTAGCCAATAGACAGGAATACATCAGGCCATCTGCCATTCTTTGAGACCATGGATGAGAATTCTAATCAAGTCAACTTCCTTTTGCACTGCAAATAAGCCTTTAACAAAAGGATCTATTATAGAATATTAGGGTAGAGCAGAACATACAAAAGCTCTACAACTGCTGACTGTTTAAGTGTTTCTGTCATACTGGTTGTACCATACGAGGTAGATAAAGATTTGCTGGCAATCACCACTGAGTTCCAGAGGAAACAGCTTTGTTCTAACGCCTGTACCAGTTCTTTGGTCTCTCTACTGTGATGGCTTTCTCTTGTTAGAGATCTCATCGCACAGGTGCACGTGTGCGCCTGCTGCACAGAGACAATACAGCATAATTCTCCCTCTTCAGTCATTCAGCTGCTTACCTCCATCCAAAATAGCTTCGTAAGAAACTTCCAACAGCAAGCGAAGCTGTGGGTCCATTGTATGAGCTTGTTTGGGGTGAACCCCAAAAAAGGATGCATCAAATTTGCTTATGTCCTTAAGCTTTCCATTTCTCTTGGGCAGTCCATAAATTCCTGAGAAGAAAAATTCGACACTGAGTCACAGAATACATCAGTTTTAAAGCAGCTACCAGCTGAGACGAAGTACAGAATGACCACAGTCGATTCTCAATTACGCACGAAGTCTCACTTCCCTGTTGCAGCACCCAGAGTGCTGCCTTAATATCTACCTATCCAGCTCCCTGAATCTCATTTGGAAATGACAATGCTGCACTAACAAAAACAAGTGTCATTTTTAAGTCTCTTACAGATATGGCAGCAAAAGACATCCATCTAGTTTAAGCATCTTTGCTTTGGCAAGTTGTACCAAGCACATAATCAGAGTCCAAATCAGTGGTTCCTGTCAGTTACCAGGCAGAAGAAAAACAAAAGTTACTTTCCACTTCTGCAAATCACTAGCTCGAATCGGACAGGCATGTGCCAAACACTTCAGAAAGACAATCAGATAGAAGGGAATGTTTTAGAAAGCCATAAATCACAGGACTGGAGTTCCTGTTCTACTCCTGAACCCAGAAAAATGACCAAGTTGTCTTAGTGCCGCAGCTATCAACAGGAGGTTCAGGATTCATGTTGCCTAGCTGCTCTGTCAGAATGTTCTTTTACTTGGAAGTAAGCTAGATATTTATAAGCTACTACTGCATGGGACATGACATTATAAAATGGATTGCATGAGACCTTCATAAAAGTGTTCTGCTCCTGAACGTCTTGATGATACATCAAAAGGGAATTCAGAAGCTCTGTCAGGGTGTTGCATCTGATAAGTCCTTTTCTTTCACACGATAATACCTCTAGAACTCAGGGCTCCAAAAGGAGAGACAATAAGCACTCACCTGGTTTCCACCTCCGATCATCCTCTGTGACCATATCAACTCCATTAAGCAGGTTCTCCCAAAACTCTTGCAAGTTCTCCGATTCTGGCAGCCTTCCTGCTATGCCTGCAATCACCACGTCCTCCATCTCTGAGCTTCTCCCTGTTGCTGAGATCCAGAAAGCAGTAAGACTAGTAAGATTTCACACAGATGAGAGTATGTGTGTCTCTTGTCTTCCTGACGTGTTGTGACAAACAAGCATATTTGCAGGAGAAACACCCACACAGGAAGAGCCCATGGAGCTTCTTACTACAAAAAGACATCCCAACTAATCAAATGGGCCATAAGATCCATGGGGACAACGAGGATGAGAAAAAAAATGATCCCGGAGGAGACTCAGGCTCCTAGAACCAACAGTTTCTACACGACAACTAGAAAATGAACAGAGCCTCTGTGAAGTCAGCAGAGAGATTAACATGCTGGAGCAGAGGTGGGTGGAGAAATTATGAAATACATATAGTAAAATACATAATTACAAGGCAAACCTAACAGGTAGCAAAACAAGTTCTACGATCATTACAAAGTTAAATGCTAACTTAGGAATCAATAATCAGAAAGTTTGTTGGAGGGAAAAAAAGAAACCCAAGCCAAAAAACAAACCAGAAACAAACACAAAACCAAACAAACTAAACCACTCCCCCCACCCCAAAAAAACAAACCAAAAACACCCCCACCACCCTAAGACACACACAGAGGAGAAAACCTACACAAAAGCGCAAAGATTACAACTTAGCAGCATTTTAAATACCCCAAACAAGAAGTCTGGCATAAGAAGTGCTTCCCAACTGGACCCTGCACGGCCACACGTTAGGAGGGCTGGGAATGGGGAATTGAGCACGTATGATAGAGAGTGGGGCTTTGAAGTAAGAATTGGCAAAACAGATTTGGATTCCAGATGGGATGAAAAACCCTAGCCGCTGTTCCAAGAAACTTGCATTCTAAGACCCCAGTCTCAAAGACCACCAGAGAGCATCACGGTGCGTAATGCAGCATGGCAGGCCATCTACACTGATCACACCACCGAGTGACCGCGCATGTATTACAGTCAACACACATTTAATTTATTTTCTATTACACTAAAAATACATTAGCAAATAAGCAGAGAGAAGGAAAGTTAACCTGATATTTTGGTTAGGTTCAAATTCAATTTTTAAACCCTAAGTAGGCAAGTTAAAAGGGGGGGGAATCCCATATATATGGGTTATTTTTATAGCTATAAAAAAAATAAATAAGAGTGTGGTTGCATGAACCGAAGAGTTAGAAAGCATTCACAATCCTTCTGGTAAGTAGAGGAAAAATATTCTTTAGAGTTAATGTGTGGAATTTTAACAAGTAAAAACCACAAAGACGACTCAAATAGCTGAAAGTCTGCCTTAATAACTTTGAGTGAAAGACTCTGCTACAGAAGACCTAAACCTTGACTTCCATCACGGATTATGCTCCGTAGTGCCATGCAGACACTTCGCTTAAATGCTGCTGGTGCTTGAGCATCTCCCCCACAAAACAGCACGAACGAGTACTCTTTGAGGAACGCTTCACAGCTGTTCTTCCAACACAAGACGCTCCATTTCGGCATGGTTTTGCAGCCTCTTTCAGGAGTTCCTGATGCTTTTGAGCCAGAAATAGACACCTCTTCCATCCGCATGTTGCTCAGGCCGAAGCCTTCCTGCGGCTAGAAGAGGCTGTGGGGCGGAGGGAGCGCAGAGCCCTCTGTCAGCCGAGGCGCAGCCCCGCCAGCATACAGCCCCGCAGAGGCTGACCGATCTCTTTTACCCGTCTTTCCTTCAGCAGTTATCTTGATGGAGACCTGTGGAGTAACTGTGGAATTATGCAACGCTGAAGCAGAAGCGATGATTACCTCATCCAGTCCATCCCTTCTGGGAGCAGAAACAGAAGTGCTCCCAAAAGGACAGCTTGGATTTCTCAGTCTTATGCTAAACACCAGACAACAGAAGTTCCGTCCCACTCCGGTTGTTCATTTAAAAGGGGAAACAACTAAGGGCCAAATGCCCTTTACTGAGAAGCCTATTCTCCAAAACTGAAGTTGGCAGCAACAGGGCCAGTCCGCTCCCCTCCGAGAGGCTCTCCCCGAGTCAACTTTATTATCGCCATCACCACCGTGCCTGGAAAACCCAGCCAAGGGCCACAACTCCCCGTGCTTGCAGCAGTTCGGCACTAGGGGCAGGGCAAGAATGGATCTCGGGCATAAAGCGTAAGGCAAGAGATGTACAAGATGATAACGTGATTATGATTCGATTTTACGCCTCACCTCTTTGGGTGATGATCTCTAGGGAGAGAAGTATAATTTGTATGTCAGGGGACTGAAACGTCACTTCTGGGATTGTTCTTTCCCATTCCACATCTCTCCCGGACTACCAGAAAAAAAAAAAAATCCATCCAGCTACAGCCAATCTTGACAAAACGTTATTCCGAGACAGCGAAGTCAGGGAATTTATCAGCAAAGCAATTTTTGCCAACATGTTATGAATGTCGTTGAGCAAGACTGTGTCAAAGGCAGAGAAAAAGATGCTGCAGTAATCAAAATGCAGAAGAACAAGAGCCAAAAAGTTAATTTTAGCTGGGTGAATGGGTAAGAAAAGCCACAAGTTAAGGATTTTTTATACACGAAGAACGGGAAAGATGTAGACTTGACACGGAGCGCTCCAAATGCCTACATCTAAGATAACAGGCAAACTGTGGATTTAGCAGCAGACAGTAGAGATGACTTGCAGTGGAAAACAAGAGTGGCAAGAGGAAAAATAATGAATATTAAGTCATCCCTGATTAAACAGTGATTAAAGTAGATGTTACAGCTACCAACAATGTCTTTGGTCTTCCTTGACAGATAAGCAGGTAGACCATTTTAAAGTCTGCCTTTAGCCCCCAGTGGTGTATTGTTACTATATTAGAGACTTTTTTCTTCCCTGTAGAGCACTTTCAGACCACACACAGTACATTGACAGTTCTTGAAGTAGAGGACGTAGCACAGATCAAGAAAGAAAATTATTTCTCCAGCTGTTTTAAAGGAGCTTGGACTACAGCAAATATACAGAAGAGATTGTTCCTACTATATTTCACGACCAAAGTGAAGAAAAGCAAGAGGTCAAAAAAGCAGCCAAAGATGATAAAGGGGGACAAACAGGATTCTTCGATTTCTTAAGGCTGTATTTTGTCAGACACAACCAGACACCTAACATCCTTTTTCCTCTGTTTACCCCACGGTTTTGCTTGAATTATGTGAATTCTTCCTAGACAGCCTGCATTTTTAACTGTGAGAAGAGGGGGGGAGAAGCATACACCCCCCCACCCCCAATATGTCAGTCTGATAGACACCTCAGTTAAGCATAAACTACCACCTCATTGGATTTACACAATATTTTTTGGCAATGATATTGCATTGCTGACTCATTCAGTTTGTGTCTGGTAATAACTAACAATCCCTTCTGGTATTATTGACTAGTAACAACTTTCATCACTTTATACCTGTGCTCTGGTTATCTACCTCCCACATTAGCCACTTGACAAGGTTGGTGTGTTTATTGATGCCAGTTCCTTTCCCCAATCATGCTGTACCTTCTTAACCTTGTTCTCTACGTACTGGATACCTACTGGTATCTTGTCAGCTTAATGCTAATATTAAACCTACTCTTAAATGGAAATACTGTTCTCGATTGCATTTAAAACAGTTGTCTTTAAGTACCTCACTAATCCAGCACCAATACTGAATCCAGAAGAAAAGTATTAATCATCATTTTCCAATTTTGTCTACTGCTTCCCTACAAAGATATCTCTGTGCCCATTAAACTTGTAAGCTTTTAGAGGGGGAAAGACAAAAAAGAAAAATAAAAAAAAAGTGAAGGTAAAATTTTATTTCTTCTCCCATTCATACCTGACTTGCCAACCACCAATATTTATCTTATTCTGCTGTACCTATGTCCACCTAAGGTTCAGTGAGGAAAGGAGGGGGAGAGGGAAGGAGGCAGAAACTACAAAGAAACTGTTTGCAAAGAAACAACAAATAAAATCCCATCTTATTTTGCCTGATGCACAGTTCTCTTTCCTAGACAGGAGGCCATCGCTTATATTTATCTCACTGTTATTTCAATGGCTGTCACCACAGTGGGACAGAGTCCTCAAAGCCAACTCTGCTACCGCTTCTAGGCAGTCCAAATCTTGATCTTTTTTGGAGCTCCCGTTATTGTAAACTGAAACGTCCATGACTCCTCCATAGCTTCCTTCAGCACAGACGCTGGCAAAATGATCGCTTCCTTAGTTTTTCAGTACTACTATATCATAATCCAGTTTTCCTAATCTTGGATTATCAATTCCAAAATTTGTAATTAGAACGGTCATTGCATAGAAACTTCACTTGTGAATAGCAATAATGCCCGCCTCCAAAAAAACCTTTACAAAAACAGAGGGAAACACAGGCTGCTTTTCATTTTTTGAAAGCGTTTGTCTACCATCAACCGGTGTGCTATAACTTCGATTTAACAAAGACCTTTTCACTGTGTCTTTTTGTTTCAAGGCTGGATTTGTCCCATTGACCACAAGACAAATGAAAAATGGTAGTGTGCTTTCATATTTAAAATGCACTACTTAGCAGGAAACACGATCTGGTTCAGACATGTTATTTGAGAAAAGTAGGTTAGATCTTGCTCATGGAATCAACACAGCTCTCTTGATTCCCAAATGGTCAGAACTGATTTATAGAGAGATTTAAGTCCCCAGTATCACTATATCATGTTTGTAACTGCCCTCCGTGTAGAGAGCTCATCCTCTGAATTCGTCTGCTAAACGCAGCCTTTCTCAATGTACTATGATTTTCAGTTTGTTTCAAGAAGCACAGAGGCTGGAGGAAAAGGTGAACTCTTTGCTCATGTGGCTTGAGGCTTTTCCTTCCTTTTGTTTTTTTTTTTTTTTTAAGGCAAGACACGCTCCAAAACCCCCAACACCGCCCTCTGAACGAGAATGCAAGTTAACATACACAGCTTTAACGCTGCCTGTTTCAATTTAAGCATCCGGATAAAGCTCTTAGCTAGGAAAATGCGCGTTCAGTATCTCAAAGGGCCCTATGCCAGGGAAAGAATGTGGAAGAAAAACCAAATAGGAGCAAAAACAGCACAAGAGAGAAGATGATCATCATGCTCCTGACAGAATCACATCATCAAAGCCAGGCTGGTGCACGATCAATGGGTTATTTCATGTGGGCAGCTGGTTCGTCCCGAAGTGGAAAAAAAAGAAGTTTAGCAGTTTATGCGGCACCTTTTTGGACACGGTTTCCCAGTACCTATTGACAAGTCACCTTTCGCAACAGCGAACGCCGGATCTCCTCCCGGACAAGCCTCCTCGGCCGGCCCCCCGGTGCCTTCACGCCCTCGGCACTGCAGGGGATCGCGGCGCGGCCGCCGGGGCACCACGGCCCCCCCAGCCCCGGCGCCCGCCCGGGCTGCGGCAGCGCGGGGCCGCCGAGGCCGCCCGGCCCCCCACCACCCGCCGAGCCGCGCCGCCGGGGAGCGGCACGCCGCAGCTCGGGGGGGCGTCTCGGCGGTAAGGCTCCTGCCGCCGGCACTGCGGGCGGCGGCGCCCCTGGCCGCATCCCCGGGCGCGCCCCTGCCTCCCCCGAGCCCGCCCGGCCCCGCGGCGAGGGGTCCCCGCCCGCCGCCAAGATGGCCGAGCGCCGGCACCACAATGCAGCCGCTCAGCCTCCCGCCGCGCTGGGCGGGCGGAGCGGGGGGCTGCGGCTCGGTAACCAGCCGCCGAGCTCGCGGGGACCCTCCTCGATGCGGCCGCGCTGGGCCACGGGAGAACGGCCCGCGGCAACAGGGAGCGGCGACCACGGCGCGGAACCTTCTGGTCGTGCGGGCCAGGCCCGCGGACCTCGGCCGAGCCCGCGGACCCCCCACCACTCGCCCCGCGAGGCGCCGGCGCAGCCCCGCACGGCGGAGAGGGCAAGATGGAGCCTCCCCGGCGCGCCCGCCGGGCGCGGCGGCCCGCGGAGGCGGGAGCGGAGGCCGCCGCTCCCCCGGCCCCGCCGCATCCTTGGTCCCACCGGTACCTGCACAGGGGCGGAGGGCTTCGTGCCGGGGAGACTGGCGTCAGCCGAGCGCCGAACCGGGCTGCTGAGGGGCGGGCGCTGCGGGTGGGCGCTGCGGCGGCCGATGCCTGTCTGCGCACGGCCGATGCTCCGCGCTCTCCTCACTGTCTCCCTCTAGCTCCCACCGCTATTTAAGCAGCCGCCACCTCCGGCGGCCACG
This sequence comes from Chroicocephalus ridibundus, assembly GCF_963924245.1. Taxonomy (NCBI): domain Eukaryota; kingdom Metazoa; phylum Chordata; class Aves; order Charadriiformes; family Laridae; genus Chroicocephalus; species Chroicocephalus ridibundus. The sequence goes on from NC_086297.1 coordinate 4,995,666, forward strand.
CCACATGGGCTGACAGTTTACTCCTCGCCGCAGTCCAATGAGAGCCGGGGCAGGGCCACCCCCAGCCGGCCCCGGGGTGATGCCAGCCCCTGCCCGCCGGAGCCGCTCCACGGGAGGAGGGGTCCTGGCCAGGCCGGGGCGGGCCCACGCGGGCCCCCGCGCCCGCGGCACCGGGCCAAGCCCTGGCGCCCCGCCCCGCACTGGAGTCCGTGGAAGGCCGGGCGCTGCGGGGGTCGCCTGGCTCGGGGCCTGCCAGGCCGGGGCCGACGCAGCGGCGACCCTCCGCGGGCGGGGGCCTCTTCGTGTCCCTCTCCCACCCCAACCCCGGGGCGTGCACACTGCGGGGGCTACTGCCGGGGCTCGGCGGGGCCCGGGCGGGCGCAGCGCCAGGCCAAGCCAGGCCAGGCCGGGCTGCGGGGCGTCCGCGGCGCACAAAGGGAAGGGGCGCCGGCCTGGGGGCGCAGCGCGGCGCCGGCACCCAATCCGGGGGCGGGAGCGTGTGGGCGGGGGCGCGGCCCCGCCAATGGCGGGCCCGTGGGGTGTTGCTAGGCGATAAGGCGATGTGGTGACGGTGGAGGGGGCGGCGGGGCCGCCGGCGGAGCGAGCAGCGCCCGCCGCTCTGCGCGGCGGTCGTTCACCCCGGCGGAGCGCGGCCCCGGGGTTACCACAGGGCAGCGCGCACGCCGGCCGCGGATGCGCTGCCCCGTGCCGGGCCCTCCGCGCCGCCGTGACCGGGCTGCTCGGCCCCGCGGCCCCGATACGCCCACCTCTGCGACGGGCGGAGAGGCGCAGATGGTTCTGCGTGCGGGCGCCCCTTAGCCGCTTTGTAACTTACACTCCTCGTTTTACGGCAAAATATTAAACAAATTTGAATTTTGTGGTGCATCACCTGCGGCTCCCGCACCACCCGGGAAGGCCGCGGCAGGGCCGGTGCGCGGTACGGCGGGCAGCACCTCCTCCGGCTCAGCCTTCGCCTTTATTATTCCTCAATATTATGATAGTTTTTTAACCCTTCAGCAATTTACTGTGTTTTACCTCTTCAGTACTCCGTGGCCAGCTGGAATGCTCTTTTTTTATAGGCTCTGTTTTCTCTGTACAACTCAATAGCACCCACGGTGCCACCTTGTCACCACTCCTTCTCCTCTGGATTGTAAGAATCAGTGCCCAATTTGTTAAGTATTTTGGTCATAAGAGAAACATATGAGAATTCCCCCCCTCCCACCCCGTATTTAGTACACACTTAGCACAACCTCCCCACTCGTCACCCAAATACTATGATTGTGTTATTTATTGTTATTATGCATACTTTTGTTCATTTTCAGCATACTTATACACTATGTTCTCATAGCTACTCTGAAATATATATGCAATGATTGAACTACTTTTTTTCTATCACAAGTAAAACAAAATGAAACAACCAAGAGCTATCACCTTCCCTTACCTACACTTGCCTTAAGGAAACCTGTTTCTCAGGGAAACTGAATAAATTAAAGTTGTGTTTCTGGCAAGAGGTCTGCATGACCAGGCACGCCAGGTGACATACTGGGGGTGGGGGAGACCAAACAACCACAAAAAAAAACCCCCAAACCCCCTCAAACAAGCACGCAAAAAACCCTAAAAATCTGCAACGAAAACAACACAAAGGCACTTCCGAAGTCTGCAGCCCATGAGCTCACATCCACGATGTACGGAATAGAGAGTTAACGTTTTGCAGGCTCGCAGGCAGTGTCACAAAGATGATGGAACAAACTGCTCTTTTTCTAAGTGCACGCTGCTTTTAACACCTGTAAATGCACAGAATCTCATAGCTCTGAAATACCGTGCATCTCCACAGTTTAATATTAAACATGTAATTGGAAATTAAAAAAACATTTTTCAGGATAATCTACGGGTATTAAAAACTTTGGAATTTACACACTATGTTCTAGAAATAACCAGTGAGAGCTGTAACTGCTGTGATCTGGGCCAAAATTCCTGTACTTGTGAGAAACCACTATGCTTTGAGCTACAGAAAGAGCTCATTCAGGGCCTGGTTCAAGGGAATGCATCATGTTGTTCCGGCTCATGAACAATGTTAAATGTTGAATCCAATGACAGGATTTTCAAGTAATTAAATGTCTTAGAAAGAAGCTCACAAGGTCTCTCAGGCCTCATATTGGCTTGGTAACATCTCAATGAAATTTATTGCAGATTTAACATCTGGTTATAGTATCATAGCTCCTTTGCACTAACGCAAAACATTTTCAGCAGGGAGTAGAAAAACAATTATTCAAATTCTCAAAATGATTACTACCACATTGTCTGATGCCAAAGAGAGCAGCTGCTTGCAAAGAGCACCCGAAATGCATTTCTAAAAAGAAAAGCACTACAGGAAAAAAAAGCGCTCATGGGCAAGCAGCTCTCTTCCTTCATTAATCCTGTTTAGAGCTTGTATGTTTTTCGCAGCAACTGAGAAGTATTATTCACTTCAGTGATACCACTCACAGGAGCGCTTAGGTTGGAAGGGACCTTCTGAGATGACCTAGTCCAACCCCTCTCCTCAAGGAGGGTCAGCTGGAACAGGTCGCCGAGGACCATGTCTAGTTGGGCTTTGAGTATCTCCACCGATGGAGACTCCATAACCTCTCTGGGCAATCTGTTCCAGGGCTTGACCATCCTCACAGTTAAAAAAGGTTTTTTCTTGCCTTTTTCATGTGTATTTCCTTTGCTTTTAGTAAAGCTCATCACTGTAATATCCCAAGACAGCCCAGCATTACTGGAAATATTACGAAACCACACTGATTACTTGTTTCAATGTCCTGGCGTTTTCATAACTGTATAGATATCCCTCATTACACTGCAACGTGTTCAAGTTTTCTTTTAATTTCATCTTTGTAAGATTTATTTCTTCCAATGCTTCTGTATGATTCTAAGTGTTGCTAATGAATGTGTTGTTCATTGCTTTAAGCTCTACGCGATCTCTTGTTAAAGAACAATATAATAACCGGTGGGACAGTAGAAGTTTAGGTTTATACTCTTGCATGCTGCCTGAACAAGTGGGAAGAGCTACGTAAAATGAGAAACAATACACATTTGGGTGCAATCTTTTCAAACCCCTTTCAAGCAGAAAGATAGCTGCGCAGGATTAACGGTTGCATTGTTAGCTGTAAGAAAACAAGTAAGTTGAGGCACCCCACTTCTAAGCTTAACTCACATCTACAGTTTCTCAACAAAATATTTGCTAAAGAGCTCCAAGCCCTGCCTAAAGGCACAAGGCTTTACATATGTATTAATTGGGCATTTCTAAATCCATGATGCAAGCAATATTTAACATATATAATTAAAATAAATCGGTATTAACAGTGAAGACTGATCTCATAATGTACACATATTAACCCTTTATTTTAGGGTTCACAGTATGAAACAGGGTATTTGTTCTCTCTTCTGGCTGCAAAAATCCCAACTCAACATACAAAAATGAAGCCGGTATTTACATCTGATTTATAGACTTCAAAGTAAGTTAAAAGCGAGTGTGGACCTGGAACTTGCTGCCAACAAAGAAATCAGTCTCTAATATTATAGTTGCGGATTTTTGCCATGTTAGAAGAGATTTTTGGTTTTATGGGATGAGCATACGACAAATTCCTGGATTTTAACTTCTGATGAACTTCCAGCCTGGTTCCTCTGACCGTCAAATCTGCAGCTGGCATTTCAAGTTTATCCTTGGCTTTGATATTTTGCTGCGATTCTTCAGATTGCTCATTTGAACGTATAACTTCAAACTCCCCTGCTCAAAAAAAGAAATAAAAATACTTTGTAGTTATGTTTGTATTTAATTATGAGACTGGATAGTTGAAGAGAACCGGTTTACTCTTTTTCGCTAAACATATTGCTGCCATAGCGCCACATTGTCAAAGTCTTATATTGAGTGAGTACCAGAACCATTTCTGTACCCAGGAGGCACAGAACCATCCATTAACGCTCACTACGCTGATGGTAAAATACATCAGCAGCTGCTGCTCAGGCCTCGCTTTACCTGTACCTGTTCGTTCTCCGTTAGCGTCAGACTGCTTAAGACAAGGGAAAGGAAGACAGCTGGAAGGTCAGTGTAAGTGTTCAAGTCAAGCACTACCTATCTGTCCAGCTGTTTTTAAACATCACATTTTACAAGTTTACCCCCCTCTCCATTGTGAGAGAACACCAACACACTGGACAACACGGCACAAACTTGGACCTACCTGTTCTCCTATTGTGAAATGGTGATAAAGTAGTTGGCTGCAATAGTTCGATCGTAGTTGGCTGCAATAGTTTGATCTGTTTCAAGAAATCACCAGCAGCCGCAAAAGCTGCAGCAAAACGTGCTTGGATATGCACGATCCAAAGGGCTCAAAGGCAATTCTGTGTGCTTCAGAACGCTGCACTATTACTATTATCTTTTGGGTTTTGGTTTGTGGTTTTTTTAGTATCTTCTCTCACAGAGGAAGGCATTTACTGTGGAAATCTTCATTCTATTGTCTAAAATATCTGTATGTGCTAGAGAGGACTAACTCAAAAAGTAACATCTTTGGTTGTGAAGCAGGGAGACTGGTCTTAATACCAATCGGAGTCCGTTCCGCTGCCTCTCGCATAGTTCTCTGAAAACCACTATCTCCAACTAACTGAACTTTAGTCTTATCACAGGTTTCATTAGGTAATAAAAGACAAGTGGAACTGGTCAATCACAGTATTCATTAAGGTAGAGGTAATATTTACAGATGATTGGCTCCAGCCACTTAGTCCTTATTTCTCTAGGCACTGAGATTTTAACTTTAGATTTTCCTATGGAGAGCCAAAGCAGACAGCAGAAGCAGTCATAATGTGCTTGCCATAACACACACTACAGCATTCTCTACTCGTTGAATTTTTTGACCATGACAGGCTTCAGTCCCAGGTATTATTTAGTCACAGAGCAAGAATAAGAGGTGCATAAATTGACAAAGATAAGTTATTAGTAGGATAAGGTAAATTTTCATAGTCAACAGAACATGGCAGAGAGTCCAAACAAAATTCTACAAGTAAGGGAATAAAAAATACTCTTGAATTATGGAATGAATTAATCTGTTGAGGGTTTATAGCTCTATGCAAAGCCCGACACTGTGGCTAGTGTCAAAACATGACACTTTTCAAAATAACTTTTATGTTCAGGCTTAGTTTGAACCAGCTGTTCACTCATGTGTGTGCAATCTCTGCATTGAGTCAGCTTGGTGGCATTTGTTTTTACAGGTGGCAGAAGCTCAGTGGGCTCTTGCGCTGTGGGTACGAAATCCCGTTGTTCAGCTTGCCACCTAGTGGTCACCTACAGACGCAGAAGATGCCAAAGAGGATGCCTGAGCCCAGGGAAGACCTTTGGGTGTATTTTCCTGCCTGGAAAAAGGACTTTAATCATTATAGTGCATTACCCTAGACCTTTACCACATCTAGCAGATAATAAAGCAGAATTCCAGTCTAGCACAGTGCAGGCAGCCGTGTCTGAAAGGTACCAGACACAGCTTCAAAGATCATTTTGCTCAAACAGGAGCTGCAGCAGAATGAGATTACCTCTTGTTTGTGGTCTAAATAACAGCAACGAGCAGATCCATAAATAGTCTACAGTCAACACTGCTTACAGACGGTTTGTTTTTTGAAATACTCCCTCAGTTTGGAAGGGTCTTCTGTATTCAACCAAGGGGACGACTTTCAGAAATAATGCGTGAAATGCAAAGTACCCAAGCACCAATGCGTCACATGCATCCCTTTCTCTGAAGTCTTTTGCACGTCTGTCTCTTGACATTAGTAGAGAAACTACAGTTATAACCAGTAAAGGCTACTTAGTTAGGTGTTTGGAACAACAACACAGAGCACAAGCGTTCTATATGGTTATTGTAAAGTTTTGGAATGTCAAAAATCTGTGTTAACACAGAAATTGAAAACCATAAAATTGCAAACTTGTAAGGTTAGCTCTACAAAGTAGAAAAAGACAAAGAACCAATACCCCAGAATCAGAAATGCTATTTAAAGTGAAACATCCTAAGAGAACACTGAATAAGGGCCTTCACACGTTACTGGTTCTCTTGGGACTGTTCACGTGTGTGAAGGACCTTGAAGAAAATCAGCACGAATATGGACTGTGCAGCAAAATTTAAATGCAGTAGCTTGGTTTTCACAAAGAAACAATGAAAAAGCACACCTAATTTACAAGCCTGTAACTTACTTTCAGAAGTGACCTTGGCAACGAGAGCTAGTAAGATAATAGTTAAGAGCCTAAACTGCTTTTGAAAATGGGTTTAAATGTTTAGTGTATTGAAATGTTTAACATATTTTCTATTGGATATGTGTTAACTACAGTCAGAAATTAATATTCAGATTATTTTTTTTTTGTAACTAAAGAGACACAGGTAGAGATGTTGTATAAGCAAACTGAAATTTCCCCAGATGGAAAATTTCATTTAAGAAACTTGTCACTAGATATTTGCTTATAGCTAACAGTGTTTCTGAAGGAACACCAACTCAAACAAGTTCCTATTCAGGAGAAGAACATATGAGTGAAGAAAATGTAACTAGGGGATTAGTTAATATTTGTGAAACACTTCAAAGATGAAGTTTTATGTAACACAGAAAAGAAATCATGAGTCTTTCTCTGATTGGTGCCAGAATGAAGCCAGAGCGCTCTTTCTGTTTGTTAATATTTTACCAGATTCTTTCTCTGGACAGCTTTTTACCCACATGGATTGCTCTTAGAACTGTCAGTGATGTCAAAGCTGTTGAAATTCTGTCTAGTGTGGAAACACTTAAGATAACTTTTGATCCATAAAGTGTAGAATTTCAGACCACAGAGCTTTGCAAGTAACAGTAACAATGAGAATTATAGTAAAAGAAACTCCCCTATCTAAGTTCAAGTAGTAAACCAGAAAAGTTACTTTGCCTCAAAAGCAGCTCAATCTCGTTCTTTGTTAGGCTACAATGTAAACTCAAATCAAGGCGCCCAGGACACAAGTTGAGTATCTCTGGAGGTGGGGTTTCCCAAAACGTCCAGCCGGACCCTGCACCCCAACCGGAGCCCTCCTCTGGCATGGAAACTGCAAAGTTTCCTCTACCCCAGAAATGTGTAAAACGAGTGACCAGTGGGGACATTCCGAGTGCGGACACAGCTTGCCTTCCACCCGCATTCCCTCTGCACTGACCCCAGCCTCTGTTGACCCAAGGAGATACAGCTGATCAGGAACTTTCCACATGGCAGCACAAAGCAGCCTTCACCGTATTGGCGTCACCCGAAGCTCCGTCTCACAGTTGAACTTTAATTGGTGATGCTGCCTTTCTTTCCAGAAGACCTATTGTTTCCAATAGCAAGTAAAAACTTTATTAAGCCGAATTACTTGAAGAAAAAGAAATTCCAGTTTTCTACATGTTTTGCAAAGCTTCCCCTCCTCCTGCCTAACATTTATTCTAAAATCAAAAAAAGGCCCTATAGCCCAGAGGTGAATAGAGACACCTTGCAGAATGTGTAGAAGCTAATCACGCAGTTGTACCCATCTGTCAGGATTTTCAGAGGAAAGCACACAACTCTTCTGAAAAACAGCTTTCCTTTGGGGGTGGCCTGTCATCAGCATTCCAGACATATACGGTATGGATCACCAGGCAAAGTCTCCCACCTGCTCTCAACCTCTGGGATAGGGCATATAAAAAGGTAAGAAATACAGAACCGTTTTTCTTACTAGAACAGCCTATGTATGCAACACTGATGTTTTTAATATAATTGTGGCCCGTACCTGTCTACCTCAGTAGCAGGATCTTTTTCTTTCAATAACACAGAACAATAAAAACCCCTTAAGAAGGAACCTGCGTTTCTTCTAAACCCTTTCTTTCTACTTATCTGCAAAATTAACATACATATTATTAAATCCATCTCATTCCTACAGTACAAACTAAAAATCAGCTGGTAGGGTAAGGAGAGAAAATGTTAAAATATCTCATAGCCTTCTGACTTGCTTGGAAACTTCCACAAGTTCTGAATTTGATGATGAAATGAATAAAGTATATAACAGTCCAGTAATTTAGTGTTAACAGGTAGTCATAAACACTCCAAAACACATTTGAGTCATTTAATTGTGTCATATGCTGGAAATACAGCAAATTGCAAGGCTTACTTGACATGCCAACCATTTTAAGTCCCAATAGGCTGTTTTCTACACGAAAAAAATGAATGAAGCTGTTCAACAGGTTCAGGAAAAAAAAAAAAAAAAAAAAAAAAAAAAAAATCATTCTCATACTACAGTTGTTTCTGTTTCACCAGAAATGCCCATAACGCACAGCTACTCGTGTGACAGATTTGTACAGAGTTGAACTTGTAAAATAAATGTTTGAATAAGCAAACTAACTTGCTTGCTTTGTTGTAAACCATTTTTTGTTACTGAGCTTTCAAGTCTGTGTGTGCATCACTTGTACCTGAAAGCCCAGGACCGAGTCACCCTGTTTTAATAGTGGTTCTATCCACTGTAACCATGTGTTTGATGAATGTGTTAAATTCAGGTGAGTGGTTGTAAACAGGAAAGATTGAATTACTTTTCCATAGCTCAGGCATGAAAAATAATGCAAGGCTCTGCTAAAAATCAGAAGCAGAACTCCTTGAAAATGTTGTATATTCTGCTCTGAGGTGACGCTCTTCCAAAAAAGAAAGATCTTGCTTTCACAATCTTGTTTTCTGAAATGCAGTATTCAGTATAGTAGAATTAAAGATACCATTTGTGTGGTTTCCTGAAGGAGAAAGCTAAGAAACATAAAAGAGTTTTTAAAAGTCCTATTCTTGCAATGCAGTATTTCAGGGCCTGCACGTTTGAGTAAGAAGCTCCGCTCAAGAACCTGGACACAGAGATCAAATTAAGGTTGTTCTCAGGAAAATATCATCCCTTATTGATGTTTCACTTGTTTCATGTTGGCAGTGTAATCTTTCCCTTTTGCTATTCTCTAGATCCCCAAAAATCTACAGTAAGTTTTGCAACGGCGGCTGGAAATTTCTAGACATTAAGAAACTGATGTCCTTGTAAGGCTGCCAGTGGTGTTGCATCATGCATACGGCAGCACGAAACTGCATGGCACTATCAGTAATGTTTCAAAGACATCCTTCTGCTTATCCTGTCAATATAGGCCTGACCTGAAATACTCCTTCTATTTCAGTCCCAGCCCCACAAAAAAAGCACACAAATCATGTCTGTCAGCACTATGTCCATTCCAGTCCTACAGGTCTGCCCATGCACATTGCTTTGTCCCCGCAATGCCCTGCTGTTGTGAATAAATACACTTGTAATCCATTCTTCATTTTGAAAGCCTTTTTAAATCTATTTTTCTTCTTGCGTGCTGCCAAAGATGGTTCATTGCATCTGTAGGTTGGTTTAAAAATAGATGTAATATAGGTTGTAAAGGATCTCTGGGTGAAATGTCACAGCGCTTCGCACTCAGAATATATACTGACACAACTTGTGTCCATTGCCTCTTTTCTTTTCAGTGTGCGCCTCTAAGAGTCTGGCTCTGTCTTCTCCAAAATCCCTCAGTGGGTAGCTAAAAAGCAGCAATCAGACCACCTATTGACTTTTTCTTTTCCACACTGAACAACCAGCTCTCTAAACCTCTTCTCGTGTAACGTCTTCCAGCACCCCAGCCATCGTAGTGGCTCCCCACTGGACTCCAGTGTGTCAATCCTTTGTACCAGAAGGTCCAACACTGGACGCAGCACTCCAGATGTGGCCTCACAAGTACCAAATCGAGGGGAACAAATCACTTCCCTTAACCCACTAGTTGCATTCTTGCTCCTGCATTCTGGTATGTGGTTAGCAGCACACCAATATCTATGAAACGGTAACCGGTCACTATTAATATAAAGCTCATTTGAAAAAGCTAAATAGCTGCCATATTAGCTCCACAGCTGGCATTGGCATCAGATCTAGGAATAATGATGATAAAAATAACAACATCAAAACCAAAAAAACAAACAACCCACACAAACCCCACAGCATTGTAAGAAATAATTTATTGAATGCTACGCCTCTTGTTAAAAAGTAAAAATCACCTTTACTTGGAACATTCTGGAGAAATGTTTGTCTGTCTATTTATAAAGACCTTTAATAAAGAAGAGTATGATCCTCTGGGGAACATACTTCATTATTAGCCATCCTTAAGTTCTTCCAGTATTATAATTTAAGCCCATTGCTTTTTGTCCCATCCACAGCAGGTGTTAGAACAGTTTTCCAAAGTTTCGCAGATGAAGGTTTACTTCATGAACAGGCCAATAGTTTGGGAGACATAACATTCATCTGCAATACACTGCTCAACATAACGGCCACCATGAAAAAGAACCTTTACAATTTGCCTGTCAAGAGGCTACACTTTTACTGCACATATCTTACAAATGGCGCTTCTGCTAAAAATTCCAAGAACATGTGGTACTTTTTGTAAAGTATAACATTGATTAATGTTCAGTCTGTGTCCTAGGTTTCACCTTCCGCCCTCACCCTAACCGTGATACTGTCTGATGTGCAAGGTGCGGATGCTGTCTCACATATAAGAATTTGTGTCTGCTTTTATTTTTTTATGTTCCAACTTGTTGCACTAGACTATAAAATTCTAGTGAGTAACAATGCGTGTCCGCAGCGTATACCACATTAGGCCCAGGATCTCACTTTCGGCCTTTAGGTCTTAGCACGTTAAGCAGTATTGTAGCTATTAATCTGCCACAAAAATAATGATTAAGCAAGGATTTGCCAAATTACAATTTGATCTAACAGTCACTTGGCAACACACAAAGTGTGCAATTCTCAGATAGACACTTTCATATCTGCCCCAGATAAAGTTTAGACTATGTGAAAATGGAAGAGTATTTGAATTTTTCAGGAGTATTTAATAAAAGGGGAGAAGCATTTGCAACACTGGCGTTAAAACCAGGGCGCTATATAGGCATTCCTCTTAATTCTTACTGCTGTTGGCAACAGTTAAATTCTTTTCAAGTAACTCATTAGATCTTCAGATTCTGATTACAGAACTGTAACAACAGGAGCAGTCGTGTAAAAAATTTAGTGGTAGGGGGCAGAATCCACTACCATAGTTCAATTCTAGAAGAGTCCAATACTGTGACTACTTTACGAAGCATGCTTACCTTGGTCAGCGTTCTTTTGAGGACTGAGAATAGAAGGGCTTGATCCCATTTCTAAAGTTTGCCAAACACCTTGGCAGAAATCATGTGCTCTAGATGAAGAAAGCTGGACCTGCTGGGCTTGACTAGTGTTCTGCCTGAGTGGGTGACTTTGACCGATCTTTGAGGATCTATCAGCCTTTCGTTGCTCTGGCCCGTGATTTTCAACAGAGAAATCTACCCGAACCTGTTCAAATTCAAACACAGTCTTACAGAGATACATACTTTTCACATCAAAGACATTTGAAAATTCATTAAATCTCATAGTGGCATCTTGGTCTTGGGAAGACAGAAGGTTTCAGTAAGAGACAAGACAAAAAATAATAATTATTTTTAATTGTGAAAGGTTGTACCAGAAGATTAATTACAACGTCATGAAAGTGATTGAGAAACCCTGTTTATTAGGTATTAACAAATACTATTTTGTACAGGAACAATCCGTAACTTAAAAAAAAAAAAGTATTTTTAAGTCTTCCAGGAGATGGCTGTTGAGCCACTGCAATTGAAAAACCCAACTGAAGGTAAATGACATTGATGATAAAACTGCACCGTACCTCAGTGGATGGCAATTCTGTTTCTTCCCCACAGGCGCTTGGAGCTGCTTCTTCCTTTAAGCTAGGGCAGGCAAGTAGAGAAGAGATCCCTGAGGGACGCTGTGGCTTTGCACACTGCAGCTCCTAATATGAAATACTACGTTAGCACAAAATTCATGATCTCTAAAAAAAACACACTTATATCTCAGTTTGCTGTTACACTGATAGATTTAAAATAATAACTTATAAATAACATTAAAATTACATTCCCTTCAGATCAACAGGGCCAAACTACCCTCCTAATAAACCTCTTACTAAACCTGTTCAAAATCTACATTTCTTGCTGCTGTTACTATCATTCTGCTCGTTACTCAAGTTTATATTGTCAGGGTCATTCTTCACTTTTGTCTTTTCCCATGATTAAATTACAGAAGAAATATTCACATAGAAGTCCTAAAAAACCCAAATGAAATAAAGCAGCTCTGAAAAAGTAATTTGTCAGCAACTAAAAAAACCTAATTACCCCACAAAGTTTCACCAACTTTCAACATGTAGCAATTAAAGTGAGATTTGATGAAAAGCAAACTCCTTCAGCCCTGTGAAAGAAGATGAAAATAAACCATCAAAGTATTTTGCTATATATTTAAGACTAAAGAAACAAAACACGAGCCCACCATGTAAAGTAACTGACACTGAAATTCCTGCAGGTATTATAGTAATAAATTCTCTCAATTTTTGGTCAGGATGATGATCTTGAACACAGGAGCAATGTAGCGTGGCTAGTAAGAGTGATTACCTAGAAGAAAAACACCCAAACTAGAGTAGCAGTCTTTGGAAACTCAACCCGGAGCTCAGCCTCAGCAGGTATGTTCTGGGTAAAGAGCAGCCTGGAATGGGACTACTGAAGATGCCCAGTTTGGATACGTATTTGTCCAGTTTTTCAGTCTGGACAAAGTCCAGCAGTAACAGAGATGATCCCAAAGGTTCCAGAGCAGGAAAGGTCCTCAGTGACAGCCACTTCAACTGTGGCCTCCAAGCAATCCATGAGCTGAAGAGGTTGGACTAAACTCCTGGAGTTTAGCACCTCTGGAAACTCAGAGTCAAATGCTACCTCTACAAGAGCTGTGGACACATCGTATTTTTAAAATTGATTTATTCGTACAAAAGCAAGAACATGGGAGACACGAGATGTCAGAAAAAATAGAAAACACAGTACCTAGCTCATTAAAAATAAGGCACGGGAAGATTAAGTTCTAAGATGAGTTGTGAAAGAAAGAAAAATTAAAGAGGTGAAGAAGAAAAAAAAAATTGTAAAACATGCGTGTTTGAATTGTTGCAATTTGGCCCAGATCTGGAAACAGCTTTTACATACGTTTAGTATATGCATTTAGTGAATCCTTTTTAGACCTCGATCAAGCAGTGCACAGATGAAACAAGCAGGCTACAAAAGGTCTATCCACATGCTTTGCTGGACACTAATCTCCTTCATAAAAATTACTCCCAGTGTTAAAGATCTTAAGAAACAGTTCACTGAACAAAGGATGCCAGGCTTGTGCCTTTACGTTGAGATGTTCACAAGGATCCTGAACAAATGACATATCCGCAGGAACGCTGCTGAGGCATTCCACGGTAAGCTCACCTGCGGGCAGACCACTCTGCCAGCGCACTTTAACAGCTGCCTCACCTATCTCCTTCTGACACCCCAGCAGAGGGAGATCAAACCATAAGCTCAGGACTGTCACCTAGGACCAGAGTTGACCTTTTCACCTTGGAGTTTTAGAAGAAATTTAAGATCTCCTGCTCCAGAATTAGCCCATAAGATGCATCATTGATATGCCAGCGAGGCTCTTTATTTAATGCTCCCCAATTCTTTTCTCTAAGGACCTTCCTCACAGTACAAGAAGACGCTAATACTTCTCGTGGCAGCGCTGCTGTGACAGCTCTTTCATCAGGTCCTCAGACTGCCAATGAAGGGTTGAAAAACAACACTGCATTCCCGGACCTGTTCTCACAGACCTCGAACAATCTGAGCCTTCCCAGTCTCGAAACCATGTGGCTTTCATTATGGTATGTTCTAACTGATATTTTTGATACCTTCCCTAATACTTTTGATGCCAAAAGATCTTGATTAGATAAATTTGGTAAGATATACCAGATTGTCTAGGTCACATTGCACTTACCTGACTAACCTGTTACCGATCTCAATTTCTGTTATCTCAGACTACGGCTATATCTAAGGAAGGGTAAGTCTCCATTAGCTCTGTAAAGGTACACCAGATGGCATTCTCAGTTATCACCGTCTGATGGATGGTTTACAATGTTTGCTCACACTGCAACCTTTAAAACTTCTTCATTGACTAATGGGCAGTAAAGAAGAACAGGGGCTTACTTTCACTCAAGCAATCTGTTCAAATTTGGTTCTAATTGGCTCTAACAGCATAGCCTTTCGGACTTCAGGCAACGTTTCTCTATCAAACAGGAGTGCCCCTCCCGCTGGATATCTTCCGCCAGGAAGAAGCTAACAGAAATTCAAGCACCTGTGATAGAATGTCCAATCACAGAGTTCTTCCCTGCCAGGTTCCCTTAGAGCATATTCCAAAATGTTGCCAAAGATTCAATCTGATAGAATCACCTTAGACAAGGAACGCGTGTACCCATTTTCTTCCCCAAATATATGCCTTTCCAGGCTGAAATACTGATACATACTTTGGATGCTTGGAGAGCCTTTTCCTTTCATATTCAAACACTTGAGCCCTCCAAACAAGTACTACCTGTTTTTACTACTATTCTTTATCCAAGAGAATAGCAATCCTGTGCAGAAGCTGGGTAACTGTCTGCCTAAAGACCTCACAGCAGAACACTGAACTTCACCCTGTCAACACTTGTTCTCAAATTCAATTGCTGGATTATTTTTGCACTTCAACTTTTTACAATATTTTCTTAAATCTACTGGCCCACAAGTTTCTGTAATTAGTCCAACTAACACACCTCATGGGTATAATTACATGGCTAATCTGCAGCGCTGTTTTACTTCACAGGAAACAAATAAATCTCTTTTTGGCAGAACTAAATTGCAAATTGAAAATGCATCATCCCCAGACATATAACTGGTTAAATTAGTACCAGCTGAGCCACTTAACCTTCATTTTTCTAATTTGCAGCACTTATTCTAAGCAACTACAGAGATTAATACTTTTTTTTTCCTTAACACCATTCTTGTTGTGATTTAAGAAAAGTAAAATATTCATTAGAATTTACTTCCACTGGCTCTTTTAAGAAGCTCACCTTTGTCATTCAAACTGTCTGGCCAGATGGGACATATACTTTGTAATACACCTCAGCCAACCAGATAACATCTTGAGAAATTAGTGATAACTTCAGCCTCAAAAAATCACAGGATGGCACGCTCAAAACTAATATGCGGTTATTCCCTCTTATCTTTTTAGAAAGTGTCTAGATGTAAAAACATCCAAGATGTTTTTAGAATGTGTTCAGATGGTAAAATTTTCAAGTAAATGACTGACAGTTGTGATTTCTTAGTGCAATCTGACAACATGACAGGATTATCTCCTGTGTAGTTTTTGTATTATCAAGAGATTTTAGCATGTAAAAAGAGAAACATTAAACTTCAATCTCCTACATATTCCTGGATGAACCTTAGTAATACACAAAAAGGCTCTCAATCTGTTCTTGACTCCAGTTAAGAGAAATAAGAATGCGTAGACAGAATTAAAAATAAACAGGATCCTCCAGAGGAGATCAGCTTTACTTCAGCTGATTTTTCCCCGGAGGCAGAGGAGATTGCAGTTTAAATCTAACAGGCTGGAGGCTCACTGTTTGGAAAGCAGCTCAGCAGAAAAGAAACAGGAAACGTGGTGGACTGCATGTTGAACACGAGGCACCGATGCGTTCTTGAGGCCTTCCGCCAACAGCGTCCTGGACTGCCAGCAGGTCAAGGGAGGTGAATGATTTCCAAGCACTGGAGCAACCACATTTAGAGTATTGTGTCCACTTTTGGGCTCCCCAGCACAAGAAAGACATGGACATGCTGAAGCAAGTCCAGCAAACAGCCACAAAGATGATGAGCAAATTGGAGCATCGGATATAGGAGAAGAGGTTAGGGAAGCTGTCCTTGTTTAGCCTCCAGAAGAGATAGGTCAGGAGTGATCTTTCCAACATGTATAAGCACCTGATGGGGGTGGTGGGAGGAGGTACAGATGAACGAGCCAGACTCTTCCAGGACACTCTGCCTATACATAAGGGGGAAAAAAAAAAAACCAAACCCCAGCCTTCTTTACTGGGAGGGTGATCAAACACTGGAACAAGTTGCCTGGAGAGGTTCCCAGAGGAAGTATTTCCCCAACTGAACTTGGTTAATAATTCTACTGCAGTTTTATACCTTGGAGCAACAACCTCACCCTTTCTGAAAGAACACTGTTTACTGCCCTCAAAACTACAACGACAATCAGCTGCTCTGACTCAATCCTCACAGGAACAAATCTGCTGATCAATTAAGTAAAGTACACAATGAAATCCTGACTATCGAAGTCACTGGGAGGTCTGCCACTAACTACTAGGGGAGCCAGGATTTATCCATTTGGGTCTCTGATGAAAGCTGAAATTTAACTATTAAAAGTTGTATTTTAATCACAAGATGTAAGAGACAGGTTAATGATATACCCTGCTCTTGTGTATGCAAAATGTGGTATTACAATAATTTGGACAAGGGTGCTTTAAAATCCCACCACTGTGGATATTTGGAAATAAGCTCACTGATTAATCATCTTCAAGTTTATCTTAGAATTTACTGCAAATGCTTATTGTACTTATTCAAAACCAAGCTTTATGAAACTCATAATTCAGGATTGCATTTATGCTGCATTAACACAAGTGTTTCTGAAATTCCTTGGATGAAAATCATGTTTAGAAAAGTTAATTTTGGAGTCCCAAATATAACCCCTTAAGTAAAAGGGGTAACGTCCGGCTGGTGGCCAGTCACTAGTGGTGTTCCCCCGGGCTCAATTTTAGGGTCAGTTCTCTTCAACGGTTTTATGAATAACCTGGACGCAGGAGTCAAATGCACATGAAGTAAGTTTGCCAATGATACTAAATTAGGAGGACTCGTTGATTCTCTTGAGGGTAGAGACATCACAGAGAGATCTTGATAGATTGGAGTGCTTGGCAATTACCAACTGTATGAAATTTAACAAGAGCAAATGCTGGATTCTGCACCTGGGACAGCGTAATCCTGGATGTCCATACAGGTTGGGGGACAAGAGGCTGGAGTGCAGTCCTGCAGAGAGATGTGGGGTGGTTTGGTCGATGGGAAGCTCAATATGAGTCAACAACGTGCCCTGGTGGCCAAAAGGGCCAACTGTTTCCTGGGAAGCATCAGGCGCAGTATAGCTAACTGGCTGAATGAAGTGATTGTCCCACCATACTCAGCATCGCTGTGGCCTTACCTCTAGTACTGTGTGCAGTTTTGGGCTCCACAATGTGAGAAGGATATAGAAATATTAGAATGTGTCCAAAGGAGGGCAACAAAGATGGTGAAAGGACTAGAGGACAAGACTTATGCGGAGCAGCTGAGGACACCTGGTTTGTTCAGCTTAAAGAAGAGGAGACTGAGGGATGACCTCATTGCTGGCTGAACCTTATAGAATCATAGAACCATCTAGGTTGGAAGGGCCCATTAAGATCATCAAGTCCAACCATCAACCTAACACTGCCAAAATCACCACTAAACCATGTCCCCAAGCACCATGTCTACCCGTCTTTTAAATACCTCCAGGTATGGTGATTCAACCACTTCCCTGGGCAACCTGTTCCAGTGTTTGATAACACCTTCTGTGAAGAAATTTTTCCTAAACCTCCCCTGGTGCAACTTACTCACAAGGGGGAGCAGAGAGGGAAGTGCTGATCTATTCTTCCTGGTGTCTGGTGATAGGATGTGAGGGAACAGCTTAAAGCTGTACCAGGGGAAGTTCAGACTGGGTATTAGGAAGGGGTTCTTCCCTGAGAGGGTGGTCAAGCACTGGGGCAAGCTCCCCAGGGACTGGCCGTGGCCTCAAGCCTGTCAGTGTTCAAGAAGCATTTAGACAACGATCTTAAGTACATGGTTTAACTTCTAGGTTGCCCTGTGTGGAGTCAGGACTCGAAGATCCTCATGAGTCCCCCTTCCAGCTCAGGATATTCTATGATTCTATGAAATCTTCCAAGTCCCAAAGGAAGATTTGAGATAAAGTCAGAAAAAGACATTTAAATGCAGAATTTCAAGGAAAGTTATATTAATGGAATTAGAACTGGCTTAACTGCTCGTTACCACTAGATTTCAGAGAGCAGATCATTACCTGTGTTGTAAGCCTGTGCTGTAGATGCTTTAAGGCTGATAGCTGACACTGTGTCCTTCTGAGAAGCTCTCTTGGGAGAAGACTACCAGAGGCAACACAAACTGTGCAGCGGTTAGAGCTAACAGGATGCCAAAGTCCTATAAGGGAGAGAAAATACCGAGGAAGGCATTCTTTGTTGTTATTTTGTCATCAATATTACATTCTCAGCAAGTGTTTATAGCAGATATAGATGAATCACAGAACACAGGCCTTCTCATTGCAGATGGATTCAACGCTACGCAGAAACTGCGCTCCTGTTTTTTTCCTTTGCTTCATTGCCAGAGCAATTGTTGCATGGAACTTAAATGTCCACAGTGAAATCTTCTTACATTACGTACACTCTTGATTCAAGTTTACTCTATAGTAAGTCTATTCTGCTTTCTCTTCCACTTTCATAAATCATTAGTTTTTATTCCAAGAGATAAACTACCTCTTTTCTACTCTTAAAAGAAGTCTTAGTTCAACTTCCAGTTCCCACACTGACGTCTAGGCACCAGGGAGCCCATCTAAGATCTTCATCAACAAAAAATTACTGCCTACAGACTCTCACTGTTCTATGTTAGCACCTCCTATCACAGGATAATCTTACTTGCAACAAGTAGCACCACAGTCTCACACAAGCCATGCAGGTCAAGAATCAGTCAGGTTCAACACTTCGTTTTCACATTAAAGCCTAGCTCTCTCCAGCTCAAAGGATGAGCTGATTCCCAGGTTTTATTCTGAATGTATAAGCTAGCACTCTTCTGTAGAATAAATTTACCTTCCTTTAATACCATTCCAAGTTCTGCCCGGAGTCCGTTTCCCATTTCAATCAGCTGCTGCTTCTCTTGGTTCAGATTTGAGATTTTTCTTGCTGCTTCCTTCAGTTTATTTTGCATTCCTTGTAGAGTGCAGCTGACACCATATTGAAGACCAACTCCAGGACTTACGTCAGGTAACTGCTGTTCAAGATCTACCATCTTTTCTTCAAGAACTTTGGGGTTTGGCCCCTGAAAAAAACAGGTAGTGTTCATGAGTATTTTGAAAGTGTGGTCTGCAGGTTTAGAGATTTGTACAAACACACATTAGAAGCCAGTTGAAGAAAAAAAGTGTAAAATTGAACTCTATGACCCATTTTTGAGGGTCCGTTTTCAGGATTTTGTTAGCAATACAGGGCAAATTAAACTGTGGGGCAAATCACTGTAACAGCCTGGGACGTTCCCACAAATATCGTTAACTGTAAGTGTAAAATAATAGACATAGGTTAAACATGCAAACATATAAGTGGTTAATTTTAAGATAAAATGTGGGAAAAACCACTTTACAGCACATAGCAAGCTACCACAAACCCTTCTTTGTGTAATCGTCATGTGCACACACACATATGGTATAGATATGACTTAAAACATTGTTTTAAAGAGAAAGGCTGCGAGTGAAAACTAAAGATTCTGCCATCGGTTTTGTCTCTGCAAACCTAATAGCGCTCGGTTATTTCTCCTGGTCACACCGACTCATTCCCCAGGGGACTACAGGGCACACACAGGAGCCCTCCGCGGCTGGAGCTGGTCCCTGGCGTGGGCTGGCGGAAGCGAGCCCCGAGCCGGCAGTTCGAGGTTCTCCCGGGAATAGCCACCCACCCACTAACTGTGCAAACCCTGTGCATCTGCCTCTCCAACCACGGCTTCCCAGGACCTCCTCGTCAGAGTCCAGTGGTGACAGAGTACCTACAGTTTCACCTCTATTCACCTTATTACAAGGCACCTTGAAAGATTTTGGGTATTTTTAAAAAAGGCTAAAATCTGGATTTACAATGGAAAACTCAAAGAGGTGATACACAGTAGCTTAAGAATTTGCAAGTGGAAAAAAAATATCAAGAAGGGCTTGAAAGATCAGGAGTGACTTGTGCCAGGGAATGACCAGTCAAAATTTATTCCCTAGAAAGAATAAGCACAAGTTTGGCTGAAAAAAACATTGCTGGCTCTCATCTAACTTACACTCATTCTTAACCGACCACATAAGTGTATATTGCTTCAGTTTTTAATATTTATTCAAACAAAAAGAATATGCTGTGTATTTTATTACACACACACGTGCAATACGGATATTTTAGGTAGTTTAAACCTCTTCCTACCTTTTCTGTGTCTGGGTTTACTACATAATCCAAGTTAGCTGAGCTGACTTTGATATTGCTTAAAGTGGTCCCAGATGAAATCCTGTTTGTGCACAATGAACCTAAAAGAGAAGAGGAGTATAATATGAATGTATACGTATTTACACAGACTTTAGGCTTTCATAGCAACAGCCGCTTCAGAACTTTGTCTCATTAATATACATGTATAGATATATTGTAAACAGTATATCTTCAGTAGATATATTGTAAACAGAGCTGAAGAAATATAAAAAATAGTAGAGTCTCACAGTACACAGACATCAGCCAGCTACAAAATACAGAAGTGACTAGAGATGACACAATTAGAAAGGTCAACTTGTGGGTAAAGAGCACAGAGAAGGTTTTATTTCTTTCAATACTGCAGTATTTAATCATTCTTGGGAAACTAGCAATATTGAATATAAGAGGAATAATTAAGACACACTAGCGTCATTCAATCACAGTTGAAAATCCACCAATAAATGGAAGTTAATCCCCCAAAATTCTTCTTTTAGTTCCAATAAAAATGTAGAGTCTGAACATATTCATGTATATGGACAAGTCAGGGGAAAGAATAGCTGACTCTGGAAACCAGAAGTGCCCCTTCAAGTTACGCTCCCATTGTCTTAAAAATTCAAATTTTAACATTATCATCTCTTTTAGTGATAGAATATAATCTCTATACATTTTTAAAAGGGATATAAGAAAGATTATTTCAGTTGAATAAAGTATTTCATCTGTAAAGAAAATGGAGAATACATTTCTGAAAACTTACATTTAGCAGCTGACCAAGATTATTGCTTCTCTTGAACACTGCTAACCCCATACATATTGGGCTACAACATCTTCAAAAAACAGCGGACTAACTTTAGCTGCCTGTGACAAAAAACTATGCTTGAATTTGGTTTTTATTTAAAATTACCAGAGGTTTTACTTTAATTGGTTATTAATGTCTCATTATTAACAAAGCTAGAATATGCTTATATTCTTTAAAAATACCTGCACGCTTAATTAGCTCATGATTTCATGCTACTGTACAAATGACAATTTAAAACCATTTCTGCAAACTGGAAACACACAGATCCAGTCTCACTGCAAAATTAAAAGAGAGAAGCATAACGACAGCAAAACAGTTGATACAACAAAACACCTTTCATCAACCCATCTTATTTTTTCTGAAATACAGAAAACAATGCATGGTGTCTCTGGAATAGCGTGAAGCAATTAGAAATTAAATGTTTACATAGATGAGGCACAGAGATGTATAAAGCAGCTATCTACCTACATTTATATAACTGGTAAAAGGTGCTAAACACAGGGCTACTTATTCCCCAGAAGTAAAAGACGTCCTTGAAAAAGTTACACCTTGCCTATTTTTTTTTAAACTAAACCAAATCGGGCCTGGTTATTCCATCACCAAGTTACAGTTAATTCCCTTTCCTCTTTTCTACAGACGTCTAAAAGTCACAAGAGTGTTTGATCAAAACCAAACCTAGCAAATTTTCATAAATGTACTATAAAATGTATCTAGTTGTAATGGACGTACCTTCTGCAGTTGTTTGTTTGGTTTTTTTTAATGTTATCAGCTTTGACTTTCCCATGAAGGATAATGAAAAAAAATTAATAAGACAGACATGAGATATGGAGACGTTTCTAAGAGATGCTAAAAATCACCCAACTAATGTGTGACAATATCTGGTAAAGGAGTGCATTTGAAAGTATTATATATATTTAATATTGAGGTGTTTTTAAATTTTTAGCTTCCTGATGGAGGAAAGGCCATCAGGTCAACATACTAACAAAGAAGGGTATCTCCTTAGTGCTCAGACGTAGTAGACAGGCCAAAGAAAGCCTGATGGGTGCACGACAAAGAAACTGTGATATCAAACTGACTTTCCAGGAAAACAGGAGTCAGCAACAATTATACCTGGAACTGATGCCCTATGCCCACTTACGTATCTACACCAAAAAGGTATAAAAAGTAACTCACTACCTGCTCAAAATGAGCCTCTGCAAGATCTTCCCTGCACATGATCTCAGGGACAGACCAGACCCCCCTGGAGACACCTGGCTGACTGCAGACTCAGTCATCTGGATCATCTTTGAAGTGAGACTTTTTTCTCATTGTCGATTAGTCCCATTTCTGCGAGCAGTTTGGTGAGTGTCTTACCAGTAACGCTTCATATAATTGTAGGCGCGTGCACAGATAAAGGTTTGTAAGAAAGACATGAACCTGTTAAAGGTGGGGTCCATGAAACTTATCAGAAGGCTAGACTCCTTCTCCTATGAAGCAATTTTTTATGATGAGGGTGGCTGGACACTGCAACATGTTGCCCTGCAAAGTTGTGGATGTCCCATCCCTCGAAGTGTTCAAGGCCAGGTTGGATGGAGCCTTGAGTAACCTGGTCTAGTGGAAAGTGTCCCCGCCCGTGGCAGGGGGGTTGGACTAGATGATCTTTAAAGGTCCCTTCCAACCCGAACCATTCTATGATTCTATAGACTTGCTTCGCTAGTTGGAATTCTGTAATAACTTGTAATATACATATATTTGCTTTACTCTTGCAATATATATACATTTGCTTTCCTAGTGGTAATTTTGTAGTGACTTATACTGTATATGTATGGTTGGACTCGACGATCTCAACGGTCGGTCCTTTCCAACCATGAAGATTCTATGATTCTATGATTTGCTTTTGTTAATAATAGTTTTGTAGTAATTTGTAATAAAGAAATTCTCAGAATTTCAGACCTCTGTGTGCTTGTGTATTGTGGAATCCTGAGAACCCCACGGTCATGATCTTTACACACCTGTGGGTTGCGTAGCCCTCATAGGTCATGACAGCGACCGCTACGCTTCCTTAACTGAATTTATAGTTCTGTGGTGAAAGTTGTCACCTTGCTCTGCAAGCTGTCTGTTTTCTGTCAGAGGAAGAGAAGACAACATCTGCTCATCAAGACTCTCCATTTCTTTCCTCATTTGTGCCACAGCAGCCCGAAGGCTGGCATTCTGCTCCTGCAGCTTTTTTATTTCCAAGGTAGGAATATCTTTGCTCAGAGAACTTTTATCATCATACTCAAATATCTGTAAAATAAAAGTACAACACAATAACACCTCTTCATTAATGAGCAACACATATTCTCTCCACAACACCACGCACAGAGATCCTAATACTTTCAATCCATTAACAGGCTTGCGAGAAAAGAACTATAGGAAGAAAAGAAAGATCTGGTTATTCTGGAGATTTGCCAGGAAAAAAAGTGCCATGATGAGAACCTGAGATGGGGGAGCAGGCACAGATGGGGAAGAGAACAGCCACAGAGGTGGCTCTGTCTTATCACTGTTGTTCTTTGAAGTGTGCGACCTCTATCTCTTCCACGCATGGGTAACCCACCTCCTTAAAGAACTCACTGGCTCAACAGCAGTCCCCTTTCTGACCTGCCAAATTCTTGAAAGCGTCATTGGAGATCATTTGTTCACAAGAACATAAAGAGGCTGGACATCCTCTGCTAAACTGGAAAAGGGGAAGGAGTGTATGGATTACATCTAGATAACCTGGACAAGGACAACATCTACAAAACCTCTAAGCACTTAAGTTCTAAAATAAGTAGTAATGTCTTCCTTCTGCGCATTAGTTCCAGATAAGCTAACAGCAAACAATGTAAAAGGAACATTTGTCAGATAATGATTGAAGCTCTGCCTTCACAAAGGCCTTGAAATCTGACTTTTGGAATTATACTTGGTTGAAGTATGAATTGATGAGCAAACGTCATTCTTACAGAATTCCAGAACTGAAGAGGCTGACAAAACCCAGGCTGCCAAAGTGGCTTTAACTACCATAAAAAACCTAATTTATATTAGTGAAATACGAGCAGCTTGCTTATAGAGTAAAACATCCCAAAATCATTCTATTTCTTAAATTTTTGGAGGGGAATTGCTCAGCATTTGCTTTATGGGCTGCACACAGCCTTAAAGATTATCTTAGAGATTTAGTTTGGAAATCTAGTCCTGTGTGAATCAGGTGATGGCCTAATCAGGACCAGAATGTGAAACGTTCTGGATCACTGACTTTAAGAATTGCTTTACTCTGTTACACCAAAGGTTGCTAGCTCCAGAATCCAACTCTTGACAATAGTCAGCAACGTATGTTTAGGAAAATCAGTCATAGGTCTGTTCCGTGAGTGTGATCTGGAAGGCTAATGGCCTTCAGGTTAAAATTCCCTGTCACAAAGACAACAGCTGCCCTACAGCCTCTCCCTCCTGTAGCTCTTTCTGCCCTAACAGCACAGGGCATGCAGAAGACGAGGATAATCTCCATTCTGCTTTTACAATCTCTCCAAGGCTGTTAAGGTGAGGAGACGGGAAAGGGAGATTGTAAGGGTATGAAGGAAAAGGCACCAGCACCAGGCACGCACCACCCAGGTGTGTTCTGAAATTTGGGGCCCAGAAGTTCGTCTCGACCTGCAACATACACACGAACTATCACAGTTTGAACCAGAAATACAACCGTTCCAGATTTTTGCTAGTGGAAAAGGATCTAGACAGAAGACTACATAATCATCCAGACTTATTGTAAGCAATCTTTTCTTCTCTGTGCACTTGTATGGTATTATTAGCACACTTGAGTTAGGCAGACATGACCTAAGCCATACTCAGAATCAGTTACAAGCAAGATTTTCCAGGCTGGTGTGTTTCACATCTCTGTTGCTTAATTAAAGGCCAAGAATGACTACTGCAATATTTCTAACACCCTCATGGGCTCTCAGACCAATCTGAAGAAAGGACCTGCGTGCTGAAGATAGGGTGTATTTAAACTTTAATCTTTCTTGCCTCAGTTGTCTGAACCAGAGGCTAGCCAACATACAATTCCTTCTTCAAGATGACTCATTGACACAAATGTTATCAATTTTAAACTTTTAATCACTTCTCCCCCTCCTGTTTGTTCAAAATTCATTTTGTATAGAAAAATTATGAGAAAAGGTTGTAGTCCAGTATAACAGATTTCTTTTTTCTTATTTGTTTTTAAACAGTGTCCCTTCACACAAAGCAGAGACAAAAGCAGTTTTGCTGAGATGGGCACTGCTTATCCTACAAGCCAAAAGTGCAAAACAGAGACAGAATATATTAGCAACAGAAAGAAACGCGTGACGACAAAAACGAAGTCTTGCCAACAATAGTAAGTCAGTTACAGTGGACGACAAGAGTGAATGTGAACAGTAAAAGAAGATTGCGCCCCAACCCTGACTCTCTTGGTCTTTGAACGATCAGTTTGCAAATCAGTCCAGTTTGAAATGAAACTGGAACAACAACTTGCTCCATAGTAAGCTTTTGCTAGCAGTCTACTTTTGTCAATCCATTACAAAAATTGTTTTCAGGAAGTCTCTTTCTGAATACAACCCTTTCTGCATTCAGAAACGACCAGGCTCGCTTAACACTGCTTTTTCTTAGCAGCAAGCTCTGGTACCTCTCCTACCGGCTCCCTGCCGACCACCCGCAGCTGCCCAGTAGAGCGCGCTGCAGCACACTCTTTACTTTCATT
The DNA here is from genome assembly GCF_963924245.1 of Chroicocephalus ridibundus. Classification (NCBI taxonomy): domain Eukaryota; kingdom Metazoa; phylum Chordata; class Aves; order Charadriiformes; family Laridae; genus Chroicocephalus; species Chroicocephalus ridibundus. Next base: position 5,021,429 of record NC_086297.1, read on the forward strand.
CTTTTACAAAAGACAATTTTCTACTCACAATGCATTATCCTTCATGGCTTCCAACCAGCGTTACGTTTGCAATTTTGAATGGCTTTTAAAAAAGATGTATTTTAATAAGTAGCAATGAAATAATAACTAGTCTGTGATTCTAAAATAAAATACATTATTTTAAACAGCTAGCAAATTCATATCTTGAAGCATTGCCTTAAAAATTTTACCCTGACCTGCAGCTAAAACAGAGCCTCAGGAACATTCCAGAAATTAATTCTTCCCATTATGATGTGCCATAGTGGTACAGTACCTTGTCCCGTTTTGGAGCAACTGTCTACATCCAGCTTGCTCATTTTGCTAGTGAGTAATGGATCAGAGCTGTAATGACGCCTGTGACACCCAATCTACGGGTATTCCAGGCTAGATGTGTCTATATTTTGAATTAAACATATGAATCAGATGATCTGCTTACGAGAAGTCCAGTGGAAACAAGCCCCATAAAGCTGTCATCTCAGAATGAATTCATCCAAGTCAAGACATTAAGTGTTGTCTAACCCGTTTCTCCCCTTCAGGTAAAATACTGTGATTAAATGATGCTCGCGTTGTCTGTTCTCTCTCAGCCGTCAAAGCAGAAAGAACAGCCTTCACTTCGTGCAACTCGTAGTTTGTTTTCTGTGGATCGGCTTCAACCTCGGAGGGAGAGAAGGGAGCGAAAGCAGAGGACAACAGTATCTCAAGGACAAAGGGTGTAGAGATTAAAAAACAAGAAAAAAGAAAAGAAAAAAGAAAAGAAGGAAATAAAATAAAAAGATATTTTAAATCACAGGACAGGGACTTGAAGCATTTGGCTCTGTCAAAAACTGCCTTCACAGAAAAATAATTTGGCTTCAATGACTCGTCTTCCGTTTGTGAAATGGACAATGCTAATTCATCTCTCACGTGTTCCTATGCTACACCTATTGATGCCTATGAATCGTTTTGGTAAGATAATGGTAAAATAAAACACCAGAGTAAATGCCTGCATTCTAAACTCCGTAAACAAGTGTTTTGTCTGTACCAATGACTTTACCAGGCAACTAGTCACTGAGATTTATTGTGAGCCCACTGCGTAATAGCTCTAAACAATACACATGTATTTAATTTTTCAGAAACAGAAGCTTGTACACTTCACAAGATAGTTTGGGGTTGTTTGTTTTCCCTACAAAAATACTCTGAATTTTCCAGGACTAACATTGTTCCCTTGTTAGAATTCAAGCTGTACTGTGATCTGAAACTCCTTTTGGCCTGGGGCTGCTCTAAGATGGATTTTTCTTCTGCTGCTACAATGCCAAGAGCAAAGCAGTGGAATCTCTCAGACTGACTTGACATCATTACAAAGGAGAAAAGACTGCTACTAGAGACTGCCCATGGAAATTAATCTAGTCTCTGATCAAATATATTTGATAAACTTCCGTGCACAATACAGAACTACTATTGTACAGGTTTTTGAAAGAAGACTGAAGTCACGCCTCCCCTGAGAAACACCATGATGGAAAATCTCTGTAGCTCTCTATGTAACAGATGGTTCCTAAACAACGTTAATTTGAAATTCTCACTTGCTCTCTTGCTGAAGACAGGCTTTGTGTTAGATCCTGTGATTTCTGATACCGATTACGTTCAGCATTCTCACAGAGCTGCTGCCAGTCCTGTTCTGCTTGCATTTCACTCCGTTCCAGAATCCATTCTCGCTCAGCTGCCAGAGCCAGTTGTTGCTTGTACCTATGATACACAGAGCAAAGCTGTTGATTTCAGCAGCAAAAATACTGAGGATGTTTTGTGTTTGTTTTCCGTGGTTTTTTTTGTTTCAGTTTGTTTTGTTTTTTTTTAATTTCAGCCTTGTTTGCTGTTCTCATCTCCTTTTCTTGTTCTGTTTTCCAAATTAACTATTTTATTCTATTCCACTCTAAGTATTTTACTGGACAAAAGCATTTTAATTGCTTAGGGCTCAGCAGTCTCCTAGGGTCCATCTGTATGGGTATTTAGAATCAACTTTGGAGGTCACCTCAGCTCAAGTGGCATAAACTGCTCTTCAACACCGATATTGCTCTTGGCAATACCATCCACAGCATGTTTCCCATTTGCCAATAATGGAAATGGGATACAAAATAACTAGGAATCAAAGTTGTTGGATTGTCAGGGTAAAATTCCCAAGATCAAAGGCTGCTGCATATACATACATTGAAAACACACAAAGAGAAGAGACAGGAGGTGCACAAAATGATACAAACCTCATATTCAGAATTCAAGGGCTTCAAGACAGGTTCAAATGTCATAGAATCATAGAATCATAGAATCATAGAATCATAGGGTTGGAAGGGACCTCTGGAGATCATCTAGTCCAACCCCCCTGCCAGAGCAGGGTCACCTAGAGCAGGTTACACAGGAACACGTCCAGGTGGGTTTTGAATGTCTCCAGAGATGGAGACTCCACCACCTCTCTGGGCAGCCTGTTCCAGTGCTCTGCCACCCTCAGGGTAAAGAAGTTCCTCCTCATGTTTAGGTGGAACTTCCTATGTTCCAGTTTGTGCCCATTGCCTCTTGTCCTGTCCCCGGGCACCACTGAAAAGAGCCTCGCCCCATCGTCCTGACACCCACCCTTTAAGTATTTATAAGCGTTGATAAGGTCACCCCTCAGACGTCTTTTTTCCAGACTGAAGAGACCCAAATCCCTCAGCCTTTCCTCATAAGAGAGGTGTTCCAGTCCCCTAATCATCCTCGTAGCCCTCCGCTGCACCCTTTCCAGCAGTTCCCTGTCCCTCTTGAACCGGGGAGCCCAGAACTGGACACAGTACTCCAGGTGCGGCCTCACCAAGGCAGAGTAGAGGGGGAGGATGACCTCCCTTGACCTGCTGGCCACACTCTTCTTGATGCACCCCAGGATGCCATTGGCCTTCTTGGCCACAAGGGCACATTGCTGACTCATGGTCATCCTGTTGTCCACCAGGACTCCCAGGTCTCTTTCCACAGAGCTGCTCTCCAGCAGGTCAGCACCCAACCTGTACTGGTGCATGGGGTTGTTCCTCCCCAGGTGCAGCACCCTACACTTGCCCTTGTTGAACTTCATAAGGTTTCTCTCTGCCCAGATCTCCAACCTGTCCAGGTCTCTCTGTATGGCGGCACAGCCTTCCGGTGTGTCAGCCACCCCACCCAGCTTGGTGTCATCAGCAAACTTGCTGAGGGTGCACTCTATCCCCTCATCCAGGTCATTGATGAATATGTTGAACAGGACTGGACCCAGTACTGACCCCTGGGGAACACCACTCGTCACTGGTCTCCAACTGGACTCTGTGCCCCTAATCACAACCCTCTGAGCTCTATCTTTCAACCAGTTTTCTATCCACCCCACTGTCCATTCATCTAACCCACACTTCCTAAGCTTCCCTATGAGGATGCTGTGGGAGACCGTGTCAAACGCCTTGCTTAAGTCAAGGTAGACCACATCTACCGCCCTCCCCTCATCTATCCATCTAGTCATGCCATCGTAGAAGGCTATCAGGTTAGTCAGACATGATTTCCCCCTGGTGAATCCATGCTGAGTACTTCTGATAGCTTTCCTTTCCTCCACGCGCCTTGAGATGACACCCAGAACGAGCTGTTCCATCATCTTTCCAGGGATGGAGGTGAGGCTGACCGGCCTGTAGTTCCCCGGCTCCTCCTTCTTGCCTTTCTTGAAGACTGGAGTGACATTGGCTTTCCTCCAGTCCGCAGGCACCTCGCCTGTTCTCCAGGACTTTTCAAAGATGATGGAGAGCGGCCCAGCAATGACTTCCGCCAGCTCCCTCAGCACTCTCGGGTGCATCCCATCAGGGCCCATGGACTTGTGAATATCTAGATGATCTAATTGGTCCCTCACTCGCTCCTCCTCAACCCAAGGGAAGTCGTCTTCTTTCCCTGTTACTTTATTCAATGCCTGGGACTCCTGAGGGCTGGGCCGAGCAGAAAAGACCGAAGCAAAGAAGGCATTCAGTAACTCTGCCTTCTCCACATCCTCCGTCACCATGACTCCTGCCTCATTCAGCAGTGGGCCTACAACTTCCCTGGTCTTCCTTTTGCTTCCAATATACTTGTAGAAGCTCTTTTTGTTTTGCTTGATGTCCCTAGCCAGGTCTAATTCCAAGGCGGCCTTGGCTTTCCTTGTTTCATCCCTGCACGCTCTGGTGGCATTCTTGTAATCCTCCCAAGGGGTCAGTCCCTTCTTCCACTTATTATAAACTTCCTTCTTCCACTTGAGCTTTTTCTGAAGCTCCCTGCTCAACCATGCAGGTCTCCTGCGTCCCTTGGCCGATTTCTTTCTCTTAGGGATGCACCGATCCTGAGCTTGGAGGAAGTGGTCTTTGAATATCAACCAGCTTTCTTGAGCCCCTTTGCCTTCCAGAGCCCTAGCCCACGGGATCTCTCCAAGCAGTTTCTTAAAGAGGTCGAAGTTAGCCCTCCTGAAATCCAAGGTTGTAATTTTACTTCTTGTTGTTGTTTTGTGGATAGTACCCATGATCCTGAACTCAATCATTTCATGATCACTACAACCTAGGGTGCCCCCAACCTTAATGTCCTCCACCAATCCCTCTGTGTTTGTCAGTACCAGGTCCAGGAGTGCTCCTCTCCTTGTTGGCTCCTGTACCACCTGTGTCAAAAAGTTGTCATCAATGCACTGGAGGAGCCTCCTGGACTGTGCATGCCTGGCTGTGTGGTCTTCCCAGCAGATATCGGGGTGATTGAAGTCCCCCATGAGAACCAGGGCCTGCGCTTGCGAGGCTACCTTCAGTTGTCTGTAGAAAGCCTCATCAGTCTCCCCATCCTGATCAGGTGGCCTGTAATAAACACCCACAACAGTGTCCCTCATATTTGCCTGTCCCTTAATCCTCACCCATAAGCTCTCAACCCGCTCTTCATCCGCCCCTAGTGAGAGCTCGATGCATTCCAAATGCTCTCTCACATAGAGTGCAATTCCACCACCACGCCTCGCTGGTCTGTCTTTCCTGAAAAGGACATAGCCATCCATGACAGCATTCCAGTCATGCGAGTTGTCCCACCACGTCTCAGTAATTGCAATGAGATCATGGCCCCGCAACCGCACACAGACCTCCAGCTCTTCCTGCTTATTCCCCATGCTGCGTGCATTGGTGTATAAGCATTTCAGAGAGGGAGTTGTGTGTGTAGTTTTGACCCTTGAGATGTGGTGTGCCTTCTGGCTTTCAGAAATACTGGCACACTGGCCCACGAGCGCTGAGCAACTACACCCTGGCACCTCACCAGCAAGCCCAGTACCATCCCCACCCCCCTTCAGATCTAGTTTAAAGCCCTCTCAATGAGCCCCGATAACTCTTGTCCTAGAACCCTTTTTCCCCTGGAGGTCAAGGTATTCCTGCCTGCTACCAGCAGGCCAGGCGTTTTGTAGATCAGGCCATGATCAAAGAACCCAAAGTCCTGCTGGCAGCACCAAGCTCGAAGCCAGGCATTGATCTGCTGGGTCCTTCTATTTAGCCCCTCATCATTCCCCGCAACTGGGGGAATAGACGAGAACACAACTTGCGCTCCCGATCCCTTGACCAGCCGTCCCAGGGTCTTGAAATCTTTCTTCATTGCCCTTGGACTTCTTCTCGTTACCTCGTCGCTGCCTACCTGAAAGAGCAAAAGCGGATAGTAGTCTGAGGGCCGTACCAGGGAAGGAAGCATCCTCTTCACGTCCTTGACCCGGGCCCCAGGGAGGCAGCAGACCTCCCTATGTACCGGGTCCGGCCTGCATATTGGGCCTTCTGTTCCCTTCAGTAATGAGTCACCTATGACAAGGACCCGTCTTTTCTTCTTTACCGCAGAGGTTTTGATGCAGGGGGAGGTCTGACTAGGCCTTGCTGACGGCTCCAGGGTAGGAGAAATAGGAGAAGTATTGTGCTCGTCATCATCCAGGTTCCTCTGTAGAGCACTGTACCTGTTAAGTAATGGCACCTGGGAAGATGGGGTAGTCATCGGGCAGTCTCGAGTGCAGCGCCTGTTGCGCCGCGCAGGAACTTCCTGCCATTGCCCCCTGTCCTCCAGGTTACCGCCTTCAGTTGAGGTGAGAGAGGATATGGAGCTCTCTGTTGCAGGGGTTCTATCTGCCTGCTGGGTTTCTGTCATGGGATGCAGGATTCTGCTCCAGGAATCTATCTCCCTCTCGCATTCCCTGATGCTCCTCAACCTACTTACCTCCTCCCTGAGCTCCATGACTACTCGGAGAAGATCCTCTACCTGAGCACATCTCCTACAGGTATGCCCATCATTGCCATCCGACACTGGCGTAAGAGCAGGGCATACCCTACAGCCCGATGTCTGTGTGGTAGCATGTTCCCACAAGAGCTCCGTCTGAGAGGCGGCATCAGACCTGGTGGTTGTGGAGCTCATGGACGCCACAGTCATCTTGCGAGTAGTTACCATCACTACCTAGCCAGGTTAGCAGTCTTTCAGCTCTGTCCTGCACGAACTGCTGTGCAGACCGCTGTGATTGGACTGGTGTGTCACACCCTGCTTGGCCACCCCCTTCTCCAGCCCAGGAAGTACACTCTCGTTGTGGTGCACCTGGGTGATACCTCGGGTCACACCCAGGGAACGCCCACTTGCAGCTCGCTTGCTCAGTGCTCCCAAGGGGTTTCTTTTATGAGGGGAGAGAGTGGTCCCACCCTCTGCTCGTTAACACCTGCCGCCGGGGGTGGTGGCTCCGCCCTCGGCTCCTCAGCTGCCCCCGCCTCCCAGAAGGGCCGGGTACCGGCTCGGGCTGGTCCCTTTTCCTGGCTTTAAAAGCCTCAAAAACGAGCCCCTGGCCGTTTCTTTGCCGCGATTTCCTTCCCCAGCACAGACTTACCTGCACTGGAGCTGATCTCCTCGGCAAATGACCGTTAGCGTGTTTACGCCTCGTTTAAATCTGCCGCCGGGGGTGGTGGCTCCGCCCTCGGCTCCTCAGCTGCCCCCGCCTCCCAGAAGGGCCGGGTACCGGCTCGGGCTGGTCCCTTTTCCTGGCTTTAAAAGCCTCAAAAACGAGCCCCTGGCCGTTTCTTTGCCGCGATTTCCTTCCCCAGCACAGACTTACCTGCACTGGAGCTGATCTCCTCGGCAAAATGTGGCTACGCTTTTAAAACACAAAGCTATCAAGACTTCAGGGCACTGTTAAGATTGGTTGTAAATGTCACTGTAGACAAAGTCTTAGTCATCTTCACCATTCTGCATCTTTCTGGAATTTGGCCAACTGTGCCCTCAACTTCTCTTCCTGCCCATGCATTGACAGAATTTTGAATTCTGGAGAGGCAGACTCCCTAAAAGTCTCAATCAGATGAGAATCTTGGCCCGTTTTTTGCAATACAATTTCTTCTTCAAGTCTACATAAAAGAATAACCCCCGTTCCATGTTAGTCCTACTTGCTTAAGACAATTAACAAAACATGGGATGCAATCTTGGATATAAAACTGTTAAATTACTTCTTTTTTTTTTTTAATTAGGAGCTCAAAGGGACTTTTTCATGAGCCAAATGCATATTGTAAACGATTTCCAGCCATACAAAATGCAGGCCACCTAAGCAATTCTTTAGTTTCCAGCGGCCGCCTTGGCCTGGCAGCTGTCCCTCTCCAGCCTGGCTACGAAAGAAGATCTTTTCTTCTGGTGTGTTGTTCCTTCTCTAAGTTCCCAGATACTTTCTTTTTCATGTGACCTCAGTTTCTTGTTCGACCTTGAGGAGATGCTTCTTGATTATGTCAATCGTAAAACTAATGTTTATATGCATATATAGAAATTTTGCAACATATTTGGTTGCAATAATATACATAGAACAGCCCGGGTTAGAAAGATCATCTGGTCCAACCTTTTGTGAGAAAGAGAGCCTAGATGAGATTGTCTAGTACCCTGTCCAATTGTGTCTTGAAAACCTCTAGTGATGTCCCTGGGGCAATTATTCCTGTGACTGCTTATCCTCACTGTAAAAAAAATAATCTTTTTTACACTGAGAAGAAACCTTTCCCAGTGCAACTTGTACCCATGGCCCCTTGTCTTCTCCATGTGGCTCCTTGGGAAGGGAGTGCCTCCATCCTCTTTGTAGCCACCCTTTATGTACGGTTAGTGAGGTCCCCCCAAGCCTTCTCCAGGGAGAGAAAGCCCAACTCCTTCAGTCTTTCTTCACAGGGCAGGTTCTCCAGCCCTTTGATCATCTTTGTGGCCCTCTCCAGTCCGTCCATGTCTTTTTTCCAACTGTGGGGATAAGAAGCGGACACAGTACTCTAGTCATGGTAACTGTTTAACCATGAATTACTGTGAGCTTTTCACATAAATAAGTTGGGCACAAAACTGGTAAGTATGATGTTCTGAATTTCTTTCATCACAGCATATGAAACAAGATAAGTCACTCACTTTCTAATAAGAGCATCTTTCTCTCTTGAACAAGCACTGTGATGCCATTCTCTTCTACGTAGCTCAGTTTCCAGACTTCTGTGTCTCATCTGCAGTTCTCTAATCTGCTGCCTCAACTTTTTAGATTGTTTAACTTGGGCGTCTTCCACTGAAGCTGGCATTGCATCCTTTTCCTTAGCAGCATGAGCTAGTTCTTCATGCCTAGAAGATGTAGAGAGATGGAATAAAGTAAGGTTTCAAGCAACACAGGCACATTATTTTTTGGTACTCTTGATTTGCTTTCTTATCAATTTGGTTCGAGCAAACTCACAGAATCAGTCGGATACAGTGGAACCAGAAGTCAATGTCCACTTGTCAGTGGAACAGGTTGCAGGGAGGTCTTTTGCGTTCTTTTTTTCAAATTAAGAATGCCACTAATTAATTGGACTTAGGACCAGAGCTGAATCCTTCTTATACCTGCAGAGAGTGTTTCACCTAATTATAGGATCAGGGTGATCCTAAAAAATAAGTTGTATTGTTTTGTTAGGTTTTTTTTAAACTCACAGGGAAGCTATTTTAACAGGTGAACTACTCCATTCAACACTCACTTTTACCATACTGAAAATATTCTTCACAGTAATTGAACAACTGAAAGACAGCTATGATCAGGTGGCCCAAATAAGAGACTGCAGGAATCCACGGAGCAAAAATGCTTCCTTGAATATTCAGTTTTCATGCACAGATTAATTTCCTGAGCATGCAACCACAGAAAAATAGAGATTAGGTTTAAAATAAGACAGAAGTGAGTTGTTAGAAGAAAAGACCACTGAATAGTTCCTATAGAAAACTGAAATAGAACAGTAAATAAAAAAGGAGACATGCAAATAACAGCCGTTTTCTGTTCTTACCCTCTGAAATTGACCTGCATATAAATTTTTAAAATATATCCAAAGTTTTGGATATAAAGGATAAAACAGAAGGAACAGAAATTGAACTATGAGTAACTCTTATTTCTTAAGTTTGAACCAGTGATGAGCAAAACAAAAGATAAAAACACCCTGGTTTAAACAAGTTATTTTCTGTCACAATATTCACAATCTGTCTGCAGCTGCTTGAGAAAGTATGAAGTTGTGACTGAACATAACTGGACCTACTCTGTTCAGTGGTGCCCAGCGACAGGACAGGCGCAAACTGGAACACGGGAAACTCCCGTGAGGAAAAACTTCTTTACTTTGAGGGTGCCAGAGCCCTGGCACAGGCTGCCCAGAGCGGGTGTGGAGCCTCCTGCTCTGGAGATATTCAAACCCCGCCTGGATGTGTTTCTGTCCAACCTGCTCTGGGTGACCCTGCTTTGGCAGGGCGTTGGACCGGATGATCCCCAGAGGTCCCTTCCAACCCCGACCATTCTGTGATTCTGTATACTGGATTCAAATCAAGCGTGTGAAATATGATCAAAATAACTCACACGCTCTAGAAGTGGGATGAACTAAGGTTTTTTTTCCATTATGCTTACTGCTTGGAAGAGGTACTCCTTTTTGCAGTAAAGGCAGAAGGAACCACTGAACCATTAAAACTTCTAAGACAACATTTTATTTTTAAAGTGAGACAAGTTACATTCAGAAAGAATATAGCAGAATTAACCTGAATCCATGCAACTCGGCAAATATTTCATACAAAGGGTTACCTCTTTCTGTTGTAACAATATATATTACTAGATCAATTAATTGACTTACGCCATCCCAAGCTGTTGCTAAAATAAGAGTAAGTGACGAAGAGTAAGTTGAAAGTGTTGTGGAGTTGTAGAGTCTGTAAAAAACCAGTTTATTTCAATTTTAATAAAAATTGTACAATACCAAGCATCTTTCACAGCAACAAAATCGTTGAACTGGTTTTCTTTCTCCAGTCTCAAATCAAACATTTCTGCTGTTTGCACTCCAGTCTCTTTCAGAGTCTCCAGTTCTCTGGTCAGCAGCTTCACCTTAGAGAGGAGGAGAATAAGACTTAAGAATTCTAATGAGAGCCTGATGTAACCTAAGTTTTTGAGAGGTCCATACAGTTGAGGTGTTCACATCAGCTCCGTAAACAAACAAAACAGTACAAAAAGTTGTGCGGTGAAATTTTTTTTTGGGAGGGTATAGTTCTTTTGTTTGCTTGTGTTTTTTTTTTTTAATTTGTAAGTAACATTTTGCATGGTATAAACATTAGATCAACAAAACACATTAAAACACCTTCTCCATAAGCTATAACCTCTGCTATTATTTAGATTTCTACTCCCATATTATTGCTAAATATCCATTTTATATCCTCTTCCTATACCTATTACCTACATTAACATTAATTCTCCACACTACCTCTTCCTATCTCTGCCTAAAGTTCCTTTTAGAAAGTTTTTTATTCTTTGACTTCTTGGCTTCCCCTGCAGCTGGTCTCACTAATACAAGGGGCAAATGACTGCAGATGACCTCTCCTTCCCTTGCTTAACACTTCCACCACCAATTCAGGTGCAAAGAATAGATATATAAATACATAACTCAATATAGACAATATGTTTCGTAAAGAAAGAAAACGATGTAATAGCGTCTAGCATACGAGGCCTACTGAGAGCTATTACATTGAGGTGCAGCTGCAAGCAGTATTACAAACTGAAAGAGTATTAGAAATATCCAATCAAGTGGTCAAGTCTGAAAATTGCACAGATTAAAGGTTTCTTCTGAAGTTATCAGAGTTATACTGCATATCACAGAATAAGCAATATGTGCACATTTATATTTAATAAGTATTCATGCAGTTTCTTTGTTCATACTGAGTCAGCAGCAGTTGGTCATGCAGTCTTTACAGGCAAAACCACAGAGTGGTTTTAGGTCCATTACGACAGGACTGTCTTCTAAAGAAGGCCTGAGACAAGGCAGGAAAACAAAACCAGGAGCTAAACTCCAGTTGCGTCAACATTCAAGATGCAGGAACCTACGGATACCACTAATAAGGGAGCCATTGATTTTCCAGAAATTAAACTGTTGCAGTGAGCGGCCATTCAGGTGCTTAGACTGATAAAGTATTAAAAAAAAGGGTTTATGATGTATTACTTCCAGGAGTTCAATTGATAAATCGTGACTGAAACTTGAAAAATAAGAGGATGAGGCCACAAGGGATTTTGCCTAATCGATGCAATATCATGTGTTAGGTTAAGGGGAATGACTGCAAAGAGACCCAATGGCAAGCATTTAAGATATGCTTTTTTAGTTGTGTCGTAAACAATGGAGATGCTACACTGGAGGAGAAAAAAAAGAAATTAAGAGAAATAGCGTGTATTACATGATGTGCCCTTATGCTTGCGGAACAGCAGTTATCAGCTTTATCATTACAATTTAACCACACAACACACAAAGATAACGTCTAAATCAAGCCAGTTATCAGGTATTGTTCAAGTGAGAAGTGCTCATACTCCTTTGGGCAGGTTCATAAACTGTCTTTGGGAAGCCCTTGGGCAAAAGGCTCCTGGATGAAGAGGGGGTATTTTAGCAGGACTACTACACTAGGGGCAGAGGGATTTGGATCGACAGGTGTCGGGTACTAACAATCTCTTTCACCACTTCCATTTATATTATATATTGGTTTGGTTGACAGGCCCAAAATGAACCATTCTAGTTCTAATGATTAAACACATTAATATGTAAATAATTAAAAGTCATTTTAATATCAAATACATTTTTATACAAAGAACAACAAAATCTTCTTTGTTTTTAAAGTCTGTAATATATATCTAGAGGTGGTATAATGCCCCCTTAAGGTATCACAGTTGAAGGTCAAATTTCACTGTTAGTAAGATCACCCTTTTATGATGAAATGATGGCAATATAAAAGGCAGAAAGGAAAAGGAAAAAAAAAAAGCCTTGCAATTAGGAGTACGATAAACAACGTACATTTACCCATCTTGCCTAAGGCTGCTCCTGCTTTTGAGACGCTGACCTTTCCTGCAGTTTCAAGGTTAACAAATTTAGCAGTGTGCTGTCTACATAAAATCATTTTACACAATCTCAGATTACTAAATACATTCTTAACAGTTCCTTACAAGGGGCAGCTGCCAGACAAGCAAAGAAACAGCTACTACACAAGTACTGCATAATTTTCTAAACTGTCATAACAAATCTCATAAATTTAAGCAAAAGATGCAAAAAATAACAGCTTATACAACTATAGCAATGTTAAACCAGAACATTCAAACAAATAAACAAAAAAAATTGAAAAAAGGATTGATAGATGACACCACAGCAACACAACATCGTTTCTCCATATTCTTATACCTGTTTCTGACAGGCAAGCTCTCCTTCCAGTTCTTGGGTTTTTCTCTCCATGTGATGTTTCAGGTTCACATGCTCCTCATGCTGATGATCTATGTGACTGTTCCTAGAGCCATAAACAAAAATAAACCAAACTTACATTAAAGAGCATCTCTGGTGACCTAATGAGGCATACACATGTAACTATAAATACAAGATGCTGTAGTTTCCTAAAGAAACAGTTACCATAAAAGTGTCAGTCAGTTAGAGACCAATTATAAAAGTATATGCCATTTCTCAAAACTATACTTCAGAAGTTAGTTGCATATGGAATATTGAGGATCTGCTGAAAAGTAACGCAAGCCTTCCACTTAGGTACAACAGAGTTCTTCCTCCACCCAAAAATTTCTGTTACATGAGAAGAAATTGCCCAAGGGCTGCCCAGCAGAAATCTGAGCTTTTAGATACATTTAAAAATAGAAGCAGCTCTATCTCTTTTCCTCTCACCCCCTCCCTATTTTTATTTGCTATCAACAAAAAATGTTTCTCTGAGATACAGTGGAAGAATACCAGTAAGGCCAGCATTTCCAACAAATCCGAAGAGCTGATACTGCTACCACGACCAGTAAATTCTCTAATGACACACTGAGCCTTTTCAAGCTTTGGAGTAATCCCTGCAAGAGTCAACAGGCTTGGTGCTACCTGTTACATGGCCAAACACATCTGAATTGATAGCGTGCAGTTCTGCAGCCTTCCGATTACTTTCAACTCTATACTACAGTTTCTTTATGCAGCTGAATGACCCCTGCACTTAGTTAGATAAGGTCGATCATATAATAACTCCACAGACAGAACTGCAAGCTAGAACTGTATGGTCACAAACAGCTATATGCAAATTCACTTTCATATTCTGCTAGATTTTGCTTCAGAATTTACACTTCCATCTGAATTAATCCAAATCCTATAGCCAACACTTCTGCACATAAATAAAGTCTAACAAACAGAAGTGTCGTCTCAGTGCAGCCTGTCCAGGCACTTTTACACCTCCCTCGTTCATCCCACAACTCCCCAGGGCAAGGTAGATCAGGAGAATAACTGCTCAGCACTAACGCCTCAGCAGAGGTACTGCTCAGTCATCGGTACCCAGCTCAGCCTGGCAAAGAGGCAATGCTGTGCGTAAGACAAACTCCCCCTTTCATTCCCAAAGGATACGCTCCATATAAAATTCCTGAACTGGCTTTAAATGAATTTGCATATGCTCCAGAACCACAGTAACATCAGTCAGTTAGTGACTTTTAAGGAATTCCGGATCTGTGTCCGGATCGTTTCTAATAACTAAAGTTATTTAAAATGTATCCAGCCATCTCTACATTATAAATGCAGTTTGATCCAAAACACTTTACAGCAGTTACCACATCAAACAGAGAATACTCCCAAAGATACTGTTATATCTGAAGATAGTAGTTATATCAAACAAGAATGATGTGCAGACAGGTCTCAAGAAATAAGTGTTTATTCCACACCCCCCCCCCCCCAAGGTTTAGAAGTCTATATGGAATAATAAAAATTAGTGAGAATGGCCAAACTAAACAAGTGCATTGCTTAGCTATCTTCATCTTTTACTTGGTTGTATTAGTCATAAATCTTGGTCCTGTGACTTGATATGCCCAAACCAACTTCTTTCCTTCACAGAGGCCTAACAGAGAGGGTGGGACAAAATGTATTTAAGTGTGCACAAACCCAACTCACAATATAGCACAACAACTGCACGGTATAGCAACTAATGTCTAGTAACCTTAGATAATATTATTGACAATGGTTGATACCATTACCATTTGTCTCCTCACATACACAGACGACAAGTGCATCTTGATACAGGAGACATATCACAACACTTTCAGATTCATCTTATTTCCCAGAGGTGTTTCAGTGCCCAATTAAAAAGCACTTCTTTCTGAAAAATCCTTTTCTGTTCCCCACACTACCTTTGCCTTATAATCACACCATCTCCACCCAGTCATATTGTCTCCCCAACATACACCCTTGTAAATTGTGTAGGGACATGCTGTACATTTAAGAGCATCCTCACCTAATGCTATCCTTTCTCTAACACGTTGCCAGAAATCAAACAAGTTACTGTGTAAGCCAAGATAAGGAGGTGTAAAGATAGACCAAGTCACCTCTGCTAGTCCTCACTCTGTTCAAGTTCTAGGTGTTCCTCTGTCAGAATAGATAATTGTATCTCCATGCTCAAAGTGCTCTCTACTCTATGAATGATGTTACTGCTTTATCCCAATCCAAATATGTCTTCGAGAAACTAAATTTCTCTTTTCCTGCATACTACGCTAAGGAAGTCACATCTCACCTGCAGAACCGTTCCAGCTCAAATTTTTGTTCTTCAATGTGTTTTCGATAGTGATGATGAAGTTCATGTCTTTTTCTTCTCTCCTTGACAAGCATTTGCTGCACTTTACCCAGGTGTACTCTAAGATCACTAATCTCCGCCTGTTTAGCATCTACGGATATTTTCAGATGAGCAACTGTGAAATCATAGTGTTCTAATTCTTTATCTCTCTCTTCTAAAATTCTTAGGTTATAGACAAAATCTTCTTTCAATCTGTTAAATTTTTCATGCATGTCCTGGAGTTGCTTTTTGATACCTTGCAGCATTTTCGTTTGACATGGGAACTGGCACGCATGTAGCTCTTTCCCTTCTTTTTCTTTCCACTGAAGGAGATCGTTTAGTTCTTTCTCCATTTGTAATACTTCTATAAATCTGAAACAGGAGCTGGCAGAAGACAGTTAAGACTGATAACTAATACAAATCAATTATGTTGTCACTCCCAATCTACTGCATCACTGATAATTAATTACCAGTGAATTTTAAAATCCTCATCATAAAAAATTTCTTCCTTATATCCAGTCTAAAGCTGCCCTCTTTTAGTTTAAAACTATTACCTCTTGTCCTACCTCAACAGGCCCCACTAAAAAGTTTGTGCCCATCTTTCTAATAAGCCCTTTTCTTCCTGTAAGTCTTCTTCCACAATTACTCACAGGACTACAAAGCTACTGTTCTGTTTAAAGTTAAATCCACCTTGAAGCTACTTTTCAGAAAGGCCAACAGGTATGAGGAAATAGCTGAATTTCAGTAATATATTAACTGTACCTTTAAACCTAAAAAGCAAATAAACAACACAGAAGTTGTGTTTTTACCAGTAAAACCCTTTATCTGCTTCACTTCCATCACTTCCTATTGTTTATTCTCCATATTTGCCTCATATCTAATTATAAACTCTGTAGGAGAAAAAACGTTTTTTCTAAGCACCATGGTTTCTTTCTTAAAAAAAAAAGGTAATTTCTGCTCAGATCTCTCCAGAGATTTCCCCAATACAGCTTCTCTCACTGTACAGTATTATTCTGTGTCAGTGGTTACAGATAATCCCATCTGGATAAGCACAGGGATGCAGATAACAAATCAGACAAGCATGCCTTTCAAATAGCGGCTCTTTAATCTCTTTAAATGAAAGAGAGATTTCCAGAACAGCAAACACAACGCAACATCTCTATGATAAAAGATGCCACAGTTTAAACAACCTTTTTCTTCCCCCCCCCCCCCCCCCCAACAAACTAGACAATTCTAACTCTCCAGGATCAAAAAATGAGTCTCTGATCTTTGGATGTGACAAACATTAAAAAAAAATGAAAAATAAAATCAAGCTTGCTCTTCCCAGGTACACTGAGTAACAAACACTGCTAGAGGACACAATGATCTGGTGGTCTTTCAATTCTGCTAGTCTAGATTTCACATTTATCCCTAAGGCAATTCAAATAAATTATGTTTTCTCCTCATATTCTGCTTCTTGTTGGCAATCTTCAAATCATGTTACCATGTAGAAAGCAGTATAACTAACCTTCCTGTAATTTTAAAATATTGCTTTCCATCACAAAGAGCTGTATTTCTTAGAAATTTAATAGGGGAGAAGGGAGCATTTTGCCTTTGATAGTAGCAGTATTTATAATTGCAAGTTAGTTTTAATAAGGACCATAATGTAACAACAGTGTAATTTTAAATACAAATTGTGCCAATTGCCTGGATGTCTCACAGTCAAAAGAAGAATAGTAAACCTATATACGATGAGATTAAGAGATGATTTAGGAAACAGCATACATGTAAGTGACAACACCTTACAACGAGCACAGCTTACCCGTACAACCTAAACGGCAAAGATACCCATTACAATCCAACCAAAGATACCCATTACAATCCAACCAAAGATACCCATTACAATCCAACCAAAGATACCCATTACAATCCAACCAAAGATACCCATTACAATCCAACCACTTACTTCAAGCACATCCAGAAAGAGAAGAGTGAAGGGTGCTGCTCTTCCCACACGTCAGGCCCTAGCGGGACTCACATCAGCCTCTTTACCAAGGAGACGCGATGGCTCGGCTGTAAATCACACGTCATTGAATGCGGCTGGCATATCTGATTCAGTGGAGACTTCACAACTGTTGCTACTAAAACGCTACTTCAACAATAAGAAGTTAGATGCCATGTTTGAGCTAGTCGCTTTTCAACCAAATAAGGAGAACAAGGTGATGCTAAAGAACATTTTAGAGTAACACTTGAGAACCTTCAGACTTCCATACAACCCCTATTTGTCAAAGGGATGTAAAGCTTTAAAGTTTTGTTCAAAGTATAAAGAAGCTGTACTTGCTTCTCTCTTCCTTGCTGTCCTGAAAACACTTCCTTGTTGTACAAAGAATAAGATGCACATAACAGACCAGCAGAGCTAATAAGCCAGGATTGCTTCCTGTCCTTTCAAAATTACAGAAAAGAGGACAAAGAAAATGCCACACAGCCAGCATCAGTTAATTATCTCTAGCCACAACTATTTCCCTTGATGAAACAGTAACAGACAGAACCAAGACCACCTGAGCATTAGCACAGCTGTTTCACTATGCGCTGCAATCAGCATAGGCCACAGCTACACTCATGTTGTGCCATAGCATTGTTGAAAAAACAACAACCCAAAACCCAAAAAACCCCACCATTCCAAGAAAAAGATTATGACAATCAGTGATACAAGTTAACGTCACTTGGTGCTATCTCTTTCTTTACTGCTAGTAGCTGGTTTGCTATTTAAAAGTAAGGTTAGACATGTAAAACAGCAAATATACATCGTGCATTATACAATCTGATCAGAATAGATAAAATTTAGCAGAAGCTGGGGGACAGGATAAGAACCAATAACATACCAGAGAAAGCTGGGATGTCAGGTACTGAGCAGGGATTCCCCTCTGGCAAAGCACGGGGCAGGCTATGCTGCGGGGTACATGACAGCCTGACGGCAGGCTCTGCCATTACGCAGGACAGACAGAAGTGTAGGAGGCAGAAGGGACTGCATAAGACGAGGCAGGGTGGGAAGAAACGTTTGCTCCTGGGACTGAGAAATGGGTACATATTCTAGAGAGCGTCCAGGAATACAGACCGAGGGCAACACACCATGAGGGGTGCTGACACCAAGTCTCCAGAGCAAATACCCCCAGGGATGACAGGAAGGGGCAGCCACAGGGATGGGGGACGGGAAGGCTACTGGCAACCCAGGGTTCACGTACTTTGCAGGACCAGAAGGTTGTACACCTTCAGTGCAGAGAGGGAGAGAAAGACATCATCTAGTGGGAGCAAAAGAAAGCGCTGCCAGGGGAACAGCCAGCAGGCAGGAGGCAGATCGCCGGCGGAGGGGCGAGAAGTCCCATGGAGGACCCAGAGGGTCGGATGCTCCAGGCAGAAGAGCGGACGGCAGGCAGGCTGCCGAGGTCGAGCTCCTTAGAGGAAGGCCGCGGAGAGGAGCACACGGCGGCAGAAGGCCGCCCTCGGGACCGAGAGGCAGGACACGGGGCACCCGGCAGCGGGGAGGGCGCGGGAAGGCCGCGGATCCCCAGCGAGAGAAGGGCGCGCGGCTGCCGCGTCAAAGCGCTGCGCGGCCGCTGATGCCTCCCGATGGCGCCCGCGGAGCGGCCCCGCCCGGCACGAACCGGCGCGTCCTCCCGCTCCCGGCGCAGGCCGCGTCTCACGGGCGGCGCGACGGGCGGGCCCGTCTCCATGGGAACCGCGGCCCCGGGCGGGCCTAGCGGCGGGCACCGCCGCCGCCCAATCGACGCGCGGCCTCGCCCCTGGCCCCGCCCCCCGTTTCCTGCCGGGGGTCGCCGGTCCCCGCGCCTCCCCCTCTGCGCTCAGCCGGTGCCGCTCGGTGCCGCTGGCCGCGCTCGCTACCAGGCGCCTGGTACCGCCTCCGCCTCCGCGTATTTTCCGCGTTCCATCCTCGCCACTGACACACCGCAGCCTCCGGCTGTTAATGACCCCCGGGCTCACAAAACACAGCGAACGCTCGTTCGATACCCTCGGTTTTTTGCTCGCGTGTCTTCCTATGAACTTTGTTTGTCATATGGTTTAGTATCAAGCGATTTCTCCCTATGTAGATCAGGAAGGGAAGCCTTGGCCCATTTCAAGTCCAGCTGTCAGGAACGGGCACAAACTGGAACAAACTTCCCATTCTCTCCTAACTGCCACTGCCTTGCGTGAAAAAACTTTAAAAAGCTTGTAAAACAAGCTCAAGCCAACTGCAACACGAGGTCATGCTGCACAGGCAAGTTCTGCTACCAAGGCATTTAATTATTAAAAAATATATCTACCAACTAAACCAGCCGACGCTGCCTACGTGAGAGTGGGGAAGACGTGACACAGGAACCGGCCGGAATGCACGGTTTTCCCTTAGTCACTCTAGATGACTTGCCTGTCTGGAAGTCATGAGGCAAACTTCCTGCAATGCTCTCTCACGTCTTCGTGTTTCTAGGTTATACAAACAGCTCTGCCAGGTGAGAGACCTTTCAGAAACCTGTACGCTGCATGAATTCTCTCTGAAGTACACCGAAGAAAACAGAATATTATCAGTAGTTCTTGTTAGCTGTCCTTAGGTCATCAGAAAAGAACTGTATTTCCTAACCCTGTGCCATGAAAAGAAAACAGGGGGTTTTATACATAGAGAGAGACATATTACATATATGACATATAACTTCAGAATACTACAATTACTAAAGGGATACAGTTCATTTATTTCTATGAATCACCTCTGCTTTAAAATACAACAGTGAAATATGGCCTCAAATGATTTTCCAAATCTGAGCACACAAAACTTATAGTGCAAGTCCCAGCATAATTTATACTCTGCAGTGGACCTCTCAAAGCATTCATCAGAATGAACACATAGCAGGTGAATGTCTAAATCCATATACCATGCTGACTGGTGGCGCACTCCTTTTCCTTGTCTTGCCCCAGAATTGCCTAACCTATCAACCACATGATCTTTTGCAACCCTTTCTCAACCCCCCTTTTCAAATTAGCTGTCATCTTCTCCAAAGTACCTTCAGACAATCCGTGGTCATGTAGTTAAATGTGTGTTGGTTCCCCAAATGAGTAACTGATGGTTTCTACTGATTCAACAGTGTCTGAAATGGGTAAATTTTAATCTTAAGTGGTGAGTCAAAAAGATTACAGTCTACACAACACGGATTTTGGGATCAAGTAGAAACCTGTATACACCTAAAATAAATGCAGAAAATGTCCTGGTTTCATAGATGGAAGTGAAAGGAAACGTTTCTTCCTTCTTAGCAAAAATGAACAGGAATTTAGAAGAGAGAGACAGATTTTCTGTTCTTATCGAACATTAGTGAGTTCTGTAAGGTTTATGTTAAAGGTAGATTTCAGCCACCTTTAGAACCACCTTCAGAGTCTGCATACAAGTCTTTGGCCCCACCAGTGTACTGTGAAATAGCAACACTTACAAGTAGCTTCACAAAAAAAGAAAAAAAATGGACGCACCCTCTGAAAATGCTGCATTTTAGATAGGAAAAGCAGGGTATATCCTGGCTACAGATATACTACTAGGCTCAAAATCACTTTTAATTTAACCACAACACCAGTCCAAAGGCTACACCCAACTCATCATGGCCCAACTCCATAACAAGACAAGACACAGGATTACACAAACTCTGTATTTTGCCACCCTCATTCTTGTTTCTATGGAAAAGTAGTTCCAAGACACGGGCCACACAAGAGCCATGGCACACTCCAAAGTTGCTTACCTGGAAAATCAGAGGAACAGATTTATGAGAAATATCATGCAGGGACTCTGTAAATGAATATGGACATAGTCTACCTTCATGAAACATAGAAGTTAAACTGTGATTCACAAAAGTCTTTCTTTCAAGTGCAGCTTTCCTTCAAATGAATAAATTTCTTTCCACAGAACCCAAGAAATGTATTTAGTATACAGTACACAAACAATAAATATAAAAAATTCAAAAACTAACATTTTAAAGATGATCTCCTAAATAAAAGTGGCCTACTTTACAGCTTGCAAAGGACTCCAGAGGAATTTTCGATCTGCTGTTACTTAGGTCCTAAATGACACATTTAAATTCCAGTTTCATCCAGCCTAGAAGAACTTGATTTCCGTGTCTCTCTTTTCCATGTCTACCTGTACAACAACTGTGGGTTCACATTTTTGAAGAGTATATACATCTTTGTAGGTACAGTTCATGTTTCTCAACTGCATCTGGAGAGTCATATAAAAAGACCTTATTTTCATACTTGCTTTAGAAACAAACTAAACATTACTGAAACCTCAACTCTGAATATTACTGGCCTTTCTGCAATAAAGATCTTACAAGGGCTCTTTGTACAACATGATCTGCTACATTTACCTTTTGAATCAAAGGCAGACGTGTACGCACTGCACAGTGCACGGTTAACCGTGTATGAAACCATTTGATATATTCAATGTTACTGTTAACATTCTTAAAAATACTGCAGTAAAAATCCCTAATTAATAAAACAGACTGCATTCCAGAACAAATAAGAAAATATAGCCTTAAAACTAAAATATCTATAAAAGCTTAATAAGAATAAACATATACGGCACTTTTAAGGTAATATTTGCGTCTCGCCTACAAACTGCAGGAACAGCAAAGAGTACAGCAGAAATTTGCAACAGGAATCAACAACCCCTCATAACAATTACAATACACAGAAGCATTTCTACAGTTCAGGAGGTGCTAAGGAAGACGTTTGCCACCAGAAGCCAGAGCAATGAAGCTCTGTCCTCATGTCAGCTACCCTCTTCCTATTTCTACTCTGTAATAACAATATTCCAGTCACTTCTGCCTTTTTGAATGCCTGATCAGGTAAAAAATTCCAGCATTGTCTGACCGTCTTTACTGATGTGAATGGTAAACAGATATCGGATTCACTACATCACTCTGGTTTTAATGGAAGCAATCTAGGAACTCATGAAGCTCAACAGAGGAAAATGTGAAGTCCTGTACCTGGTGAGGAATAACGCCATGCACCTGCACAGCCTGGGAGCCAGGCAGTTGTAACGCTGAGGGTCTAGTGGAGGGTTGGTGTAATCTAAGTCTACTAAGTATAACCAAATGACATTATACTTTCCTATTACGAATCCCCTTCAGCAAGAAATTAAACTGACACTTTCACAGTCTACTCTGGACAAAGAATTTGCCTATTTAACGATTCCTTGTGAGTTCAATAACACTTTGAGAATATCTGTAATAAGTGGTATACTTACAGATGAACAACACTAAGATGCAGATTTTTTTTTTAAATTTAGTTAGAACTGTAAAGAAGAATTTTTCAAAGCTCTTTTTGTAGTTAGAGGCCTGAAGTCACTGTGAGTTCTCTTTGCTGCACTTGAATATTCCCTCTACCCATAAGTGTACTGCAGCATATCTAATGCTTAAACACATGCAACATAACACCACCTAACAGGGGGTTTGTGCCTTCCTCTCAGTTCCAACTGTTTATGAGGTTATCCAGACTGTGCAGGCTTCTGCAAGCACAGCAACCCTGTGTTCTGCTCACTTACACTACTGCCTTGTTGAATACTGAATCAAATCCAATGATCTGGGTGCTGATGTTGGAGGGGGATCATTTACCCTGGCACGTCATCCTCTACAAACACATCTCTTTCAGAAAACGCATTCTTCCAAAACAATAGGAGCCATCAGCTACAAAAGTGAGACCACAGATGACCAGTCAGTTTTCTCAACAGCTGGTCTATGCTTATGGACGTCCACTTCTGAAAAACAGACCAACTGCAGTGACATTCTTCTGCCTCCAGAAAAAAAACACTGACCTTTTAAATGGTGTGTGTGTTCTACAACTGAACGCTAAACACAGAGTACGTGTTGCACTCTGCTGACTAGGCTGCAGAGAGGTAAGGCTTTGGTGGGGCAATGTTGATGTGAAGGACACACCAGTCCTCTTTTTTGTCTTCTTAACGTGTTTGGTTAAAACCTCTTTCCTTATCCAGCCTCTTATATCATTTGAGTAGCTATAAGAGATACTGATGGTTTAGCTATTTTGCCAACTTCACTTTCACTGTTACTCCTCTCCACTCCTAGGCACCTCTGTCCCTCCTGAAAATATCTTCACAAAGTACCTGAAGGTAATTGCAGAAGAGCAAAACCCATTGCTTGGTTCAGAAGCTCCACAAGGATCAGTGGGTTTTGCTCTTCTGCAATTCCCTTCATCTATTTTTTAAGCAAATGGCCTAAACTCAGGTAATGGTAGACACTCAAAAACTGGTTTTACTGATCTTTAAGATTAGCAATGTATGTCTCACTGGCTGTATGCTATCCACCCAAAACAAACCACCCAGCCTTGCTCATCTTTGCACATTACTGCAATGAATCCCTAAGCAGGTACAAATGGGTACTAGAGCAAAACTTAATCAAAAGCCAAAGCAAACATAATGTGTAGGGGAAAGAAAAAACTTCTGTAGAGTCAAAAGAGTTTCAGACGCTCCCTCTGTATTACCTGATTTCAGCAAGTAGCTTCTAAAATATTGGAAGCTACTAATTTGTGCAACACCATAGCTCTCACAAGACAACACTGTATCCTCTTCTAGTTAGAACCTTACCCCTCCACACAGGCAGCAGGAATCATAGAATCATTTAGGTTGGAAAAGACCTTTTAAATACCTCCAGGGATGGTGACTCAACCACTTCCCTGGGCAGCCTGTTCCAATGTTTGACAACCCTTTCAGTGAAGAATTTTTTCCTCATATCCATCCTAAACCTCCCCTGGCGCAACTTGAGGCCATCTCCTCTTGTCCCATGGCCCGTTCCTTGGGGGACGAGACCGACCCCCCCGGTTACCCCCTCCTTTCAGGGAGCTGTAGGGAGCAAGAAGGTCTCCCCTCAGCCCCCTTCTCTCCAGGCTGAACACCCCCAGCTCCCTCAGCCGCTCCTCACCAGACTTGTGCTCCAGACCCCTCACCAGCTCCGTTGCCCTTCTCTGGACACGCTCCAGCACCTCAACATCCCTCCTGTAGTGAGGGGCCCAAAACTGGACACAGTATTCGAGGTGGGGCCTCACCAGTGCTGAGTACCGGGGGACGATCACTCCCCCATACGCTGGATCGTGTGCTGTAAGCACACAGAGGAGTGGAACACCCACTCCCCAATTTCACAAGCCCTGAGTAGCCTAAGGAGGGCTACTTTCTGTACTGCACTTCCGAAGCCCATCAAAACTTGTGTGGATGCTAAATAATAGCAATATCAACACCCTCTCAGTTTTATAATTCAACATTTGTATGGATAGCAGTAGAGCCACAGCAGATGAGTGCAGAAAGCTCACTCCATCTGGACGTAAAAGAAGAGGAATCTCAAGCAGGCCTATTTGCAGGCAGCGCTCCTTCCGTAAAGGATGCGGAGGGAGGCCTGTAAGTTATCTACAGAATGCATAATATCACAATCAAAATGACTAAGAAGAAGAAAAAAAACCCAGGAAGCTCACAGAAGACTTTCTTACGTGAGGAGACAACGAAGAACCTGTGATCCCTCCCTGGAAAACTGAAACGGCAGCACAGAACAAGCCTCAGCTACCGACGCCCACGCTGAAGCCCATCGCTGGGGACGGCTCCTCCGGCCACAGGCCAACGCTACCCGCCCGCCGACCGGGACCGACCGGGACCGACCGGGACCGGCCGCGCCGCTCCCCGCCGCCGCCGCCTCGCTCGCGGGCCCGAGGCGCCCACGCGGTTCCGCCCCGCACGCGGCCGCGATGCCCCTGCGCGGGCCAACCTGTAGCGGCGGGAAGGAGTCACGTGGCGGCGCTAGGACCCGGCGCCCCCGCTCTGGCGTGGGAGGGGCGAGCGGCCGCCGACCTGCCGCGCCGGGCGCTCGGCGGGGCGTAGACGGGCGGGGCGGCGGTCCGGCGCGCGCGCGGGCATCCTCACGCCGAGGCGCGGGACGTGACTCAGGTACCGCGGCGGGGTCGTCGTGCGTGGTGCTGCGGGGCGCCCGGCGGGCGCGCGGGGGCGAAGGCCACGGGGAACGCGGGTGGGTCCGGAGCCGGGCGGGGCCAGGGGCGCATCTCTGCGTGGGGCTACCCGGGCCGGGGGACGCGCTCGAGCGCGGCGCCGGCGGCGTGGCTTCATCCCTGTGCCAGAGGCTGCGCAGGGCGCCGGGGGGCAGTGGTCACGGCGCGGGCTGCCCTCGCCCCCCTGGGCGCCGCCTCACGCCGGGCGGCGGGGCACCCCCCCGCCGCCCCCCGCCTGCTGGGTTTATCCCCGCGCACGGGGCCAGGCGGGCGCGTTTCTTCCTCGGGAGCCCCGCGCTGCGGTTCGCGTCGCCCGGCGTCCCGGCCGCCGTCGGCCCGATAGCGCTGTCCGGGCGCCGAGCGGTGCTGTCGGCAGAGCCCCGCTCCGGCTGCGAGCGCTGTCCCCGGCTTCCCCTTTCGGCGGCCGGTCACGCCGAGGCGCGCGATGCCACCGGCCCCAGCGCACGTACGGTGCCACGCCGGTGGCTCGTGAGGCACCCGCCAGCTCGGGCTCTGTTCCCGCCATCGCCGGCCTCAGCCCGGTGCCGGGGGTCTCCGCGCCCAGCCCCGCTTCCGCGGTCCCTTCGCTGCCGCTCACCGTTCGCGTGGGTGTCGAGCCCCGGCGGGAGAGAGGTCCGGAGTTCCCGTTGCCACAGCGGGGACGGCTTGGATCCGCCAGAGCGAGCGACGCGCGGTCTGAGGGACCGTGCCCTCATCGGGACATCGCCGCGGCCCCGGGCGCCAACGCCGTTAACTCGGTTCCGCGATCGCGCCGAGGAGGGTGAGGCGCCGGGACGCGGCATCGCGCGGCGGGCCCTCGGGGCTGCCTGAGCACCGGCGGAGCCGTCTCGGCCCCGTGCCCGCCCCGGAGCGCCGGGCGGGCGGCCGGCCCTGGCCGTTGGCGGCGCCGCCACCGCCACTATTGTTCTGCCGACCCCGCGCCCCCCTCCCCCCGCGGGGCCGTCGCGGCCCCCCGGCCTGGGCGGGGGAAGAGCCCTGTATTGCCCGCTCCCGACCCGCGCGGAGGGGTCTCCGGCTTTGCCTTACTCGGAACGGTTCTGTGGAGAAAGGAAAAAGCGCACAAGGGTGTGGGTGAATTGCAGGGATACAACTTCCTCACCGGCGCAGACCGTTAGCACCGGTTGTGGAAACACGCTCTTCCTCAGCGGGTTTGCGTGCTTTTTGCGTAAAGCAGTTGGAAAACCGTTTGGTTCAGGATGTCACAGCGTGAAGTCATGTACGGTTTTGCAATATTTATTTCAGAGGGAGTGGTAGTTTGTTAAGGTGTGGCAGTCGGCAGTTTAAAAATGTAAACCAGAATCTGTGAGTGCCGTACACCTGTTGTGGTTCAGTCCGACCTGTAACTCAAGGTAAATTACAAGAATACTAAGTTGACATTTTTAAGTTGTGAGTGAAGTGGGAATTCGCGTATCTGGATGTATGACACCATGTGACGCAGCTGCACTGTCTGAGGTGATTGTATAAAATGACACCCCTCAGGCAGATCTTTTCCCGCTATATTCAGCTACGTGTGCTAACCTCGCTTGAGACACCGCGCACATCCATGCAAGCACTTTTTGTAGCAGGGTGGTTCCATGCTATTCCGCAAAAATAAGCACGTCTGTCCATCTGGTGACAGGACCAGACCCTTAATTAATATTCATCTAGCTTTTTGATTTTATACTAGACAAAATAAAGACACTTTTCTACTATAAACAATTGACAAGAATTTCTATTTTTCTAAAGCTCCAACACATTGCAAAGCCACCAGAGCTGCAGGGCTGAAATTAATTTTCATGATACATGAAGGATGAATTGTAAGTATTCAACTGAAGTTTGGATTCTGCAACTTCTATTTTTGAAAGCATATGGAAAGCAGCCAGATAATTCAAGTGCAACTGAAGGCATGTTTGTCACTTTTTCTGGGCAGACAGAAAGGGCATATGCTGTCTAGTCTTAAGGTGCCGCTGTGATGCTGACATTAATGCATTTATCATAATGGATGTGGTGTAAAAAAAACCTGTAGGCTTTAGAAAAATAAGTCCAATTCTCCAGAAACTGGGCATCTGATACAGAGATAATAACTAGGGAGAGGTGGACGATGCTATTGTTATAGAACTAGTATATTTGTTTCGAAGGTGGGACCTGAGAAGATTGAACTGTTAGTTGCTGTTGTATTTGTAATTAAAGAAAATATTTTTCCAAGTATTTATCTCAAGATTAAAAGAGCTGTTTCTTGTTAAGAAGAAAGCCACAATAATACTTCTTCTTTAAATGTGAAGTTAGCATGCAGAGCTCTGACTTATTCTTTTGCTTCTGGCCCAGTTTAAGTTAGGGGTACTTATTGGTAACACATTCATTAAGTAAAAGTTAAAAAAAAAAAACAACACAAGAAACCAAAACAATAATGTAATCTGATTTTCCCAGATAATGTAAAGAACAAGGTTCTAACACTTTCATCATATAAATAAAAACATAAGCACAACTTCCCCTGTAGAGCACTTTACCCAGATAATGGAATCCACGCTGGTTAGTAGTATTTGCCACACATAAAATTGCAGTGTGAATTTAGTGTGTCATTGCAGTCTGATAGTAACTTGTGATGGATGTTACTTACTGTAGTGTAGCAGCGAACGCTAAACTGGTTTGAGGGTAAGTGGGGACTGGAGATTGATTAACAGTAAGTGAGGGTTTGGAACATCACCTACAGCTACAGACAGCACAGAATTACTGTATGGTTTATCCTAGGAGTTTTGAGAGATAGATGAGAGATTGGTGAGAGCTGGTAAACCCTTAAGAGATGCAGATGCAGTGGAGCCGGTAAACTGTGATAAAACGGAGGAGGCCAAAATGGGAGAGTGAAAGTCACCGCAGGGCCTTGCGGGGAGGATGGGCGGTCAGGGCAGGCATTGCTAAATACGGTAATGATTTTGTAGGGAACAGGAGTTTGCAGCAGCCTTTGGAAATGAATGTGTAGTTCAGTTGGCTGATATTTAAGCAGGTAAGCCACAAGAAATGTACTTCTGTGTCATACCAGAGGCCCATCAAAATGGCTTGTATGAAGTACCTAGGAACAAGTTGCAATAAATAAAATTTGAATTGAAGATGGATGCATTAGTGCTTTAGAGCACCAGGAGAGAGCTAAAGTCATGCTGAAAAGGCAGATGTCAGTGATGTCAGTGCAAAGGATAGTTGCTTTATATGTAGAGGGCTATAACCAGGGTCTGGAGGATATTAGAATAAAATTATTTTTGCAGGGGTCATTTCCTGCAAAATTTCAGTAGAGTTGGTTAGTCTTAGGATTCTTCACTCGAAACCAAGGATAACATACATCTTTTGTTTAGTCTGCTTAGATTTTAATACCGTGGGGCAAATATAGGAGGTTTATGACTCCTGTTAACACAGTATTGAGCGCTCTGTGCTTTTCAGTGTATCCATACTCCCAACACCCTGTGAAGACAGGATCGTTGTCCTCTTCATTCCACAGATAAGAAACTGAAGGAGGATCTCTACATTGCTCAGCTTAGACCGTCTTCCTCGTTTTGTAATTGTACCGTTCTCAACCTAGTGGGGTTCCAGACCGAATTCCAATCTGAACTGGGTTCCCTACATGAAAGTTCATGTTTTATTTTTGATACCATTATTTATTTCTATCCTAGGAATTCCAAGGCTGGGTAGGTTTCTGCCATAT
The DNA here is from genome assembly GCF_963924245.1 of Chroicocephalus ridibundus. Classification (NCBI taxonomy): domain Eukaryota; kingdom Metazoa; phylum Chordata; class Aves; order Charadriiformes; family Laridae; genus Chroicocephalus; species Chroicocephalus ridibundus. The sequence goes on from NC_086297.1 coordinate 5,050,173, forward strand.
GTACCATATATAGGTCAGCCTACGTACTCACAAATGTCCTTCCTACCCATACTGCAGATCATGAAGTACTGCTACGTGGCCAATAAGGGTATTAGCTAAACACCGATATTAGATTCTTGCAACTTCTAGCTGCTCCTTTTTGTAATACAGATGCTCTCCTTTTGTATACGCTACACCGTCACACCAAACACACCACCCACAATGCTACCTACAATCACCTAATATTTCCTCCTAACCGATCCTGTATTAGTCTCCATGGCAACAGGAAGATAATCTCAGGAGCATGAATCCCCACAGATTTAACTACATTTGCTCCCTTTGTTTTACACGTTACCAAAGCAAGAACCCATTTATAATAGGAGGAATCCGGAATAAATACTGACGATACTATCATGTCTGTTGTGGACACATGGAAGCTGAGCTGCAGCCCGTTAAATGCAATCCTTTGTCTCTGAACAGGGCTGAGCCAGCAAAAGCAGAAAGCAAAGCAAACTCTTGGAATATTTACGCAGTAGCCTCCTGTCTTAGAGGCTTTGGCAGCGTCCCGGTGCTGAAGCAAAACTATAAGAAAAATGTTGCCCGTGCAGACGCAGCGGGAGCACCTCACACGGGCACCTCCCCGCCGCGGCCTCGGCCGTCCTTGTGTGGTGGATGCGTCTGGCCGGGTCGCGGGGGTTGCAGGGAGAGGGTGAAGAGCATCTTCTGCTGCGCTGACAGGGACGGGCCTCAGTTAGTTCTGGTTAATGCTCTTGTAACTGGGGCGTGTTAACAGTCGGTCGGTAGAGGGACCAAACCAGATGAACAAGATTGATGTATGCGCGTGCGTATGTAGATCAATCTTAAAAGGATGGCGTTAGGAGGTCCAGTGTGTTGGTTTATGGCGATTTTTAGCCAAACACGGTAATGGACATGACATAAAGAAGAGTTAAATGGATGTTTCGGTTTCCCCATAGGCTTATTTTGTGAAGCGCTGGGCGTAGGCCTGGGCCCGCCAGCCCGGCTGTGCCCCTGCAGCAGAGCACGGGCCGCCGTGGAGACCCGCGGTTCCTCCCGGGGCGGGCGCGGGCCGGGGCGGAGGCGCCGGGCTCCCACCTCCCGGCAGCCGACAGCGCTGCGGGCGCGCGGCCTCGGCCCCGCCCGCGCCGGGCCGCTGGGCGGGCAGCCCGCGCGCAGCCTCTGCTGCAGTGGCGGCGGCCGCCCCGCCCACCCGCCCGGTCACGTCCCGCACGTCTCAGTGCGGCGGCCGCCGGCGCGCGCGCGCGCCCTGCTAGGGTGGCTCGCGCCGCCGCACGTCACCGCGGTGGGGTCACGCGGGGCCGCGGCGAGCGGGCCCCTGCCCTGGGCCACCGCCGGCGGGACGGGACGGGACGGGACGGGACGGGACGGGCGCGGCCCCGGGCGGCGCCCGCCCGGAGGGTCGCGGCGCGGCGGTAGCCGGGCTCGCCTCCGGGCCGCGTGTGCCTCGGTCTCGGTTCGCCGGTGCGGAGTTCCCTCCCCGGCCCCGCCGGAGAAACTGGGCGACGCTCGGACGGTTCTCTCTTGAAGAAGGAAGCGCGCGGCCGAGGAGCTTTGGGCGGCGATTCGTCTGTGACGCCGCCTGCCGTGGCGGGGCGCAGGCTGTCGGGGCCCAGCTCCGCGGGTCTCGGGGGTCTGCCCCGACGGCACCTCTGCTGTGGGCTCCGCGAGGGCGCAGCCTCGGCGGGGGCTGCCCCGAGCACCATGAGCCGATTCTTCCTGGGGCTGGGTACTTCGGTCCGGCACTGTGTGAGCAGTCTGGAGGAACTGACGATTCCTATTTTTCAAGAAAACGTGCTCACCTGTTATTACTGACTTTGTGTTGCCGCTAGATGGTTAATACAAATGAATAAAAATTAGCCAACTCTTCCCCCAGGATTTTAAACATTCACTCCAAATGAAACGTTCTGGCAATTTGGAAGTAGTGGGAGCGACGATTCCTCCTGCCCCTGAACTCTGTCATCTTATTCATGTTCTTTATACACTTGAGCTGAGATACTTGAATCAGCGTTTTCCCCGTTATCATTCATATTACAGAGCTGCCAGTGTCATGAAGGATTACACTTTGTGCACCTACTCTGTACTGTCTGGTTATTGCTTTAAAAAAAATAACAGTCCCTTTTTTGAAGAATGCTTTGTACCTTGTATCATACAGAAGTTATTGGGAAAAACCGTTTTGAAGGGTGGACAGATCCCGGTGTCATGATGGTTGGCAGAGATGCATCTTAAAACTTCCATTTAGTGCCCCAAAGCCTGGTGCAGAAATTTCCCAGTCTAACGAGCTGTGCATTTGTACACACGGCAGCCAGTGAATCATCCCTCTGCAGCATGAGGCACCTAGATGCCTACTTTTATTGAGGTATTCTGTTTCACTTATCATTTAATCATTTTAGGTTCTAGTTGTATGGACTTAAGACAAATTGCTCTCTATTTATATTTGATTTCCAGAAAACAAGACCTGAAGTCGGTAGTACGAGGCTTACTGTCCTTGTACAGCCCAGGGTAGTAGAACAGCTATAGTCATGGCCGGGTTCATTTCTGCATCCCGTATGTAAAGTTGTGTCTTCCAAGAAGTGGGAGTGCTGGTCTGAATGCCATAGTAAGTACGTTCATACGGGCCTATTAACAAGCGTGCACTGGGTGCTTAGCTGTCTGGATGAGCCTGCATCAGCTAGATGGCTGTGCCATACGTAGTCTGGTTCTGAAATGGAGCTGTAAGAACCACCTCATTCCCAAGGCACAGCAGTCACCACGCAGACCTACACGTCTGAAAGCAGAAGCCTTCTTTAGCGATGAACATCCCTGCGGTGCAGCTGTGCCTGCGCTCCCCTTTTAAATACTGTCGGAGAGACACATTGACCCAACAGGAGCAATCAATTGCATTTAAAAGAAATGGGCAGGTTTTGGACATCTACAATTTAACTTATAACTTGTTTGAAGCTCACTCTAACATTTTCAAGACTTCTATAATATGCAGACCCTGCAAAGCCCTACCTGCTGTGATGCAGTACCTCCCTGCACTCCTCACGTACGGGGACACTATCTGCCCTTTCAGCGTCTCGCCTCCCCCCGCCCTTTTAAAACTTTGCAGCATTACTGTCTAGTACATAACATTCTTACGAAAAAAGATTTCATTTTTTAGATGCACAGGTGCTTGTGGCTGCTATGGAAGATGTGAAAGATAAGATTCATCAAATAAAATATTAAAAAATTTTACCGATAATGTAGTAACAACAATGGAAAGTATTTAAAGTTATTTGCTTCAGGCAGACAGGGATACTGAGCATCGCTCCCGTCATCCACAAAAACTGCCTGTGCAGATTTTCGTTGCAGTTTAGCTTAGGTACGTCCTTGATGCATGAAAACAGATAGCTCATCAGAAGTTCAAAGGGATTTGTCCATCTTTTCAAAATATCGGTGGATCAGGGCTGTATTGCTGTTCTCAGTAGGGAACAAAGAGCCCGGGTGACTTGTACGCTGTCACACAGAACACTGGCAATGCACCGGGATTTCGCATCCAGGTCTCCTAAGGGAATAGTCCAGGAGCTTCATATAACAAGGTGCTATAGCAAAAGTCCCGCAGACTTTAATGCAGTAGTTATTACATATTTGTGAGAGTCAGATACACCCCTGAACTGCTGTAATGGATTCAGTTTTTCTGTGAAACAATGATGTTGTTGAAATCCAGTTTTGGCTTTGAGAGCTGTTCATTTAAAACTCTTTTTTTTGTATTTTTTTTGCATGCTTCATAAGGACTAAACCCGAACAAGGATCAGTTAAAATTGCACTGCATCTTCAAAATTTGTATTTAAAATACGCCCATATCTTATTTGTAACTTTAACTGTAGTGCAATTTCTGCCTGTTTTGGTTTGATAATTTTCCCAGTGTCTATAGACTGTCATTTCTTTTTGTTTCTTAGGGAACACTCTTGAGCTTCGTCATGGGAGCTGTAGTAGCTGATGATGGACCATCTGGTGTTAAAGCCCCCGATGGAGGCTGGGGCTGGGCTGTCCTTTTCGGCTGTTTTATCATCACAGGATTCTCCTACGCCTTTCCTAAGGCAGTTAGTGTCTTCTTTAAAGAACTTATCCGGGAATTTGGCATTGGATATAGTGACACTGCATGGATTTCCTCCATTCTCTTGGCCATGCTTTATGGAACAGGTAGGTAGTTCTCTGTTTTTGAAACAGTATCGTGTCATACGATGATGTTTGTAAATCATAAAGCCATTAACAGCATGAGTCATGATTGCATATCATTACTGGTGTGCAAATAAGGCATTCCAAAGAAGAATTACTATTAAGCACATAAATCCAAAAGTTATTTAAGCACATCCAGCTTGCATATAAAATTATGTCTGTAACTTGGTAGCTACTATGAAAAATAAAAAATGAAAAATAAAAATTGCATGGCACTCTGAAGATGACTGTAGAGGCAAGAACACTCTTCGGATTGGCCTGACAGTATGGACAAAGTACGGAAAGATTCACAGAATCACTGAGGTTGGAAAAGACCTTTATCGAGTCCGACCGTAAACCTAACGTGGCCAAGTCCACCCAAGAAACGCAAACTGACATAAAATCGATTGCAAAAATTGGTTTACCTTAGCAACTGTAACTTCTCTTCTCGCCCAGGTCCGCTCTGTAGCGTATGTGTCAATCGCTTTGGCTGTCGCCCTGTCATGCTGGTGGGTGGCCTTTTTGCCTCCCTGGGGATGGTGATAGCCTCCTTCTGCACCAGCATTGTTCAGATCTACCTGACTGCAGGGGTGATTACTGGTGAGTAGTATGCACCGTTGAAAATGAGTTAGCTAATGTCTTAGCTTTGGGTTGAAGTTTTGTATAAGTGACAAATATCTAAATTATCAGGATCGTCCAAATGGGCTTTTATAAAGATGGCAGATAAATGTGGAATTAAACTGTTGTTTATTTTTTTACGAACGTGAATTTTTCTGGTATGTTTAATAGCTGCTGCTGTAATCGGTGAAGGGTAACCATAGAGTACAAGAATATTATGCGGGTGGAACGCTTTGACAAATGTTATCTTAGAATTCTTTTATCCATTTGAAATAAAACTCTTTTCTCTGAAGTCATGAGTCAGAAAAACTGTAATTAGAATTTTTTAACATTGATATTGTAGGCAAGTATTAATTTTTATGTACCATCTGTTGCAGGTTTGGGTCTGGCACTAAACTTTCAGCCTTCGCTGATCATGTTAAACCGTTACTTTGACAAACGCCGTCCCTTAGCCAACGGGCTATCCGCCGCCGGGAGTCCGGTGTTTCTTTGTGCTCTCTCGCCGCTGGGGCAGATACTACAACACGAGTATGGCTGGAGAGGAGGATTCCTTATACTGGGCGGGATGCTGCTCAACTGCTGTGTATGTGGAGCATTAATGAGACCTTTGGAGCCACCCAAAAAGTCTGAAGCTACCAAAGAACCAGCTGAGAAGAAAGCAAAGAAGAAACTTCTGGATTTCAGTGTGTTTAAAGACGGTGGTTTTGTAATCTACACGCTAGCGGCATCTATCATGGTGCTAGGCCTCTTTGTTCCCCCAGTTTTTGTTGTGAGTTACGCCAAGGATTTAGGGTATCAAGACACCAAAGCAGCTTTTCTTCTGACTATTCTGGGATTCATTGATATCTTTGCTCGGCCTATTTGTGGAATGGTAGCTGGTCTTAAATGGGTTAGACCACGCTGTGTCTACCTCTTCAGTTTTGCTATGATTTTCAATGGCTTTACAGATCTCATGGGTTCTATGTCTGTTGATTATGCTGGCCTGGTGGTCTTTTGCATTTTCTTTGGCATTTCGTATGGAATGGTAGGTGCTCTTCAGTTTGAAGTTCTCATGGCTATTGTTGGTACTCAGAAGTTTTCCAGTGCGATTGGTTTAGTGCTCCTGGCAGAAGCTATGGCTGTTCTTATCGGTCCACCATCAGCGGGTAAGTACTGCCTTCCGTTCAGAATCCAAAAACATTTGCATTACGTCAACTTACACAAATTGTATGAGAAGGGAGCAGAGGAATAGACAACATGAGTCACTCGAGAAGTGCGTATTGTGCTAGTGTTGCATATGCTTCAATGACTTTCAGCAGTTACAATCTGAGACAGTTCAAGACAGGGTGGGATAAATCTTTTCCTTGGATCTATTTCAAGATTGGTTGAATTGCCATCTGGAGATGATGCTCTTTCTTCACTGAAAGCCTACACTGGACCTCTTATTAGTAGACAGCTAATATTGTATGAGTCGAGTTTTACACACACTGTGAAGTTCAGACCTCTTTGGAGTTGGGATTCGGAATATGAAACCTGTCAATTTTCTTTGGGAAGTACTAGGATAGATTCTCTATACCCATGGTAGCTTTGGAGGAGGAAAGAAAACAACAGGAGGAGGAGGGAAAAAAATAATCTTACCAGGAGGACTATAAAACTGGATTGTTTTAAGGAAGTTAGACTGCTTCTGTTGGATGGGTCTCACAACCCAAGAATAAGGGGACATTACAAAATAATTCAAATTCATTAAGTTGAATTCAAAATTGCAGATTAATTACTAATCAAAGAACATAAATTTTACAGACCCTGAACTGAAAAAACCCACAACCCAGCAGTTCACTGCCGTAAAATGTTTACTGTTTATACCAGACACTAAAAGCATCTTTATTGTGCTCCATATAGCACTAAAGTATCTTTAGTGTGACGGAACTCCTCAGGGAAAAAACAGCACTAGGCACAGCTTCCTTTGATCTCGAGGTTTGGAGAGGCGCGTCTTTCACATCCTCCCCTCTTGCTCTTTCACTTCCACCTCACTCCTAAAGCATCAGCATCAGCCAGTTACTCCAGACCAACTATTGAACAAGATTTGCATTTTAAGCAGACAGCGCACCGCGTGTGTAGGCAAGGAAATGAGACAGGGAGTGAGAGGCCGCTGATGATAGAGACGCGTGCCACGGATGCACACATGCGGGTCTGAAACACACGGTACTTGGCTCTGCTCTGGCATAGGAAGGCAAGGCTGGTTGTACTCCAGCGGAGTTGCACGACCCTGTGCGTGCAGGGAAGTATGTGTTTCGGGATGTGACGTAACAGCAGTGAACACTAAACTGAGCTGAAATTATTGAGAAATATTTTGTTATAAACTTGTTAAAATGCTATTTCAAGAACCTTGGTTAGGTAGTCATGGTTCTTCTAGACAGTCATTTCAGTGGTGTAAAAAAACAGAAAAAAATTCATTGCAAGATAGTAACTTTTGTTAATTACCTGTAATGTGGTATTTTTTCAGGAAAACTCTTGGATGCAACAGGAAGATACATGTTTGTTTTTATTATTGCTGGAATTGAAGTTACCACCTCGGCACTTGTATTGGCCTTGGGAAATTTCTTCTGCATTAAGAAAAAATCAGAAGAACCACATACAAAAGAAGAAGCAGCAGAAAGAGAGGAATTAAACAAATCTGAAGACAAAGCTCCTGAAGATGCCAAGGTGGACTCTATTGAAGTGGAGCAGTTTCTGAAAGATGAGCCTGAAAAAAATGGGGAAGTTGTAACTAACCCAGAAACATGTGTGTGAGCATGACAGGAACCCAACAAAGTGTTTAGAAAAGAAAGATTTTCAACACTATTTATTTTAGAAATAGAACTAGTTTAGGGCTGGGCCATCTGCTTTATTAACTGGAGGCCGTTTAGCTCATCAGGTCTCTCTGGAAGCTGATGAGCTAGACAACCTTTTATCGGAAAATTAGCTTTATCAGTAAAAGGTGGAGTATTGTGGCTATACTTTTTATGTAAACTAAAAAGCTTTTATAAACACAAGTAGAGTCTTGCTATGCATCACCAGAAACTGCTCACTTGGAAGAGATATAGGAAGAATATTTTTTAAGAAAAGTGGAATTATATGTACGTTTTCAGACAATAGTGGTGAAATCGCTGTGTTGTGCGGCTAAATATAATTTCCCTTTCTGTTTGCTTTGTGAAGGGGAAAGAGTTTGAGATGGAGAAAAATCTCAGGAACTTAAAGGTCTCCATTAGGTTTTTGAATTTCTTACTTTTTTAGATTTTTAGATTAGTTGGCTCAGCCCTAATTTAATTTTGATAATATCTGTTACTTTGATTTATGTAAATGTATTTCTGAGTTTTGTCTAAACCTGTAATCTTTGTCATTATCATCTGGAAATACTGTTATGTGTATGGCACATTACAGACGCTACCCTCCGCAGATCACGCAAGCGGTATTCCGAGGTAGTACTAAAAGAAAATAAAATGAGCAGAATCGATCCTGGCACACCATAAGCAAACAAAGTCAGCCTACTTTTACATACCCAGTTTTCAGTACAGTTTCCCTGCAGCGTTGAAAAATACCACAAGTAACATGGAGGAGACAGATATTAGGTTTAGTACTAAAGAGTCTTCTGAAGGACTGCCCATTTGGTCTATAAAAGAAACAGTGTAAGTTTCCAGATGACCTATAAAATAGAGCGGGGAGACTTAGGGAAGGGACTGCACTATTTTGAAACACGTCAGCCACCCTTCAAATGCAACATGGGAAGGTCCTAAGTTTTTTTGGTTTTTTTTTTTCCATTTACCCCACTTCCTTATCCTTTTGCTTCATCTATGGACGTTCAAGGTGCCATTCTTGCTGGTTGAGGAAACATGAAAGAACTGTTGATCGCATTTGTGACGGCAAAGCCTCAGGACCAATCGAGAATGGGGCCGGCTCCGCTACTCATTGCACAAACAGAACAGGGAGTCTCTGGCCAGTCTTTAAATCTTCTCTGACATTGGGACGGGGGAAGGAGGAGAACGAGAAACAGATCAGACAAGGCATCGATGGCACATTTGAAGAAACGTGGGAAGGGAAAAGATTCATTGTGAGGACGCTGAATACAAAAGGAAGGAAGGTATTCTAGATATTTTTGTTCCCACCAAACACATTCAAGAAATGCAATCTTTTACACGAAATGCTACTGCAAACCACCTTTCAGATATGGTTATAAAAAGCTCTCTAGGCTTTGTGACTGCAGCACAGTCTTCAAAGCAGACTAATTGTAACAGATTCAGTTTTCTTCTTGGTAGCAAAGGAATACTGGCTTTCCGGTGCCAAAATTGTTCCACTTAATAACTGCAAACTTAAAAAAACCCCAGACTGAAAGACCCTAATCCCTTAAAACCATGCATCCCTTTTAAAAATAGCATCATTAGTTGTTTCATACTTGACCACTTTAGCAGAAAGGTACAGTGAATCCAACAAAGTGCCAAAACCACGAACCATTCCCTAATGGAGCGATCTTAGATACCAGCTTCCATTCTGGTAGTTTCAAAATGGTTTTGCATTGTTAGGACAACGTTGCACAGAAATTGAAAAGTCAGGATAATGATTTTTTTTTTTTTTAAATGATTTTAAAAAGAAATGGATGCTGCATTGAATAAACCGTTTATTTTTATATCGTATATAGCGCATTACTTTAAAACCTTTTATTAATTTAGTGGCAGGAATTGCGCTGGCACGTCCTCGTTGTAAGAACTTAGCCACCGAACTCAGCTCCAGTCAGTCCCTGGAACACAACACTGCTGGCTCCAGAGGCCGCCGTGCGAGACGGCAAGAGGAAAATGGAATCCACAGATCAGTTTATGATATCCCTGGCAGCTGCTTCAGATGATACGTGAAAACCCGATATAGCTTTCAGGTTGGAGTTCCCTGTTCCGTTTCAAAAAGCAAAAACTAGAAACCTTCCCAAAGGTCAATTCAGATTCTCAAATAGCCGTTTTTGTCTTACTGTGGGTTTTGATCACCAGATTTCTTTGCTAAACGATGCTATCCTGTTATCACAGAACTAAATGGTTATTCCTTTGACCTCAGGTTTTGACACAATTTTAATTTTCTGAACATTCTGCAAATTGTCTAGACTGTAACATCTCGAAAATTTGGGTTTATCATACTGACTTTCCAGACTATGTTTCATTTTCTATACATAATACCTTTAGGGTTACGCTGGAAACAAGAAGTGTTGTTACAATTTTATGTGATTGGGGCAGAAGTTTTTAAGATACGGGAAACACATTTTAACAAGACACCATAAATAATTTCTGAAGTAAATCTAGTGTTCACAGAATGTGCCTCGTTGGCCTATGCAAGTTCTTTTCCTGGACTCAAAGGTGAACTGCTCTGCGTAGGACGGGCAGTGCTCGTGTGCCATTTTCAGCATGGATCTAGCACTGGATTGCAGTATTCCTGAGAGCAGGAGATGCGCACTGCACGAGAGAGGCCAAGTCACAGGGCTGTGAGAAATAAAGGTGGGAATTTCATTTGCTAAGGAGTTTCACACAGGCTGTCAAATCTTTTACCTTTTTCATTATTGACAAGAAGCATCAACGCAGGGATGAGAAACTCCTAATGGAGATCTCTGAGCAATATCAAAACTGACAGGCTTGAGAGTACCGCTGAGTTCTGGAGCCAGTTACGCTCCCTGCTTCCATTCCGTCCCGTTCGGGTGTGTGCCAGCCCCTCCAGTCCTCTTTCCCTCAGCTGCCTTTATCTCCTTGGAAAGAGATGGACTCTTCCTCCACGCGTGCCAGAGCCCTGGCCTGGGCCACTGCGGGACAGCATGCCGGGCTGTGCCGAGGCGTACCCCCGGCTGCTCCTGCGGACGTGGTCACAAAGGCTGTACCTCGAGCTCCTCTTTTACAGACGGCAGCAAGTCCTTAGGTGCTCAGCGCTGTCTCAGAACACCAGCTAGAAAATGTTACATAGAGAAGGCGAGGGTTGTATTGGAACCCTTTCTCTCGGCAAGAGTAGCCTGGCTCCTTATTAATTTAACTCTGCTTACTGTCAATTCACCAGGAATTGCTTTTAAACCCCTCTAGGTATTTTGGTACAGTATTTCTTTAATCTCAACACCACTGAGATCCCCTAAGAGCAGTTTGTGAGATGTGCTCTTTCATACGTTTTGAGGATGCGCGTGGCCAGAGCCATAAAGCATTGCTAAGGAGACGGTAACTGCCCAGCGCCGCAAGCACAACAGTTCCGTGCAACATCTACCTCGACGAACCTTTCTTCAAGCTTCATCTCATTAAAGTCTTGTGATTTGAAAAAAGAAAAGGGATGAAAAGGAGAAAGGGAAGGCAGGTAATTATACAACTAAACTGCCAAGCATCCCAAAGACAACGTTACAATTTACTCTTGCATCACACACTATCGGAACAAATGTAATTTCTTTAGACATATAGTTCATTAATCTATTTACGAAGTCTGTGAGGGAAACAAAAACACAAGTGCAAAAAATCCAAGTATAATACTATAAACCAGTTGAAAGATAGTTTCCATAGATTATGTCTCTGAAACTAATGAATGGTCTTTTAGTGTACAGGCTGGCATAGTTTTTAAAGCTTTTTAGATCTTTGTACATTGTATAAATTGTGTAATATAGGATTTATGGTTAAAATATTTTATGTTTGATCATGTAATGGATCTTAGGCCATTAATTTCCTAATGCAAGGAGAGAGCGTGTGTATAAATGCCTGTAACACACAGAGACTATATAGAGGTGTACATGTGTGTGCATATATATATATGTATGTATCAATCTATATCTATATCAAACATGGCAAATACCCACTAGAGCAGAACAGAGACAGTTTGGCTGTTTACTGGACAACGAGCAATGCAGAGTTAAAACTCTTTTCTTCTTCCTCCTATAAAAAGATACGTTTGCTTTTTTAAAATTTCTAAACAAAATATCTTGTAGCTATTTGGGGCATAGAAGATTTCAGTGGAACTAAAAATCTGAAAGTGATGCAGCTACCACAATCTCTAGGTTTTATTTTTCTCCAGTCCTTAAATACGTTACAGCAAATCTTTACCCGTACCTGCTGCTAAAGCAGCCCGTTCCCTAAAGCTGAGACTTGAGACGCTACGAAGGTATGATGTGAAGGACTGGACAGATCTTGTGCTTGTTAATATTAAATTCCATCCAAACAAACGTGTTAGACAATGTAAAAATCATTCTCTAAAAAGAAATTAAAACATTCGCCTAGCCAAGCAATCGAACTCCAAAATGAAAACCCCAGATTCATTCCGGTGTGCGCCTTTGCTACATCCCAAAGAAAAGCTTTGGTAGGCAATGGTGACCAGAGGGCTTTCAGGAGAACGCAAACTCTTCCATGTTACAGCGGTAAGTACTGGCTCGGGTACGTGTGTCTGCGTGTCTTTAGGCTAATGGGAGTACACTTCAGCTTTGTGCAAGTCAGATAACTTTGTTTCTTGTTAACGCACTTTAATGTAACGTGTACATTTACAGTTAAGATTTTTTTTTATGCTTTTCTAGTAAACTGTTGCAAATGTAGTGAATAAATATTTATTTGGTTGTCAAAAATTGCGGGTGTGAGGAAATAAGCTTAGAAAAACCAACTTTAACACCCAGATTTGGAAATTGGGCGTCATTTGGGCTTGCTGCAATGGCTAAGCGGAAGCAGAATGCTCAGAGAGAGGAAAGTAGGAGGCGACACCGAGCTGACGGGCAGCCAGAAGGTCACCTGGGCAAGGGGACTGGCTTTGCCATGACTCACAGTTTGCCAGTTCCAACGCAGAAACGGGCTCCTGTCGTCAATGATCCTGAAGACTATTTTAAAGCATCAACTAATTTAAAATAATAGCTATTAATTTTGTGGTGGTCCATATAGAAATTACCGTTCTTGTCCTCTGAAGAGCGCTCCAGGTTTTGATTGCAGGTAGTTTTGTGAACTGCTATGACATATAAAGCCCTAAATATTTTAAGCACTGACTTGCCAGCAAGCGGTCTTTATCGTCAAGTGATAGAACTTGACGATAGAACTTGAAAGTTCTTAAGAAAACATAGTTTAAGAATATATTTATGGTGGGGTTTTTTTGGATCCTGCGGTGCCCCAGCTACAACTGGCTCCTCAAGGTATAATTCTCAAGGATATACCCAAGTGAATCAAAATTACAGTTTCTTCAATTTAACAAGAGCTACATTTTGCTATCTAGAAGCTGTCCAGGAGGCTCACACCTACTTGTGCCTAATTCTAAGTATCGCTGCTGAGAAATTCTGGAGAGATCTCTAAGCTCAGCTTCAAAAGTTTCTCTGTTATTTACACTGAAAAGATTGTAGGTCTAGTTTACATAAAACTCTACGTTTGAATAAACATACCATTACCTTTTTTATGCTAGTAAAACATTGGTAAAACTTAAGGTGTAATCAAATGCTTTGCTATCCCGCTGGCCAGATCGAGCCATGTGCTGCTGCAGAAGGAACGTTACCGGGTGGACCGAAATGACAGAATTTGTTAGCGTGCAGTCAGCATATCCTTGTGACAGAAAACCAAAGAGTTTATCTTTGCTTCTGTTACTCTCCGAGTCCAAAAGGACGGACTCAGGCCATTAACTGTGGAGGAAAACTGGCACGACCCAAGTCGCACAGCTGTTGTTCCCTGATGCTGGACCTGTTATAGGAAGGTGACCCACCAATATCTGAAGAGCAAACACCTTTACAACAGCAAAGGCACTGCGTGTGAGAAGCAACGGCTTTGGAATGTATTATTGTAGCAGCTTTCTCCATGCCTCTGGAATAGAACTCAGTTTTGTGCCAGTAGGAAAAAGGCCCATCTACTGCAAAAGTCAGGACTCTTAAAAGTATCTTGCTGGTGACCCAGTCTGCGAGATCAGCCGTCCTGCATCTGTCTGAAGAAGTACAGAAAGTTAGAGGCAGACAGAGTGAAAAGCTACTTACCCGTCGAGTTAGATGCTGTTTGTTCCTTGACTGATCTCGACACCTGCTTCATCATCTCAGCAATATTCCAGCTGGCAACTTCCCTCGTTACCTTTAGATGAATGCTTCGGAGCAGTAAGCAATGAGGATAGCTCTTGCTCTTCTGACCCTTCATCTACTACTGTTTCAGCAGTTTAAAGCCTTTCACTGGAAAACTCTGAATCCAATGAAGAAGCCTATCTAGATTTTAGTATTTAAAATTCTTAAATAGCAAAAGACTTTTCAGTCTTGCTGAAAAATATGGCTTAAGATCCAGTGGTTGACAATGTCAGACAAACTTAAAATACAATTTCTTAGCAGTGAGAGCAGAGAAACGTTTGCTGTTTGGGGTCTTTTAAGAAAAAAATCTGCACACAACCTCAAAATACTGTGAATTGCTGGTGTATCCCTTCCTTAAGGATTACGGGAAATACCAGAAGCTGCACTGCCTTTGTGCCTTGCAGCTCTGAACCAGGCCGAGGACTGTAATTAAACTAAATGGTTTGTCTGGTTATGAGTCGTGGATTTTTCTTCCTAGTGCATAATGTACCAAACCAGTTCCTGTTTTGTTCCGCATCCCATCCCACCCCACCTCAGGTATACTGGATTGGTCACAGCAAAGACGCGGAAGACTAGGGCTTAATGCTTTAGGCTGATATATACAATTTTGTGTTTTCCCACGTTCCTATTTGTCCATTACACTTATATTTCTCAGACTTGCATCTTATCTATGCATTTTGAGTCAAGAATTTTCCCAAAATGCCAAGAACAAAAACCACTATCTTAAAAAATTTTTTTTTCGTTCGACTGTGTATTTTTGTAGATCATGTATATACAGAACTCATCTGATTTTCTGCTGTCCCTCTGCCTGCAGCATGCAATGGTTTCGTCAAAAGAACCAAAGCATACTAGTCTTAAGATTAAGCAGGAAAAAAAACACCAATGGCTGAGAAAAAGTCATAAAGTGTTCCTCCTGTGCAAATATTTGCTGATAAAGTTAGTAGGATTTTGTTGTCAGACAGATTCTTACTGAAGACCAGGCCTCTAAGCACCCTCCTGGTACCAAACCACTCAACGATGCAAACCGAGCACACAAGTTCCTACAATCACTTAAATCTCGACGTGTACGTGTAATTCCGGTACTTGTCCCTTGAATGAACCAGAGGGAAGTGTACTGTATTCTTTAACAGCAAAACTTTTTTATTCTTGACCTGTCTCATCCAGTGAATTTTAGGAGCTACTTTGCTGTAGGATTGATAAATTCACGGTGGATTACACTTCCTCACAACTGGATTCAATCTAGATTTCTGACCAGATGGCTCAGCCCTATTAAAGAAACATCAGCATTGCTTGTTTTCACTTAGTGTTTTGTATACATGAAGCGCTGCTTTTGTAAAGCAAAAGTTAAAGAACAAAATAAATACCTTTTTATTTCATTATTTTACAAAGTGAAAATAAATACCCTTGAAACAAACATGTACGCTCTAGCCAGTGATCTACTTACAAATCTCTAAACTCATTGTAAAGATTCTTGTCGGGAAATTCAATTTCTGAAAGTGTTGCCTCTGACATTTGACAGAGGAGCTGCCACTCAGAAGTTTGTAACTTGGGGAGAGAAAGACAACAAATAGCTGTGCTTGTGATGTTTTTCCCCATCGGAGAATGAAGGATGTCTCCGAGTTCTACATGCTCTTCCTCCAAGGGAGATTTTGAGTACTTTTATGAAGTTAACGTGGAATATATGGACCCCTTCAATGCTTTTATTTAATAGCTGTCTTAAAGCCTATGATTTATTTTAAATTGTTTTCATGGTACTTGTACTGCAAAGAATTCAAGGACTCTGTAACCATCAAGATTATGCAAAACAGCTGCACAGGTGCCATTTTTCCACATAAAAGCACACAGCCAGTTCTAAATAAAAACTGTGAGGATAAATTAAGTATCTTCCCAATTTTTAAAGACCTGCTAATCAGAAACACAGAGGATTCCTGAAGGTGCGTTTGCCCTCGGATTATGAATAGACTTCTGAGAATTACATAGCAAAAGCCAGGACTTTTATTACACAGGGCACTGCGGGTAGAGCTCAGTATTCTTCTGGCTTCTGTCCTACCTCCCAGAACTGCGCAAGTCTCAACAGCAATTCTCTTCCCATACTTCCTATCAATACAATGGATTACTGACAAGAGAAAGCATTTGTAAAAGACTTCTGGAAAAGCAGCAACATTCAAACAAAACCATTTACCTTTCCAGAGACAAAAGACATGCTTTCTGTGAGCAAAGCAATGAATGCCTTCTCTTTCTTCCTGTACGCCCTAACTGCTGCATTCTGACCGTGACTACCAAAATCCTTCAGTGAAAATTTTAGTACCACAACAATGTCTTCAAATGTTTGCAACTGACAACGTTCTTTGTAGGTACAGAGACTCCTTAAAAAAAAAAAAAATCAAAAAAAAAAAGAAAGAAGAAAGAAGTTAAGAAGTTACACCAAGTAAAGAGTAAGGATTCATTTTAAGTAAGTTACACCAAAGAAGAAGTTATTATGAATGTATTTACACAATTGTTAAAGTACACAAATACAGTGGTAGTACAAATGAAGTGCTCTGAGATACTGGTTTCCAATACACAGGTTTATATAGACAGTCTATTTTCCGCATGATGGAATTTAACTATTATGAAGGACAAAAACTGCCCACACGTGAGTACAATTCAAGAAGTCTGCAGTCAACTTTAAGTAGAGTACAGCAATCTAATGTTCCAGATACAGAGAGAATAAAGAGGCTGCCTTTGTAAGTCCCTCTAACAGTACATTATTAACCACAGATATTTACAAGGAAAGCACAGTGAGGTGTAAAACTGTTCAAATGGTAGTGCACATGCCTAAAATACTGAAGTTTATAGTAACTGAGGAAATAATTCTCTTATGCAAACTTATCAATGAATCAAACTCTTAAGCTTTTCCACTATACTCTCCCCAAACACAGGTGTCCCAGTCAGACCCAGAGTACATACGGGCAAGTCGCTAGTGTTCTAAAAACATCCAGAGCATGACTAATACTTAATATGTGGACCTTTGAGAGGGGCAAAAAAAGAATTTGTAAACAAACACCGAAACAATAAAAATTACTCTTCATAAAACTTTGAAGACCAATATGCCTTTAAAAAAATTTTGTTTTCAAGCAGGGAAGAATTTCTCAAAATACTTAACTGTTCAAACAAAATCTCTGCGTATACTATCGTTTCTAACATGGAATTCCGCATTACTTCAGTCACATTAGTATCAACAGTACTTCTGATACTGTTCTAAGTACTGTGAGGACAGAATACTTACTTTTATTTTATGAGACAGTTTACGGTAACAAACAATATGAAGAATCTCCCCTATTCCATAACCAACAGGTGCTAACAACACCTGCAACAGTTTTTTTGGACAACCTAAGCATGATGAGTCATTCATTCCTAGCTAATGATTCTGGGCATACTCAGGTTGAATACAATTAGCAATAATGGCATGCACCTGAACTGTAAAAAGTCTCAGGATTTCACAGCAAGAATAGGTTGTTTTGGGTTGGGTTTTAGTTTGGGGTTTGGTTTTTTTTTTTTTTTTTTAAAGAATTCCTTTTTTGAGTCTCGGCATGAAACAGAAGGCCTGAATCAATTTATTTATTTATTTTTAAACATGTAGATGCTGAATGAAACGTGCAAATTCACCAAAGACTCAGTAGCAACACGTATTTTCCACTTGCAATACCCTCTAAGCTAACCAGCCTCAGAGTGCAGGAAACAAAATAAAAGTGACGTTTGAAACTATCCATTCACCCAAACTAAGCAGAGAGATAGGACAAACTTTCAAATTCTAAATCCCTCAAATGCCAGAGTCTTTCACTTTGTCCTTCATTTTCTTTACAAAAAAAGAAATCCATTATCACCATCTCTACTATACTTACACTCTCCAGCAGGGTATTTAGTTTTCCTCTTTTATGAAAAAGAACAATTATTAAAAATTCCTTTGTGGTACACGGAAAGTTAAATGTTAAGTGTGAACGAAGACAGCAAACAGCAAAGTAAAATTCTAACAGTTTTTAAAATTTCATGAGAAAACCGTCTCAGTCAGAATGGGACCATACAAATAAGTAAACAGTTTAAATAAAGTCAGATGGTTTTGATTCATTTACATGTTCCCTGCCAGACTAATTTTTTTAAACAAGAAATTTCAAGTCATTGTCTTTAGTTTAGGTTTCTTTATATTCTACATTTTTAAATCAGACAAAAGCAAGAGTTCTTTACAGAGAATTAAGCCAATAATTTTAGCAAAATGATACAAAAAACTTTCTTAAACCAAGTAAAAGATTTATAGTTACAGTAGAATAATAAAAAGGGGGTAAAGTCTGCCGCCTGTGGAGGGAAAACTGAAACGGCCGTCCGATAACAGGCGGTCAACTCTGTAAACCATCTTTCTTTTCCAGCCCTGTTACCACAGGGTTCTCTTAAGGTCATTGGGTTTCTGGCAAAAGCATCCTGTAATGGCAGCTGCTGGAGTCTGTCCATGTTCCTCCAAGTACCTTTTAAGTCACATGGAGAACTCCAACTGTAATGTTTCCGCTCTAGTTCAAGGTATTTTTGCTAGTAAAGCCATTGGTAACATAGGAGATCAGCCATGCATTATCTGCCCTCCATGGCAAAATAATTTTCATCGGTGCACAGCAGACTGGAGAACACTGGTAGTTACCCGAGCAGGAATCTACCAAAGCCAAAAAACAAGACAACATCAGCACATATCATTCCAGTTAACATACAAGTGGCTCTCAATGTACTTTTAAATAGTTCGTTGCCAAAAGTAAGTGTGTGAATTTAAAATCCAATGAGCTATACGATGTTTCGCACCCACCTGTAGCTACACGAAGTTCCCTGTATTTTCCTTCTTTATTAGAAGTTAACATGGAAAATTCACCTTTCCAGCCAGAGGGGATGTTTTGAAGAAAAGTAAACAGAGCATAAACATGCACAGAAGAAAGAACAAACCAGATGAAAACACCACCAATGTGTAGAAACAGACTCAATGAATAATTAAGTTGGAAAAAAAAAATTCCAATAAGAGGGTAACAAAATTTAATTATTTTCAATGGCTTTTAATTTTTCATGGGACATTGTGTTAAAAGACACTTCATTTATTTCCATAGCTTGACCTATTTCAATAACAGTGTAACACTATTTCAGTAACACTTTCACTGTGAAAGTGAAAAACGACCACCATACGTCACTGCAATTTAAGAAGCGAGAAACGTCGAAGTAGCTGAATCGGTATTCAGTATTAATTTCAGTTGTAAACAGCTACAAATAGTAAGGCATACAGTAAAGGCCAACCAATGCAGACGTAACCCTAAGCAGACCAGAATCTGCACGTCTCCCGCACACAAGCTTTCTTTCCAACGCAAAGCTCTACGTTTGCCCCCCCCCCCCTTTTTTTTTAATTTTTTATTTATTTTTGACCAAGGTCTGATAATTGTAATTTAAAAGTGTTAAGCTGCCATTTACAGTTGGATCTTTTTAATGTTACAAACTACGAAGCAGCTTGTGCACAGTCAGCCAAGCACACAAAGCAGGAGGAGAAAACAGAAGAGGAACAGCAGGATTCTTCACCAACTAGAGATACGGGATTAGTGCAAGCTTAGGCTTTATAGAGAACGTGAGGCAGCAGACAGTTATACAACAGAATTTCTTAAGGAACAGAAAAATCTCACAGCCTTTTTTTAATAAGAAGCAAAGCAAAGAAGCTCCTGAAATACTTAAGAAAGCATCCTTCAGCCATCAAGGTTCAGATTCCAACTGAAACTTGTTATTTCCCTGATGAAACCCGTTAATGCCAAAAGCAGAACAGACTAAAAAGCCAAAAGCTGCACACAGAAAGGCAGAAACTTCTACTGCACTGAAAAGTGGAAAGGAGTTCTAAATACCCAGATCCAAGTCTGCCTACCTCCGAGATGCTCGTGTTCAAACTATTCTCATTAGTGTGTGAACATTTTTAAAATATAGATCTGAATAGATCTGACTATTTTTAAAATGACAGCTCATAAGGAATGGATAAGAATATAAACCAGGGAGAAATGGATACAGCTGTAGCAGAACGTTCCATTCACGACAAGACAGAGCCTTATTCGAGTAATACAGTCAATTGAGTCTTCATACAAGTATTTTGATTTTACAATTCTGAAGCCGATCTGGTTTTGAATGGATGACACACTGCCGCATGAACATCCCTGGAAAGACATGCAATTCTCAAACAGCTAAAATTTAGACTTCATTATTTTATTTTATTGTTGACACTTGAACGGTTTTAGGGACTTTTTAAGTCACTATTTTTGTCAATTCTGCTTAAGAGTCCAAGAGGAACAGCAGCAATAATTCAACTTTTGGAAGGACATTTACTTTTAGTTAGAGTTAGAGAAAAACCAATGCTTCATCAAGCATCTGACCGGAAGGCCCAGGTACAACTATGAGATAATGTGAGGAGAAGAAGCAAAGTCGGATGTTTCCAAGGATTTTTTTTCCCCGCCCCATCCAAAGTTTTGGTGTCTAATGAGAAGCACTCACCCAGTGCTGCCTTCCAACGAAAGGAGACGAGCAGCTACTTGCCATGGTGTTCGAAAGGAATGCTATTCTGAGGTAGGGGAAAAGACAGCAATTTGTAACAATTCCACTGCCCCAATATATAAAGATGTCTAACAAATACCCAACCTAAACTTGCAGTAGCAAATGTATCTCTTGAGGAACTCTGCAATCAGACTTCTATAAGACATTTCTATCATATTAAGAGATACGTAAAAGGAACAAATCATATTCCTCAAAGAAAGCTGACAGGGTCAGAAGAACAACGCAGAGTATGATGCCTATTAAGATGGATATATGGAGAAAGATTTGCTCATGAGGAGATGGAAAATGCAGAGGCATTGGAAGCATGTTGCTTTTTCCCTAGGGAAGCGGCACAACACTTCAGTTGTTCAACGCCGGTGTTGGCTACAGTCTTCTAAAAACTTCCTCTGTCAAAGAGACTTAATCAAATATTTCTTTGTGCAGCACTCCAACCTCTTCTTCCAACTATGGAGAGAATACCTCTGTTACCAGCAGGAAATATGCACGGCTTTGACTGTTGGGTGCTGAACATGCCACATTCAGGAAAAAAAAATTAAACAACTTACTGTATACCATGAGCAGTCGGATTGAACCTTCTGTGAAAGGGAATGAAGGCTACTCACCCACAACTAGACTCTTGAGATGAGCACTGCTTTCGGGATGCAGTCTGTGCAATGTGGACAGACAGAACTGATTCAAAGTAGTCTTTACTGGAATGCTCATGACCTCCTTTACTAGGTTTCTTAACGTTTAAAGACTGACTATGTAAAGGAGACTTAGTGAACAGTTTGCTCACAGAGCCCAAGAGCAGAGGGATCTTTTAACAGCTGGTATGATTTTCTGTCCAGCACAGATCACAGCTCTTCATTGCACAGAGACTTGTAATTTAGGCTTGCTTTAGACCTGAATACACCACCTAGAAACGAATACAGTTTTGATGCAAAGGCAAAGGGGACAGATGACCTACTTCTTTTAGTTCAGCAGGTGGCTGCCTTCACTTAGGCCTCTGTTTCACTCTTCTTTAAATGTGAGTGGTTTTAATTTTAAGTAATAAGTTCTTCACATACATTTTCTGAATAAATGTCAGTTCCTGTTAAAATAATTGTCTCTAAAATACTACACCAACTAACTCAAGATGACCTCTTACCCTTCAGACAAACTGAAAGATGTTGATTTGAAATTCTTGCATTGTACAATCTGTTTCCTCAAGGAAACAGACCTGTTTTCCCAAGGTCAATTTTTATTGCTCTTCTTAGTGTTACAGTTTTCCAATTAAGATACTGAGAAATGAACTAAGCATAATATTCCAGCACCCGTCTCATTAATGACATGAAAGAACCTCTCCATTTCTGGTCATTACTGTATCATACATAAATGCAAGGATGAAATCGCTCCCTTTCATGAAGACATCACAGTTACCGCTCCAACATTACACCTAAAGCCTCCTCAGTCACTGGTTACCACAGCTATAGTTCCCAAAATATAAGACAATGGTCTCCACTGCTTCTTCCTAATCAGGTGTTGGAGTACTGCAGTAATACACATTTTATGTGAATAGGCTTCACCTGACTGCTCAGCTCTCACTGATGTTTATGGCCGTCAAACATCTGACAACTTGCAGATTTTTAGCTGTTGCCTTCAATTCCATATAATCGAGAAAAGTACTGAATAACGTCTGCCATAGAATTTATGTAATTTCATTAGAAATGTTTAAGTTTCACAGACATGCTAGATGTTACTCCAATAAACACTCATTACTTCCTGTTACAAAGTGCTAGTCTTTCTAATGAGAATGGTTTAGGTACTATGTGGACCATACCTTGGAGGTGGGGAATATACATGACACCTGTTTTGCTATCCTTACCAATTACCATTTTTCCATGAGTGTTAAATTTCTCTGAGAAGAACTATTTTACATAAGAGAATGTAAGTTTGTATTAATATACATTCCCAGCCTTCATTTTCAGTTTCAGTCTGAACTGACTGGAAGTCATTTTGGAAAAAAGAAAGATAAAAATGTGGAGACATCTTTAAGAACTCTACGTAGAGCTAAGCAGCTTCATCATTTCTTTGAGTAACCTCCGCACATTTCCATTGCCCAGAGTTTAACAAGCAGTAGCCTTTCCTCTAGACGATGAGAGGTGGAGATTACAGACACAGCATCGCCTTACCAAACCAAGGCATCCAAATAAAATAAAATAACAAAACTAATTTATCAAGTTATAAATAGCAACTCTTACAAATGCACTTCTTAACATAAGACATCTGTAGATCTGCACAGCAAACTTTAAAAGCTGCTTTCTACCAGCAGTATGATTTAAGCACTTCCTGAAAAAGGAGCAGTGGTAGCCTATTTACTTAAGACTTACAAAGGAAACTAAGACACTTGGAATGGGCATGGACAAAGAGTTGCTGTTCTTTACTGTTCCCCTGATAAGAAGCAGTATGGATTATTTTCTATATTCTTGCACCTAGCCGATCAAAATTCTCCTTAATAACCTTGCCATGCGAGTTCAATACTTTAAGTTTTCCTGACTAAGAACAGGGTATAAGATAATGGGAAACCCATGGCTTTAACTGGTAACCTGGTAAACATCTAAGGATAAATTTTGATTATGGTAGAACTACCTTAATGTTATGAAGACAGTAAGAGCATAAGCTGTGAAGACTTGCAACTTGAGCCATCTCACCTGCTACGGAGTAAGTGAAAACTGGGAAAATGAAAAGCAAATTTTCTCTAATGAGCTCAAGGGGAACTGTTATAAGGTAGAGTCTAAGTAAATCTATCTTGCATTCCAAATCCGAGAGGCCCATGGGAAGCTGTTTAAGTTATCCTATGGTTGCACACTGTTATTCAGTCACCACGAGTGGAGACCAGCATTGGTTCACTGCCTTGATAAGAACTAAATGAAGACAACAGATGATGAACGCTTAATTCTAACAAACTCAGAGAAGATCATGACTAGGCTGCTATTGGGATTATCAAGAGGTCAACCAAGTGATCCCATAGTTGGAGCAGAGTGTTAAAAAGGGCGGGTATGGAAATGTGCCATTAAGCCAGACTGTACTGTTGGCCCACGCCACAAATTATACATCTGATTACTCAAAGATTACTCTGAAGAACCCACAGTCCTACACAATCTCAGAGTACTCCCACTCTACAAGTTAGGCAGGAGCAAAATGTATCTGCAAACCCACCTGCATTATTTATACATTACGATGTTTAGAAAAGCATCACTGGCACACCGAGTTACATCAGCAATGTAACAAAAAAATGAAAGATGAAGTCTCTCCTAACACAGGCAAGTAACATCGCTGTGCTTATTTCTGTTACTCCCATTAATTAGTTATCAGACTGGCAACAGAGACAAAGCATCTGAGATTTGCTCAGAATGCCAGAGACAAACCCTGGGCACACACACTATACCAGGAAACCATCTTTACATCGGAGTAAATGTTCAGGGGGAACTCGGCCCCACACCCTCACAGAACAGCTGAGGTCAGAAGGGACCCCTGGCAATCATCTAGTCCAAACCCAACACCCAAAGCAAGGTCAACTAGAGCAGGCTGTACAGGACAATGTCCAATTGGGCTCCAAATAATTCACAAGAGGGACACGCCACAACCTCTTAGGGCAACCTGTTCCAGTCCTTGCCCACCCTCATAGTAAAAAAGTTTTCTTATGTCTAAATGGTAATTTCTTATATTTCAGTTAGTGCCCACTGTCCGTTGTCCACTCACTGGATATCGCTGAGAAGAGTCTGGCTGCACCTTCTTTACATTCTTCTGTCAGGTATTTACGCATATTTACAAGATCCATAACTATATGCAGTTTTACCTTCTTTGTTTTCATACTGTTTACAAGCTTCAGCCATAAAATATTTCAACGTGAGAATTTCTGGTGGCAAGAATTGTAGTTCAGTGAGCAATTTAAGCTGGCAAAAATCACCACCAAAGTCAACACAGAAAACCTCACCTGTCTCCTATTCTCATCCAGTCATTTTTCTCTATCCGTTGTGCAAGCATGAACATTTTTGTGCAGCTATGTGGTGAAACAATTCATTCAGCTGAAAATCAACTAAAAAAATCCCACTTTTGTTACAGAAGAATTGTTTCTCCAATTCAATTCACCCTGTCTTCATTAGAAATACCCACCTGGCCTCCATCTAAAAGAGCATTCCCTCGAGCAGTATGATTTTATATATAAGAACATGTATCATCCAAAATAATTCATTCTGCCAATTAAATGATGAAGCCAAAAGGAACTGAGTTAATTTTTATCAATATGCTCTGGCAACGAGGAATAAAATGGGTCCACGGCAAAAATTATGCAGTTAGAACTCCAGCACAGCATTGGGGCATGATGGAAAGAGCCCTAGGCGACTGCACCAGTCCTCATGACAGACTGCTCTCCCGGCAATATTGCAGTATGCCTACTGTACAGGTGATTCCCCATTCTGTAAGTAAGACTAAAGGTAAGCTGTAAAAAGCTAGACCATACACTACTTAGGACAAGTCTGTGTGAATACCCTGAAAAAGGAACGTTTCAGCTATAGCATAAAGAGTTAAAAATATATTTCAACATTGTTTATCAGACTTAAAAAGAAGCATTCCTAAAATCTCTTTGCTAAGTCACTGTGACCAATGAGGATGATTTCAGTGCTGACTGTGGCTATGAATCACTGTATCATTCATCCTCCTGCCATCCTCTTCAAATGAGCCTTCTGCGACCTATCCATCATCCACGTATGTGGCTTCTTATCTGCTCTGAACTACAGTACTGCACTACAACATTTCTTCACTTTTGCACTTTTCTGTTCTTCACCAACTATTTCTTGTCTATTCTGCACCAACATTCGCTGCTCTGTTGATTTGGAAGAATGACTCACAACTGCCTCTAACTTACTCTGCTTCCTCATTGATAACAGATAAAAGAAATTCGATAAGCAAATGAGCTAAACACTATAATTGTAGGTAAAAATGCTGTATCTCCAGGATTTAGCATCATCTTGTACACCAATGACTCTGTATTACTTTGAGTACTTTATGCTTATTGCTGCCAAGGTAAAAAAAAAAAAAAGTTTTCTTTACAGTAGTCTACAGCCAGCTCACAAACATTCAGTTAAAATGTCAAGTATTTATATGAGCCAACATCATCTGCAAAATCACTATGACATCACATCAACTAGCTGGTATGTTCTTTTGGCAAATTAACTTTATCATATCATCCTCATTTTTCCATTACACAGCAATCTTTTTTACCTGTGAAGTTGACATGCGAGAGGTATCTTGTCGGCCTGTTAAGTCAGACGACGAGATATTGACTGGGGCACCGCGATGCAATCTCATACTCACTTTCCTTTCTCGTTCCATACCAGATACTGGCCGAGGAGAGGTGTTGGCTGTGAGAAAATACTGCATTAGATTCCCATAATGAGAAATGCGATTATAACCTGGTCACTGATAAAATTACACTCTTGTTGTTTGCACATGAGAATTCCAGATTAAAACAAGAGAAATCAAGGCCTTTGTTTTACGTTCACAGAAATCTAAATAGCAACTGGCAGGTAATGAGTGTACACAATTACCTTCGATCTACTGAAAACCAAGGAGGAGAAAAAACAAAAAACCCAGACCCTGACCACAGACAACTACCATTCAGGTATCCTAATTCTCATTTAGAATTTTCAATGACCAGGAGCAAACTGCAAATTAAGAGTTGTCTACAAGGTGCATCTATCTGGGTATTTGTTTACTTACCAGCATGTGAAGTTGGGGTAAGAGGAGTAGGAGGAGCTACATCTTGCGTTCCTCTCAGCCTGCCAGAAGCAGTGGAGGGTAATCCACGCACAGCTGGATTTCGTGTATGTCTCAATCTTTCCTCTCGTTCTCGTCTTTCACGTTCAGCATCTTCAGCCGCCCTGCTTGCACCCTACGGGTCAAGAGTAGTGAACAACCTGGGAGATTACTGAGTTTACAGTTATATATTCGGATAAAAATACTGAAAATAAAGAACTGGACAACCCATTAATTGAAGTTTGCTAGGGCATTAGACACCTCCTCAACAGTTGCAAATGACCTGTGCTGAAGATCAAGGTGGGAGAAAATAAGAATTCCGCAACCTAGCACGGTGACTGCCCTGAAGGAAGTATCTCAGAAGCCTGACACATTTAAAACTCTATAACTTCAGCTTAGTTGTCATTCAACTCATTCAACAGCCATCTCACGGCTCCTGTATCTCCTGCCTTTCCTTATTTCCTGATCTTTTTTCTAGACAATATAGCTTCCAGGAGGAGAAAGGCAAGACAATCTTATAGTATCAGTTAAGATACTCAAAACTGACAATGCAGTAAAAAAAATACCATTACAAAAAAAAAAATTTTAGAAATCTGTGTCAGCTACTCACAAATTTCAGCATGTTCCAGTCAAACACATAGTCATACGAGAACCCTTGTCGGTGGAAGAGGTTTCTGAATAATTGCCTTAGATAGGAATAGTCCGGTTTGTCATCAAAACGCAAAGAACGGCAGAAATTCAAGTACGTGGCAAATTCAGCTGTAATAAAAAAAAGCCTGTTTTTTCCCTTCAGCTTCACATTTGCTTTTTATAATTCTGAATCACCCAAAAAACCTCCCAACCAGTCCAAACCCACCAAATAGGGAATCTCCTAAATATAAGAAAAAGAATAATGACGTAATACCAGAAATCTACGACAGGCAACACTATAGCCCACCTATCAAGTCAACCCTGAAAAGGAAATTATTTGTCTGTCACAGAGTAGATCTCATTTGTCATCATCAGAGAGGAACTAATATTAAACTTCTTGACCCAACCATTGGCTGGGGCTGGGGGGGAAAGGAGAAAGGGGGAAGGGGGAGAAGTTTAAAACTACAGTTGAGCAAAGAAAAGAGAATGGTTTTTTTTCCCTTCTTTGCTTTGAATATATTTAAATGCAATTTATTGCAGGACATGGACTAGCATCTCTTGGTTGTTAAGGCACATAAAGATTTATGTCTGCTACCAAACAAAACATGCAAAAACTAGGGGACCCACATAAATTTCCCATATGCGTCATGCTATAATTTTAGATTTGCAATAAACTGAACACCTGTTTTATATGGCACACAAAGTATTAGTTACACAGCAAAGAAACGAATATCGTTGTGAATTCAATGCGCCAGAAATAACAGCAGTATCAAAATACCAGCTTTTGAGTTCAGGTCTTTCCAGCTGAAATAATATATTAATAACTTACGTTAAGAAAGAAATTCTAACAAACAGCACAAGAAAACTTGATTAGTCTTCCCTGTCTGTTAACCCCAGAGAAAAAATACACTGAATCTAAAGAAACACATATGAAGCAACATTTGAAACAGATCAAAGACAGTAAATTTTCATATAACCCAACAAAAACTATAGTTCTCCTTACCGTACCTAGCTGCTGAAGACAAGAACGTGTAAAGAATAGAGACAGAACTAGTCATGAAAGATCAACAATGTTCTCCAGTGGCAGCTAATGTTAACAAGTTTTAAAACCGATTTAAGTATAATTTTTCAGGGTTCAAAAATGCCTAGTTATTACTGTGGTGCAAATACCAAATTGAGAAAAAGAACAGCTTTGAGGCATGATGCTAGGATATAGGTGGGTTTCTTATGCCTCTTATAGATGCTGACCATCAACAGGCCAAACCAGATGAACCTGGAATGACAATTCCCAAGTGAAACAACTGCAATAATTAAGAGGTGCATCTGACTATACAATCTGATTTATCCAAGAAACAGTACCCACACATACGAAGAAACGGGTAGTTTTGCAAAAAGCTACTTGTCTGTTCGAGTTATCCAGCCAGCATCGATGCATGCACACACAGTGCAGTGCAAATCAGATGTACCACGCTATACTTCAACTAGAGGGCACCGCAATAATTGTTTACTAATAGTTAAGACCAGGGATAAATAGAAATGGTCTACGATTGCCAAGATCCTGGTCTTGAAAGCACAGTATCTTTAGCATGGATGTATCCAATCATGGGGTTGGGGGGGGTGAGGGTGGGAGAGAGAGAGAGAGAGAGAGAAATAAAAAAGACTGGTAGAATTCAGTGTAAAGAAAAAAGAAATACCACTACAAACGTGAACATGTAGGCCTAGTGCCACATAAGAGTAACTTACAAGGATATCCTTTACACAAAACCTCAATGGGTGTAGACATTTTCTTTTCACTGATACGTTCGTATTTCTGCCTCTTTGTTGCTGCTTTCAGTCCCTGCCAGGGGAGGGAGCCCAGGTTAAAATACATCAGTACATAGCCCAAGGACTCCAAGTCATCTCTGCGAGATTGCTCTACAACAGCATAAAAAAGTGGACTCATTAGGTTTCATTTTCTACTGGAAAAACAAAAGACTGTGCAACAAGACTGTCATAAAAACCCTTAGAAAAACAAGAGATATCTGAGAGTTACTATGCCCATGATATACTCATCCAGTATAAGAAAAGGCCTATCGCCCTTGTAGTTAGTAAAAAACGTGCTAATTCCTGAGAATTACAAAGTGACCGAATCCCACCCCATCAAGAGACAGGAAGCCAAGCATGCTGCACTGTTAGTGCCAGAACTAAGGAGACTGTCTTCTGTGCTTCCATAAAGCAACATCTACTTGCACTAAAATTATGTGCATCGACACTATTCCTATTTATTGCTTTCCCCAGCTCACCAATTCCAAGATGAGTGTTGATGGATGCATAACGGGCAGTTCCTGTTAAGTTTTTATTTTCACGATATGGAATATGTTGGTGAGTTCGAGCATCTCGATACTTCTTTGCCAATCCAAAGTCTATTATGTAGACAAGATTGCCTTTCTTCCCCAGGCCCATTAAGAAGTTATCTGGCTTCACATCTCGGTGAATGAAGTTCTTAGAGTGAATATATTCAATCCGACTAATCTAAATACAGAGAAAAAAAAATTAAAAAAAAAAAAATAATCAGAGAGACTGGGCATACACTGTTTTTCTTATAAAAACACTAGCAAAACTGTTTTAATGATAAAAGAGGTAACAAAACTTTTTATTGTAAAATTTAAGGGCGTTAAAGAGAACATAATTTAGAAGACAATAGATAAACCTTCTCTCCAGCTCTTTCCCTGTAACTATTTTACATTTGTTTCCAAAAACTTTCTTCAGGGAATTTCTTTGTCTTTGAGCAGTGCAACACCTGGTTTGCAAACAGCACAGGCCCAGTTTTTAAAAATCAAATTAAGACTTTGGTTTCACTTTTGTTGGGGCACTTTATATTTACAGAACCAAAATTATTTTCGAGTCTTTTCTCTAATGACACAGCCTATTCCCCTCTGAATTACAGAACTAAAACGTAGTTGGTTATGGTCTCTCAAGGAACTTTAATATCCCAACATACTACACTATCAAGATCAACAAAGCAGCCTCCTACCATTTGGTCAGCAAGCAATAGGACTGTCTTGAGACTAAATTTCCTTGAACAAAAATTGAAGAGATCTTCAAGACTTGGTCCCAACAGCTCCATCACCATTACATTGTAGTCCCCTTCCGCTCCACACCACTTAATTGTGGGAATACCCACTACAAAAAAAGGAAACAGTTTATTCAGTATAACAATTGGATTTATACAGTTCATACACACAAATCTTCAAGGTTCTCTGAGAGGGTCATTACTAAGAATGTTTGTATTTACAGTGTAGCTTAATATTTTATGCTACTTTCAGCCATTCCAAAATGAAGTTCGATAATTTCGCAGCAGAACCAACATAAAATTATAGCAACAGAGGTCTAAAAATAGTCTTTTTCCTCTTCCCCAGAAACCTCCCAGTCTTTGTGCTTAGCTTGTAACTTGGAAGTGTTTAGTGTTTTTGCTGGATTTGAACCTTAAACATTTTACAAGTATTACCGAGATGGCAACAAGGAGCAAACTGGAAGTCTGAAAATAAAAACACTGACAAACCACTAAATATTATTACTGAAGAAGGCCTTAGAAATTAACTTCTTATTTTCAAAGCCTACAAGATCACCATAAAATACCTCTCTCTCCTATTTCAATTTGCAATTAATTTTCACCCTCGCTTCATACTCTTGTTTGTTCTATAGTTCCATTTTATTTGCTGTTTGGTGAATATCTACCAAAGTAGCATTGTTTACAAGAGGCTCGAGAGCGATAAAATTAGCCTCGCTTTATGCAGAATCTCAGTAAAGTTATTTCACACAAAACTATATAATTGCTGAAAAATTTTCAATTAAACCTGTACAGAGGTAGCCTTATTCAGAATTTCAGATGCCTTTACTTTGAGTTAATTGTATGCCTTTTGAAAGTGAAATGGTATAATGCATCCATTTTAAACTCTTACCTTTACTCGATATGCATTATTTTTTCCTGAATTCCCTTCACAGAGAAACCCTTATTCGGATGGAAACTTAACCTTCTGCCACCTGCCTCTGCAGCATCCATCC
This sequence comes from Chroicocephalus ridibundus, assembly GCF_963924245.1. Taxonomy (NCBI): domain Eukaryota; kingdom Metazoa; phylum Chordata; class Aves; order Charadriiformes; family Laridae; genus Chroicocephalus; species Chroicocephalus ridibundus. The sequence continues at coordinate 5,081,041 of NC_086297.1, forward strand.
TCAGAAGGAATCTGCCATCATAGCCTTAGTAAGCCCCTAAAGGAAGCATTTTACTCTATGAAGGGTACTCAGGTTACACGCAGGCGGCAACTGAATGAGGCAGGAATTAAAAAGTAACTAAACGCAAATACACGTGATCATCCATTCCCAGATGTATGATTACTGTACTTTGCATTTGAGATACAGTGTGGAATGTAGTCTTTATGCAAAGTATAGCCTCACTTAAGAAGAATTCAGGGGACTATGAAACAAAAGCAAAACTTAACTACACAGAGTTTATGTCCCAGAACTGCATGGGGATCTTACATTTGCAGAATTCCAAAATATAGGAGTGAGTTATCCTAGCAGAGTGCCAGGCAGTAGCTACAAAGTTGCTTCACTCCTCTACTACTAATGCCATTTTGTGTTAAATTCCCACAGCAAGGAAATATTTTTAACTCAGAAGAAAGAATACTAACTATCATATATAACAAAAGTTAACCTGAATTTACTAAGTTTAGAATTGTGCTACTATAAAAGCAAGCCAAAGCTCCAGAACAGTGGTTACCATCTTTCACTGACCTGCGAGAAACAAAAGTGTAATGGCAGCGTACTGCCATACAGGACCATACTTCGTTCCACATTGCTCGAGGTTTTCACATTTTAACGCTCTGGGACCATGAGCAACATTGGAAGGTCTTAGTGCTTACCATGAAGTTTTTTGTAGCCATGGATTTGGAGGCTGCTACTCTACAGTGCACACAGCCCCCTTTCCCATCTTCTTATATGTCAAAAGAGATCTTAACCATTAAATACGTCCAGGTGGCAGATACATAAGACAAAAAAAGTTAAATCTCAGAAGAAGTAAGATAATTTGCTTGCCTCCACCCTGCATCATTTTGTAGATTTTACTCTCGATGTGGAGCTGAGGATGTTTGGTTTTCACACATTCCAACTTAATTGCAACCTCCTCCCCGGCAGCAATATCAGTTCCTAAAACCAGAATAATTTAAAACATTGGTCAAAATACGTTTTAAGATCCATTTCCTTTATCAAGACTGGAATGAAACAAATATTGGCAAACTACTTCTCGATGAGAAACATCCAGAGATTATTAAGTACTTTCAACCACGATTATCTAAAAGTTATTCTGAAGTGTTACAGATTCTCTCCAACAGACTAGCAGTTTAAGAGACAACTATCAGATGCTGTAGCACACGAAGCCAAACCTGCTGCTATCCCATTCCAAACATAATACGAGCACATCTTCTGAGGGGTGTCTTTCCACTTCCAGTTGGTGGTGGAAGTGCTCAGAATGAGTGTATGGAATTACTAAATTGGCTAAAAATACAAAAGTACAGCATTGTTCACACATTAAGGAAAAGTATAAAGTCAAGAGGCTTCTGAGGTAGAAAACAGCCACAGTTGGCATGAAGAATACAACACCTGTGGTGCCCTGATAAGGATGCTTGTGAAGCTACATGAGGTACGGGGCGGGATGCAATTATTCTGCGGCTTTACCCTATGATGTATAGCAGATACGGGAATGGGATGATACCATGATACAGATAAGCTGCCAATTAGCTGCCCGCTCGATACTCGGAGCCAACATTTTGTCAAATTTTGATGAAATGCTGTCCTTTGTGCGAACTTTGCTCATTATAATGTCATTATAATACCAAAACACACCTCCATCCCGAAGGCTACCTGCCTCCAAGGTGCGACCACTCCTTCTTGAGACTGCGCCCTGAATTTCTCGTAAACTATACCTTTAATTGTGAAGCGAGAGAATTTTACACCAATCACGATAAAAGTATATATGACTGAAGTCACTCAAACTCCACCTTGAAGATAACAAATAGTATAAAAATAGCCTGAGAGAGGGGGGATACCAAGGGAAGACACCATCACAAATAATTCCATCACTGACTTTCGGGATCAGTCGACGGGCTGAGCCTTTCTTCCCCACCATAGGGACGCCTTTGGGTAAGACTTAGATTAATCTGAGTGCTTTCTCAGGAAACTTAGAAATTTCTCTAGAGAATCTCTTTCCTACATTTATAGCCAGGCTGTATCATTTATAACTTTGTCGCGTTTTGTATAGGTAACGGTACTTTCATTTGCACGTGCTTTGCAGACAGTGTATTTATTTATCACCGTCAATCCTAAGAACCTATATATCTGTTGTTTAAATAAACTGCACTTTTTAAGTAGCTAGCCATTTTGGTTTCTCACTGAACGCAACCAAAGACTCAAGAGTGGCCGTGCTAGTTCATGAGCATGACTAGACTGAAGGTGCAGTCCACTATTAGTGTATCCAAATCGTAACAGTTTAATACGTATTAAATGCAATTGGACTGATAGTGCTGAATTGGGCATCACTCAGAATTTAAACCTAGCCACACCTAGCCTTCCACCTGGGTGAGGAGTGTTAGAACGCAAGGGGGTTTATCTTCTGCCAAAACTGCTTTGCCCCTTTCACGCAACAGAGTGTTTACAGGTGTGGCATGTATCCCTGCCAACCTAAGAAATGCTAGGAATTCAGATCACCTCCTCTTATGCCTTGGAAACATAGACTACAACTTCCCTAAATCTCAACATACTCCAGATGTATTCAGACACCTTATGATTTTATCCGGTTGGAAGGCAGATTATCTAAAATCAATAATTTGTCCTCTCAAAACCCTTTTTCAAAATTTCATTAAATTCTTGTTTCAGGAATCAAGTGACTAAAAAACTGGCTTACCTGTTCACTTTCAAAGTTTGAACGTATGTAGGGAAAATAACTGAGTCAAGAAACGTTTGCCTCCACCCTGCCTGTGACATACTGTCACAGCCAAGCAATTTAGGAACTATGGGGAAACAGGAATTGGCAAAAGGAGATGCGTGACACTTTTCAGACATATCACCAAGTCTCTCTACTTTCAGAATTTGGCTTTCTCTTTTCTGCATTACCTCATGGTTTAGTATCACATGAAGTATATCACCTGCTGTTTGTTCTGATCCCCACTCTTAAAAGCATAACTTGAGGCCTACTAGTTTTTGTTTGGAAAGAAACAGTAAGCAATCATCTTGAACTCTCTTCATCCATGATGATCAGGATTTCATAGACTTCTAAACCCTAGGACAAAATTTCTAAAATAACTGTAACCACCAAAACCTTAGCTTCCTTTAAGGAAAACACAATAATATTTGAGAAGTAGTAAGAAGCAGTAATTTGAGAGAGATCAATAATTAAAAAGTAGTAATAAGCAGTATAATGAGAAATTCACCATTTGTAAGTGAAAAAGATAGTCTAGAGTTGCAAAAGTATTTTCTTTTAAACTGCAAAATTCCAATTTACTTGGAATTGTAAAATCCTCTACCATAAGGAAAGCCTTGGAAATTATTTTAGTTAGTTTAAAACCCAAAATTAAATATTACAAAAAATATATAGGTAATGCAAAAATAATGAAAAGACAGCGACTGCAATGCCTTTGTGACTCGTATTTCATGGACTAAGCAACAAAACTCTGCCCTCCACTTTTTATACTATTTAGAATATCTGGGAATCCATTTCTTTCATATCTCCCTCTGGATGGTAACTTCAAAAGATGCAGGTACACTAAGTTCCTAAATTTTATTTTGTTTAAGTTGTCCACACTCCTTTATTTACAATAGTGCCTTACCTTTCAAAATCCTGTCCCACAGACCCCGCCACTCTAAGCATGCAAAGCTGAGGCCATTCCAAATTCCAGAAGACATATTTTGAAGTATGAGGGAGAATAGAAGAGATTATGAAAGAACAATAACAACAGAGACATCAGCTCTGTATTCCAAAGAGCTGATCAAAAGAAAGAAGGTCCCTACCCTGTACTCTGGAATGCCTTCAACACCCTTGTAGCTGCATTAAAAAAAAATAGAGGAGGACTGGAAACAGGCAAAAATAATCAAATCTTCCTTTTCAAAGCATAAATCCAAGCTCAAAATCTACACTGAGGTAATCTACAAATTTACTAAGGGCTATCAGAAGGCATGGGCACTTAAAAAATTAATGACTTCTGAAAGAATTTTAAAAGTTATTTTAAGGCACTTATGTCCTACTGTACAGTCTGAGTGTCCAAGTAGAAACTTGTGGGTTTTTTTAAAAAAACAACACATTTCATTACCACAAAAAGCATAGATTTCAAATGCTTCTGTTTTACCACATAACAGCAGGCAAACCAAACGGGCCTCTACAAAAGGCTTCGGTTCTTGAGAAACAGCCCCCCCATTCTGTTAGCTGGATCTTCCAGGTATCTAATTCTGTACTAGTTCCTGGCTCAGGCATGACATTTGCAGCAAGTCCTAAAAGTAAATCTATGTTCGCTACTTAAGAGATAAAAAGAAGAGGTCAAAAACTGAGGATGAGGAATTCTTGTGCAAAAGGCAGCATGGCAGTAGTACTGATATACGGAGAACTATTATTTCCTGTGCAACTTTACTGGTGTGGGCTGTATGCATAAACATAAAAGTGACAAATAAGAAAATGCTTATTTTACTTTCACTTTAAATTTATACTATAATATAAATTGATTTACCTGAGCAGTAGTCAAATGCTAAAGTAGGAGTTTCTCAAATAATCTAAAATTTTTCAGACTTTAACTGCTATCCTAATCTCCACCCAAAATCCCAGTGGTAGCTAATGAGGATTTTTGCACAAGCATACCATCGTTCTCACAACAGTCTTCGATCTTTAATGCAAGCATTGCAGAGAGAAAGAATCACGTTCTCTGCCTCTAGACAACCACATGCCTTCAGCTAGAAATATGAGATTTTCCATCAGGTATATGATCTATATTACGGATAACCATTATCTGCTAACAAGCAGCTTTATCTAACAAATTATTTTGGAATGCCAGCTGTGCGCTGCAACACGAAGCACTGCTGTCTAGGAAGAAAAAACACCTCTCATACTGCATACACTGTCAAACACTCCACATACGTTAGCTAGTGACGTTGCTTTTACCCTCCAGACGTATGCAGCAAACGCACCTTAGCCCCTGCAAGTTCCACCTCCCCTGCTTTTTCACTTGCTTTTTTAAGTTACCACAATTTTCAAATGCAGAGTACTCATTTCTGTGTGGCAGGATATAAAATTTATATTTCTCTGAACTTAACCCACTTCTTCTGTTTTAAGAGTCTGCAGAACATTTTGAGTATTTTAAAAATGCTAGCTTTCAAAACTTGTTGTACCCACTACTGCTTGTCATAATCATAAGCAGTAAACCATTATGACAGAGAACCACATAAACAGACAGGCAAGGACAATGCCAATCCTGGCAACTTTACAACTGCGTAGAAATCATGGTAGCAGAATAAGATATATGCATTAGGGCACCATTCAAGCAACAGGATAGCCAAACTATGATGATTCTTTGAAGGACTTGAGGGATTTTTTAACTGCAACCTAGTCATCCGTAGTTGTGCAATTTTTTTCTTAGGCCTCGCAAGAGAAACAACATCCTTATGACAGCAATTTTTCCTAGTCCACTGCAGTGATATTTAACCCTGATGCACATATTTCTTTCCCAAAATATGTTTCTGACCGTGGTGGGTTTTTTATTTCAAATCAGGGGATTTATACCGTTACCCCCATTTTACAGATGAGGAGATTAACGGTGCCCAAGGTCACAAGACAACAATGAGACGAGGCAGCTAAATAAGCCAGAATTTCCGCACTGTCCAAATTAGGACATGGATGTCAACAAAATATTAAATTGCTATTGCTGTGTCCCTAGCAAGGTACTTCATATCAAAGGGCATTTCTCGGGCAGCAGCGCAGCCTGAGCTCCAGCCGGGGTGAAACGAGGTCCCGAGGGCTGCCCCCGGCCCAACCCCGCCGGGCTGGAAGCGGGCACGGCAGCGAGGAGCGCCCACCCCGGCCTGTCCCCCGACGTTCTCCACAGAGCCTCGGGCCCGCCACGTTCGCTCCCAGCGAGCCACCCTCCTTACCCAGGTAGATGTCCCCGAAGGAGCCGCTCCCAATCTTCCGGCCCAGCCGGTACCGGTTCCCAACCCTCAGCTCCATGGCGGCAACTCGGCTCGTCCGCGACCCGCCCCGCCGGCTCGCGCTCTGCCGCCTCACAGCCCTGCGGTTCCCGATGCCATCGCGGCTTTGATCGCGCTCGATACTAGTGAGACAGGCAGCACCGTCGCCGTAGCTCCCGGGAAGGATGGACGCGGATTCCCCGCAGGACCGGCCGCTCAGCCTCTCCGGCTGCCGGCCGCCATACTGCGTGACCTCACTTCCCTAGCAACGGGGGCGGGGCGTGCTGGCTGCGGGGCCGGGCGCCGGGCTCGCCAGGCGCGCGACTGCGCTCGCGCCTGCCGCCTGCCCCGTCTCGGTTCAGGCGTCGCCGCGCGGCGCCCCCAGGGGAGGAGCCGTTCGCGGCGGCACCGGCTGCTGCCTCGTCGCGTCAGCCCAAGGACCGGGCCCGCTCGGGCCGTCAGCGCCGTGCCGCGAGGGTCTGCCGGGCGGGGAATGTGGCCTGTGGCCTCCCGGGTCATCGCGGTGGAGAGGTACGCCGGCTGCGCTGGGCCTCGAGGAGCGCTCGTTTGACCGTGGGGCGTCAGGGACAAAGTCTGAGTCATGACCCTGCGGATTTCAGGGAAAAAGGTGTCATTCCTGCTGAGGAGGAGTGTTGGGATCTCTGCGGCCTGCTGTGGGGTGGAGGAACCACGTGCCTGTGCTACAGTGGAAGATGAGTGGTGAGAAAATGTTACTGTTTGCATGTCTTCTCCTTTTCTTGCAGCAAGACCCCTTGAAAGCACGACCTTGACAGGCTAGTGGTCTTATATTGGATGATTCGAGGTTGCCTTGTCTTATGGGAAGCGGGGGACTGCACTTGCCAGTGCATAGATGGGTTATGAAGGCAGCTTCTGACATGAGCCGGGTTGGGCTGCAGATGGCAGTGGACGGTGGTGTAAAAGGGCTGGGAGTATTGAGACAGGTGTGTGGTGGAGGTGTAGGATGGCAGAGGGGGGGAAAGTTAAGTCACAGTAAGTTTCTAGGCAAAGAGTCTCTGAGTACCCTTCCAGTAGTTTCCTGTGCTGTCCTGCGAGGGGGAATTTTTCTGTGTCCTGAAAGTGAACGAAATGCATAAGCCTGCATCTTGGAGACGCTTTCTGCCAGTGATGCTGCTGAGATGCAGGGTTTTCTGGATCATTCTGCCTGGTTGGTGTTGCAGACCCAACCGTGAGGGCAGAGGTTGCTGTGTTGTGTGCCAAGGCCTGAGCTACAACTGCCTGTCGAGCAGGAGCTGCAGTATACCCCTTGGACGTAAGAAGCAGCATCTGAGCAGGAGGACTAGGCTACAAGGGTATATGGGTACCCGTGTTTTCCTGTGGAGGGTGGTTGTTAAGAACCTGCAGCATAAGTGTGCAGGGAGGGGTGAGTCAGAGAATGCATGCATTAGGAACCTGATGGGACCGTGTCACTCCTCTTCAGATGTGTGGCATGTGTAGTGTATTCCTCCGTGCACTATTGCTGAAGAAGAGTTCAGGAAGACCCTCTTGCTGACTCGTGAGGTTCAGACTGGAGCCCTTTGCTTTCTAAACTGCTTCTAGTCAGTTTAATGCAGCTCAAGCTGGGTGCTTCCAAGAAGAGGGACCCCCTTGGTTATTTTTCTGTGCTTTTTAAGCCTCACAATCTATGACATAAGCTGATCATGCACCTGTCCACACGACAAAGGCATGTCTTTTGTCCAATCAAGTGTCCTCTTCAATGATTGGAATTTTGAGGCAGGTGCTTTTACCTCCTTACACAGTTTCATAATCTCTTTGTCCCATCTGCACCTGGGTCTCATCTGTCTTCTGGATTTCATCCGCCTTCTGCTGACTCTGGGGGGAATGGTCTCTTTCTTTACTATCTGCACCTGAAATTCACGTGTCATCTGCTGACTCCAAGTAGAATGGTTCCTTTCTTCATTTCCAAGAATTATAGTTTGAGCATACAATCTTCATTACTATTACTTATACAATTTTTTTATGTTAGTTAAATTATAATGTATCAAAGTCATACAAAACTACTAGCCATCCTTCTTGGACTAGGAAGGAGTTCAGCCTAAATTCACTATGTTGCTGGATTACAGCTCATGGCCTAAGGCAGGCTTCACCAATCTAGCTACGTATGCTAAGCAAAACTTCCGTTTACAACAACCGTTGAGGTCTGAGTCCTGCTGCAAAGGGAGGGATCAAATACCAGCAAAACTTTTTATGTGTCAGGTTGTGGTATCCCAGAGTTTTCCTATGGAAAATGAGTGTGAATATGTGTCAGATTTGCATGGGGAGTGCTTATAGAGCACTGCAGACTCAAAACTGGAAGGGATCTTTTTACTGAACATTGAGGGACTTCGGCTGTTTTTCTCCCTGTCATGCACGTGATCCCTGTGATTTGGCCTGCAGCAGTGCTGAGATAATCACGGTTCCCCGCAATCTCCTGTGCTGAGAGGAAAAGCCGTGTGCTAGAATATGAGGAGGAAGCTATGTGGAGAAAATGAGACAAGTGTACTCCTTGCATGTGTATTAGGGAGTGCACTGTACAAGACTGTGCTCCACAGCCTTGGAGTTGGGGGTGTTCTGATGGGATGGGCAGAACTAGTAGCAGGAGTACACAAGAGCAGCTTAAACGAGAGCGGTCAGCCAGAGGCAGGGGAGGAAGCAATGCTCTATTAGTTGGGGTGTTGGACCATATGTACAGATTGAGATGTGTGTTGTGTAGATCATTCTGAGTCACTTAAAGCAATTAAGGTTTAGAGCATAATGGCAGAGGCAGTGGGTTCTATTTGTGTTCACAAGAGGGCAAGCTTTGTTGAGTTCTGCTTAGATACATAACCTTGTACCTGTGGAGGAAGCTGCAGTGCTGGTATGGAAGCGGAAACTTTTTTTTCTTCAGTCTTGGCCTTTGTGGTAGGAGGCAGGCTGAATATAGGACCAGAACTGTTGATCACAGCTGAGTAAGAGTTTCAATGCCCTTGACTTTCATCAAAAAGTGTAGGTGTGGGTATATAGAGGCAACAGTGTGGTGTCTTGGAACGTCTTCTACCAAAGGATAGCTATGGGTCAGCGTTCCCCCTTTCCATCAGTGGTTTGCAAATCATGGGTTATTACTCACAGCTCTGGCAAGGATGTTGCAAAACTACCTATCACTCAAGCTTTTTGATCAAGACAAATCAGAGTCATTTGCTTTCTCCTCTCTGGCCTTGCCTCGTGATGGCCACGAAAGGTCAGTGTAGTAGTTTGTAGTTCTTCATGGCAGTGCATGGCCATTATGTGGTTTGCTAAATGTCTATAACTAACACAATTCATAAACCTAAGTATAATTGCTGAAATTATTACTATAGAGCATAGAACCAAGTGAGAAATTTCTGCAATTGCTGAAAATGTCTCCAAGTGACAGAATGAGAGATGTATGCACAGTACCTATAACTGAAGGGTAGCAATCGCTGCTGAGCAATGTTCTGGCAGCCCGTGTATCTCAGATCCTCGGTCTTGCCTCACGGTCTCCATCGTGGCATTATAACTTTGTCAGCCATTGCTTATCAATGCAGTTGTGGTAAAATCTGTCATTCTTCAAAAACATACAGTAAAATTCAATGTCCTACAGAAAAACATAAACCAACAGTTACTATATAAGCACATGAGGATATCTAATGCACAAGTGGATATGCTGCCATAAGAAATTAAAATCTCTGAACTCTGTTTTAAGTTGCAATTGATTGGGGTTTTTTCCTGACATTATGCAGAGTGCTCTGAAGTACTTAATTTCTCTCTGGCTTTCAGTGGTGCATTTTCCCCGCAGCCCAGTAGCATCTCGGTCGGGCAGTGCTGCTGGCCAGATGTCCCTCCTCCTTGTGTAGCACACAAAAAAAACCCAGTCAAATGATAAGTGTGTATTTTTGAGGTAGATAGTGTAATGGTGTCAATTCACAGCTGTGCAAGTTAAATTAGTGCCAGAGGAAAGCCAAATACTTTTAGAGTATGAGTATTTTTATTGGATGTATATAAATGTACACACAACTTCTCAGCATAAAGTGAATGACTGAGCTTTGTTCTTTATTGTTCCTTTTGCTCTTCACAGTTTTACCCTTCCCTCTTGACTGCATTGACCCAGCGAGCCAGGTGAACAGCAGGAGCAGCAGCGCGAGGGCTGTAGCTGTGGTGGTGGGTCCGTCTGGTCTGAGAGCGTGCCATACTTTTGCTGTTGGGAGGTGGAAGAGAGAATGTGCCTGATAAATCCAAGAGCAGTCAAAAGCTGGGAGGGAGCCTGAGCAGTTTTGGTGTTGCAACGGCAATTTGAAAAGATCTTGACCATTGGGAGAAACAGCCTGGAAAAAAAATCACCGCTTTTTTGCAAGGAGGCAGTTTAGAAGGACAGGTGGGTTGCTGTACCCTTTAACAAAAATATTCAACTTGGGACGTATGGGGTGAGGAAACCTTGGCTCTATGTAGGCTCGAGAAATGTGTGGAGGCGTCCGTGTCTGTCACCTGCGTGTGTCTGGGAAAGTGGCTGTAGTGCAACTAAAGCTGCCAGTGAGCCAAAAAAAGGCAGGTTTGTCCCAAAAATGCAAAAGCTCTAGTGGCCCGTATCAACAACTGTGCCAGAGATGGTGCCAGATACTTTTTCCTCCACTTGGCTGTAGTCTTCACAAACCTCCATGAAAGAAAGAAGCTTTAGATTCCTACCAAGCTTTATACTAAAGGATTTTTTCCCCTCTCGTCAGAATGTCAACTGCCGGCGTTTCTCCATGGTCGCCGTTTCTTCTGCCACGACAGTACAGGACAGACGGAAAGGATCTGGCGTGCTCTGCGAGTATAAGGTACATCTCCGATGTGTGCCTGCATTTTTCCCTAAGGTCCTCGTAGAATGGCCTTTGAAGTTAACATGAAGGATATGACAGCTCTCCTTCTGTAGTTTTTCTATGAAATATTTTAATACAAATACTAAAAATAAATTAAGGTCTGTTCTGGAACACATTACCCCCATGCAAAGCTTACTTCCCTCCATTTATTTATCTTTTCCTGAAAGCATAACCTTCTATTTCTGCCTGCTATCTATTAAATGATACTGTGAAAATATTTTATACTAAAAGAGGGAAGAAACTGTTTGTAAGGGTTCACGTGTTCAGAAGAAGCAGCCTTTGTTTTCATGATAAAAGCTTTATGCTTTTTCAGTCAGTAAATTTAAAAAATATCTTATGTAGTATTCAAAAACTTTACTGAGATACTGGCATCTGTACTGAAAGCAATCAAGCTCAAAGAGACATGGACAAAACGGGACAAATCAGTGTCGCTTCTGCATGTTTTCTAGGCTTTCCCATGAAGCATCAGCAGCCGCGTAACTAGTGATGGCGAGTCGTGGTGTGGTTTTCATGAGCTGTTGCTTCCAATAATGTCCTTTGTCCATAACCTACAGTGTGTCATTTTCACTTCAGTTGGAAAGAAATTTTTCTGAAATATAAAAGTTTCTCATTCAAAGAAGTTGCCTTTTATGAACTTAGCATCAGAGTGGATCTTCAGGGATGATGCACTTGGCAGTAGAAGTCATCAGCAACAAGCCTTTACGCTCCCTTTTAAAAAAGAAAAAGAAAATTCCTTCCAAAGGCCCAAGCACAGCACATCTTCCAACAGTGGATGGCATGGCCTGTCTTTGGGTTCTCAGTTGTAATACCATAAAAATGTGTTTCTCTGCATTTCAGCACAGCCAAAAGCATTAGCCAACCTCTAGTCCATTTTGGCAGCCTCATGGCTTGCAGCACTGGCGATTTGATTCCACACACCCCCTTGTCCTGAAAAGTAAAATAATTTGGGGGACCTTTTATCTTGCTGATTTTTCTATGCTAAATGAAACTTTTAAAAAAAAGTTAAATTGTATAATTTACAAACTGACTTGCATGGTTTAAACTGCAACTGCCAGTATAGCTGTAGCATACAATTTATGAGGTGTACTTTACCAGTTAGGTATCTGTTCTAAAGCTTTAAACAGAGAGGCAACTGAATGTAATGGGGGTTTCTTTTTCTGATATTTAGACGGCGTGCTCTGAAGTACTTTATTTCTGTCTTGTTTTCAGTGGCACATTTCGCTGGCAGCCCAGTAGCATCTCTCAGGCAGTGCAGCAGGCCAGATGTCCCTCCTCCTTGTGTAGCATGCAAAAAAACCCCATAGTCAAATTATAGCCGTGTATTTTGGAGAGAGAGAGTATCAACTCACAACCGTGCAAGCTAAATTAGTGCCAGAGGAAAAGTCAAATACTTTCATAGTATAAGTATTTTTATGGGATGTATATAAACCTTTTCAGCATAAAGTGAATGATCGAGCTTTGTTCTTTATTGTTCCTTTTGCTCTTCACAGTTTTACCCTTCTTCTTTACCCTTCTTGGCTGCATTGACCCAGCAAGCGAGGTGAGCAGCAGCAGCAGCAGCAGCACGAGGGCTGTAGCTGCAGCAGTGGGTCCATCAGCATTACGGTGGGTCCATCTGGTTTCGGCACAGCCTGGTCCTGCCGCCCCCCCACGGTGATCCCCCTGCGGCCATGCTGGGAGGAAGGGGCCAGGGATTTCCAACACTGGCCAGGAGGGTTACTGTTACGCTAAGAACATGTTCAAAATCACATCAATTAGTCTTAATCCTGACTTTAAGAGTTGAGGTGGCGCGGGCTTTTGAAGGCTGTGCTGTATTTTGAGCTGAGTTGTTTCCCCAGAATCCTCCTGTAGCTCAGCTACTGTTCTACCCCTCAGTCTGACGGAATTCCTCTACTCTCTTCTGTGCCGTATTTTTAGCACACTGAACGGGGAGGGTTTTTTTCCAGGTGCCTCATTGTAGGCGTCTCGTGCTCCTCGAGAGATGCCCCAACCCAGGTTTGCAGGCTGGTGGCGGAGCCCCCCTGGGGGGAAGGGGCCAGCCCTGGGTCTGGGCGTTTTCTTCATTTTTTTGGATGAATAAAAAAGGGGCGAGCGGTGTGTTCAGAGGGGTGATGATGTCATTTGGGGCACCGTGATGTCACCAGGGCAGCAATGATGTGGCAGAGGAGCAGGTGAGGGGGGGATGTGCGGGTTATGGTATGTTCCTCCCCAAAAGAGGCAGGTCACAGCCCCAAAATGTCTGAAAATTTTTGTGTGTGTGTGGTGGTTAAAAAAATGTTTAAACCTGTAAATATGGGTGTGAGGCATTCAAACAGAGAGCAATCTCTCTTTTTTATACCTATTGAAAAATAATATTCATTTCTGTATATAAAAGGAGTTCAAAATAAAAAACTCACAGGATCCTATACAATATCAAGGAGCTTGACTATGAAAAGATTTTGAAAAGATGTATTTATAAAGCTATTCAAATGTCAGAATATATGTCTAAACAGCTAGTCTAATTAGATGTTCTGTATAATAAGCGTTAACATATGAGTCTAAATAGATCTGACTCTGTTTAACAGCTATTCTGTAGAAGTGTAAATAGCCACTATGTATTCTCTGATGTATATGTGTGTAGATCGATACAGCAGTGTAGATGTCTGTGCCATAGGAGGTCTCTAAAACGCAAAGAAAGCCTGTTTATATCTCTAAGGATTCCATGATTTTATATTATATAAAGGAGTTTAGACTACGAAAAGATTTTTCGAAAGATTTCTTTAGAAATCTTTATTTTTTTATTTATTTATTTATTGCCCCCCCCCGCCTACTGTACGGCTGTACTGCGCACGCGCGGCCCCGCTCCTGCCGTACGGCGCACGCACAGCACACCGCCTGCTGCTAGCAAGGGAACGGCAGCGAGCGCAGCACCGCAGGGCACCGGCGGGACTGCTCGTCCAAACCCAAGGCTTTTTCGACCAAAAGCCGGCACTGCAGCCGGGGAGACGCCGGCTGCCCCCTCGGCCCCGCCTCTCCGCCCTCCTCTTCCGTCCCCCTCAGCCCCGCCTCCCGCCCCGCCGCACCCACACGCAGCCGCAGCGGTCAGTGCCACCCCCGAGCTGCGGGAGCCCGGCTCACCCTCGAAGTGCCGGAGCCCAGGGAGCGCTGCGGGGGGGGCAGGCCGCGCAACGGGAGAAAAAGCCGAGTTTGGGTGAATTCCCCGCCGGCCGGGCGTCTTCACCATGGCAACCGCTCCCGGGGGGGAGGGTGGGCCAATCAGAGCGCGGGTGCCGCGCTCCTATTGGTCGGATCGCCTCGCCATGCTCCCATTGGTCGGATCGTCTTGCCGGGGGTGGAGAGCGGTGGGGATTGATGGCGGTGACGGGCCAATGGAGCGGGGCTGTCCAAGTAGGGGGGCGGGCGGCGGGGCGGTGGCCAATGGGAGCGCGCCGTGCACGGGCCGGGCCGGGGCGCTCCGGAAGCGGAGGGGCCTGGAGGAAAATGGCGGCCAGCTCGAAATCGGAGCAGGGCAGGCTGAGCGGAAAGCGGGGCTCGGCGGGCGGGTCCTCGGCCGGGCCGGGCCCGTGGGGCCGCCGCGAGCACGTTGTGAGGCATCTGGCCCGCGTCAAGGTGAGTGGGGGGCGGCGGGGAACATGATGGGGAGTGGTGGGGCGCCTGAGGGTGCCTCGAGGAATGATGGGGGCGGCTGAGGGGATCCCGAAGGGGATTGGGAGTGCTGATGTTGGGACTTGAGGGAGGCTGGGCGGAACAGGGGGGCTGTGGGGACCCCTAGGGGTGGTGGAGAGAGCTGAAGGGGGAGAGACGGGGGCCGTGAGGTGGAACGGAGGGACTGAGAGGGGGCTAAGGGGGCTCTGAGGGAAGTCGAGGAGGGAAAGGGGGCCCTGAGGGGGACCGGGGGGGGGCTGACGGGGCCCCGACGCGGGTGGGGGGGGTCATGAGAAGGGTCTTAAGGGGGATGGGGAGGGAACGGGGAAGCTGAGGGGAGGACGTGGGCCCTGAGGGGGAACGGGGGGGCTGAGGGGGAGGACGGGGCTCCTGAGGGTAATGGGGAGGCCTTGAGAGGGGCTGGGGGTTCCTGAGGGGACCCCGAGGAGGACTGGGGGTGATGGGGGGGTCTGAGGGGACTCTCGGGGGGGGAAAACTTTGAGGGGGAACAAGGGGGCTGAGGGGGATCGGAGGGACCAAAGGGGCCCTGAGGGGTGAGGGGGGGGCTGAGGGGCCTCAGACGGTGGGGAGGGGGTCCTGAGAGCCTCCTGAGGGGTTATGGGGGCAAACAGGAGGCCCTGAGCTGCGGAGCACTGTAGGGGGCTGGGTAGGGGACATGGGGGTCTGAAGGGAGCCCTGGGGGGGCCGTGGTGATGGTGGGGTGTGAGAGGAGCCCTGAGCTGGAGGGTTGGGGGGGGGCCTGTGGGAGTCCTGAGTTGGGGGGGTGGGGGGTTGTGGCCTGAAGAGGGCCCTGAGTTGAGGGAGGCTGTGAGGGGGTCATGGGTGTGGGCTGAGGGGTGATGGGGGGGGGTGTGGAGAGGGTCCGGGGGTGGGAGGGGAGGGTTAAGGCATCCCCTGGTGTTTGAGGATCTGCGAGGGGCTCAGCGACTCCTCCAAGGTCATTGTCTTCGGCTTCAATGGAGTGTCCCCCCTGTCATTGCCACACTTCCCCCCGAGCGGGGACTGCCTCCTCCACACCAGCTGTTCCCTGGGGGCCTGTGCCATCGCCATCCACGTCCCAGCTATGGGGACAGTGGGACCCTGCCCCAGAGCCCTCTGAGACAGCCTGGGACCCTCCTACAGCCTTACCAGCACCCCATGGGTCCTCCCAAAGCCCCCCAGGAACCCCCAGAGACCTCTGGGACCCCCTGGAGTGGCCCCCAGTACCCCCCACATCACGCTAGGACCCCCCACACCTCCTGAGAGCGCCCCCAGTGCTGTCTAGGATCCCCTGGGACCCTCCCCCACCCCCCCAGGATCTTTCAGAGTTCTCTGGAGCCCCCCAGGACACCCCAGAGCCCTCTGGCACCCCTTGGAGCCCCTGCCGGTACCTGCCACATTCTCCTGGGACACTCCCCCGCCCCACAAGAGCCCCCAGGGCCCTCCAGGACCCCCTGGGACCCCTCATGTTCCCCCAGGACTCCCTGGAGCTTTCTGGGAACACCCACATTCCCTCAGTGCCCTTCTGGGACCCTACCACACCCCCTCCAGAGCCCTCTGGGACCCCCTGGAGTCCCCCCTGGTACCCCCCACATCCCACTGAGACCCTCTGGGAGCCCCATTGCACCCGCTTCCCCCTCCCAGGGGACGCCACCAGCTCCTGCCAAATCCTCTGGGAGCGCTGGAGCCCCACGGAGCATTTTGGCAAAGGAAAGATGAGTGAGTGAGAGAGGAACGGAGCAGGGACCCCCTGGATGGCGGAGAGAAGGGTAAAGGAGCTGCATAGCAGAGACCAACATGGGGGCTCTAACGGGACAACAGAGAGGGAAAGGGAGTTGAAGTGCTACAAGGTGCCTCGGAGATCGAGGGAGGTATTTGCTCTAAAGTTTTAAAAAGAGGCAACTGAATGTAATGGGCTTTTTTTTTCCCCCTGATATTTAGATGGCGCACTCTGAAGTACTTTATTTCTGTCTGGCTTTCAGTGGTACCTTTTCCCGGCAGCCCAGTAGCATCTCTCTCGGGCAGTGCCACTGGCCAGATGTCCCTCGTGTAGCACACAAAAAACCTTGTAGTCCAATTATAACTGTGTATTTTGGAGAGAGAGAGTGTTATGGTATCAGTTCACAGCTGTGCAAGTGAAATTAGTGCCAGAGGAAGGTCAAATACTTTTATAGTATAAGTATTTTTATGTGGTGTGTATAAACTTAACATACACCTTTTCACCGAAAGGGAAGGGACGTGGCATTTCCCAACACCAGTGAGAAGGTTTACTGTTATGCTAAGAACGTGTTCAAAATTGTAGCAATTACACTTAATCCTGACTTTAAGAGTTGAGGTGGCGCTGGCTTTTGAAGGCTGTGCTGTATTTTGAGCTGAGCTGTTTCCCCAGAATCCTCCTGTAGCTCAGCTACTGTTCTACCCCTCAGTCTGACGGAATTCCTCTACTCTCTTCTGGGCTATTTTTTAAGATGCTGAGCTATAATTGGGGATTTTTGTTTTCCAGGTGCCTCGTTGTAGGCGTCTCGTGCTGCTCGAGAGATGCCCCAGCCCAGGTTTGCAGCTGGTGGCGGAGCCCCCCTGAGGGGAAGGGGCCAGCCCTGGGTCTGGGCGTTTGGGGCCTTTTTTTGGGGTGAATAGAAGGGTGTCTCTGTGTGTGTGTTTCTGTGGGTGATGATGTCATTTGGGGCACCGTGATGTCACTGGGGCAGCGATGATGTGGCAGAGGAGCAGGTGAGGGGGGTATGGGGGCATTATGTGATGGTCTCCCAAAAGAGGTGGGTCACAGCCCCAAAATGTCTGAAAATTCTTGGGATGCATTAAAAAAAAGTGAAAACCTGTAACTGTGGGCGTGAGGCATTGAAATAGAGAACAATCTCTCATTTATATATGAGCAATATATATATTGAGAAATAATATTTATGTATGTAAAATAAGTTCAAAATAAAAACCTCTATCTCTAAGGATTCTATAATTCTGTGCTTCTGTGTTATATAAAAGATCCTAGAATATAAAAATAATTTTAAAAAATGTATTTATAAAAAGATATTAGTGTCAAAATAGATGTGTAAGCAGACAGTCTAAACAGATATTCTGTATCATAAGTGTTAATGGATAAGTCTAAGCAGATTTTCTATAGAAGTGTAAACAGATAATATAAAATATATATACATGTGTAGATAGATGCATGAGTGTAAATGTCTGTGCTATATATGGATTTGTGCAGGCAGAAAGGAAGAAATAAAAATAAAATCATGCAGGAAAGCCAAAATCACCAATTCTTATGTTGCGGATAAAGCACCAGCCCAGCCTCCCTCCCCAGTTTTCAGCAGACTCGCTGCTGTCAGCCCCCCCAGCCGTAGTGCCCCGCGCTGAGCGATGCAGCGTCCCTGGGGCTCGTTGCGGGGGAAAGCCCCTGTGCGGCAGGTTTTTGGTGCGGAGGCGCTGGCTGTCGCTGCCTGGGCTGCGAATGCAAAGAGGGCAGGGCCGGTCCCCGGCCGGACTCAAGCGGGCTGAGAGCGGTCACCGCTCATCACACTAATGAGCGCTGGGAGCGGGATAGTTTGGGGCGTGCTGCCGCCCGGCGGCTGAAGGCCGGCGCTGCAGGGGGGGAGCCGCGCGTGCGCCCTGGCCCCTCCTCCCGCCCTCCCCGGCCCGCCTTGGCCCCGCCCCCGGCGGCGCTGTGCGCTGGTTCCGCAGCTCGTGCGCATGCGCGGCTTCGCGGAGGCCGGTCCGGCGCCGGTCTCGAGAGAGCGGAGGGCGAACCGGGATCGCCGGGACTCCGGCGAGCTCCGCACCACCTGGAATGGGATCGGTGCCGCCCGCCCGGCCTCGAGAGCGGCCATCGGCGCTCCGTTATCGGCTCTTATGCGTTATCGCGCCCCCATCAGCGCCTGCCAGGTTTCCGGGTGTCCATCTCCATGGCAACCCGGTCCTCCAGGACCCCGGAAGTGCCCCCTCAGTCCTCCGACACGTATCTCTATGGCACTTTAGTCCTCCAGGATCCCGGAAGTGCTCATCAGTCTTCCAGAAATCATGCGCTCCCAGCACTCTTCCAAAACCATAAAACACGATTAACAGTTAACCACAAAATATCTGAAGACCGCAAAAATAAAGCGACCCCTGCGGAACTCTCTTCTCCACAGCAACAACTGGACAGAACTCAAACAAAAGCGGTAAGAGAATCACCAGAGGCGAGCCCCAAACGGAAATCAGAAGGGGCGGCGCTTGGCCTGCTGGGAACTCGAGGCAGGAGACCGGCAGCTGCCGCGCCTGTGGCCGCCTCGAGGTCCTCGGGGGGGGGGGGGGGGTGGCCCCGCCCCTTTCCCAGGGGATTGTGGGAAGGGCGGTGGGCGGGGCCCGGGGTACACGAGCCCCCGCCTGGGCTGAGGGGCTCCTGCCGCTGGCGGGCTGCGCTGGGCCCCGCGCGGCGCTGGGCCTTCGTTTGGCTGCAGCTCCGGGGCGGGCGCGTTTTGGCCTTTAGAGAGGCGGAGGTGAGAAGGCTGAGCTAAAGCCTTCCGGACCGGTAAACATCCAGCTGCCTGTTTAGTAGAAAGTTGACTTGTATGCTGCTATTTTGTTTCTCTCTTTTTCAGGTCGGTAACTTTGTAATGGGGGTTTAGGGGGTGCCCAGGTGGTTTAATAGTATGCTTTGCTTTTATTCTGGGAGTGCTGCGTTTTCCTAGAATTCCTGACTTTATTGAAGATGGAACTGTGGTTTTTTCCACCAGTTTTGCAGCATGCTGTGTAAGTTGCCGATATTGTTTCTCTTAATTGGGTTGATGATGAGCTTATCTCGCAGGGGTTAGGGCCAGCGTTTTGTGTGCATCTGCATGTGGCATTTTAGCATTTCTCAAGAAAGCAGCAGGATGTAAGGCGTAGCGTCATTCAGGGTATGGGATGGCTCATCACCTTTCCCCATCGCCCAAAGAGTGCCCCGGTGTCCCTAGAGTTTTTGCAGCTTGCAGCAGGCCCCTCGTAGATTGTGTCAGGGCATCACTTATTTTGTGCGTCTGTGGCAGAGCCCGGAGTCTGTGGGAAGATAGGAGGTGCCTGCCGGACGCAGGCCACGGCTTGGAAGAGCCGCTCCTGAGGAGTGGCTGATGCAGGGGGTTCAGGGTTGTAAATACAGGATGGGAGCTGTCAGGAAGAAGTGGGGGTCCTTCCCTGACAGTTGAGGAGACGAGAAGGGGTTTCTAAAGTTTTGGCGCTGGGGGTTGGCTAGGAAAGGGAGGCAGGTTCATCAGTCTTTGTCATATCGATTTTGGATTTGGATGTCAACAGGGTCTGTTCTGTTCTAGTCTCTTGCATTTGAGGTGAGCTGGATAGTTTCGAGGAGGAGCACAGGACTGGTGATTTCACAGAAATGCAATGGTAATTTTGTGTTTGTTGGTATCTTAGGTGCCATAAATAATTGTTGCTGCAGCCTCTGACTTGGGAATTGGCGTGAAGCAGGTGATCAGATTGCCGTGGCACCTCTGAGGATGAGGGTGTTGTGGAAGAGGTTGGCATCCACTGTCATGGTGGTCACTGCTGGAGCTGTGGTTTCGTTTTGTTTTGCAGATGAGAGGGAACCTGGTGACTGCAGGAACACATCAGTTAGCTGTTTGTTGTGGTTTTTTGTCAAGGATGAATTCAGAGCCCTGGCCCTCTGAAAGCTAAGTAGAGGGACAGGCACTGGAGGGGGGCCAAGGTTGACAGTTTCAGGGAGGAGTTTTAAAGTCAGGGTAGAGCAGAGGGCTATCCAGGAGCAGTCTCCTCTGAGTAGGTAAAGGGAGCGGGTTACTCTTCAGCACAAAGCTAGTGTGTGCTGGGCAGGGCAGTTCTGGCGTGTGTCTGTTGCGTAGTTTGTGTGCTCTGTCTTCTGTGTCTTGGACTTTCCTTAGGTTTTGATGCCCTCGTTGCCCTTTGCACTCAAGGGGCACAGCATGTGCCTTGGGCACCACCTGTAGGGTCTCAAATGCCTGTGCTAATTGGCATAGTGCCCAATGGGCACTTCTTTTCTTGCATAACAACTTTAAAGCACAGATCGGACTTGCCTCAGAAGTTCCTGGATGGTCCTCTTCTGCAGTGTCGTTCCCGGCTGCGTGAGCAGCTCTGTTCTCTACGCTCTGGCAGCTCTAGCCATCTACTCTTACGTACTGGGGTTTCTTCCCTGCATCCTTACGTTCTCACGTCTTGAGGCCAGGCTTCCTGCACATATGTCACCTCAGTTTTGACAGGAACTTCTTGTAATAGGCCATTACATTTGACTCTTTTATGGCTTTGCCATAGAGCCTCCTCACATCAGCGCTGCGGCCCTGTAGGTCTTCTTGCCTGACAGTGTCTCTTGTCTGAAAGTCGTTCTTGTGGAGAGTTTTCCCTCATCTTGGAGTCACATTGCCTGTAGTGCTGTGTGGTGTTGGGCTGCACGTGGGTGTGTTTGGCGTGGAGCTGCCCTGCCTGGGGGTGTAGAGTCAGGGGTAGGTGGAACAGCAATAAGAGTCTATGGGTAATATGTTGATCTGCCAAGACTGTTTAGCCAAAGGTTGTACGGTCATCTGGGATCAAGGAGCCATCGGCTCCTTGTAATTTCCATAGTGTTTTATGGAGAGGATTGGAGCCTTCTGGGAGGGCCTGTTTGGCAGTAGTGAAGCAGATTGAAGGTGTTGAGGCTTGTATGTGTGGGGATTAATGTTGGGTCCAATTTTTTTTAATGGCAGGCTGTAGTTGGAGCCTAGATGGTATTCCTAAATGGAAACAAGACTCCTGGAATTGTTCAGCTACTGATTAGCATCTGGGTGACTTGTTTACTAATTTTTTCAGATGCAGAGGGACAAGATGTGCACTACGGAGTGATGGAGGAGCCAAGCGGGACCCCGTAAGAACGTGGGTCAGTGCATGGTGCTGGAGGGAAGATGTGACTGGTGGCTATGTGACTATATTATGGGTTGGTGATGGGGTGGTTTTTGGTTTTTTTTAATTTTGAAGGTGTGAAGTGATGAGTAAAGCAGAATATTGGCACTGGGCGTGACTCGGGCAAGGTGAGCAATGACTAGTAGGCTGAAGCAGCAGTTCTTCTCAGATGTTACATTGTGGGTGAAGTTTTAGGTGTCCTTTGGGTCTGTTTTACAGATGATCTGTAAGCCTCAAAGTGGCAGCCCAAAACCATGGAGGACAGGTGGACGAGAGGCCAGGGTAAAGGAGTAGGAGACAGGAATGGCTGCGGCAGGCTGAGGTTTCGGGCAGTATCTCAGCATATGCCTTTTGGTTGGCTTTTTTTTTTTTTTTTTCCAGGTGCAGGACACAGGCTCAGAGGGGCTAAGCCGCATGCTGATGAGCGGGCTGAGAAGGTGAGGCAGTTGTGGGCCGTATTGGTGTCTAATAGTGAAGTATTATACGGCAACTTGGTTAAGTATTTATCTTCTGGTTTTGCAGGTGCCCTGTGAGCCATCTTTGGAAATGGGTGAGCATTAGAGGTGAGCCGAGGCAGGAGCGAGGAGGAACTTGGGGCTGGTGACTTCTCACATGTGCAACAGTAATTTTGTTTCTTGGTATCTCAAGCAATGTTGGCCACAGCGTCTGACTCCGGAATGAGCAGGTGAGTGGAATCCCATTGTGCTTTTGAGGAAGGGGAAATTGTGGAAGAGGTTGGCACTGACCTCTCTGAAACTTCTTGCTGTCATTGTTTGGTTTTCTTTAATTGCAGATGATGAAGAGGAACCTGGTGATTACAGGAATGTCCCAGACAGTTGATATGCTGGTTTTTTTGGTCAACATGGGATTTAAGACCTCCAGCCCTCTGAAAGCTAAGTTGAGTGGCCAGGCCTGGGAAGGGTTTGGGAGGAGGGGAGAAGTTTGGGAGTTGCAGGGAAGCATCTATGGAATTTGGATAATGAGGTGAAGTCTCTGTGCTCAAAGAGCAATTAAGACTGGCTTTGCTATCTCTTGTGCAACGCAGGGGAGTGAAGGCTTGTCTGGCTATCACAGGATACGTAAGTAACGGGGGAGTCTTGGGGAGCCAGGACAGCCCTGCTTTTCATCAGCAGAGACAGTAAAATCAAGATAACAGAGACTTTGTGTAGTTCTTTGTTTCCTTGAGAGGCTACCATGCCCGATAATTGACCTTTGCCTCATTAGCAGTGAAATGCATATTAAAGTTGACACCCCTGTATATGCTAATGAAGATTTTGGAGATCATACAGAACATGTATGACTATAGCACTTGTCTCTCCACCCAAATCATACTACACCTCACCAAGGGGAGGGAAACCTCATAATTTTGGGGATAAAAGGATGGAGAAAATGACTGTTAAATTGGGAGAGAAGAAACTCAACACCTAATGGAGCAGTTGAGGGGCTTCTTCCACCCCAGGCAGGGACGCCTTTCTGGGTAAGCGCTGCGCCTTTCACTCTCTGGTGAATGTTACCCCGGGCTGTTGTACTATCGTTATTTTTGCTAGCAATATTAACCTTAATTAATTAGTGCTGTTGTAGTTAGTGATTTTTATCAATGGCAATCTTGAGTCTGTGACTATCGCTTTCAATAAAATAACTAATTTTGATTATTTGTGAATCTGATTCAGTGAAAGCCCTTTGGTGGGACTCTGATAGTAAATCAGTGAAAGTCCTGGGACTCTGACAGACAAATATCGAAACTACAGTCGTTTTAACGCGACAGCATCTTAAAGTTAGAGAAGGGCAGAGGGCTGTCCTGGAGCAGTCCCCTTTGGGCAGGTAAAGGGAGCGGGTTAGTCCTCAGCACAATGCTGGCATGAACCAGGCAGGGAGTTTCCAGCACATGTCTGTTGTGTTGTTTGTGTGGTCTGTCTTCTGTGTCTTAAACCTTCCTTGGGTCTTGATGTCCTCTTTACGCTTGAGGAGCACAGCCTGTACTTCAGGCACCATCCCTAGAATCTTGAATTCCTGTACTCAATGGCATTGCCCCAGTTGGGTGCTGCTTTTCTTGCATTATGAGCTTAAAGCATGGATTGATATTGCATTTCGGAAGTTTCTGGGTGGTCCTCACTTGCAGCATTGTTCCTGGCTGTGTGAGCAGCTCTGTTCTCTAGCCATCTGTTTTCAGTGACTGGGACTTCTTCCCTGCATCGTTAAGTTCTTAGGTCTTGAAGCCAGGCTTCCTGCGCATACATCCTCTCACTTTGAGTCACCTGTTGTCCCGGGCCGTTACGTTGTACTCATGTCCTGGGGTTTCCCTAGAGCCTTCTCATGTCACCATCATGGTCCCACAAGTCTTCTTGCCTGACAATCACTTATGTTTGGGTGTCATCCTTCTTGCTGAGAGTTTTCTCTCATCTTTGAGGTGCATTGTTTGTAGCATTCTGTGTAGCGTTGGTCTGTGTTTGTGTGTGTTTGGCTCGTAGCTGCTCTGCCCGGTCGTGTAGAGTCAGGGGTAGGTGGAACAGCAAAAGAGTCTACGGTTCATATGTTGATCTAATGAGACTGTTGAGGCAAAGGTGGTACAGTCAGCTCCCATCAAGTAGCCATCAGCAGGTGGTGTGGGCAGCTCTTTAATTAGTGGGTTTTTTTGGGGATGAGCAGAGCTCTGTGGGAGGGGCTGTTCATCAGTAGGGAAGCAGACTGCACCTTGAAGATGTTAAGGCTGCTTTGTGTGGGGTGTAATGTTTGTGGGTTTTTTGTTTGTTTGTTTTGTTTTTTTTAATGGCAGGTTGTAGTTTTACTCTGGATGGTATTTCTAAGTCAAAACAAGACATTTTGGGGGGGTGATGTGTGTCACATGGGGTTACCCGTAAAAGAGGCGGTTCACAGCCCAAAAATTCCTGAAAACTCGTGGGGGGAATGTGTGTTTAAAAAAATAATAAAACCTGTATATATGGATATGAGGCATTGAAATAAAGACCAATTTCTCATTTTTATACCTATTGAAAACTATGAATTTATGTATATAAAAAGGAGTTCAAAATAAAAACCTGTATCAACTATATTATATAAAGGATGTTATCATATTAAAACATCTGTCCTATAGCCAATTTTTGCCTTCATCATTCTCTCTGTCTGGCTCCCCGCCCCTGTTGTTTAATTCCTCTGTCTCTCTCCTTCAGTTCATCGAGGGTTTTTTGGTATTTCTCAGTCTATTTCTGTCCACCTCACTGTCACCTTTTTTAATTCCTCTGTCTCTGCCCTGTAGCTCATCACTATTCTTTGTTTCTCTCTGGTTCCCTGTTGCATCCTCCTCTCTGGTCTGTTTTCTTTCCCCTGTGGCTCCCTTTCCCTATTTTTCACGCTCCCTTCTCTGCCCTGTAGCCGATTGCTGTTGTATTGGGTTTACGTGACAAGGTTTTGTTAGCTGAGTCGCGGGGGGCAGGGGCTGCAGGGGTGGGTTCTGTGAGCAGACACCAGGAGCTGCCCCCATGTTGGGCACAGCCAGTCCCAGCTCCGAGACGGACCTGCCCCTGGCCAAAGCTGAGCCCATCAGCAACGCTGGCCGGGGGCACAGAGTCTCCTGCAACCCATGGAGAACCCCATGTTGGAGCAGAAAAAGAGCAGGAGGAGGAAGGAGCGGCAGAGAAAACATGAGATGAACTGACCACAACCCCCACTCCCTGTCACCCAGCATTGCCCAGGAGCAGGATGTAGAGAAGTCATGAGCGAAGATGATCCCAGGAAGAAAGAGAGGGGTATTGGGAAAGTGTTTTTTAGATTTGTTTTTATTTTGTGTTATTTGATTGACAATAAATTAAATGAATTTCCTCAAGTTGAATCTGTTGTGCCTGTGACAATAATTGAGTGATCTCTTTGTCCTTGTCTCAACCTACAAACTTTCTCATTTTAATTTTTCTCCAGTCTCGATAGAGCGGCTTGGTGGGCACCCAGGGGTCAGCCAAGGTCAATCCACCCCAGATTACTTCTGTTATGCTCCCTGTCCCTGTTTTGTGTGTTTTTTTTTTTTTTTTTTTTTTTTTTAATGCTTTACTATGTTTCTTGTACCCTTGGAAAGGAGTAACAAGGGATGGGAAGGAAAGAATGTGGGAAAAAGTAAAGGAGGAACAGGCAAAAAGAAGGGGGAAGGAAGGCAATGAAGGAACAGGGGTGGGAAAATGGGGAAAGAAAGGAGAGACAGGGGCCAGAGAAAGAAGGAAAGCAGGGATGGGGGAATAAATGCGGAAAGAAGGAACATCTAACAGGTGTAAAAAATATGGAAAGAAAGAAATGAGGAACATGGTATGGGAGGGAAAGTAGGAACATGGGACAGGGAACATGGGAAAAGAAGGAAAAGAACTGGGGATGAGGGGAAGAAAGGGGTGAGAAGGAGAAGAGGAAGAGGGGAGGGACAAGAAGGATGGGGAAATAAGGAAAGGAGGGACGGGACGGGGAGGAAGCAAGAAAAGGAGGAAGAGTGAACGGGGGTGAGGAATGGGGAAAGGAGGAACAGGGTGGAGGTGAAACATCAGGAAAGAAGGGAAAAAGAAACAGGATGGGAAGAAGAATGATGAAAGATGAGAAAGGAGGAAGAGGGTGAGTGGGAAAAACATGATGGAGCGGTGTGAGATGGGGCGGGGTGGGGGGTATGGCTGCTCCCCTCCCTCCCCCCTGCCCTGGGCTATGCTGGGGGGCTCTGCCCTACCTGGGGAGGGAATTATGTTGTCTCATCTTTTTCTCTGCCCCCCACAGGCCTCAGGGCAGGGGGGGGAGAGTTCTTTGGGGAAGAAACTCTTTGGGAAACTCCCCAAAGAACGGGGAGTTTCATCATGTGCCCCATTAAATGCAGCAGGGTTTCTGTTGTGCGAAGGAGAAACTGCCTAAAATCGGCACCTAACACTGACCGCGAGGGGAAGCCCTTCTCGGGTACGCTGGCAGCGCGAGGCACCTTCCATCCCTCCACAACTCTGATTAAAGGATGTATCGACTTCTTAAATCAGCCACACACTTCTCTGTCACTTACAGGTTATGTTGCTGTTATTTACTTTTAATTAGGTTCTCTGTAAAAAGGGGGCAGATGTGGCCATTTTGCCAGCGCGTAGCAGTGGGGCTGTTCGGTGTTACGGGGATGGGTGTTACCGGTTTCCCCAGCCTTCGTGATCCGGGCTGCCTGTAAACAAAAGGGCTAAGTTCAGTGTCCTGCTAATGGACTTAACTGTTCCACAATTGAGACTCCAGGTACTTGGGAAACAACCTCCTTTGCTACCTATCCTTTCAAGTTTGGGTTAGTTATTTCCTTTCAGCTTACCTTGGTATTGGATATTGCTGAGCCTTTAATGCCAGCTTCCACCACAGTTCAGTCCTCAAGGCCTGGCAATAGGATTTTTACTGGTTTCAGGTCTTATCTATATGGTTTGTGTTTCACTTTATGCTTGAATTTTCCATTTTGGAAGGATTCTTTTCCTTTTTTTGTTTTTTTTGTACCTCGTGGCTATTTCTGCCTGGGGTTAAATTTAGTTTTTGTTCCCAACTGTAGTACTAAGACCCAGCAATGGATGCTAGCTAAAGAAAAGAAGAAATATGTTCTCTATTATGGTAGCGTCCACCTTGTGTAACAACTCTAGGAATGTATCAACAGTGAGTGTGGGAAGAGGCTGAAAAAAGGTAAATATGGGAGAATACGGAGAGAGAGAGGGTGTGCAGGAGCCGTGCTCATTTTTACAATTGGAGCATGCTTCACGTTTGGCTTGATTACTTCCTCTTTGATTAATTGAAGCCTCACCTAGTTGAGCCGAGAGCTTTCCCTTCTCTAGTTTAGAGTGCCTTGTGTCCTTTTTTGCTGTACTTGCTATGGTACCTTAGACATGACACTGATGTGAGAGGGGTATTTATTTTTAGCACTTCTTCCCATGATTAATCCATGCAGGTTCTCTTTGACCGTTCAGTGCTATCTTAATGATGTGGGCAACAGCTGTTTTCTCCATGTCTTATCAAATATCCTCCATGTTCTAATAATAACAAAGAAATTCCTTTATTCTTGGCTATTCCGAATTCCCACCCGAGGGATCTCATTGCATGTCTTCCTGGGGACTGCAATCTAGGAATAGGTACTTGTGGCTAGATAGATAAATACTTCACTTTAAAAAAGAAATAAGTATGACCGAGGATTTAGCATTCATTTAATCTTGATTCTGTCATTGTATCTAGGATGACGAGCTTCAGGGCAGGTGTGTCTGCTCTGGGGAAGCGAGCTGAAGCCAAAAGGGCCGTCGAAAAGCTCTTTTCGGGCCTTCTTGGAAGCCGGGAAAAGCGGTTTTCTTGTGCCGGGGGCTGGCAGCTTGTGGGCGGGCCCAGCGACGCCCGGGAAGGCTTAAAAGAGGCATTAACACGCCCAGCGGCCATTTGCTGCGGAGACGAGCTTGAGAGTGGGTGTGTGTGCTCTGGGGAAGCCAGCTGAAGCCAAAAGGGCCGTGGAAAAGCTCTTTTTGGGTCTTCTTGGAAGCTGGGAAAAGCGGTTTACTTGTGCCAGGGGCTGGCAGCTTGCGGGCGGGCCCAGCAAAGCCCGCCGTTTATCAGACTATAAGAAGCCTCCGGGAGGCCACTGCCCACGGGGTGAGCAAACCGAGTGTGGGTGCCGCAGCTGTTTGTGGCTCGTTGGGCAGGACATGAGGTGCTGCACTTCCCTCAAGTGAAGATCAGCTGTGCGTAGTGAAGATTTTAGCTATGGCCTCCACCTGCAAGAAGGCGGTGCGCTAGGCCTCAACCAGAAAGGATGTGGGGACCCAGACAGAGCTCCCACAGGGACACGCGGGCGTCCAGGTCACCGGCTGCAGGGAGTGCTGGAGCCCTTCACCGACAACGGGAGGCAGCTATGGGAACCGCCGCGTACGTTGCGAACAGGTAAATCATAGGCTCTTCATGGTTGGAAGGGACCTTTGAGATCATCGAGTCCAACCATACACACACAAAATAACCCCTACAATCTCTGTCACTAGAGCATGCCCTGAAGTGCCAAATCTGGATGTTTCTTAAACACCTCTGGGGATGGTGACTCAACCCCCTCCCTGGGCAGCTGTTCCAGTGCCTGACCACTCTTGCAGTAAAGTAATTCTTCCTAATATCTAATCTAAACCTCCCCTGCTGCAGCTTCAGCCCATTTCCTCTGGTCCTGTCATTATTCACCTGGGAGCAGAGGCCAACACCCACCTCTCTACACCCTCCTTTCGGGTAGCTGTAGAGGGCAGTGAGGTCTCCCCTCAGCCTCCTCTTCTCCAGGCTAAACATGCCCAGCTCCCTCAGCCTCTCCTCATACGAATCTCCTATAAATGATCTGCTCAGCCTGGTGGCAGAGCTGAGAGAGAAAGTTGAAAGGTTAAGAAGCATTAAGGAGGCCGAGGAAGAAATAGACTGGTGGAGCCAGGCTCTGCCCTGCTTGGAACAGAAACAGGAGCACCCAGCAGAAAGCAGCCGGGATCTAGAGGCCCCTATACCCTGCTCCTGCCACGCAGAAGGCTAAATGAAGGGAGTGAATGGAGGTGAGTTCATGGTTGGGGCAGTGGGCAAACCCTCTCCTTGTCCCCCCGTCACCCATGGTACCTCTGAACAACAGATGTGAGGTACTGAACAAGGAAGGCCAGTCGAACGAGGATGTGGATGATGTGCAATCTGTGCTAGAGACATCTCCGCAGTCAGAAAGGTGTACTGCGTGTATTATTACCACAGCCACGAGGAAGAAAAGAGGGGTTGTAGTCACTGGGTCTTTGGAATTGGAGGGCCAGGCAAATGAGGATGGAGAGGACTGTCCACCTAGTGAGCCACAACACAGCCACTCACCCCCACGACTCGGGACCTCCTCAACCAAGAAAAAAAGGAAAGTAATTGTAGTAGGTGACTCCCTTCTGAGGGGATCAGAGGGCCCTGTCGACCGGACCCATCCCACAGAGTAGTCAGCTGCCTCCCTGGGGCCAGGATCAAGGAGGAAACTCCCTACTCTGGTTCGGCCCTCAGATTATTATCCACTTACTGATATTTCAAGTAGGTAACAATGAGATAGCTACCAGAAGTCTAAGGGCAATGAAGGGAGACTTCAGAGCCTTGGGATGGCTGGTTAAGGGATCAGGAGCACAAGTAGTGTTCTCCTCTATCCCACCAGTTGCAGGGATTGATGAGGGGATAAACAGGAAGAGTCAGGAGATTAACTCCTGGCTCAGAGACTGGTGCAACCGGCAGAACTTTGGTTACTTTGATCATGGATTGATACACAGGACACCAGGCATGCTGGCAACGGGTGGGGAAAGCCTAACCAAAAGGGGGCGAAGGATTCTGGGACAGGAGTTAGCAGGACTCATTGAAAGGGCTTTAAACTATGATTGAAGGGGGACAGGGATGTAACCAGAGTGACTAAAGTGGTGCCTGGGAGCAGCGTGCCAGTGCTGGTGGGTAAAAGCGCTAGCAAGGTCTTGCAGCCTGTTGTTGCAGTGGAGGTGGGAGATGACCCATGTGCTAGCAAAGACATGAAGAGTAGTGATGGGTTGGCAACTACAGGAATGTCTGAGTGTGTATTGAAAAGCCTGGGTCTGCTGAAAAAACATGGCTTGAATGCCAGTCTGTGATTTGCCAAATTAAATATCTATTAAAATTTATAATGAAAATTACAATTTTGCTATAGTTACCAAAGCTTCCTTAGTTCCTGGACTGCAATGCATTTCACTTCAAAGAAGAATCTCTTTTCTCCCCTTCCTTCAGTATAATGAAATAGAACTTTCAAAAGTGCTTTTAATTAGCATGAATTAGTTGGTGGAACTTTTAGCCATGAGGAATCAGAAAAGCTGTAAATATAGCTGTTCCCAAAACATGCGCTGTTATTTCACAACATCTTTGAATTACATCTCATTAAATCACATCCCTCAGTTCTGTACTGTAGGGCAGGGGTGACCCGTCCCTTGCTGGGGAAGACAAGTACAGCTTACAGCGACCCACTGAATGTGGGTAGAGCTCTAACAGACACTACCGTGGGTCTCGTGTGTGTGTTATGAAGAGAATGTGTAGTCACACGGTTGACTGTGTTTACATGAGTGACTTATGCCCACTTGTTCTTGAAACTTGCAAATGGAAAGGTTAAGGAGGAATGACTTTTATGGTCAAGATATGCCATTATTGTTCCATTAGGACTCATTTTCTCTGAAGCTGCAGGTGCTGCCACCACTGTCATCATGGCTGATTGCTGTGGAATGTTTGTGAATCCATTGGAAAATATAACCCGTTATTTGTAATGTGAAGGGATGGACATAAGCTCCGCGGTGAGATCCTGTTGGACAATTCCTACCCAGCTTTCCTCACTGAGCTCAATAAATGATAATATTAGGAAGGTTATAAACAATACAGAGTGAAGCAGAGGAAATAAAAAGGATTTTGCTCTGTCATCGTGGCATCTGGCCTGCACCACCAGCACATCTGCCCAGCAAAGGTCAAAGTGCTTCTGACGCTGCTTACGTTTGTCAGGGACTGTTCCCTTTACATTGAGCACAAAAGAGTGCGTGTTTAGGCGTTTCCCATCATGTCCGCTAGGGTTATTATGCGAAGATGACTCTCTTCTTGTGGCCATATGTACATATTATCAAACCTTTTTTATCCAATGTAGAGCTTCTGCTTATGGTTTAAAACTATTTTTAACAAGTACATTTGTGTAAATAACAACTAGTGGAAGGAAAGTATTTACTGAATTAAGTCTGTTTGCTTTAGAGCTGCAAAGCGTTGTCCTTCAGGAAAACAGTCTGTCAGGATACGTGAAAGCATTCAGTTGTTAGTTGTGCGTGTGCACATCTGGCCAAGCCACGGCATTCCTGGTGACATGATTCCCTATTCCCTTCCTCACCGTCCTGTCTGCTGTGGGCTGGGCTGGTCCTGCCGGAGGGGTGTGCGATGCCTTTCAGCCTGCTGCACCCACAGAGGAGGGTGATCACGGGTCTCTCAGGCACCACTCATGGCCAGATTCATCACTGATTCCTGCAGGCTCTAGGACTGCCTGAAGGCTTCCTTAAGTAAGGGTGAAAAACAAGTGATGAAGCAATATTGACTGCGACTTTTGTTGCAGCTTGG
The DNA here is from genome assembly GCF_963924245.1 of Chroicocephalus ridibundus. Taxonomy (NCBI): domain Eukaryota; kingdom Metazoa; phylum Chordata; class Aves; order Charadriiformes; family Laridae; genus Chroicocephalus; species Chroicocephalus ridibundus. Next base: position 5,112,519 of record NC_086297.1, read on the forward strand.
ATATGTATATAAAGTCTCCTACCCCTTATATGAAACTACTTGTTTATTTCAGATGAAATATATAGGTGGTTACTATACCAACCTTCCTGAGGTTTATGAGGAGTTGAATGGAAGACGTTTCTTTTAAGCCTTTGACATCTTTAGGTCCATCTGCTCTGTAAGAGCCTTTATCCTCTTTGCATGCTCTTGAGTTGGAATAAGAACAATCAATATTATTTTGTACACAGAAAAGAAAGGAATTGAAATTTGAAATTGCCACAGTATCCATATCCTCTTTTTTGTGTTAAATAAACAGGGAACTGGTTATTTAAAGCCTACAAACGGTTTTGAAAATAGCTGAAAGACCTCACAGATCTGCAGCGCACAGCCAAGATAGTTGTTTGTGAAAACAAAGTGGTTCCCCTATGTACCTTTGCAAGCACGTACTTGGGTACATCCAGGGCGTGTTTCTGAAAGAGCCTGTTCACCAATATCGGCGTGTTTCAAAGTTCAATTTTCTGGCATTTTTGAATCTGCTGCCTGAACAAATTCTGAGGATTGGAAAAGGACACCGTCTGGTTTGAATAAATAAAAACATGAAATTGCCTGGGGTGCATCTGTGCCCCCTTGCTGCACAGGTTGGCTCTTTCTCTGCCATCAGCCTGACAATTTCAATCAAGTTTTTAATGGACTCCTGGGGCTTCCCCAGTTTCTGTTCAGGCAGAGTCTGGTACCAGTCTTCCCAAGTCCATAGCGATGAAAAGCTTTATTTTAGCTTCTGATTGTACAGAAATTTAGTGACAGGTAGGAAAGAAATGGACTGGTCAAGTGAGTACTAAAATAGCAGGAAAGGGCTATCTTTATAAAAAAAATCGTAACTTACATTTTTGTTTTGTTAAATTAGGAAGTGCAAAGTATAGAGCAACCATGGATCAGACTTCTCTGGAATCTCTTCTAGAATTTGACAGATTGACAGTTTTAATTAAGAGTGTTTTGTTTAATTCCTTTTGCCTTTACACCTGAGAGTGTTCACAGGCCTGTGCAAGTTTAGACTGCGATTCTTGCAGGTTTTTTTTTTTAAATGTAATTGTTGGTCATTAAAAAAAATTGAAGTAAATATTATGAAGGCTTTTAATTTTCATTTGTGTTCAGGAAGCTTCCAAATCACCTTTTATGCTTATGTAAGTTATTTTCAACAGGTTCTTGTATTTCAAAACTTTTTTATTATAACGGAAGAGTGTACCATAAAACAGTAACAGTTGCCACTTTGCAATAATTATGGGCTAATGATCTCTTCTATTCTAAGTAAAAGAAGCCATTGTGATTGTCTCTCGATACTCGATTTTTAACAGTAGCTGTTTTAACAATTGCTAAAGGTTGTGATTTCTATGGAATAGAAGTTGGGGTTTTATAACGAGAAAGGTATTCAGTATCTTTCTCTGTATCCATCAAGGAGTTATGAGTGTTATTCCTCCATACAGTAGATGGAGACAAAGACCTAACGAATTTTATAATGTCTCCTCAGACTGATTTTATTAGCTATGCTAGGTCTCTCCTGATTTTTGTTATATTAAATTCCTTTATAAAAATAATGCATATAAAAAAATTTTATTCCAAAGGCTGTTAATTTATGTTTACATTAAGTGCTGTAATTCTTTTGCTGGCTACTATCGATAAATTGGTTCTTCAAAATAGGAGGTGTGATTTGGAGATTGAGGAGATATCTGTGAAACCTTTCTGTGCGAGTTGAGATCCGTCTTAGGTCCAAAACCTCAGGGGTCAAAGCACGCCCAGGACTGACTTCAAGTTTGAACGTATCTAGAAATTCCCAGTGGTGTAGGAGTTGGATCTCTGCGCAGACTGGAAGCTTGAGGTGTGGTCTGCCTCTGTTTATAAAGTGACTTTGTGTGTGTACATATGTTTATATGAATCATGTGCATGTTTACAGGTAGGTGTTTGGAGGCACACAGAATATGGCATTGGCATCCTGCCTAAATTTAATTGAAATCTTACAATGTAATTTGGAGTAGTGAGAACAAATGAGGTGTAATCCATAAAGTGGGAGAGATGGTTTTCTTAGCTTTTCAATAGGTAAATGGAGCGTGCAAGTTTCTCAGGTACATTGGTTGACTGTTTCAAATAAGAAATGATCTGTTGATATATTTTTGTTTTAATCTTCTCCTTAGTATCATTTACACTGGGCTGCTAGATGCTTCTTTGATAGAGGCAGTGTCTCTGCCATATGCATCACACCACATGTACTGAAGCTGACTGAAATAGTCATGCCAGAGATGGATTTCCAGATGGATAACAGAGCAGGGTATGTTTCTCCTGTTCTGCTGGATGCAAAGCGGCTTTCTACAAGCCGTAGGAGAGAAGGCTTTGTCACACCTCTCCCTCGTGCTCAGCTAAGGATACAATTTGGCATTAAGCTCCGTGATTTCAGCAGATCACGGAAGGATTCCCTCGTTCGTTGATCTCAGACTGGTCTGTTGAAAGTTTCTGTGCTTCTTAAGAAAGACAGAGTTTAGCTAGTGAGGTGTGTTTGTGGCAGCGTAGATGGAAGAATGCAAAGCGGAGTTAACCCAGCAAGGGGGAAGTGGAGAGGAGCCCGCATGTCAGGGAAGATCAGATGACCCGACCTCAGAAGCCATTTAAACAAACCCTTTAAGAAGGGATTTCTTGCCTTGTTTGCAGTTCCATGGGCTGCTCCAAAGCTTGAGAAGGATTGCTATCAAGCACCTTCTGTTCCTCATCTGCCTGTGAGGGGAGAATGTTTGCCTTTTTAAAATGAACACTTAGGATTGTTTAAACCAGCAGAATGAGTTGTTCTCTCATCAGTTCCTCATTATGCCACGTAGCTTTGTGCATATAGGACATATCTTCTAATTTCTCTGAACTTCTTTCACTGGTATCCTGAACAAAATCTCCATTTCATGCAGAAGAGTTGTGTGAGACCTGATTTTTACTCATGGGCAGTATATGCTCTAGAAGGTCGAAATGTATGTTATTATTAAATGCAGTTCAAATGAAGAGGTAACGAGCAGAGTAGTTTTCCAAAATTAAGACAACACAGGCTTTGGGAGTAACTGATAAAGATGTGCGAAGCCAAAGCCTGCCGCAGTATCATGTGTGTTCTGGTGAGGTGGGTGTTTTGCAGGGCATCTATTTGAAAATATCCTCCAGTAAACACTAGTGGGAAGCTGAGAATGACATGCAAGTGGGTGTATGGGTCTTGCCACTAGTGAGGCACAGAGCCTGTCTTTCCAGCGTCATTCAAGTAGAGGCAAAGCGGAATATTGGATTAGAAAGTCTGAACATCTCAACATTGCTTTAACTCTCAAGGACAGAAGCAGCATTCAGCTCTTCAAATGCAATGTGGTATTTTCCAATTTTGACCTACTGAGCTAATCGCAAGGATTGAGCAGAAATCCTAACTTGGAGAATTATAGTGAACATGCAGTCATACAGTGTTACTGCTTGGTACAAGGATTACTTTTATTTATTTTATTTATTATCACTTAAAGTTATGGTTCTTTAGGGTTTCTTGTATGCTTCTTTACTTTAAGAGCATAATTTAATTTAAAATGTCAAGATTTGTGTAATAAACTGAGTTAGATCATTAACAGACATAAACTATTATATTCCTGAGCCTTGTGGCACTACTCGCTGTAAATCCAGCACAATGCATCTGCAACTAGGAATGCTGCCAGGGCTGAGAGCTCTGGAGGAACTGTGCTTTTGATGTATCCGTCTGAACTTTGCTAGGCTGAGGAAACAGGATTTTGAAGAGCCCAGAGCCAAATGGGGATGGTCAAACTGATGGCCTTTTTCCAGCTGTATCTACCTGCATGTACTCTTCGACCACCAGAGGCTAATTGGAAGATGTGCTCTCTAAATGAGCTTGTGTAAAAGCACCCAGATTCTGTGCTCTTCTGGGCTGTGGCAGTACAGTGGATGTTAAATGAAGCAAGGATGTTTGTAGCTTTTGGACTGAACGTGTGAGATCACAGCTTCCTCCCCTCCTCTGTGTACTCCATCGGCTTGATGAGCCTTCCCTTCTGTTTTTCCTTGGCTCTCGAGGAGAATATGTGGGGTCTTTATCATACCTTTGCCTGGAACTGTGATCTGTCACTCCAAAGAGAACTTGTGAATGCTTGTACTGTGTTACACACCAGGGAAGTATGGGGAGAGGTGGGTTTGGTAAGATGTGAATCGGATCGTAACCTAAGGGGGGTTGGCAGAATCCCTGCGGGTTCAGGTGCTCAGTCCCTCCAAGCGACTGCAAGGGCAGAGTGTTGCCTGGGGAACAAAATCTCTTGAACAGGTGAATTTTTAAAGGGGTACACAAATGTATTTTGGACAAATCTGGCCTCTAATCCATTGGTTTGTTTAATTTACGTGAGAGAATAAGCTGCTTTTCAGGTATTGTTTCGTTTCCTGTTGTCTTTGTGCAAATTCAGTGCTTGGCCAGTTTGAGACCCCATGCAAAGGTGTAAATCCAGGGGTTTTGAATGCCTGTGTGCTGGAAAACAGACATTCACAAGTTATTTAGGTGAATGTACAGCTTTCAGTGTGTATGGCTTTCCAATTCAAGCTGATGACCTGAAAAGACACAGTCTCACAAATTAGTAATTTCTCCTTCCACTTCCAAACATAATAATACAAGATAAGAACTTCTTAAATTCTGTCTTGGTTTTTTGTGTCTGTTCCCTACAGGTAAAGGTAGCTTTTTATAATGAGTTTTCTGGAATGAAGAAAATAATGGAAACTATGCTCTTTGCATGTACTTATTCATGCTTCTAAAATTAATTGCTTGAGTCCTAACGGAAATTGTAACTAAAAAGTCAAAAAACAACAGGTGTAATGAAATAGCATCTGTAGACTTTAAATGGCATTCTTTTCTATGCGTTGTTAAATATTTCATACAAAAATGTAGAAATGGATCAATATAAATGCCATCCAATTTATTGGGTTTCTGTATATGAATTTCCCTTATGTTCCTCTATAAATGCATGTACATAATTTATACATTGTATTATTCATATTCTATATCAATAGCAAGCATAATTGATGAGGAAGAAAAAACCCAGCAAGTTAGAATATTTGGTTATCCTCTCACTTGTTTAAAAATGCCCTTGGAAGTGGAAGGATAATTAACGGTGTGCTGTCATTTAGTTTCATTTTTAAGGGTGGCATGTGGATAATATCTGGTAGGCTTGAAAAATGAAGCTGTCATAGCTGCAAACTTTAAGTGATAATGGTTAGGGTAGAGAGGTATGAACAGCTGCTAAACACAGAGCTAAGACACTAGGATGGACAGAGCCTTTCATTCCAGTGTATTGTTAAATGTTTTTGTTGGCTTTGCTGTTTCTGTTGGCTTACATTTAAAGGATGCGGACTACTCTGTGAGAGGAAGAATGAAGTGTCAAAAGTGGCTGGAGGGAGACTTCTTTGAAAGTTATTGAATTTGTGAGCCAGTAAGTAAGTGGGCAAATGCAGTGTTAACTTACAAGGAAGTAAATTTCATTTGTGTGTGTTATTTTGTTCACAAAGGGCGAAATCCTGAGAGATACTAAGGATTAAGTGTTTTTTGATAAAATGTTCCTTTGTAGATTCAACTTCAAGTTGCCTTGGGTTTTCTTCTCCAGATATGCATAAGATTTGGCTCCGTCTTCGACAATTCTAGTTTTGCTCAAATTATTTATCAAACTGCTTTGTAATGTCTGACTCAAATGCACGTAACGTTTGCCTGAAAAATATGTTTTGGTAATGAAAGACCTCGCTTGAGGTCTCTGCTATTAAATCTTTGCTGAGGGGCAGGGAGAGGCTGTGAGTTTTTTGGCGAAGTTAATAAAATGTGTGGATTAGTGAAGTGCTGATTAGTGAGGTTCTATTGTAGACAGAAACATTCCTGCCTTAGCTGAAACCCAGATGGAAAGCTGCCCGCCTCAGATTGTGGAAAATGGTTTATGTTGCTCGTTTGCTGTAGTATGTTGCTGAGGTTGCAGCAAAGTGAATCTTACTAATGTCTTGAAGTGTAATTAACTCTGTTGTTCGATGTAAATATTTGAATACTGCTCATTCAGTCTCTGCAGAGGCCTCTTTAAAACATTTTTTGCCAAAGAGCTCAAAGGCCAGTAGGAATGTGTGTGCATTAATAAACTTCTCTTTGTCCTGGACTTGATCCAGAGCTTATAGAGGGCAAATGGGAAGATCTCATCCTATCTGATGTATTTACAGTAGAGCTCAGAGCGCTTGATCAAGGCTTCATTGTGCTGTCATTGTGCCTGGGGTTTAGTTTAGATATGAAACAGAGTGCAGGACGTGGACACAACAGGCAAACGGATCCAGGGTACTGGAAGGGCTGAGGGAGAAAAAACAAATAGAGTTCATCAGAAAAATAGTGGGCCATATTATCCTCTATGTTACATAAAAATGATGTTTTTTTTTTTTTTTAAGTTGCACAGTTTCCATTTTTGTTCCCAAGCATCAGCTTAAATACTCAGAAGTAATGTTTGTCAAAAGAAAACTCTCAGGGAAATAGAGTTATATTTTGTTGCAATCGTCGTCTTTTGGGGGGTGAAAAAAAGTGCTTTCAGCCAAAAGTTTTGTCTATTTTTTAAAAAGAAAATCCTCATTTCTGAGATCTGAAATGTTTCTTCAGAAATAGTGTGCTTGCTTTATGAAATGTCAAATTGCTTCCAAGGCATTTCACGTTATATTCTCTGGGACTGGGCTCCCTGGTATGCCTTTTCTCATAACTGTCTCCCATTTCTGAAGAAATGGTCCTGCCTGCTTCAGAAAGTAAAACTGTGGCAGGGTAAGAATGCAGCCATTCAGTAGCAGATTGTCAGCTTTCACGGTCCCAGGCTACAACTCCCATAAGATACACTGGCAGCGTTTCCAAATGAAAATATCTCTTCTGCCAAAGGGGATTTTTTTGTTTGTTGGCATTTTGAATTTTCACCAGAAATGCTTTTCTGTTTATCTCTGGTGAACTCTGCTTCTGAGCAGCTCTCCTCAGTTTCTGCAGCAGTGAAGATGAGCAGGGTTCTGTAGTAATTGCACAACAGGGGAAGCAACACAGCCCAGCCAGTGCCGGGAACTGAGAATCAGATTTTCATTATATTTCTGGCTTGCTCTAGTAATGTTCTTGGTAATTCAGTTTAGCCTATATTATTTTTCACCCCACTGTGAAATATGCTATAATAATGATGCTTATCTCCTATGGATGTTATCCATTGTATTATTTTCTGTGAAAGTACCTTGAGATCTTTAGATCTTAAACCACTGATTATTCCTGTTAATGGTATTATCCAGCTTGGTCTTCAGATCACTGGCACAGCTGCAGACCAAAGTAAGCAGCCTGCTGGAGGTGTTTGTCTGTAGCTTTGAAACTGCTTGTGAATTAACTTTTTGTTTTCTAAAGATGCATGCTCTGTATCTGCAAAGAAAATAAATACCAAGATCAAAAGGACCATTGGTCTGATGGTAACCCAGTAGCACGGCGTTTGCCATAGCTTCTGGTCCCGAACTGCTAGTTTTCTCTGAAGTAGAGATCCATAGAAAACAGTCACCTTCAGCTTGGCTGCTGCAGCCTCTGTGAATGATGTATGTCGTAGAGATGTGATCTTTTCCTTTCTTTTTTGCCCCAGTAGAGGTCAGAGGAGCAAGGCCAGGACAGGCTGGGGGGAGCTGGCAGTAGCTGCAATAAAGCAGCAGTGCAGCTTTACTCCCTCTTCAGAAATTTACTGCTCAGATGTTAGTGCTGCGTCTCCCTAGGATTGTGCTCAGCTCTGGCTGTCTGCAGGTGGGGACTGGCTGATGGTGCTTTCCTTGTGGCTAGCACGCGTCAGGCAAAGATTTAACCCCTGAAAACCTCTGCGTGGGGGACATCTGGACAGCATCTACGTGAATTCAAAAAAATAAAAAAAAAAATTAAAAGCAGAAATGGAAAAAGTGGGTGCAGGAGAGTTGTTTGGGGTTTTTTGTTATTTTGAGGGGGGTTTAGCTTATGTAAATAAAAGTTCACTCTGAAGAATTAAAGTCTAAAAAGACAAGGTGGACAAGAGGTGGGAACAGTAGGTCTTACCCTGCTTTACAGATTGGCATGTAAGGCACACAGAAGGGAATAACTTTCTCAGTGACATGCGGAGTGGGGACAACTGAGTTCAATTCCAAGTTGTTCATCCCAGCATGTTAGTGTCTTTCCTTTCTAACTTTGACCAAAACAAACCTTACCTTTAAACACTTTTTTGTTCCCTAATAGGGGGTTAAGGGGGGAGAGAGGAGGAGAAGTGCATTAGAGAGAATTTGTATTAGCTGTAGTTTACTCTGTAGGGGTAGACTCCCGAGCTGTTCTGTTCTGCATCAGATCATCATAGAGAAATAGCTAACTTGGTTGGAGGAAATGGATAGTTGTATGTGTTCGAGTAGTTACTGTATCATGCCTGTGGGGGGCTTTGTGAAAGCAGGCTGAGTGAGTACACCAATCCTCGTGGAAAATCCCAGGATTAGGCTGATCTCCTTAACAATGTGCCACTACCTCTTCTGATGTGTGCATGACTGAAGATGCAAGGACTCATCTCTTCAGTTTGTATATACAGTATCTGTGGGTTTAAACCTCGGGGCAACTTGTCAAATAACTGCTGTTGACATAAACCATTGCTGTGCATCAGCAGCAAAGAGAATAAGAGAGATCATTTCACTTTTGGTACTTCGTGTCATGTCAGGAAAACTAGAAATTGCTCATCCCATAAGGGAAGAAGATGGCAGAAGGAAGCAGCTTTAATGAGTGGTGGTTGTTTGGAATTGTGCACTAGCAAACATCTCTCTCATCTTGTTCCAAGGTGTCACTGGATGCCAGGTACACAATGTGCTCTTGAGTTGCATAATGATACACACCAACTCATTAATGATTTATTTTTTGAAGATGTGCTCCTTCACTCATAGCACCTCTGGTGTGAGATAACTTGCTGCCAGAACTTTCAGGATGGATTTATTGAAGGCTCACGAACTGAGTCCTTAAACACGCAGCTTGGGTGGTGCATGTGAGTCTTGGATTGTCTGGTCAGCCTTGCAGTGTCTCTTGGAGATTTACCGGTCAAAGCACTAAATCTAGGTTGCTCTCTACTACTACTACTTTGGTGACAGTGACTTGTCTTTTTTTACAGTTGAATGAAAAGACTTTTTCTAAGGTGACTTGGTTTAAGTCTGATTTAGAAAGCGGCTGAACACACCTTCTCATGGGTATTGCCAGGTGGTGTCCATAAAAGCCCTTTGGGTCATCACCTGATGCAAACGTTTGAAGTTTTGATTACGGTGAGTTGGTGTCCTCAATAGATCATTACCTGTGCTATGCTAGAGCCTAGGAACTGACAAGGATACAGCTCTGTCAGCGCTGTAGAAATGTAAGTATTAAGGAGCTGACCTCTCCTAAACAGACAAGACTGATTTAGTCTAGGAGAAAAGGACGTTGCGTGCAAGCACAGCGAATGATGCAAGGGTTGGAGACTGATTTAGTGGCATTATTTTGTTTTATAACTGTGTGATATCTTGGGAAGAGAGCAGCTAAGCAGACCGGTTGTGGAGGAGAGGAGGGAAGGATGAACACAGCTCAGGCAGTGTAGGCAAGATGAAAAGACAGTCAAAGGGGCCAATCCACAGTGGAAAAAGAACTGTAAATCCTGCTCTGATGGTATTAAAATCCACTCACTTAGCTTTTTTTTTGTCAAAGGCCTTTTATGGTATCTTTGGCAGAAGGGAAAGATCAAACTTTATGGGTGTTTTTTCTAACCCATTTGAGTTTCAGGGGGAAGCTGGCAGTACTGTTGAGGACGTCTTCTGACCTGGCATGGAGGGAAGGTCCCAGCAGCACAGCTCTCCGTCTGGGCTTTGTTGAGTGCGGTAATGTGGCTGCACTCTCCTCTTTTTATCTTGCGCCACTGAGTTGCTCGGAGTACTTAAAAAATCTCTCTCCATGATGCTTTCCCTTCTCAATCTGTTCTGTCTTTCAGCTGTAAGATTCTTCTGTGGCAGAGGCTGTCAGAATATAGCATAATAGACCCTGGATACAGATCATGCCTTTTGCGGAACCTGTAACATACATAGCTCTCTATAAAGGGTCGATGCAAGCAACACTCAGCTGAGAATCTGTCTTTGAGCTAGTTCATTTTTTTTCCTGTGTTATTAATTATTCAGTAGATGCAAAGCATTACAAATAACACTTTATGGGACTGACTATGAAAGGTTGCTTTTCATATTAAGTTATGTATCTCATAACTTCTTCAAGTTCATGCATAAATTCAGCATCAGACTGAAGATAACTGCTTTTTTCTCATTGTAACTTTTTCAGGACAGTATGTGCAAAAGGAAAGATTAATCCTTTCAGAGACACTATGAAGGATTATCATGTGAGATGTTTAAGGTTATACTTCTCGATTAAGAATAAGGACCTTTGAAGTAGGAGTTTTCTATAAAAGTGACTCATGAAGCTTTTTGGAGATGTTTATCATTGTAGTAAGTGTGAGTCTTCACTGCATGCTCTGCCTCTGATCTATGTGGCTCCACATCATGAATAAGTATTTGTTTTGAGATCCCTGTGACAACTTTACCAAATTAACATATGTGCAGACCTAGTGGATATTTAAAAAAAAGCCCAAAAGAACCAAGCCAGCACTATAGCAGTTTGCAGTCTTTTGGACTGTTTTGTGGGACCACTGTAGATTACATGGCTACTTGCCTTTTTCTTCCTGCTTTCGCTAGCAGAAACTGGCTCATTAGACTGCGATCTTAGTCTGTTGCTTCTTGTGCTGCAGCCTACAGGATTGTTTCTAGACAACAAAACTCCCTGATTTTTTTATTAAACAGAAATGTCTGCACTTTCACATTTTCTTAGAAGGTATCAGCAGCTGACTCAATAGGAGGTGGGAACTGAAGGACTGTAAATGTTGTAACAGTAAAAATTGGTTCTCCAGGAAATACATAAGGGTCACTTGGAGGAAGGAAGAAACCCTTAGGAAAAATTGTAAGAGCCTTCACTTTCTTCTGACTTTGACGAGATGTCTCATCCTGTAACTAAAATGGTCAATATATTTGAAGTGTTTTAATGGAGTTGTTGGAAATCCTATTTGGAGTTAAAATTCCCAGTTTAGGGCAAACCATCTGCAGTTTCACATCTGCAATGTTTCTAGCCATTACGACTTTTGGGGGATTCTGATGAATAAGCAACACAGTCGTAATTGGTTTCTGACCGTCAGGAGGTTCTGTGAAGCACAGCTGTCCTCGTGTGACCATGGCCTACCATGAAAGCAACAGTTTTTCCTTGAATTAACCAAATTGAGAAGTGCTCAAGGCAACAAATTTCTCGAAAACTAGGAATGACAAATTAGAAAACACATAACTAAGCGCCTTATTGTCACCTGATAACGGCAGTCAGCCCGATTCCTCTGTGTGTTATTCCGTGCACTGTCCTTTTTCAGTTTCCCACAACAGTGTCCTCCTTGTGTGCAGCTTGGGTGGTTTTGTGGTTAGTACTCAGAGCAGATTCCTAGAAAAGCACACGCTGCCCATGACAGAGGGGGTATAATTGGCTTTTGTTCTTCTTATTTTTACTTCATGTAAATAATTTGATGTGGTTTTTTTTATGATGCAAAACTGTATCAGTAAACTAACCTATGTCTAATAACTGGACCACCATGAGAATGTGAATTGCAAAGTGTCAGTTGTATGGATGTATTGATGCTGACTGCAAAAAGGTTAAATCTGCTTTGTATACCTTATAATCTTTAAATTTTGTATCTGTTTCTTGTGTAGTCTTCAATCTTGGTTTACTAGTTTTTCTCTGCATCCATATTGCAAAGGAAACATGAAAAAAGCAGGCATGTTGCAAATGAAACAAATGTTTGGTTCTTAGAAGTGCGAGTTGGACTCTGCTGAAAACTTACTTTCTAACGAGAGCATGAGAACTATGGTTATTCCCAAATCAAATGGATTAAAGCCTGACTTGAGCAGATGGGGCTTGAATTGTTGGCCACAAGTATCTCCCTAAAAAAAAAAAAAGCTAATCTGTCTTCTTTATGAACACAAAGAAAAGGAGGGAGAGACAGGCAGGGATGCAGATCACAATTTTCTTAGAATGCCTGTATTAAGATCTTTGCAGGTCTCCAAGCAAAAAGGACTGGGTTGACAAATAGAGGCGAGAAGTGCTAAGAACACAGAAGTTATGCTGTTAGTGAATGTGTGGGTGTTTTCTTCTTACCTTGAGAGCTGAACTACTGCACTTCATAATACTGTCCCTGTTAGTGAAGGTAAAATTGTTAATGATCAGAATGTAACAGGGAGAGCTCGTCTGCCTGAGTTAGACGCGTTTGCAAATTTATGATTGCTCCTGTTGTGATCCCCACTGGTATTAGTTCTACTGCGTCAATCAAGTATCAGCCTAGGCCATTTCAGTGTCATGTCTTATGCTAATATTGCTTCACAAATCTGGCTTTGGTTTCAACTGGGAGTAAGTTAATTTTTCTTCTCTAAACTACTTTTTTCAGAAATGCATCACAACTTTTAGCATGTTTATCATACCCTGCTGGTTAGGGAACTGTAGACAGAGAACTGAGGCACGGGGAAACCAGATAATCTTCTTGAAGTTTATTTTATGTCTCATTTCGGAACACTCCCACCACAGCAGAGATTAACCAAAAATATTTTGCATATAAGGACAGAACAGCCCATCTGCCTTTTTTCCAACACAGCCCTCAATCTATTGCTCTTGGCCTTCTCCTCATCTTGTACATTCTCATCTTTCAAAACCCACAAAATGCAAGGGTTTACCTGGTGCTTTTAGCTCCACAACATGTTCCTCCTGAATATTAGTGCAAATTGGTTAGGTTTTTTTTATATTATTATTTTGTATTAGCTTCCTGTGTCTTGTATCTGTTTTCAGCTTTAGGGAAGAGAGAAATCAGAGACGCCTGGGGGTGATCTGGCTGGGAGGAGCTGTGTGATTGCAGAAGACAGCTTCCAGCAAAGCTGGGGTTGTGGAGGGTGGCCAACGTCACTTTTTAAAGCCGTACATAGAAGAGCGAATTCCTTTATACTAGGTGGCTGCATGACCATCCAGTTGCCACTGTAGTAACCAGCTAGAACTCAGCAATACTGGGGGAAGGCCTTGAGCACTGGGGAGTGCAGGTTACATATTGGCCAATCGTCTGTGCTTTCTTCTTGGCTCTTATTCTAATCTTTCTTTTCTACATTTATCTCTGCTTTGTGACCTGCAAACGTTTGGAACTGATACACTCATACGATCTCTTGGGAGAACCTTTCCTGTGACTGAAACTTAGGGATTCATTCATTGCCATGAAAGCAGAAATAACAATGGAGTTGTGCAAAGATGAGTGCAGTGGGAGGTGGGTGGCAGTGCTGTTCAGACACATATCGCCACTTTCATCCCTCTGTTGCCTGATCCGGGCAACACGGAGCCCAACATTACCTTAATCCATCAACAGCTCTAGGCTTGGACACAGTGGCTCACTTTTTGGACTATGGAGACTGTCCATCTGTCCATTTTCTCCTCTCTTCTTACGATGGAATAGCACAAAGGACACCGGTGCGCACGTGCAGCTGCACAGGAGGGGTTTGCACCGCCGCGCCACTTCGTGAAGAGCTCAGTGGAAAGCTATTTGGTATTGAGTGGTGCTTTTCTCTGTGCTAATAAAATAGGGTATTCAGGACTCTCTGTAACTTGCAGTGTGATTTGATTCTGAACTACGTGGAAGACTATTTGTACCACCCCAGCAGTCTAACAGGATATAAAAGTAAATTTAAATTTAATGTATTTTTAAGCTCCTTTGCTCAGCTAAATGATGGAAAGGGGCTGTTTCATATAAAAAGGGATCTGGCCTTTTGAATTTTCATCTCTTACGAAGTTGCAATTTTTCCTTTTCTCATTAAATTGCACCTTCTGAATCTGCATGAAAAATGGCACAGGAGCTGCATGCAGATCAGATTGTGCTGGCCAACTATTTTTTTCTTTTAAATGACATTCTCTAGCCTACTTTTGCGAGGGTGTGAATCTTTTTTCAGTCATACTGGTCTGACAGCAGCTTCATCAGAGTTAAGTTTTAATCTATGTTTTCAGCTGGTGAAAACTGCTCCTTGCTTTGATAAAGGAATTGTTGCCATTTTCTCTTTGACAAGCACTTACTGTCATGTCAATAAGAATGGAAAAACACCGATGTCTCTGCCCTGCAGTTAAGGCTCCTCGTCGTGCTCTGCTGTTAAGATTCACCCATTCATAAGCAAGAAACCTGGGGAGGCGGCGAAGCCTCACGTGCTTCCTTCTGAAGTTTCGCTTGTGCTTGAGCATGCTCCTGACTCAGCTGTTGGTGCGTGTTTGTTGTAGAGCTGCTGACCTCTAAGCAAAGAGTTCATCTCACAGCCTTAACTTGTCCTTGTTTACAGTGAGGTCTGTATCACCGTATGATCTTAGCCATGGTCAGCTGAGATGATGCTGTTCTCAAATGTTAAGTATGGCCACAGATGGATCTTAACCTGACCTCTGAGATGGAAGTTTTCATTCGGTATTTTCTACCCATAGTTTCAGGGTATGGAGATGCTTTGGAGAGAGATTTCTCAGGAATACTTAGGATGACCAGGTAGCTGACATTCTTGTTCTCAATCTGAGCCCTTTTTCACATAGTGTAAATGGCTACTCTTCATCTTTGCAATGAGATGAAACATTTATTGCAAATGACTTGTCAGCTTTAAAGAGGTCATGTTGCAAATTATCCCTCTATTCAGGCTAAACTCCAACTTCTTACTTCTACCTATTTTTAAATGAATTTGCAGTTCTAACTGTGTATTGATGACCCTTACATCCTGTTGTAAACTGCTGTGAAACTCCCTTTCATAGGAGGCTGCAATTCAACCTTTTTCAGGTACTGCATAGTTTTATAAAATGCTTTGGGTTGGTGCAGCTGTGTAAACTAGGATTTTTGCCTCTGCATCTTTAACAGAGTTTCTTTATTTATTGCTAATTCTGGGCACATAACATAAATATACTGTTGCTTTTAGTGAGATGTGGACTGTGGATTTCAGATTGACATAGGTTTCTCTCCTGGCCCCTCAAGGTCCTGTAGTTTTGTAAACAACTCAATTTCAGTCTGAACTTCTCTGTAAAATGAAAATAAATGAAACCAGTTTCCCACCTGGTTTTGTTTATGATGTTTGTTGAAAATCCCAGGAGGCTGTAAGTAGCTGGTCAGAAACACACTATCAGGTGGTCCAGGCTTGTCCATTAAGATCAATTTTTTTTTTTTTTTTTTTTTTTTTTCCTTTGGGGTTGTGGGGGGAAAGGGAAACTGATGAGAGAGGGAGAGAGATTTACTGCGGCTGGCAGGGAGGAGATTTACTTCTCTTCCATGACAGCTCACATTTTCCTCTACGTTCTTCCAAGACTGTGTTCAAAGTTCTTCTATTTTGGACTAATCAAGATTTGGTAGCTAGAGCAAAGCTCGCCTATCATGTAAGATGCCAAATGCTTTCAAATTCATTGATCTCAGTGGAACATGAGGGAGCTCAGCCATCAGCACTAGCATTTCAGTTCTTAAACATTTTCAGGCTTTAAAATGGGCTATTAATCTTGGCTCTGGCAAAGCATCCAAGGACGTCAGCAGTGTGTGATATGTCCCATAAAGTGCAACTTCTAGGAATCCTTTTTTTTTATGTGTACAGCGCTTCAAGGCTCATGGTCTGTTTGCATTTAGTCTAGCGACATCTCAGAATGTGTTATTTAGAGCACATTTCAAAAAAGGATTTTGTTAGCATACAGCCAGTGTCTGGGCTAATGTGATTACCTTGAATCAAAATACAGCTGGACTCTCAGATGTAGAGGAGTTCAGTGCTTTTGATAAGGAGTATTTGTTCTGAAATAAACAAAACCTATGTTTAGAGAAAAATCTCCCTCTTTATACCTTAATTTGATCTGTTTTCATATAAAAACGTGCAATCCTTATCAGTCTACCTGAATTTTAAAAAGTACTTTTAGGTGAGAAAATGGCAGGGACCCGATGTCCTTGTTTGGTCTTGTCTAGCAAACCTAACCAACAACAGAGTTTATGGATCCTGGGCAATACATATGAGCCTATAATAACAGAGAGATGTGGCATGAAACATGCACGGGGAGGTTGTTTTTCAAAGCAGCAGATTGCACTTTCAAATTCCTAAGGATTTCAACAATGCGATAACAATGGGAATTGTGCTTTTTAGTGTGCTGCGTGTTCTCAGTCCGTGTGAAGCTAATTTGGCGGTTATCGTGATGTGCTACTTTGTAAGAAGCATAGTTGCTCTGCAATTACTTACCTTCAGGCTTGTGCCATGGATTAACCCACGGGTTAAGGCCAAAGGGTCCTGGTCTGTTGCCCATTAAAGTCAGCAGAGAGACTTGCATCGACTTCAGCAGCTCCTGGATCAGAGCTGAGAATCACGATCTGCACGCAGCTTTTAGTCTGCCTTGGGTTTTCAGCATGGCCTGCAGGAATATCGCTTTCCTCTCACTTCACTTGACTTTGGGCAAAGCTGTTACTCTCTCTGCGCCTCACCAAGAAAAGGAGGCTTAAAAAATCATTAGTTTTTCGAAAGCACTTATTCTAGAGAGGGGGGCTGTAGAAGCGGCGCGGTAAATCCTGCTCTGTTGGAGCTGTCCAAATATTATTGCTGGTATTGAAAGAAAGCTCTTAAATGAAGGCTGGTGTTCAGAAGCCAGCACGGCCCAAGAGGCATCACATCACTGATCTCCTGCTAGAAACGTGCAGCCTGTCAGTTGACTTAAGTGCGCTTTCACACAAACACAAGTGATGAACTTCAAGCTTTTAATTTAACTATTTGTCTGTCTGGAGGAACAGATATGTCTCTGTTTTATGGATATTCTCATCCCTCTTTTTAAATGGTTCTGCATTTTGTTCAAGGTAGGTCTAGAATACAACCCTGGAAAGCATTTTTTTTTAGATTTAAAAATAGATGTCACAGCCTAGTCCCTGAAAAGTCTGCATTTACCAGTCATTCTGTCACAGTGAAAAAGCAGTTTATCTTTCCTGCATATATATATAGAGAGATATATGTATACACACAAATATACATATATATATGCATATATACAGAGCCCTCCATAGAATGAAAGCTTCAGGCTTTTTTTGGCAAATTTTGGAATAATTTACTTCTGGTCATAGTTTGGTATTTCAGGCTTGGAGCAGCTGCATTTCTAGAAGCTCTTTTAGTTAAGCCTTTTAAAAGTTGTTTTTTTTTTTTCTACTTTTAAAATAAATGTTAAATGCTCCAGTCCTGTTCTGCTCTTAATGAATTGGACCTACCTGTAAGACAATATTCTGGAAAAGAGTTGTGTGTTTAGAACAGCTTCATATTAGCATGCTTGTTATGTAGGGAAGGGGAAAAGAACCTCCTTCCTTTTGGAATCCTCCAGACTTAGTTCTACAGTCCTGCCTCGTGACCAGATGCATTTTGTGTCTCATCTGTTCCCTGCTGCAAATCAGGGCTCTAAAGATCTCCTGGTCGTTGGATGGGGAGGAAGGTCTGGAAAGCCCGAGTTAATTACTGGGGAGCATTACTCCACAAAATGAGACCATTGCGTGCCAGAAACCATCTGTAGACAAGCACTTCAGTTCCTGGAACAGAATCAAAGGTTCCCGAAACACCCTTTGGTTACCTGATTGTCATTAAAGCAGCTGGGTGTACTCACGGGCATCCTAACTGAAATGCTGTGGCACTCCTTTTGAGCTTATGCAACACCAAGTCATTGTAGAAAGCTGTTCAAAAGGGTCAGAATTCTTTAAAAAAAAAAAAAAAAAGAAAAGGGGGGAGGGGGGGCAACAAAAACCAACCAACCAAAAAAAAAGCAAACCAACACCACCAATGAGATCTCAAATGAGATAAATATTTGGTCAGCTGGATCTGTAAAGACCAATGTCTCACACATGCTTGCATACACAGACAGGCTGCAGCATGGAGTGCTGCATTGAGCCAGATGTTTGACCTGTGGTTTGTGCATGGAAACATTTGAGCATGTGAGTAAGTTATCATTTTGCACTGGGACCACTTAAACTTGAAATTTCCAATGACAAATTGAAGAATACTTCTTTTTAAGTTGCAGCGCAGTAATGGGAGTTAGGATTTATAAGCCCTGCCAAATTCAATAAACTTGTGTTATAGCCTTTTAAAATTGTTATATCGAACGCTGCTTATAAAGAGCCATCTTCCTTCTATTGTTTCATAATTTATTCAGTGTTTTCTTAACTGGCCCATCAGCAGAACAGTAAAAATGCCACTGAGTAAACTTTGTTTAATGGTGACCAATTTTTGTCTACGTTACAATAATGTCTGTGGGAAGAAACAATTACCTTGTGATTTGCTGTCAAAGCAGTAAGTGCATTTTCTTTCCAGTTCATTTAGAAGGGACATCACTTTCAAGCTTTCCCTTGTTCTCTTTGTGGGGTTGTTTCCTCTTCTGCACATTTGGATTTTTTGCTACGCACACTAGAAAGTACTGGTTCAGTCCTGAATCCAGGACTCATAAATAGAGCTTGTGCTGTCCCCTGTGCAGCGTTGGTCTTCAGTGATGCATCATCAGTACAGCTCCGACTCATTCTTCAGATGTTTACCGAACCCCCCCAAAACAGAACAAACCTTCCAGTGCCACTATTAATGCTATTTTCCTACTGGTTTTGCTCTGTGAACCAACATCGATTGATGTTTGTCTTGTTACATTTCCATCTTTAATTGCAGCACAGAGACTCAAAGATACGATCTGTTTCCTTTCCATACCTGTCCAAAGCTTTAGGGTTAGAAGTGTTTGTGAGTTTTTGGCCACTGCAGGTTGTAAGCATTTATCATTGTTATTATAATAATGTAAGAAGGCAGTTAGAAATGTTCATTGTGGCCTGAAACTTCTGAAGTGCCTCGCAGTTCTTCCTTTTTGTGAGTGATGGTCAGTCCCTGGTATGTTTGCTAGGATGAGAGCATTCAGAGGGACTCTCAGAATCATTAATGAAGTCCGAAAAATCTCCTTTCAAGGAGCACATTTCACTGCCCAGCAGCATATACAGAGCCTGTTTGCAGGCAAGATGCTCAAGATTCAAATACATGAACAGAAAATAGTTGTCAGAGTTGTTTGGGGGGTGGGGTGGGGTGTGTCATGTCAGGGTTTTGGGCAGCACTTATGCATGCCACCAAGCTGTGGGTATCTGTAAGCAACGTAGAGCCTCTTGATTTGTACGGTCTAATCCAAGATGTGCTTCCTTTACTGTTCGCAGTGCTTTCATCCTCAGAAATGGGTCCCAATCTCAATGCCCCTATTGTACACTGAGAAGATGAAAATCTAAATTGACCCCAGGGATTCAAGGTGTTTCCAATCTGAAGTGTAGGCTGCTAAACAACCCTAGGTTATGAATAGCCTAAAATCTTTCCTTCTCCTTCAGGCTCTAGCAGAAGGGTTGAGGCATAATCAGAGTAGTCGGCTCCATATATCACATTACTCTTCTTGGATGCCAGAATTCTGTTACAAAAAGCATATTTGGAATTCATAAATTGTTCTGCGCTCTTCTCCAGCATGCCGGCCATTAACCACTGCAGGGATTAAACAGCTACCATTATGTAGGCAGCATCATGTTTATAACAAATTGCTTCCTTATAGCCCACCTGCTGCTTTCAGTAATTTGAAAGCACAGTAAGTTAGGTCTCCAAAGTTGTATTTTGGAAGATGATGGGGGTTTAAATAAAAGGTTTTAAATTACCAGGCCTCAAACAGCTACCTAGAGGGGCAGTGTCTAGCATCTGGACTGTTACTGAATTACTGTAAGTCTCTTAATCAGCAAGGGAGCCCCTAAACTGAATGGCTGGTGGGAGTGAAACCTGACACTAAACGGACAGCAATGTAAGAAGGCTTTGTGAGCAACTCCCAGAGGAGTAGGATGAATAAGTACATCTTTAGGGAAAGAAAACCAAAGTTGCCTTTTAGGATAGAAAAGCACATTCCCTGCAATGTGTTTCCTCTTGTTTTTGTTTTTTGGTGGGTTTGTTTTCCTCATGCGGTTTTTGAATGCCTCCAGACCAGATCTTTTGGTGCTATAAATTGATGTAGCTCCTTTGGCTTCAATAGGGTTATGTTGATTTACTCCAGCTGAGTATCTGCTGTGTGAGTCTGTTCTCATACTGCTGGAGTTAGCAAGTTCAAGCCCACATTTTGAGTACTTCATGCATGCACAAGAAATTAATCATAGCAATGATGTGTGCAAAGTATGTGTGAACATTTTTCCACAGGCGGTTCTCAAAATCCCCGCCTCTGCTATCTCCATTTAATGTTGACCCTGTCTCTTCTCTCAGTCGTGCAGGTTTTATGCTGGCGTAAGTCCACTGACTTCAATAGGTTTGCTCCTGGTTAACACCTGTCTGTAAAAGTAGTGTTAAATCTTGCCTGTAACGTTAAATCTTCCATCTCCGTGTAAAGCATCATATCCCCAAGGCTTCTAGTTTTGGAATTATTATTCCCCTCCATTTAATGTAGTAATGAGTGATGAACTGTATAGTTCCCACCCAACACCTACTGAAGAACATTTCACAGTGACTTCTGTGGATATTGGCTCAAGCTCAGATTTCTTCAGGAGTGGTTTAGTATTGCCTGTTGCTGACTTCATCTGTCTCTGTGTGTTGTCTTCTCCGTTGGCTGAGACATGGTGGGCTTAGAGGAGAGAGGGGCTTGCTTAAACATTAGTACTTTGTTTTTATGATGTACTGAACCATCAACTGACAGGGCAGAGAGCTGTATCTAACCGCTGATACGGGGCAAACAAGATGCTATCCATCCCTTTTTGCCTGAAGTTAGCAGTGACCACCTGAGCAGCGTCAGGGACCTGAGGAGAACCTGGCTGGTGTGTGTTTCAGGGCGAGGATTATCAAACAGGTCCCAGAGTGCTGCACCTCAATGTCAGTGCAGACTGGTTCTTAATTCCCTCCACCCTTTCCTATTTCTCTTTAATTCCCATCATAGTAGATCTGAGCTCTGATCTGCTTTTCCAAAACAGTGGCAGGGGTGTGAAGTGGGCAGCTTTCCATTCATTCCTACTGAGCATAATGTAGGTGGTTTCTCTGTGGCATCCAGCACTAACGGTGCTTTTCTACTATAGAGTTACCTGTATTTCAGGAGGTGGTAGGGCAAAGCCCACCTGTGGGCACTTGAATTTCACGCACTCTTTTGCCCTCTCCTCAGTGCTCCGTTCTTGAAGCTACTGGGCAATAATGTGCTCAGCCTGGAGACAACCTCTCTGCACCCGTGTCCTCGCTGGAGCATGCAGGATCACAAATCTAGACATTCAGCACAACGCCTTCTCAAACAGCTGTTCCCCAAAACCAAAGGTCCAAATCGTCTTGGAAGATAAACTTTAAGATGATCTCGGTCATGAAGGCACAATGAAATAAATCACTGTTAAGTGGATGTGTTGAAGAAAGGCAAAGAGCCGTTGGCAGCACGGTGGGGACTGGCCCTTTGAGGGGAACGTGTGAGCAAAGGAGGTCTCTTCCTCCACCTGTCCTTGCATGACATAGGAGAGAGACCTTCAGGAAGTCTGGAGATTCTTTCCCGTGCTGTATTTCACTTCTGCTTACTCTGTAGCAAAGCTTGGGAGGGGTTACCTCACCTCGTTTAACAGCCATGGCTCCAGGAGGTGCTAATTCCTGCCCAGCTTCCTTTGACTTTCGAGTAGAAGAGAAATCTGTGTTCAGATAAAATGTGCAAGGAACCTTACGGCCTGGCAGGTGGAGAGTCCCAAAGAGAAAAACTGGAGCTGCCAAAGAAATGTTTGTCTTCCTTGAAATGCTCCACAATGGAGTATTTGTTTCAGTTCTCATACCTGAGGTATTTTAAATTGACATGGCTTAATTTAAACCTTCCTGCTATATGCACATTTGCATGTTTGCACGGATTAGCAATGCATGCAGCTGCACGTTTGCACACACAACTCTGTGGCCAGCTGTTCAGGGCTCCACGCTGCCAGCTATATTGATTTATTTAATTCTTCTATTGGCTGCTGAATAATGCGTGCCAAATGCAGAACTTGGATCTGCTTTATGAAAATAATATAAACTAATATAACTGCCCTGTAAAAAGGGCAGGTTTTGCTCTTTTTGCTAGAGGAAGATTCACGTGCGGTATTTGTGCACTGGTCTGCGTGGTGTCTTTCATTTTATTTTCTTGTCCGAGTTGGAACTGATGGACCTGATAAAGTGAATAAACAGGTTAACATTTTTACTCCATGTGAAGTAAAAACCTTAAAATCTGTTATTTTTAAGGTGTTATTTTAAACTATGAAAAGCAGAAGTGTACGTATGGTTTGTATTCAGAGTCCTTTCTGTTCCATCAGTGACAGGAATAACATGAGCTGAAAACGCTGTGGTTACAGAGAACGGCATTTAGCTTATGATTTCTTTAAAATAGTAACATGCACACCTATTGAGGGATGAAAATAGAAATACTGTAGCTACATTAGGTTGTTATTTTGGAGATTTGTGTATGCAAGGACTGGTCACTCAATCTCTACGCAAACAAATCTCAGTAACTTCATTCCTAATATAGCAAAGTTACATTACATTTTCTACAATCCTAGTCATTGTGTATCTTCTTAATTGGGGAAGTTCTGTACTTGCCCTTTCTTTTTACTAAAGCCCTTATGATTCTGCTTAAGAAGGACCCGATCAGAGTTGTGTAAATAGTCTTTTCTTCCTCTCCTGGGTCAATACTCTTCCTGCCATCCCATTGCCACCTCAATCATCTGTTCTTGGAACTTCCTCATCCTGGATATGGGACTGCAGCTGCGGTTTATAGAGTTTAATTCAATTCTCTTTTGCAGATATCTCCTAAGAACTGAGTTGGGTTTTTGTTCCTCCAGCTGTCTGACATCTATTTAAAAAGACAAGAGTTTTGCTTCCTCTAAGCAAAGCTTTTTGAAGCTGTGTAAGGGATATTTGGTACTGAAGTTACAGACTTAATATTATGTAAAAATATGCTTGTGTCATATGTCTAACATGTGTGAGCGGCTCTGCCCTCCCGTGGATAGAAGGAGAACTCAGCTGCGTGCCTGGTCCCAGTGTCACTGATGCATCAGGAATGTTTTCACTCGAGAGTCCGGTTTATGGGGCAGGAGAATCTGAATCCTGGTTTTCCCTAGTGTTAAATATTTCTTCACTGTAGCATGAAGCATCAAGACAACCTTGAGGTTTGCTACAGCAGTTTCCTTTCTTGAATCTTAGTCCTATTTTCGTTTCCGTTATTTTTTTTTTGTCCTTCCCCCATGTCCTCTGAGGCAGGGACACCATGCCTGCTCTTGCCAAGTCAGCCTTACCTTCTGTGAAGCAGTTTCTTAGAGCCAGTGCCACGCTCACTGGGATGCTTAACGCTCTTTGAAAGAGGTGATGTTGCAACACGTGGATGTACGTCACTGCATAGGTGCACTGAATTTGAAGTGATACGTACTAGCCTATCAAAGCATACTTGTTTCTCATCACAACACATTAATATGATTTATTTTCAATTCTAATCAGCCACTTAATCAAGTCATTTCAACCTGTCTCCATCTGCCCTTGCTTTTCCTGTGATTAGTAGTACTTTATTTCTTTCGTTCTCTCTCATCCTTTACAACTTTTTGGGAGGTGCCAAGGAAACTCCAGATAACTTTTATTTCTCCGTGAGGAAAGCCATGGTTAAAAATAGTGTTAGATGATGTTCTAGCCCAGGTGTGCAGCACCATCCAACTATAGTGGTGCTGCTGCCAGTGTCCAGAGGGTGAGGAGAGGAGGGGAGGATTCATCGCGGTGAGATGTACGGTTTTTTCCATCATCCTGCCTAGCTTCCTCCAAAAGAGCCAAGATTGCTGACATGAGCAGAAGCCTGACCTGCAGGCAGCAGTGCCAAGTAATGCCGGCAATGTGTTTTACACAAGGGTGTGCTAACCTCGGCATTTTTCCCAAGCTAGATCATTCCCACAAAAAGAACTCCCTCCCCTCTCAAACATAGACCGCAGTAGAGAGCTTGGTTTGCAAGCTCTGATTTGATCAAACACGCCCAGCAGAAGACAAAATGGAATTGCAGCTTTGCAACTTTAAAACGTGTCCATTTCCTTTCAAGCCACATAAATCAAAAATGGTAGACTCTTCCTGCTCAGAGGTGCTCAAGTTGCATGTGATAAATTTTGCATGGCAGGAAGAACGCGCTGTGTCAGTGTGTCATTTGGTTTGATAATTCACAGATCAGACTCAACAAAAATATTTATTGCCTGGATTTACTTGTCATGAAATTGCCTTAAAATATGGGTGGAAAAAATATCAAGGCAAAAAAAATAAAAGGAAAATGCATTATTGGATTAACAGAATAAAAAGTCTTTTAGAATTGGTATTTTATAACCTTTATTTATGTAGGTAGATTCAGTTGCTTTTAAATGAGTTTATATATAAATCAATGAACTATATACCTTAAGCCAGAAGGATGCTCTCAGGAATTCCTCCTCGCGGCAGTGGAAATGAATGACTTGGAGGAGGTGGCTGTTAGGATTTGCAATGTCCTGTCTCATTATGCTGGTGGCTATATGTATCAAAGTACAGATTTTAACAGTTAATGTATTTTTGAACTTGATAACATTTTGTAATTAAATAAAAGAATGTGAATAAAAGATTCTGCAATAATTAGGATACAAATTGAGATAGATATAAATCTTAATAATAAGAATTCTTCTTAGTGGCTTTTTTTTCCTTTTTTCAATTGGGTATTCATATTGTTATTCCTATTTAATTTAGAAAGGTCCTATTGTAGAAGTAACTGCCAAAACTTTATTGAGGATATTCCAAAAGATCCGTTTATTTTCAATCTTAAATTCAGCTCAGAAGGTGAGACGTAGTAGAGACGGTGTACCCTGGCAATGAGGCAGCACTGTTAATTTGATCACTTGAGTATACATAAAAATGTATGTAAGACTTAGGTAGTAACAACAGCACTCTTTTTATCTCCAAGGCACTTCTCTCAGGAACGCTTTCTGTACTTTATGAAGTGTCTGTGTGAAGCTGGAGCTCAACCTCTTTCTAAATACGAGCCTTATGCCAAGTACCACCTTGGCACGAAGAACCTGAGTTCGGTTTCTGACCTGCGGCACAGCTCTTGTGTGACTGTTGCCGAGTCACTTCGTCTTTCTGTGCCTCACGTTTGTAACATGGGGTAAAGACATTTCATTTTTATAGCTGTGTGGTGGGAAGAAGCTAAGAAACCTGGAGAGCCGCAGGTGCAGTGATGACTAATTTAAAGTATTTTGGCAGAGTGGTGAGCTAGAGCTTTTCTCAAGACTCATCCTGAAGGCCACTTTTATTCAACCAGTGCAGTAATGTGCTGGTGGACATTAATATATATCCTGACTCAGCATCCTGCGCTGTGTGGAGAGCTGTTTGGGTTTTTTGGGGGGTTAATTGAGTGCTCAAACAAGCAAGCAACGAAATCTGCTGGGATTCAACTCCACTCCATATTTTTTCTATTGAAACAAACAAATCCCTGACATTTTAGCAAAGTCCTTTTTTTTTAATTATTTATGTCTAGAAAAATAATTAGCTACCTTTTTAAGCATGTAATTTCTAAGCACAACGTTGGCAACTTCTAAGAATTCAGTGAAGCAAACCCCATTTTTTTTAGTGTTCATCAAGTATTGTGCAGTCGTTGGGTTTTTTTCTTTCTGATCTAGGTTCTAGACGCCAGTAGGCACATGTGCCTCAGCAGAGCGAACAGACTCTGCTTAGCAGGAAAGTGGAGAGTGTATTAAGTATACGCAGCAGGAAAGTTCAGTCCAAATCAAAGCCACAAACAGATTCTTCCACAAATGATTGGATTTCACCTGAAGTGGGTGATTGGTGCACGCCCCATCCTAGTCCAGCCTAACTGGAAAATGGCAGGTCACAAAAAACAAAGCCCTGAAAATTGCCTGCTCTCGTCTCCTCCTTTGCTCTCTGCCTTCCTGCACGCTCTCTGCATTATCTGCTGGTGGTTTCTTTTCTGTTTGCAGCAAAGTCTAATCTCCAGACTAGTGTGCTATATCAAGCTCTCCTTTCCTCTTTATTATTAATTTAATTGAATCACTAGGTCGATTTAAAGAGAATGGGTGGGTATGAAATACTAGTCTTGCTACTTTTTTTTTTTTTAAATGATAATGCTGCATTAAATGAGTGTGTAAAGTCCTACAGTATCAGTGGAGTGGTTAGTACAAATTAACCATTCAAGTTAACCATTTTTGAATGAGCACACTAAATACTAGATTAACATACAGGAAAGGGGTACAAGTGTGCACTCATAAGGAACAAATGAGTCTACAGGAAGGTTTGCTCCTCACCTGGCGGGTGCTCACAGGACCCTAAAAACCCAGAGGCCTGGCAGGAGAAAGAGATGGCACTTCAAATTGACCCTGTTGAAGAGGACTGCGTCTCTGACAAAACCCATCTCTCCCAGTATAGCAGCGCAGAGGTGCGTGGTGTCACTTGTGTTTCTCTCTGCTCTCCTTCCTTTGGGAGCCATGGGGCAGCGCCAGGCTGGCAGGACATCACTTCACCCAACTGCTCCAGCCTCTGGTTGTGGAACTCCGTGTGCTGCATCTTGATAGGAAGCCCGGAGGAGGTTCGTGATCCTCCTTGGCATGGCAGGGTGCTTCGAGGTATTCCAGAGTGAACCTGCTGCAGGCTGTCAGATGCTTTTCCTGATCTGTGTGATGATGACAATGATGATTTATCTTCTGTTCAGTTACGTCTCTTAGGGTAAATCTGATGAATAACCATGATCTTATTTCCCCTTCAACCTTTTCCTTTGTTCTGTTCAGGATGGAAACACAGACGACCGAGGGATTGCTAAAAGGCACAACTTGCCTCAGGCAATTTTTCTGGTATTTTTTCCTGTCAAGCCATTTTCTTATTGTTCTGGAGGCTTTTCCTAGGCATCTCCATGTTGGAAGGGTTTAACTGTGTCACTCATGCCACGCTTTTAGCATTTAAACATCTAGTATTTAAATTAAGGGTCGTCATACTCTCTCAGTCTCTCTCTCCATTTTCCACAATTTTTTTGCAATAGCAACGAACTGTTCCAGCAGAAATGCTGAGCCAAATTCCTTGCTGATATAAAACAGAGTTGGGGAACTTTATAATGGCAAAGATCTGGATCGTTTGATCTTACCTGTCTGGGTAGAAACCACAGACTTTAAAAACTGAATTGGGAAATGAGGCCCAGGAGAGGCTGATGAGTCGCTAAGGTCACACACGAAGCTAGTGGTATCACAAGGAATAAAACCGATGCATACGTTTGTCCTCTCCAGCCTCCTGTGATACTTACAAGATGATAATTGAACTCTGTAGTTTCTTCAGCTAACAAAAGTCTCAAAGACCTCTCTACCTAGAGGTGCCTCGGGGCTGCAGCAAAGTTTGTTTCCCCATTTTATGCAGACTCAAGAAATTAAGGGCTTGATCTGTCCTTTCTCACTTTTATTCCTGAACTCGGGTGGTTGATCAGTAGTGAGATCACAAGCAGAACCCAGGGACATGGTGCACAAGAGCAGAGCATATCCTCGCTGTGCATCTCTCGTTAGCCTGGCTGCGAATCTTCAGATAGACAGCAGGGCAGGAGGGTGGTTCCCTGTAAACTCACGGACTTTCAGCCTTGGCAGTCCAGGATCTTGTTCGTGCAAGCGCCCTTCCTGGAGACTCTCCAGAGCATCATAGGGAAGGGGGAGAAGAAGGTTGCTAACTACCGGGACTTGTATTGAAACCTGTAGATGGAGTGTTTGCACATCTCTGCATCCTTTCTGACTGAATTGTGGGTTGTTCAGGTGCTTCTCCTGTGTGTCTCATTCTGCCAAAGTCAGTCCCCATGTTGTTTCCCAGGAAGCATTGCAGAATGTAGTCTACGAGTACAAATTACTTGCTTTTCTTGTTTGCTGTCTTTTGTCCCTCCCCCCTTCTTCCATCCATGTTCGGCCATTTACAAAGTATTATTCATTAGAAACTTGAGCATCTCCATCCTGAGGAGGAGGAGGAAAAAAAAAAAAGAAAACGCTTCCAGTGAGCCAAAATTTACTCATCCTATCCTGTTTTTCTGCCTTCTAAGAAAAACGTATATGGTCTAATCATAATTCCCAAGTGACCCATAAGTTGGGTCTAGCTGTGGTAATCAGAGCCTCAGACTGCAGGCTGGCTGTCAGAGGTGGTTGTTAGAACAATTGATGCAGCAGACATCTGTCTCAGCTGAACTCTGCTTGTACCTTTTGGAAGAAAGTGAGCATTCATTTGTATACATAACATGGGAACAGGAGAGAATACACAATTCCGTTGCCATCTTTCTTTAACGAGCTATCATGATATTTCATTAAAATAACATGCAGGCTTTGAACAGTCACATCTCCGCAGAAGGCGCTGCTTTAGTAGCTGGAGGAAAAATTGCTTCATTGCACGGGATGTAGTACTTCTGCAATTCATTGGTCTGTGGCCGAGTGGCATGTGGGGATAAATTAGTGAGGGACAGAAAGATAATTTTTGCTTGTATAATTAGGGCTGTTTAAAATTTAAATATATTAAAAAAATATTTGTCCCCTCATCTTTCAGAGAGATATTTTTGTGATGCTTTTGGAAACAATTCACACTTCTAACTCTTCCACAAAGATTACACTTCTGGCACTACCGAATTTCCAACAAATATCAAGCTCTTGAGCCAAACATGCAGAGGCCATCATGAGGTTGAAAAGCACACAAACAAACTATTGTTAAAATTTGCTGATGCTGCTGGCATTGCCAAGGGGGCATCTTGTTGTTCTTTGCTCATATGATTTAAAGTAATGAGAAAATTCAGGATGAGACAAATTAGGAAGCAGATCGTATGAAAGGACCGAGCCTTCCCCACCGCTGCTGAGCAGTATTCAGACGTGTACACAATGGGGCCTGTCGCCGGATGGGCAAAAGCATTCTAAATACTTGGTATCAGTAGTAAGGGAATATAAGGAGCTGAGGGGGGGAAGAAAAAAAGATAATTTTGAAAAAAACAAGGGCCACAGTTTTATTTATGATTTAAATATTAAAGACCCAGTTGTATAAGTACAGATTATCTCTTTTTCTCAATAAATTATCACTACACGCAGCTCACTCATATGACAATGAATTGGAAAGAGCATCATCTTATGCAGCTGGATATTTTTTTCCCTCCTCCAAATATATTACACCGTTTAAATGTTCACTCTTTTTGTGAACAACATGTGTATCAGTATAAAAGGAATCACACTCACATATTCTTCTCAGGCCTTTACTTAACACCTCCTTTGCTCAGCTTTTGAAATATAAGAATATATCTTTGCTTATTCTTAGTGGAAAGTCTGGTATACAAAGAGTCCTTGTACCAACAAATAGTTCAAACATCTGTCGAAAGGCCTTCAGTATATCAGAAAATCAAGCATATGAAGCATCAGATTTCCTTTTTTGAAGACAATTGAACTCTCTTGTGTAATAAAAACAGAAGGACGAAAAAATGCTGGTAGAAACAGGTTATGCTGGTTCCACTTGTAAGTGGAGGTACACCAAAGTGCCGTTACTCCTGTTATAAATATTCATGTATGAATCCGGCAGCTGATGTGGACTCAAAGGTGACCAACTGGAGCTGCCACCAAAGGTTTTGGGAACCGGAATGTGTTGGGTGCCCTTGGCCTCGGTGTGATGCCTCGCGGCAGGTGGAGTTGGCAGGATCTCATGGCAAGGTGGGGACGTGTATGGGGCAGGTCTGGAGGCTGGGGGGCTGCTGTGATTTTGAAGGTTGGAGTTTGGTTCCTCAGGCACTTGGCGGGGGCAGAAGGCTGTGTACTTTTTCCCATCTAAACTGCGTGTGATGTGATGCATCCTGAAAGTGTTAAATTGATTTTTTCAGTAGTAAAGTAATAGTACTCTCTCCTTGGAGCTTGTTCCCGTAATACAAATGTAATATTATTCTCTGGCATTTAATTAATGCAGTGCATTGCCACTCAGCGTCCTGCTGGCACAGCCTGGGTGAGCAGCGTTTACTGCGCTCCCTTCTTGTCTTCATTGCCAGGGCATCTGAGCACATAAAACCCAAGAACTTCCAGCACGTGTCTGCAGCACTGGGAAGTGTTTCTTATCCGTGTTTTTATCTGGGGGGAATTAGGGCAAGGACATGCTGAGAAACTTTCCAGGTCACTCACAACTGGTCTGTGGCACCCTTAGGAGCTGGGCCAGTGTTTAATCTTTGTACCGGAGCCTTCAAATGGACATTCATCCCACAGACCAGGCTACCCTGTGCACGCTGCCCATGGAGTTGAATTAATCTCCTTATGAAGGAGTTGTCTTTGAATTTGTTTCAGGGACTTTACTGCATTTTCTTGAAATCCAGGGCCACTTAGGTTCTACTGAGATGTTCTGTGTACTCGAAAATATATTGAATCTGAAGTTGCATGCATGGCTCACATACCTTTTTGACTCCTTTTCCTTGTCTTTGTTTTCAGTGTTGTATATTTCCAGTTTGACTGATTTCAGTCTCCTGTTCCTATCATAACATGTGTGGTGTGAGTATTGGGCCAAGCAACCTGACTATTTCAAGCTTCAGTCTGGTTTCCTTCTTTTTTTTTCGTCCTTTTAAACCCTGGTACTCGAGACTGGTAGCCATGGTAACTCCCTTATCTCTATTGAGAAATAAATACTAAAAATTGCTTTTTTTACTATTTATATATAAAAAATGCAGAAGCAAATAAAACCTGCAGTATATGACTCACTTCATATTTTAAAGTCTCCACTAGTTCTGTTAAATGTGGAACCAAATCATCTAAGAAAATTAAAACAAACTCTGCTCCTTTTCAAGGGATTCCACTGGCAAACGTGCACAGGAGAGCCATGCCTGTCTTCAGTTCCTCTTGGTTTATGCACCCCAAAGAGGCAAAAGCGACTCCCTAGAGAGCCTCAGCTGGGCTGGACGTGAGTGATGGAGGCACTCCAAGAGCAGCCAGATCTGGCAGAAGGCTTTGACTGAATTTTGTTGGGTTTTATGTCTTTATTAATCAGACTTTATCCCACAAAAGGGCCTGCGTTTTCTATACCTTTGTATCAGATCTTTGTTTTATAATAGGCTGAGAAATGTATCTGCTCTCTGTTAATTTAACATAAACCTTTCCAAGATGGAATTGCTGCAGGTCTAGAAATCTTTGTTTAATTACTGCATCTTGATATTTTGAGACTAGTGCATAATTCGGTGATTTCTCATAAAGCAAATCAACATTTTCATTTCAATTCCCACATAAAAGAACCTGCAGATTGCTTCAAAAAAAGTTTTCTTTACATTCATTATATGTGATATATGGCTGCAAAAATATCTCCAATTTTTGCTGCCTGGTTGCCATATTAATGTATTTTAAAGACAACGTGGCATCAATTCCTCATGTTGCCACATACTCTGAAGACCACTGGAACTGGCTACTGGGAAAGTGACTCCAACAGTCTCAAGAAATATCTCATCTAAGATCTTAATTTATTTTCCAGTAACTGGGCTCCAGCCGTTGTTAAACTTATTTGCCTTTTGTAAATGATGATCTTTCTAGCACGTCTTTTAGGCTAATTCATTCTTCCTTTCTCCACCTACTTAGCTAGGGTGACAGAAGGCTCGGAAAAGACACACAAGTTTATGGCCACTACCACGTTAGTCTGTGCCTCGCTATTTGATGAGAGTGTTCTTTTAATTCAGTAATATCAGCTTCCATGAGAAAAATGGAAAGCGGAGGTTTTCATTGATGACATTTGAATGGTTGGAGTTGGCAATACTGTATTTTAAATTTGGATAATATGCTGTTTCACTTTACACATGTGATTTTGTTTCTCTTCTCGGACTGGATGAACATAACTCTTAGGATTTCAGTAAAAATGCTTTTGCATGTGGATTCTTCAAGCATATGCCAACATATGATTAAAATGCTCTTGTTTACCACATTCCTACTTACAACCTTATTTGCTAGAACAGTCACATAGAGCAAACACAAAAAGAACCATGTGGACTCAGTACGAAGAAAATAATTTTAAAATGTTTCTATTCACAGAAATATTTGTTTAGGAGTAGCTTTATTTCAGTCCCACTTCTTCTATTTTCTGTGCATGATAATGTGTGCTTTTATTTTCCAATAGGGCTCCTCCACGTGCTGTTCCATTGCTCACTGTCTCTCCTTCTATGTCTCTGATTCACTAATAAGCTATTTTTGGTTGTTCTTTTCCTCTGCCTGAATTTCAGCTCTCGCTAAGTTGTTGCAGCTTTGCCCTCTCTCTGCAGCGTGTGTTACTGAGCAGGGATTTCTGGCTTGATTTCTTTATTTTTCCTTTTTAATAGTTCATGTTGTTTTGAATAGCAGAGCGGCTCTGAAGCTCGCTCCGTGGCCATCCCTGTTCCGACAGGCAACGCTCCAAATTAGGGACTCTGGCATCCAATTGTGACAATTTCTAGGCGTGATGTTGAAGGATAAATTAGGAGCATCTGTTACTCCAGAAACGGGCTGCCCATATATAGTCTGAAGTGATTAGCCAAGGGGGGTTTAAGAACTTGTGGAATTGCCTGGGAATTGAAATGAAAGGCAGGCAGCAGGGTCCACGTATATATGTGTGTGCGTTTACAAACACCCACGCCTTTGCAAATATATGAATTTAGTGAGTAAGGTATTTTAAATTTTTTGGCCTATCATGTGTGTAAAGGGAGAAGTGAGCCCCAGAAGAGTAACTTTTGTACTATTTTAGTAATAGTACTGTTTAAAAAAAAAAAAAAAGGTTTCTTTATGACAGTATTAAGGACTTTACAGCAAACATGGATTTGATTCTCAGAGCAGTGTTAGAGACCTGTTTCACAGGCTGGGGCACGGTCCACTTGAATGGGCTTCTCCAGGCACCACAGTTGTGCGGCGGCAGAGCTCAGGAGCACAACCCAAGCACCGTCCCAGAGCCCAGGCACTTGCTGTCCCGTTTGCTCTGTCCGTACGTGACCTTGGCCTCTGAAAAGCTGCACTTCAGCTCGACATGCTGCTGTTTTATTTGAGCTTCTTCCTTTGGGAAAAGGGGAGCTTGCATTTCTTTGCAGAGATTTCTGATGCCAACAAAAGCTCAGATGAGCTGCAGAAGGCTCAGCACCGCTCACGGCAGTTGTATGCTAGAAACTGTGCAGAGAGAGGAAAATTTGCTGTCACGCTGTAGAAACTTCTTTAGCAGTTCTGGAAAAATCTTTCCTCATCTTGAGCAGCATCTCAAGTCCATTCTCCCAGGGCAGAGGTGCAAAGTTGGAAATTCTTGTTTAAATATCAGACGTTTCTTATGAGTACCTTGTCCCTGATATGTGCTATTTCATGCCCTTATGTGGAATCTGCTTGTCACCGATGCTGACGGATGCAGGATAAAGTGCACTTTCCTTTGGCTGTGCCAAGTGGATACGCAGCAGCGTGCTCAGCTAGAAGAGCTAACAGCGGATTCTGTGCAGAGCCAGGATTGTCTGAGGGAGAGCTTTTCTTTCTTAAAAGTACCTGTTTAAAGCATGTGCGTGCCTTGATGTGCCGGCAGAGATGTGACACTGGCCAGCAATATGGAGTGAGGCGGACGTGCTGAGCCCGTTCCTCCTGTCTACTTGGGATTTTCAAGTAGAGAGTGATTGTTTAAATTATCTCTATTGTAAATGGAAGTACAAATTTTTAGTTTCCCAATTCAATAGGTCTGCACTCAGGTCTGACGTCAGGGCCCACAGGTTTTAGCTGTAGCATCTAATCCTTGCTACTGAATAATGGGTGACTTCATATAGCAAATATGTTACCAGATGTGAGGTCAGTGGATGGGAATGAAGAGCCAGCGAGAAGGTTTGTCACGTCTCAGTACTTGCCATAACAAGCTGAGTAGCAAGAGCCAAATTTGAGTACCCGTTACAGATCATGTACCTTAGCACTCAGTTTGTTGCAAGAGTTACTGGTGTTGAAGTTCAAAGTAAAATATTTCCAGGGAACAGACAGACGTGGGAATTAGGCCAGTAGATGCTGCCTTTCCATTTCTAGATTTAAATAACTAGTAGACGTTCATTTACCTCTGCAGTCTTCTAGTACTGGATGAAAACACAGGCACAGTGCAGCAAATCACCGCACTCGGGCTATTTCTTCCCTTTAAATAATAATTTTCCTGTTTGCCAGCAGCACTGCTGTTTACAGCCTGAAGATTGCAGACAGATGGGTTCATTCAGTGTGAATTTCCAGGCAGTATTCAATCTTTACCTTATTTTGAAGTGCCATGGGAAAAACAATCCCTGTTTCTGTGTGCTGGTTTTCATGTATGCAGTTGCAAATGCTGGGTGCCAAGAATGCAAAGGATCCAAACCTACAGTAACTAACTAGGTCATTCTTGAAATGTTGTCACGTGTTTGGGCTTTTGCCTTTTTCTCTTTCATGAAGCTGCAGGGAAGTAAGGGCTGAGCAAGAGGCAGTAAAACAAAAGTTCATCTCTATATTCTCTCTTCAGCTCTTCCTCATCCTCAGTAGTGTCTAGAAAATGGTAGACTCCAAAGTGGCATTTGTCACGCGTGAGCTAACAAGAAGCTTCTGGTTGTGAACCAGTCCTTTTAAAAGAGCAGGTAACTGAACTGGGAAGCAGTAAGAAAGGCCAGATTCTAAATCTCAATTAATCATTGATAGTGTCTACATGAGCACTACTCAAATGCTTTTGGCTTGCATTTTGTAGTTAGACTTTCTAGGTTTCATCTGCTAATGCTTCAACAAGCTCATGCAAAATTGCTAAGCTTTATGCTAGAGCTGTCTGCCTTTATGGTTCCTTGGTTGTAAGCTCTGACTGTACTCGGAAACAAGTATATCCGCCTGCCTGCTTCCTTACTCAGTCTTTCTAGTTGCACAAAACTTGTGTGCTTTCATGGGCTGGCAGTTCGAGCAAGTTAATGGATGGAGGAATCACTTGTGCAGGGCTCTGGCAGATGAGGGCTGCCTACCCACTGCAGGGTATCACTCTCATACCACTCTTGGGGAAACTAAGGCACGTCTGGGCACTGCTTTACAGCCATCACCTCATTGCAAATCCTTCTCTGCCAATGGCTTAGGCTAAAAGGCTCTGAAGGATGTGTGGTAGGAGTTTAAAATGCAGTAAGTGAACCTTATTGGCATGGAGTTGAGATCGGGGCTGGCATAGCAGGGAAGGTCTGTGCTGCTTATCTATCATGTTCTGAAACTACCACAGTTTTATTTCAACATGTAAGGCAAAGAGATTCCATGAACCAAGTCATCACTATCTCAAGTAGCCTTGTCTTGGCAATAGCTGTCAGAGGTCAAAATTGGTGGTGAGAGGCACTGTTGTCATCACTGCAAGATGCTTAGCAACTGCATCTTCAGAGTTCATGTCCGCAGTCATGACCTGCTGTTATACAGGCACAGCAGGTCTTCCTGTGGCTCTCCGACCGAGCAGAACAACCTTGAAATCCTGCAGTGAATGGTAAGGTTGTGTGCTGGGGACTTGGTCACTGCTCTTGGCTACTGCTTTGGAGAAAAAACAGATTTTTGAAATGGATTTCAGCTTGGTCCATTCCAACCCCAATCAATCACATTTAATTATCTGCCCAGGGCACAGGGTATCCGTCAGACTCTGATAAATTCAATGAACATGCAGATTGTATCATCTTTTGTCATCAGTACCGTCTGTTCTTGGCATTCCTGCTACAGGGCTAGACTGTAGATGTGTTGATTAGCAGATAACGCTGATCAGTCATGAAAATTCATTTCCAAAATGAATTTGGATTTGGAATGAATATGGGTTTTTTCCACCTCAGGCAAGGGGAGCCTGAATTCTTGATTACACATAATTATTTATACTCATATTTAGGCCATTTTATATACCCCTAAGGTGGTGTAAACTGGTACGAGTTTAAATATGAGGTTAGATCTGAAGTGTTTAAGCATTTCACTCACTTGTTGGGTACTTGGAGGGAGTTGTCTGTCTTTTTAATTGTCTTTATGTATAAGCTGATTTAGATGTCCTCTGCTATTTTAGTTTCTCTTTGGAGGTCTGACTTCATCTTAATCGGAAATAGCCCAGCTGGTTCTCTCAAGTTTTTCCTAGAAAGTGCAATTTTCAGATGTTGTCTTACATTGAAATCCCAGTACATGAGACTGTCTTGTGTCTCAGCTTCTGGTGCGGGGAATATCTCCTTTCCATCTTCAGTACGTCATGGGGAGGCACCTCTCTTTCCTCCAGTTGTACTGTTATGTTGAAGGTAATAAGGGTTCTTGCGCTATGGGTTTTCAAAAATCCTTGCAACACCAGTCACTTGGCAGTCAAAGGAAATTTTTGCAATGTTTAGGAATGTCAGACTGTAGCATGTGCCAACGTAGCTCAGCCAAAATTGTCGCCTGGTGTTTCCACAACAGAATGGCCTGCCCAGGGTTCAGTGTCTGCCATCATAATACCTTGGGACTACCGATAGCTCAGTGTTCCCTCAAGTCTCAGTTTTTCCATGTAAACCCAGACAGGCCTTGGTTTCCCTGTGCTAAAACGAGGTTGGTACTGTGACTTTCTCTCCATTAGTGAAATTTAAGAAAGAAGAATGTTTTAAACTACATCTTGAAAAAAAAACCCAAACAAAATTCCCCAGGCAGCTGGCTTTTTACCTAGTCCAAATTTGTGAGATTTTACATACCATGTGAGAGATTTTTTTTTTTTTTCTAATGCTTGTCTGGGAACCTCTTTTCCAGAAAATCCTGTTGGAGGTTTCTTCAATCTGTCTTCAGCTGTCATTCACACTGAGCGGCAGCAGGGGCTGGACTTTCCCTTTGGTCTGTAAGTGCATTTATTGTAGATGCCAGTAAGTGTTTAAGGACATAGTGGCAACCTGGAAACACGCTGAGCTCCTGGGCTGTAGTAAGCCCACTACAGGCTGACCCAGCTGCTATCTCTGTCTTTCAC
The DNA here is from genome assembly GCF_963924245.1 of Chroicocephalus ridibundus. NCBI lineage: Eukaryota > Metazoa > Chordata > Aves > Charadriiformes > Laridae > Chroicocephalus > Chroicocephalus ridibundus. The sequence continues at coordinate 5,149,524 of NC_086297.1, forward strand.
TATTTGTTTAGGGTCACCCTACCTTACGGTCAGTCTCTGCCTATTCGTGTACGTGATTCTCAAAGCACTCAAGCTCCAGTCCTGCGTTCAAGTCTATGGGGCAGCAGTGAAACTCGTTTGGGCGCAGTGGAGGCAGAAGGAGCTGGCTGTGTCGTACATACTGGCGATAAGGACCTATTCTCCAATATTCTGTATTCTTCTTTCCTTCTTAACAGATTAGTGTTTATTTGATCTTCCCTTGGGTGTGTGTTGTCCTCTTTTAATTGCAGTTTTTCGAGTATTCATACTCTTTTGCTTAGTGCCTAAGTTTTGCTAATAAGTCCCTGATGTATGCCAAGATAATGAAGATGATTAATGAAATCCTTACACTCCCAGATTCTTGTTCTAACTTGCTGTCTTTAACTGGTTTCAAACTTGGATTCATCTGTACTGTTACCTGCAACACAGATGTTGTGTTTTAGCCACAGAAGCAGGAAAATGGGAATGTGCTTCACTGTCTTCAGAGATTGTCATGCAAGAATCCCCCTGGGAAGTTAAAGATAGTGAGCAGGCTGGCAGAAGTGGCTGGCGATTCAGTCATGAGTTCTACTGAAGCCAACAGGATGGTTGCACAGGTACTAGTAGCTCACTTTGGCGTTTGGCAAAAGGCATGTTCCTTCTATGCCAGGCTGCAATTATCCCACATGCCATAAAACAGGACTGGCAAAGATGGTGAAAACACATACTAGTACAAAGTGGCTCAAGGGGAATTAATAGAGCTCGTGATCTCTGTTGTACTGCTTGTTTTTCAAAGTACGTTTACTCTTCCTCCAAGACTAAAATACAGCAGTTAAGCTCATTAAAAACACTTTAAGTTATAAACATTCACCATTTTTCATTTCCTTTGCGAACAGCACTGATCTGATAAGTGTGTTTCCTTTCCCAGAGCTGTGAATATTTCTTTGTAGAAGAAAGTTTGCTCTGATAAAAGCAGGTTTAGTAAAGTGTGAGTATGTGATTCTCTTCCCTCTGACAAGTATTTCACTTCATACTGATGTTTTCTTTTCCAAAGATCTGCCCCGTACAGGGAATTTCAAATGTGGAAAGAAAAGAGCTCTTCACGATGCCTTATGGAGGCATTTGATATAATATCCAGTACGTGCCTTGAAAAGCAATAAATAGTGTTGGGACATCGGTCAGATAATTCTGACCAATGTCCTAGGAAACACATCCAGTTCGCTTCAACTAGCTTTAAATAAAAAGGTATGTCAATGTAAAGCAGATTTATTTTTTTTCTGGAAATTTGCAGGAGGTTTTAAAATACTGCCCATGTTAGAGACAGCTGTATTTTCTTCTTGGGATCCTTATTCAGGAATGGTCGGAAACAGAGTGCGATGGTAGAGCTGGGAATCACCGGAGTTTCACTCCTGTGCTTCCTTTCTGAGCTGTTATTTGAATTCTTTCATGCTTGTGTGGATCCTTCCTTGAGAAAAGCGAAAGACATGGCGAGAGGAAGGGGCACACAGCAGCTTGTCCAGCCACGGGACTGGTAGTGTCCAACTGCTGACGGCTCTAGCAGGTTGTTACCGTATGTAGCTGTAACACAGAGTAACGTGTGTCCCGCTGCCCCCCCAGCCTTGCAGCTTTACGCAGCACGGAGGCAGTTGCTGAATCTTTTTCTTGCTGTCTTTGTACCTTGGCTGATGCTTCTAGAAGAGTCCAAGTGCATTGGAAGTACAAATCTTAAAGCTTATGTCTCACTGTAAAGCTTGACATATTCCAGCCCCATACAAACTTTTCTTCTGTGCTATTCAGTGACCCCACTTGTTATCTGCTTTGTAACAGACCTGGAGAAGAGTCCAGGCACTCAAACTGGAGGAGATTTATGTTTCATTCTAGCCTGTAGCTCCCAAAAGTGCAGAGAGTCATTTGCCAGGGAGGATGCATCGTGCCGCTGCCTGATCCAGAGCTGTTCTGAGGCCAAACACACGCTTAGAAACACCTTGTGTACGAATGATAAAAACAAAAACATGATTAGTTTCTCAAAACAAGAGCAGCACTAACCTTTTCTGGAACAAAAAACATGTACCGTAGAGCTAAATGCTACTTTTATTTTTAACTCTGGAATGTTTGGAGTTTGTGATTGAAAATGAAATAACCTCATCGTGGTTCATGGGCACAATCTAGCGCATGCACATCATCTTTCTGCAAACAAATCAGTTGTTATGATAAAGAGTTTAACAGCTGCAACCAAGGCATCTTTCACAAAGTAGCTCCGAGAAGAACAAAGTCATGACGTTGATCTGAAGTGTGAAAAACCTGTGTTCAGTTCCCTGCTATTCCACAGGTTCCTTCTGTAACTTTTGACAAGTCAATTAATCTCTTGATGCCTCCTCTTAATATCTGTAAAATAGCTATTAAAGTTTTTTCCACCTTACACCACTATTGTGGGGATCAATGCATCTAGAGTGTATTGCACCACAAAGTAGTGATTAGATGCTGCAGGAATCGGGGTCAGGCAAGTACTTAAGGCTGCAGGAACACAGAGGAGCTCCCCATGTGCGTGGTCTGAATTTTGTTATTTCGTCTTGAGAGGAAGCAGGAGTGTGGGCTCTCTCCCATCTGTATGCAGTAGGTTGAACCTCTGTTTCTAGGACGTATTATTTCTCAACTACTGTGTCTGCACACTAAGTCTACGTGTAACAGGGCATCCTCTCGCCTAATTGCAAAACCCTACTTAAAAAACAATCAAGACAGCAGGCTGCTAAATCATCCTGCTGATTTTTCTTGCAACATTCTTTTCTTCTCTGTTTCATCTGGAAACTCACTGACACTCAATTCTAAGAATTAATGTCAGGGATTTGTAAACCATTTAGTTATGAAAAGATCATCTATGCCTGTAAAACTAGCCTGCAATTCATTAGGTGGGCCAAATATATTTAATGATGCTTTATATCATGGTTGACATCACATCCTAGCCTAATTATGCAAATTTTTTTATTTTGATTTTTTTTGCCTTGCTAACATCGCTCTCTGTCCAAAATATGTTGTTATTAGCTCACAGTATTATTGGCTATGTTCCCCTGAAAACCTCCCGTGTAGGTAGGGAGGACAACAGGAGAACGCTGTTTTTTGAAACCGGTGGGGGTGGCTGTTCAGTGGCTCTCCATACAGCTCATGGCTATGTTAAGTGCTATGGGCCAAAAGGGATTCTGCTGAGAGCCTATAAATCCAGGCATTCACAGGTGTTCAGGTGCCTTATCTCCCCTTGAGGATTTAACCACAGACTGTTGATGGTCTCCTTAAATGCAAACTCTGATAGGTTAAATTTCAGCACTAACAACAGGGATTTCAACGCATGAAGAAATGTTCAATATCTATGGATTTTGCTTAAGAAATGAAAACGCTTTTATGCTTCTTGGAGAAATGTAAAACTTGGTGCTTCTGTGGCCAGGGTATGGTCAGACTGGGAAAAGCGTCCCTGATTTTGAACTGACAGAGAGGTGTAAATGAAATCTGAATCCAAAAGATTTCTAATAAAATCTATTGGTCCTGTCCTTTAGGGCTGGAGGATGGATCCATCTGGTGAGGTTCGTGACTTCCCAAATATGCAGCTCCTTGCCTGCATTAGAAGAAATGTGTCTCTAGCTCTCCCAGGTTAAAACCCAGGAGAGCTATGAAAAAGCATCAGCCTGAAAGCAGAGGAGGAGCCTCAGTAAACCTTGTTTGGCAAATTCTGCTTAGAGCATATGCTCAGTCTCTCCAAATGCTTCTGCATAAATCCATTGACTAAATCCCTTCTTCAGCCATATATAGTCTTTTTACCTCTGAATCTAGTGGTGTATTCACTTTCTTTCTCAGTAACAGTTTAGAGATTTAAGAGGCCAAGACCCCTTTTCAGAAGAGATTCTTCAGGCCAGATTCAGCCAGTTCGTACTCCCTGTGCTTACTATTTGCTGTTGGTTGGATGTGACCTAGAGAGATGCCTTACAGATAGGAATCACTAGGCATTGATTTTTTAAAAGTAAAATTTAGACTGTCTGGGTCTTAGGAACATAATTTTGACCAGCTTTCACCGAGATGTGTTTTTCTAAGAACTTAGGCCACCTTTAGAAAGGGGACTCCAAAGTGAGTTATTTTTAGTGACGTGCCAGCATTACAGTTGCGTATGGTACGCCTGCTTGCATGCATTCAAAATGCTCAGGTTGACCATGACCCGGGTTGATTAGCCATGGGCAAATGCTAAATGTATTTTTGTTAGTTTTGAGCATAAGTAGTCTCCAGTGAGTTATCTGCCTCTTACTGGGTAGACCCTGAATATGCAAGCAATGAAGATATATGTCCTGTCCTGGTGTGAAGGACAGGAGAGCTCAGGCACGCAGAGGAGAAGGGGTGCGTGGGGGGTGAAGTTAATGGCAAGACTCTTACAGTTATGAGATGATCATGGCTAGGACTGATACATAATAGTGATACTTGATTATGCCCACATCTGCTGTTTTCTAGGTAGTAAGAAGGATGACTTGCCATCTTTCCATGGTAATTTTCTGCATCTCTAATAAAATGCTAAAAGGACTGCATTTGTAGCTTTTGCCAGTTACATCAGGAAATAATTGGTTCTGGTAAATAATAAATAATTTTGCATTTGTGAGTTTGGTTGCCAGCCAGGTAGACACATGCTTCCTCTTTCCTTACAGCCAATCCTGCACTTGTCTTGCTCCTGAAAGGGCTTGGATGACGGACGCGCTGCTGCGTGCCTTCAGGAATAGCCTCCCCTTTTAGGCCGCGGCAGGGTCTCGCAGGCAGAGTGCTCTGCCTGGCCCCTTTCTTTGCATCTAACTGGATGTAAGTGCAAATACCCGATCCAAAACATCTTGAAGCCAGCCTTTCCCCTGCTCTTGCAAATATTTAAATTGTCCTGTTTGAATGCTGAAAAAATTATCATACTGTTTCAAGGGTGCCTAGGCTTTGCTTTCTGTCCCGTGTGGCAGCCAGCTTCAGCTCAGATTTTAGAAGTTTCCTTACTCCAGGGCAAGATTCAACAGTCTTAGAGATCTGTGACCCTGTGTCTGAAGCCTGGAAACTGTAGTTGAGCCAAAACCATTGGCATCACTGCTGAGAGTTAATAAATACATTCATTCCTGTAATACATTTTTATTGGCATGAGTGAGGCTTAATACATACCACCTTGTTTTCTCTGCGCCTGAACAAGGAAAGCTGTGCAAGTTGGACTTACCAGTGATTAAGAGACATAAGCAAGTTGGGCTGATAAAAGCATAGATTTTATGACCACTGTGTGTCATTATATCATCTAATCTGAGCTCCTGTGTAACACAGGCTGTGGAGCTTCATCCTTTATCCTTCTTAAGCCAATACATTTTGTTAGAGTGAGACTTTTCTCTAGAGGCTGCCGGTCATTATTGTCTGGATTTGAGTTCTTGTGGGCATGCTGCAGAATCACAAGCAGCTGGCCTGTATCAGAGCCTCTAGGCAACTTCTATTCCTGGTTCCAGATGTGACGTTTCTGATACTTCTGCAAAAACATGCAGAAGTAAAGAAGATAAAAATACCTATGAATCGTTCTGAAGCCAGTCCCTTGGGGTGCAGTCCTTGCGTGGAGTGCCTCCTTCCAAGAGCGCATCTCCAGCCCTGCACGTCCTCAGCCGTCTCTCCCTCCCACGTGTCTCCACTGCTTGCAGCTGCTGCTCTTTCTTAAATATGTCTGAGCTGGGGGTACTGGGAGCTCTTCTGATGGGCCGATGCTTTGGGGCATTTTGGGTGTTTCCACCAGTTTCACAGCTGGCTGGGCACTGGCTGTGACCAGCACCTGGCAGAAGCACCACTGCAGCCCCAGCTACCAAAACCTGCGTGAATGCCCAATGCAGCACTTGGGTGTTAATGGGGCGCTCATGCACAAACTGACTGGGGCTCATGCATGAAATATTTGGGTCCTCAAGCATAAAGTCCTTGGCCATTCATGCGTGTACTGATTGGACACTCATGCATAAAATACATCCCTCAAGCGTGAATTATTTGTGTGCTCATGCATGAAGCATTTGAGTGCTCAAACATGACCTAATGGGGCATTGAAGCATGTACTGATTAGGCACTCAACGTACAAATAATTGGGTGCTCATGCATGTACCAGTTGGACACTCATGCATAACCTAATCATGTGCTCATGCGTGAGTTAATTGGGCACTCATGAATAAATTAATTGGCTGCTCATGCACACACTGATTAGGTACTCATGTGTGTAATTATTGGGTGCTCATGCATGAACTGGTGGGGTGCTCCCGTATATGGTTTTGGCACTCATGCATGAACTATTTGGGCACTCCTGTGTAAATACCATAAACCCTGCAATTTATGCCCGATACTCCCATTCCTGTGCCTTCCAAAACCTTTAGCACTTTGGGTGGTTTGGAATCGAGTTTGAATTGCACAATTTAGGCCTAGAGCTGAGTGGGGCAGTAATTAGAAACAGATGGCACAAAAGAAGAGCTCCTTCTCTTGCAGAGATTAATGACCATCAGTTATACATTCTGTGCCATCCTAGAACATCCTCCCAGCTCACGTAGCTGCTGTTCCTGTCCTTGCCCTTTGTAAACACCAAATTCCCTTTGTCTGTTCCAGATCATTCTGCTGTTCTCCCAAGTCTCTCTCTTTCCTTCACAGCCTGTAGTTTTAGAGCTCATGTTCATTGCTTTCTTTACAGACAGCAACTTTAGTACGTAGACTAAGCTGTACCTGTTTCTTTCTTCTTGTGTCCTTGGGTCTTTCTCAGGTAGTGGGTGTGCCTCCGTGCTGGCTGAAAATTGCTGCTGCTTCTAATGACAAGACTGATGTTCAGCCAGCGAGGCCTCATCCACGGCAGGAATACTGATTTATGAAGGGAAGCAGCACCCCTGAGACAAGTCAATCCAGCACTCTTTTAGCATGAAGTGTGTGTCAACAACCAAAAACTGGTGGTAGAATGAGATGATGCCCTTACCAGTAGCCTACCTTAAGACCACTGCCATAGCTAGGAAAAAATTAAAATACCGGTTGCAATACAAGCTGTCGTAGTGAATACATACTGAATACGTCATGTAAGTACACATATGCAAAACATGTGACTATGGCTGAGGCTGCCATCACCAGATGGCACTGTTACATACACACCCGTGCTCCCATCCTCTGTGGTGTTGCTGTTGGGTGGGATGCTCTTTTGGGAGAGCTAGCAAACAGCAAAAGAGTGCTGTTTCCTTAATTTCTCTAAGTAGAATCAGTTGTTGTGATAGAGGGCTCCCTGGGGAGCAGGCAGTCGTGCTTGAGTTTTTTTGCAGGCTCTTTGTGATCGTTTCTCTTCAAAGACTGAGCATTGTAGTGTAAACAAAATCAAGTTATACTAAAAAACCAATCAACCAACCCCACTCCCCAGTCGTGATGGCACCACTTTCTTTTCTAAAGAGAAACTGATCTGTGGATCAGCACGTGTGAGGGGGGAGCTGGTTTGTCCACTTACTCATAGGGGCCAGGCATGTGTGCACGCAGGTTGGTTACCTGCACAACCACAAATCTGTATTTCTGATACTGGACACAAGTTCTTATTTCTGATTGCCAGGAACTATACTTCAGATTTCGTAACCATACATGCATACAATTCCCACTGAAGTCAGCAGGTAGGTTTTTGTGTAGAAAATGTTGAAGAAATCAGCTCCGTGGTTGGCATTCATCCAACTTCATGTTTTATTGGTCTTAAACCAGCAGCGCTGCCCTGTTGGTTGCTATTGCATATTTCCAAATGGCTGATATTGTGGTTTTGAGGTTTCAGGCGGGAGCCTGGTTGGAAATAGGCACAAATAAGATACGTCTGTCTATGGCCTCTTGTCCTAAGCTCATGTGCTGGTGCAATTTCAGCAGTCCAGACTATAGAGCTCTTAGAGCAAGGTATAGAATCATAGAATCTTCATGGTTGGAAAGGACCTTTGAGATCATCGAGTCCAACCATATGGAGACCAGCTCCACCCAGGAGCTTTCACTCCCGAGACACAAGGGTCAGGTGTTTCAAACAGGCCCCTTGCTGCATTTCGGAAGTAGATGAAGACGGCAACTGCAATCCACTCTGTGCAGCAACTGGGAGAGCCCTGGCACTGGTTCTGGAGCCTGGTTTGGCTCCTGGGGCTAGTGGGGGGCTTGACGCACTGCTGGCTGTGAGGGGCAAACCACAAGAAGAACCTGGCGGCCTTGGTTAGCGCAAGGATGGAGCCTCCGCTGCCCTGTGTCTGAGGTCGTCCCCTCCCTTTGATTGCTCATTCTTGTCAACAACGTTGGGAAAGCCAGCATCCATGTGTGCCTGGCCTCTTTTAGCAGCAGCATGTTCTTCTGCTAGATTAAAGTGACATGTAATCATGGCCTCTTAGTCCGTGGGATTCTCCTTGGAAAAATCAAAAGCCTTGATTGTGTCCAAGTCAGAGCCTCATTAGGGTTCTTCTTTTGGATGGATGCTGCGCTCCAAGTGTCAGTACATGACTTGTGTGTACGATGAAGCACATACAGTAAAAATGTATTAGGGCAAAGCTTGCTTTTTTCTCTTTTGTCTTTTTTTTTTTAAGGGAATTTTTGGGGTCCTTTCCGGGCTGTTGCAGTGACTCGTTGTGAAACCTCAGGCAAGTGTGTTGTCTCCCTTAGTTATGCAGGTATAAAACATCTGTGCAAACACATATTTACCCAATGAATAAACTCCCACTGGAGCAGAACCCCTGGCTTCTGTTTCTGACTCTGCCATTGATCACTGCAACATCTTAACGCGTTGGACATCAGCTTATATATTGATAAAAGGGAGATAAAAATATTAACTCCCTAGCAGGTGCATTTGGAATCAGTAACTAGTTGTAAAGCACTTTTAGACTCAGCAGTAGGAGACAGGTTATCCTGGAAAGTGTTGTGATTCATTCTGGTCCACTGGTGCATTTTCCTAAAATCTGGTCTGATTCTGCACTGGTGATGGAGCTACAGTGGGAAGGTGGGCAGATGGCTTCGCTTTGCCTCCCGCGTTAGAGGGTGCTACCTGCTTCCCCTGCAGCTGCATCGCCTGCCGTGTTGGACCACATCCTTCTATCATGTATGGCCTTGTATGGTGGTGCAAAGCCCAGCCCAGCCAGGTCTGAGCTCAGCTGGGGTCCCCAGTACAAATGCTGAAATGATCCCCCGTGCTGCACGAGAGGGCATCCGTGCGCTCCGCAGGGCTGGAGCCTCGGTGTCTACCAGACTGCTGCCAGCCAACCGGAGACGTAGTTGAGTATGAAAATCAAGTGTTATTTTCATTTGGTGAACGGAAAGCATGGAGCAGCCCTTCCCACGTTTGGTGCTCCCTGTTCAGATTATTCATTTCCACACCATTAAAATGCGAATGTAATTCCTGCCCTTTAAACTAATTCATGTAAAAACTTCTTCTCCAACCACTGTGTAGTCTCTTAATGAAAGCTGGGACTGAGTGAGCCAAGGATGAAAATTAAAGCATTACCGAAGTGCTCCACTCAGTGCTGCATTCCTGAGGTGTCTTATCTGATCCTGTACAATTGCCACAGGCCTTTTGTGATCCGGGGCCGGATTCTGCTCCGCTCAGCGCTGAGCTGAGGCAGCAGCTGCCCCAGCAGAGGTGGCAGGTTTGCCCAACGTAAAGCTGGTGCAAGAGAGGAGAGAGTGGGACCCGCTGCCTCCTTCCTGGCAGGAACGAACTGCACCACTTGAAGAGCAACCTTAATTGCTGCTGAATCAGTTAGGCCATCTTTAATCAAATCCTCCCCTCCCCAGCTTTGACATGTGATTTTTATCTTTTTCCCTGTCGACAGTATTTAGTTATATTAATGGCTTTCCTGGCATGAGCCAACATGGTTTTTAATCTATTTGGTTTTGGTAATTCTTTCTCTTACACTAGGAATAACCCCATCGTATTTGCAAACCAGAACTACCCCAGTTTTGCCCCAAGTTTGCACAGTGAAAAGAATGAGTCACCCGTGCAGGTACCTGCCCATTTGCTGCCATCGGGGACTGCCACTAAGTCTCGACTGACTTACAGCAGTGTGGACTTGGAAAGCCTTGTCCCGTGGCCCTGTCGGCTGTCCCCAAGGTGGTGTCTCATGGCCACAGGGAAAGCAAACCAAACGGGCAAGATCTAGCAGGAGGTCCCGGTTCCTTCTTCACAGCTGAGTAGTGGAACAGTGACCAGCCGTATTCAGAGCAAACATTACAAGCTAGCTGAGAGTAAGTTATTACTCAGCACGAGTAAACCTATAATAATGTGACCATCTGCATTGATAGATAGGAATCTAACGTGAAGCTAAACAAAATAACTGGAGCTGCCCCTGTGCTTGAGGAGTGACAGCGATGCTGTGTGGGAGCAGATGCTCCTGGGACACTGGGCAACAAGTGAAGAGAAACAACAGAAACCAGGAGTGAAAAAAGACACTTTATGTGGCTGATCCTTCTGCTGATGTAGGGTTGTTTTGCCCCGTGTACTTTCTCGTGCTTTACTGAGTTTAATTTTAAACATGTCAGTGGATGGGGCTTCTATGGTTTCCCTGGGGAACTCGTTCCTTAGCCTACCCTAAATTTCCCTTCATCTTTATCTTAGATCTTCCCTTTTTAAAGCACACTAATGAAGTAAAATAGTCCTTTCCCTTCTCTCTGTGTTTCTGGTGGTATTAAAATACATTCTTCCACACCTGGGTTGGCAGGGAGGGATTTAAATCCATTCTGCAGCATGCTGGAGCACTGAAGAAATGCGTAACTTGATGGGAATAATAAACCCCCTGCAACTGCAGCCAGTTGTAGACCCAGACACGGGCTCGCCTTTATAGGTCTCATCTTTGCTGTTTCGTTTCCTCTCATCCTTCAATTTTTCAGTGTATCCTGTACCATCATAGAAGAACAGTAGGAAAATACATATTCTCCAGAACTTTCAAACATCACAAGAGCATTCGGCAGTCTTCTGCCAGGACTGTGTGTCGTTAGAGCAGAGGCAGATAGGATTTCATGATCGACCAGCACAGGGAACCTTCGGAAACGGGGCTTAGAAAGCAACATGCCAGTGGGTATTAACCTCTTCTAATCGACATCTGCTTCGCTGTTAGATGTTAAGTTTATTTTAGTAGAACTGCTCAGAAAAAGGAAAGGTTTTTTCTGATCTTCTAGCTATAGTAAAAAAATTGAAAAAAAAAACCACTGTAGTTGATTGAAAACAAAACATTTTTTCTGTGACAACTTAATAAATAAATAGACAAAATGTTTTGTTTACAAGCTTTTTGATCTTTTAAATGTTTTTTTAATAGAAGTGAACTAAATATTGACCTGGATATTTTGAATTGAAAAATTGGAATGGTTTGATTTTTCTGGATTTTCTTTTCGTATACTTTCTCCCACTCTTGAAATGCTTTATACAAGCCTTTGTGGAAAAGTTATGCATAATATCTCAGAACGGCCTGACCAGATTTTAAAAAAAAACCCACTAGATTTTTTTCTGCTCCATCTCTGATTTTAATAAAAAAGAAAATTGCGATTCTTATTTGCATAGAGATAGAAGATCCAAGGGAATGTTGGTTTTAACATTGCATTTATGCATTTTTCCTTCAAAATGTCTTAGAGTGGAAGGGAAACAATGTAGGGAATAAAAGAGAACAAAGGCTCGATGCAGAAACGGGCCTGATGACAGTGCAGTGAGGCAGTTTATGACCAGAATTGTTCAAACAGCTGGAGATTGTATTACACTGTTTATCATGTTTAAACCCGTGTCAAAATGACATATATTGTGGAAGTTTTTGTGTGAGATTGTGAACTAGGTATTATGTGAAAAAGTCAACCATATGTTATAATATTCTTCTGGGGACAAGAAATCAGGCTGAGACTAAAGGGAAGGGTGAGTTCAGTAAAGAAGTCATCTTCTCTTGAGACAGAGGTGACAGTGTGGGCTGCATACAAAATACTTGTGTGGTTTGCAGAGCTCCATGAATCATAATTTAGTTGACTTTTCTCCCCCACTTTTTGTCTCTTTGTAGAATAACCTTGGGTTTGAAGTATTTTTTCCCCTAATTCGTTTGTTTTTTTTTTTTCCTAATTTTTGGGGGAAAAAAGAAATCAGTTTCTTCCCTTTTACATTTTCTTCAGTCTATGACAATCCAGAGTGAGCGTACCTGTGGCTGGCTGCCTGGGAGTCACGTGCATCGTTTCTGTTTTCCCTAACTCAGAGAGACTTATTCTTGTCATCACATTTTGCTTGCGAACACTTCTAAAATTTGCAAGTCAGCAGAAGACTGGGGCACGGCAGAGAGCTCCCCTGGCCTACTGGACAGATTGAATTTCACCCACTAAATATGTTTCAAACTGTGAGAATTCAAGCAGCTCCCAATTTCTGTGGTCATTTGTGCTAATAAAGTTTGACAGCCTGAATGTTAATGGAAGGTAAACAGGAGAGGGAGTGCTAACAAGGTCATAATGAAGCTCACATTTAAATTGGATAGAAATGAATATATGAACACTCATGAGAAACAGTTTGTCTTTCTGCTCTAGGCTGTAGTGCAGCATGTGGTAGCAATGGGCAGTTTGTGAGTGGCAGATAAAAAGGAAGCTATAGCTACACAGCAAAGACAAATCATAGCTAGTTTAATGAAGAAAACTGAAGCTAGAAAGGGTTGAGTCGGATGCTCTTTTTCAGGATCCCACCAGTCACGGCAGTTCACTCTTGCCTTCTCATTGCTGTGACTCCCCGCTAACCACACTTGTGTCTCCAGTGTAATTCCTATTGATTTCAATGGCACAAGCCTGCAGGGAAGCGCTGATCTGGGGTCAAATTTTACCAGATGTGAGCGCTCTCAAGTCCTCTTAAATCCCATTTTGAACTCAGGACTGCTTCATTTCTTGCAGGAAGGGGCTCAGCCGAGATCAGGCTGGCTTGCAGATCCTTTAAGCAAGTCTTTTGCTACTGCCATGGTCCATCTTTTAATTTATTCTATTTTAAATAATGACTGAATACAGACAAATGAGTTACTTGCATTCTCTCGTGCGCGTGCATACAATGAATATGTCATAGCCGAGGAATTGGGCTGACTTATCCAAAGCTGTTGGCTCTTGCTTTCCAGGCGTGCTTTCCTAATTCCAGATGGATAAGAGAACAGTGGTGTGCAAGGAACCATCCCCCTCCTTCCCCTCCTCCCAACTTTGGCCTAGTTGTGTTTATTGCCTGTGACTGAGGGAGTTTCAATATCCTTGCAAAGTTCCGTCTGAGGAAACCCGGCGAACAGAGCAGTATTGGTGCAAAACCCTCTGTAACCATCAGATGCTTTTCCGTGACTCAAAAACATTTCAGGCTCTTTTGTAATAAATGTAAATGGCAAACCAGAGGTCAGGGATGGTCTCAAGGGCAAAGGCTTGTGTCTAATCTTTATTTTCTCTTTATGAGCTGCTGTAACAACTTTGAAGGTATGAAAGAAATCAGCAGAAATGTGAGACAAGGCAATCTTATTAGGAAAGTGGTACATAGCTTCTCAGACTTGTTCTTTGACCTCCTTTAAAACAACTATGGGGCCAGGATCCTCAGATGGTGCAAACACATAAATGTAGCTGCGAATTAACTTTAGCAGGGATTTAGTTTTCTATGCAATGGTAGCTTCCCTTCCCCCACCAGAAGATGCTTGTGGCAGAAGTTTTCAGCCATTTTAATCTTGGGTTTAATATAATGGTTCTCTTTACATATTTTTCAAATGACTGTAGAGATGACAAATTGCTTGAGCTTAGTGTTTCTGGATGTCTTCAGGAAATGGGGCCAGTTTAAGAGATAAAGGTTTTGGTCTTGCAGTGATCTTTAAAGCTGATCCTCATAAGCCTCCTTAGAAATTTGTGTAGATGGGGGCAATTTGGGGTAGGACTCTTGGTTTGATGACATTATGTTCTTGCCTTTACAAAAATAGGGTTTTCTACCATTTAAAGATATCTTGATTCTGTTTGCAAGGACGGAGATAATAGCGCCAGATTGTTAGGCTGAATGCTTAAGTTTTTTAATAATTTGCATATTTCACTAATGCCCTCCCTGTATATGACTTTTTGGCTTGACAACCAGAAAGTGAAAGGGGAAAAAACCAAACCCTGAATTCCTTTTGCGTCCAACAAGTTGTTCCATTTACCACTCCACCCCACATAAGATGTTTAATTTTGGGGCTGTTGCATTTGGGGCAGGGGAAGGAAGATTTGCAAAGCTGTCCAAGGTGGAGGAAATGCTGGCACTTGCTCTGTACTGTGCCTCACTGGGTAAGAGGCTCAGCTCCAGCCTGGGAGCCCCAGGTTTGATTCCCTTCTGTTCCAAAGATGTCCAAATCTCACCCAACCAGCCTGGAAGTCCTTTCAAGGTGGGGGACACACTTAGGCTCTCCCCCGTGCTCCACTTTGCGTAATACGCTGGGACATGAAGCAAAAGGACTCTGCAGCCTGGTGTGATTGGCAGCCAAGGATGAATACCGTCCTCAGTCCCTCCACTGGCCAAAACTGGGTAGTAGATTCATCCTGCAGCCAGATATTGTTTCCCAGCAAACAAAATGTTTCCCAGCAAGTTTGCTGTGTACCAGGAAGAGATTTCATCCATTTCTCACTGAGGCACTGCATGTCTGCTCCAGTTGATGCTGAGTTTCCCAAACCATCCCATGCTGTTCAACCACATTAAATATTGTGCTGAAGCTAATTATGCTGACAGTTTGGGAATGTTTTTATTAACTTTGCTTGCTGAATTTCCTTCCCCCCTGGACTCTCGCTCTTGTAAGTAGCTTTCAAAAATGGATTCAGAGCGTTTATCATGTTCACATTGGTGTTAGGCTGTAGATTGACTTATTGCCTATGTTAGTATAAAGGAAGAGTGGACATCTAAATACTTCATCTAAATACTTAATCTAGTTTAATCTACAGGGATGTGATTGACAGGCTTTTACAACATTTCCTTAAGGATGGGAAAACTGAGTCTCTGACACATTTAATTCTCCTTTAGCTGAATATCCATGCAGCAGGCATTTCTGACAGTGCTGCAGGCATCCATCCCTGCCATAGTGTCAGGAGGGCTGGGGCCAGTCCTGCACTCCTCGGCTCAGGCTGGTCCCTATAAAATCATAGAATGGTTTGGGTTGGAAGGGACCTTAAAGCCCATCCAGTGCCACCCCCTGCCCTGGGCAGGGACACCTCCCACCAGCCCAGGTTGCTCCAAGCCCCATCCAACCTGGCCTTGAACCCCTCCAGGGATGGGGCAGCCACAGCTTCTCTGGGCAGCCTGGGCCAGGGGCTCACCACCCTCACAGCAAAGAATTTCTTCCTCAGATCTCATCTAAATCTACTCTAAAACACTGAAGCAGAAGAGGCCTGATGTGTGGGGCAGCATTTCTTGCAAACACACATCCAGGACCAGGTTTTTGGCATGATGGTTTCTAACTTGGAATTTTCATTTCTAGGGTTTTTCAGATTTTATGTGTAAAAACGCATTTGAGGAAAAACACACTCCTGCTGGGCCTTAGGCTGCAGGTCTAAGAACTGAATGCTCAGAAAAAAGTCTAAGCTGTTTTGTAAATACATCTCGGGGACCTTCACCTCCCTTCAGGCTGGTTCCTATGCCAGGAAGAAAAATCACTGCAGGCTTTAAATCTGATGAAATTCTTCTGTTGCTTCTCTGTGAGGAAGTGGTTGAAGTGACAGAATCTGGTCAGTCTGTAAAAGCTGTTGCAGTGTTGATGAAGGGCTAATCCTCGTGAAATCACTAAGAACTTTTTCCATTGGGATGATAAACGGTCAAGTCCTCAAAAAAATATCCCATACTATGAAAAATGCTCTCTGAGCATCAGAGTGAATACAGGCGAGGGCACAGTGCTGTGTGTGCTGCAAGTCCCCTGTGGGAGCGAAAAGGAGACAAACATGTCAGGGGACTGGTGAGGGACGGGAAGGGGATCTAAATATGGCATAGTAAGTCCATTTATTTTCTTGTCACCCCAGACATGTTAAGCACTGGCACCTATAGCTGACAGATAAACAAACTGTGCTCTCTTTAAGAAAATATGTGAACAGGGTTGCTCATTGTCAGTCTTGCAGGCAAAAAAATAATAAACACAGATGTATATTGGAGAGGGATGGAAATATTCTGAATTCTCCCAGCTGAAATCCAGGCTTTCAGAGGAGCCAGAGAAGGGACTCTCCCTGGGTGTCATCGGTAGCGCATGGGCTGTGATCCTCTTATTTAAGAACTTGAGAAAGTTAGGAGGAGGACCCGGCGTGCTCCTTACTTCATTCATAGGCTTTTCTGTCCCCTAGATGGTACTGATTTCTTTTCCTCCCTGTTCTGATCCCTCCTGGCCTTGATCCCTCTTGGGCTGCGGTAGCAGAGAGGATGTTGATGACATGAGCTGCCAGCCCTGTTTTTCTACCTTTTATATACTGGTATATAACTTTGAATTTGAGCAGGGAGCTGGTCTGTGAGCTTTGCTGCTTTGCGACTATGTGGCTGTTAAAGAAAAATATTGGATATGAATTTATATTTTGTTAATCCTGTGTGTGAAATAATGATTTTCTAAGTGACAAGAGTATACTAATTATGAACTACTTCATTAGGCAACAGTTTTAAGAGAACCCAAAACACCACTCAAATATGTCTAGTAAAGAATGAGCTAATTAGCAAACGCTGTGACCTGTGTTGTACCCATCACTGGGAAACGTTAGGATTTTTCAAGTTAAAATGTTCACTTGAGCTGTTAACTGAGCATGCTCCACGGACAGTTCATGGCGCCACACCGCAGAACCTGCGAAGGATGAGTCCTGCCCAGCCAAACGGAACGGGGAGAGCGGCTGGGTTTGTGCTGTTGGTTCTGTCTTGTGGCGAGGTGTCCCTCGGGGGGGCTACCCCTGCCCTGGCCGAAGCAGGACAGATGGCTCTCGTGCTCTTCTGAGCCTGGCTTCCACCTCCGGCGCCTGCATGGCGGGGCCGTGCCGGGCTATGTGCGCGCTCCCGGGCCTTTGCCAGTGTCCTGCGGCTCAAATCTTACTTACCCATTCCTCCTCTAATGACATAATTAGCTTTCCACCTACTGCACTATGCCAGCAAACCTCACTTATCTCATTATTGGTTTTAATTGGTGCTGTGCCAATATTTAGAGGTCTCTGTCACAAGTTAGATCCTATTTTTTAACTTTTTTTTTTCCTGAAATGGGGGGCAGCCGTGCAAGAAGAGCCATAAACACCTAGAAAACGATTTTGCTTCAAGCACATTTTTCTAGCTTCTTGCCTGTAAAATCCCAAATGGCAGAAATTTGTTTTGTTTGATCTGTTTGTTTACTGTGAAAGACTCTTGTCTTGGCTGTGTTCTGATGAATCCAAAACCTCCAGAAAAAATAACGTTTCTGGAATACAATAAAAAAGTGGAATATGCACAATAACTCCTCCATAGTTCTCACCAGGGAATTTCCACCTATATTTTGAAATCCAAAATAAAATTACACACACACTGGTATTTTTTGTTTTATGTCAGTGTTCAGAAGTTCCAAACAGGTTCACTATCCCTCTGTGCCAGATGCTATATAAACAGTAGGGTAAGATTCAGCCCAAGCCAGTTTACAATCTAAACAGAAAACAAACTGGGATTAAGCAAAACTTGGGAGAAGTTAAGGATTCCCATTTATGAGTGATTTTTTTGTGAGGTATCCGAAGCCCCACATCTAGTTGTAGTAATGATTAATTTTATTATTGTTTATCCTGCGAAAATTGTAGGATCAGTTCTCAGGATCTTATCACGAGCGCTGCGTTAATTAGTGTTATTTGGAAAGTCCCAGCACCTAGAGTTAAGATGTTGCTTAAGACTCAGCTTTCATATAAAAATACCCTCTAAGTTTCTCGTCTTTGTGGTTTTTGAAGGAGATGAGATGTTGAAAAAACTCTAATTTGTGATTTTAAGAAGTCTGACTCATGACTTTTTAAATGTCTAGTGTTAGAAAGATTGGTAAAATGCTCATGAGATAGATCCAGCCGAACAGGAGGCTCATGAGTCCTTGTTGCGTAATGGGATTTTCATTGCTCTGCCTAGAGTTTATTTTGTCCAGAGTCATGCAGAAACGGGAGCCTCCCGTTTCAAACCTGTACCAAAGTGAAGTGCCAGCAAACAAAGCAGTATTTCATTTCAGCTGCTTTGGTTTCTCGAAGCCTTGCTGCTTTGCTTGTAGAGGAGGTGGGACTTCTCAGAGGCGTATGCGTTGAGTTGTGGAATCTGCCGAGTACCGAGACTGAGATCTGGGGAGCTCCTGAACATGGAGAGCTGCTATCAGAGGGTCGGCTTGTGCTGATCCCGCTGCTCCCGCACGGCTCGTCCAGCGCTCAGCCGCCGGCTACGTCCCTGAGGGAGGTTCTGACCCCTGGGCTGGACGGGAAGCTGGCAGACAGCTTGCTGCAAGGTGTTGAGGGGAAAATAGATTAGTCTGAGACAGAGAGAGTCTCAGAGCTGTCACGGTGCTTTAAAAAATAAAGCTTGAGGTAAACAAAGCAACACGCCTGTTTCCACGCAGTCTGTGGGACTACTGCCGCCAGCCTTTCCGACCGGCTCAGGAATTCCACCTATTTCCTACCCCAGCTCCTCTCTGCCTCCCCGTGTGGACCAAGACTCCCCAGGAGGCCTGGCGATGGCGAGCGATGGCTCTCACCAGCAGACGGAGGCAGCAGAGGAGAGAGGGCTCGGCCTGGCAACGCTCCAGGAGACGCCTGTGGGACTCTGTCCCACCGCAGGGAGGTGGCAGGCTGGGGACTCGGATAGGGCTTGCAGTTTCTTGCCTTAATGCTTGACCATGATTCCTTGGTTTATGCACTATTAGTACTATAAGTTTTGCATTTCAAATCTTTATATTTCAAATTCATTAAATACCAGATTTTAATACTTCTCCTGAGATAACTGGATGATTTTTGTCTTTTTTCATTGCTGCTGCTGCTATGATGGTGCCCTGGGCAGGACGCTGCTGGCTGAGGAACTGGAAACAGCCACAGCTGCAAAAGACTGAGCAAGTTTAGCAAATACATGACAAAGAAAAGGAAAGGAAAGTGCCAAAGCTACAGGGGAGCACAGGTGTGATCACGTCACTGCTTAGTTAGAGACTTCTAAGCATGATCATTTCCAAACAGAAATCTTTTTTACTTTATTTTTTGAAGGAATAAATAATTGGCACCCCTGACGTGGAGCACCCATGTGAGTGGCGGCAGGACTGCCGGGCTGCTGCCCTGCCTGCCCCTCTCGAAGTTATTGCAAGGAAATGAGGATTTTCTGCCCCCTCCTCTGATTTTGCAATTCTTTTATTAATTGGATTTGACTCAAGTCAGATGAAATTGAAGCTGGCCTGCCACTCATTTCCCCTTTAAGCTCTCTAAACAAAGCATACATGATACCTATCTAATTTTTTTGCTTCTTTTTTTGTTGGAAGGATGGATTTCACCCTGTGTGGCACACCATGGTTAATAAAAAACAATCCCCAAACCTAAGCCCTCCCCCCTGGCTTTCTGGTTTGGCCCCTGTAGCCAGGCCGTACCTGTTGCAGGAGAGGTGCCAGCCGGGGCTCGCTTCCTGGGCTGGAGGAGAGGCAATTTATGCCAGAAGAACTGTAAAAATAGCATCCTCTTTAATCCCTGGCTCTGATTTCCACCATGAGTGACCGTTAGCCATGAAAATACCAGTAAACTTTATTGGCAGTAAAAAATGATGTATATTATTTGAAAACCAAAAAAGGCAAGAAAAAAATGTTATGGGACCATTAAAAGGTCCACGAGGAATCCTCGTTTCATGTTTGCTTTGGGAGTTTCAGCTGCTCTGATACGAATACTGTCTTACCGAATGCCTTGCACTACTTTTTATAGAAGATGAAGCAATTGCTTCTGGAAGAGTTATTCCTAGCGTCTCTTAAAATATTGTCATTTGGGTGACAACAGCAATTCAGTAATCATTTTTGACTTAAAATGGTAGTATTAATTTGGTGCTCCTGTTAAAACAATAGGACTTTCTTGCAGCATCTAAGCACTTAATTATTAACTGTGAGTGCTCCATAGTTAGCTAAGGTTATGTTTAAAGATAAATTTTATGTCTTTAAGACCACCACTGTAAATTAGGTTGGCTTCAGAACCTGAGATAAATTGATAGTGTTTCTAAAAGAGAGGGGTCCATTTCCCGTCCGAACCTCTTTCTCCTTCACTCCTTCCCCTCTTTCTTCCTAAGCAGTTTTTAGAATTTTGAAAGCATAACACACAAAAAATAAACATTTTTCATCGGGAAAGACTTTCATTGAGAAATGGTCTTTTATCTAAAATAAAAACTCACTAAAATGTACATTTCTTCAAAACTTGTTTCATATTTTTTTTTACTGTAGTTTAATTTTTCATTTAAAATATTATCAGTCTACAGATATTTTCCGTTATAGAGAAATATAATTAACATTTTTGTATAACATATAAAATAAAAAAGGAGCAAAGAAAAACTGACAACTTTGACAGTTTTTGCATAAATAGTCGTAGTTTTTGCCCATCCTGTTTGTAATACATCCTGAGGCGGAAAAGGAAAAGTCAGAAGAACATTAAATACGTATCAGAGCTCTTCTTGTTTTGTCAGCGTAGCTCCAAAAAGATCTAAAATACCTCTAAATTCTCCTTTTTAATAAGTTCATTCAGAGGCATGGTTACTATGAAAATAAATGAGTCGAGCTCACGCCTGCTTTATTTACGTAGCCAGATTCTTTCTTTGGTCTTGAAACTTTGCTCCGACCATGTGTCACCTGTCCATGTAACTAGATAGGTAACTTAATACTTCATATTATGCCATGATGAATCATAAGATGATTCAAAGATCTATTTTGTTAGCGTACACTAGGCTTAAAAAAGGGAAGGAGCAGAGCTCAACTGGGTGTCTGTTTTCCACTCACTCACTCACTCCCAATTCATGGGAATTACACTGACTTCCATTTGATTCTCTCTCTCAGTACTGACTTGAGACCCGTGTGGGTGATTTTGATCTTTGGTGTTGCACCTATTGACGTAGCGGCGATTTATGTGGGGCATCTCTTACTGGTTTCAGTGGAGCTCGGATGAGGACTGAACAATTCCTTCGACTTTCTCCATCCTGGGGGCAAAGCCAGGGGGGGTGGTGGTGGGAGGTGGTTAGAGTTTGCAGGTGGGTCACCCGCCCCACGTTGGGAACCTTGTTAGGGAACAGAGTTGCCATCCTCATCCTGAATACCTCTATTTTGTAGCAGCCCGCATCAATTTTCCTTTGAATTTCCTGTGTGATCCCTTTGTCTGATGCAAAGACAAATGTCTAGACATGTATTTTTTAAAAAAAAGAAGTCTCTCTCTTCTGCAGTCTGAGAGAGGCCAGAGCACAAGTACAGATGGGTAAATATAGGGCATATGAGATTGATTTGAAACCAATAACTGTGAAGGTAAGTACTTGCACTCGACTCTGAAAGAGCTGCAATTCTATTGCAGAGTCCTACATAGCTTTTAGATCTCACTCCTACTTACCTGCTCACTATTGACGGGACCGGAGTATTCCATTTCTCCAAGACCCTTAATGGATTTGTTTTTTATAAACAGGCAGCAGTTCCTGGGAGGGGTGCCATTTTTTGTTGGTTTTATTTTGTTTTGTTCTCATATGAAAATATCATCTTAGCATCCTACTATTCATTGCAATCAGCTTAAGGAAGAAAGCAGAGCATGTATTGAGCTGGCCGTTTGCCTGATTATTTACAGTGTGCCTGTAATAGGTGCGGTGCTTAGTGTTTTTCCCAACAACTTTAATCTGTTTTCTTCTGTCTTCATGTTTCTTATCCTAGAGGGCAATAATACTAACTTTAATACTCATCTGTGGAAGAGCTTGGCCTATCCCTGGAACTTGTTAGCGTACAGCTGAATTTCCTGTGTTTCCCTTGTGCAGTCCTTCAGTGACAAGAGTTTATCCTTCCAGGTCTCCATCTTCTCTGAAATATTCTCCAGCTCAGCAACGGCAAGTAATTTACAGGCAGCTTTTCCCTGCTCTGACAGAACACTAAGAGAACAGTAAAAAGTGCAATACATGGCAGCAAATAGAGACTTGTCCCCTCAGCTTCCACACTTGCCCGTAGCTTCACCAACCTTGATACGGGGACCTACCAATTTTATAAGCTTTCCATAGCCCAGGAGGCCTTAAATCAGGGCAAATGAAGAACCTCGCTGATCAGAGACTCAGACATATCAACCGAATGCAAGTCAATGTTGCACGCGGGGATGTTCAAGCAGCATCATCCATGTGTGGTACCTTCTGAACTCCCACAGGAGATGACATTTTCTTACCCCAGTTCCAGTGTCTCATGGAGCATCTGCCATGGTGCCAGTGGTGCCAGTCTGGTGTGGGGCTGGTTGGCCCAGCAGAACTGGGGCTGCCGCGCTGCCTCTGGCTGCTGGTAGAATTACTCTGTGAGCACAGTATGAATTAGCAGGCCCTGCTAAAATTGCCTGGGGTACATCAGAAAAAAAATTAGTTGAGTTGCTTTGGGCGTATACACAGCAGAACCGCTGCTGGTCCGAGCTCCACCGTTTTCTGGCTTATTGCACCACTCACAGCAGGGCAATGACTTCCACTGCATTTAGCAGCTGTTAGAATTACGGTGGTGGCCAACTTCCCTCCTCCCAAACGAAGCCTTTTTGCGTTAAAAACCTACTGTGCCGATGTGTTTTGAGGGAGTCTTTCTTTGCTCCAAAGAAGTGGAAGTCTAAAGGGGGCTGGGGCGGGGGAGAGGTGGTGATCGCTCACGTGGGAACTCGGCAGCAATATTGGGAAATTAACCCAGATCTCACAAATGTCCTGCCTGCTGGCGCAGTCCCAAACCACCCTTCCTCTTCTAGATTCCCGAGTTTCCTGCAGTTCTCTTAAATGAGTTTCAATAGGACACTTTACCCCTGGAGGAGGGGATGAAGCATTATATAAGCATTTCAGCATGGAGATATTTTGTTTTTCATTATTTCACTGAAAACTCACTATTTTCTTCAAATGGACGCTTTTTTTAAAAAAACACGAACTTTGAATAAACATGTTGTTGAGTATTTTAGGTAGCTAAGAGAAAGCCTGTTGACCTTTCTGATTACGATAATTGTTTAGAATTGAGTAACTCCTTATGAAAATGTCCGCTGTTGACTTATTAACCCTTTTGAGGAGCAGTTTTTGGAATTTTTCCATTTGGCTTCAATAGGTCTTGGACTGAGACCATGATAGTATGCTTTCCGACTGAAGTGGTTTCAGTCTTTTTAAAAACAGCCTACATTAGCAAAAGGCTTTTTCACATCAAATGTGTAGTCAGAAGAGTGAAATCAGTGCTCATCTATTGCTTTGGCTGGTTCCTCAAGGCAGCAGCTTTGAGAAAAATGAGTAAGATGGAATCGGAGTTTAGCTTAACATAAAAGAATTTGCTGGAATTGCAGGTATTTTTAAGATACTACAGGAAAAATAATATATATTTAAAAAAAGGTTAGAATGAATAATTGTTTCCATTAAAGGGACTTTGGTGCTTCTATTAGGTAATTCCAAGCTCCTTTCCCATTAATGGTAATTTGCCAGAAAAGAAAGGTACATTACATAAATATTTCAAACTAACCTGGGCAGCAATTTAAAGATATTAAGCTTTCAACTTGACAGCCCCAAGCACCTTGATTCATCTTAACATCCAGTAAGATCTTAAATGCAAACAAACACTCTACTTGAACAGGACTGACTTCAGAATCAAAATGAGCCTCATTCTACAGGACTGAGCAAATATTAGGGACCAATCAATGTTTCCTCAAAAAGGTTAATTATCTCAACTGCAAGGAGAGCATATAGGGATGGACGGTTGAAGTAAAACAGAGTCATTTTTCTAAACAAACCCTGGATCTGCAGTCCGCACATGGGCAAACCTGTATTTCGTCTGCGCTAATCTCAGAATAGCACTGTTCAGATTTGATTCTGCTTCCCCAGGAGCTGTTGCAGCAGCAGGACTGTGCTGTGGGAGAGGAAGGGAAACGCCACGGATGCACACGGAACAGCTGAAATAGGTGTCACGAGTCATTAGGGCAAAGAGCTGCCTGTCTATGGCCTCAGCCAAAGCCTGCAAAAAGGGAATGAAAGCCTTTTTGGTGACTCTGTTGGGCTTTGGATGAGCAGCAGTGGGCTAGACATGCTGGAGGACTTGACACCCCTAACCAGGGGATAGTTACTGAAGAGAGGTCAACTAGTGGCAGCAAGGAACCAAACTTCCTTTAAAAACAGGGCTTGCAGTGCTCATGATGCCACTTCTTCTGGAGGACAAACAGGATGGAACTTCCCTGAGCCAGGGTTTTGTTGGGTAGAAAAAAAATATTGTAAGTACAGAATTCAGTTATTAATACATTTTAGCTCTAGGACTGTGCTAAAGTAATCTGTAGCAGATGAATGAAGTTGGAGGAGCTGTGGTCAGCCATTGGAGAAAGGCAAGCAGTCCCGGGGAAACAAATCTGGCAGTAAGGCGCATTCTGGGCTCTGGGTTTGCCTGGGCTGAGGGACGGTTCGCTGCACTTTCCCTCTCCTCTCTGTCCCTGGGCACTTCCTCTTGGTGCTGCTGCTCAGAAGTGAAAACCAAATTCAAGATGCAACTCTGGGTTTAACAGGTGCCAATCAGCGAGTCCCTCCTACTCCTGGCACCTTTCTTTCCCTCCCGTCTGTGCCCCAGCTATACATTTAAAGTCAGCAGCCCTGCCTTGGACTTCCTGCTTTTATTTTAAAGCTCCCAGTTACAAGAGTGTTCTGTCTGTCCTAGTTCCTCTGAAGTGTTGTTGAATTTGTCTCTAGTTGTGGGGTTTTTTTAGTTTAGTTTTGGTTATTTGGTTTGATTTTTTTTCTTGTTGTTTTGTTTTTAATAGGGTAAAAAAAGAAGCAACTTTTCTTCATTCTCTGTCAAGTGTGAGCTTGCTGGAGGAAAGGCACAGAGTTCCCAGTCACACTAAGGCTCGCTTGCCAGCCTCCGTAACGCTAGAAAGTAGGTTACAGCCAAGCATACAGGGATTTGATTCCTAGCTGGATATACTGGACAGAAACTGGCACGGAGGAATATAGCAGTGTGCTTCTTACGCCTTGTAATTAGTTCAGAGCCTCTTTTTGAACACCTATTTGACATGCATGTCCTTAGAGGATTCATAAAACAGGGGCCGCAGTGATTTGTGGTCATTAAAGATTATTCTAATCATTGCAGTAATCCCTGGGACTGATCTATAAACTCTGTATAAACAAAATACCAAGAGACTGTCTCTATCTTTAAGAACTTACAATCTAAATAGAGAAAAAAGGCAAACAAAGGATTATCATCACCAGGGCTGGGTAGAGCTAAGAACAAAACCCAAACCTCCTGCACTGCCTTTGCAACGTGTCCCTTCTTGTTCACTCAGATCATCTTGATTTTTTTTTTTATTATTTTTTTTTTCCCCAAGTAAAAGGGATTTCATGCCAGAGGTCTGGCGTAATTCCAGGTTGGATAACTCTGGGTATGTTTACACTGTGCATTGGAGTAGTGTTTCCTGAGTGATCAGAAGTTACAGCCAGTAAGTCCAGAGGCACAAGCCAGCATTGCTCAGGCCTCTAACTCATGCCCAGGAGTGGTCTGACTGCCCTTGCTTTGTGACCACGCTGGTACGAGGGCAGCGTAGCTGCTTCCAGGCTCAGTTTGACTCACCTCTGGCCAGCTCGATGCAGCAATCGCACCACACCACATAGGTGCTTTTATATCCTACCTCCCACATACCAGGCTATGTGGGAAGACTGTGCTTTAGGCTGGAGTTACCCACCAGTGCAAAACGTGCTGTTGTTTCCTGGAGTGGGCTCATATCCTCTGTTTCCTAGGCTGAACTATTAGAAGATGCTGCTGTTTGATGTTATGTGGTGTTCTGCTTCAGCTCAGAAGTGACTGCAGTCACTGGTGGGCATAGTGAGCCTTTGCGGAGTGTGTATGAATCAAAGGTGCTTGGGTGTTATAAAATACTAAGTGTAGGCTGTTGTATTACACTGTGATTATTCCTGAAACATGCAAACCTTCTCCAGTCCATCGTTATAAGGAAAAAGGGCCTTAGCAAGCCAGTCACCTTTGTGAGGCATAGCACTGCCACGGGGCTGACAGCGGTGAATCTCACACCAAGCCAAGGCTTGAGCATCCCTTGCTGAGTCAGTCGGTCACCTTGGCTCAGCTCCAGCTCGGCTGTTCAGAGGGAGAGCATGTAGCGAAGCTCCTGGCGAGAGGAGGGAGGAGAGGGGAGTTTGCCTGGCAAGCACAGGCTTTGTGGGACACGGGACGAAGTCTGTTTTTCTTGCAGTCCTTAATGCTGTGGCAGAGCTAGACCTGCCCTAGTCGTCAGTTAGTCTTTTAAATCTGTCTTTTGTAGGACAGGTGCAAGAGTTGATAACTACCTAATTTGGTGATGTTGAGCTCACTGGTTAGTGTTTGTAAAATGTTGTAGGAAGGCTAGGTGGTACTCTTGAGCTGGATTTTGCCAATGCTTACCCAAGAGAAAAACTGCTGTGGAAACCAGTAGAGGCTCTTGCTCTTCAGAGCCAGGTACTCTTCTGCGTGCTGGGAGGTGGCAGAAGGCGCCCTGTTGGTCCTCAGGCTGCAGTCCAGATTCAATCAGGAAAACACTTAAGCACATGGTTAATTTGAGGCATGGGCTTATTAGTCTTATTGTCTTTCAGCATTTGTGCGTTTGCTTTGCTGAGTGGGGACAAACTAAGTGCATGAACTCCTGACCCCAGAGCTGAGGGAGCAGGTCCTTAATTCGTGATGTCTTCTCTGGATAAGGCATAAGTGCATTTCATGAAAGGGCTTTCTGTCTCAGGCTGAGCATCTTGTGCCATCAGTACAACCAGCACTTTTACACTGTCAGTCAAGGGAGCTGCAGGAGAAGTGAGTGCTGATGTGCACAGCAACACCTGCGTCGTCTGATACTGGCTTCTGCAAAGGACAGAAACATCTCTGACCCTGGTGTGGCAGAGCCCCACGCACAATATTTCCCCTCTGGGACCTTTCACACCACTGAAGCTGGTAGTGTTCACAGTCCTCTCAGTCATTCCTTTTAAAAGTAAGTTTAGTTTGTAAACAGTCAAAACCAGTTTACTTTAGTAAATTTTACTGATCAATAAGTGGTTGGAGAGCAACTGACTGCTTATAGCTGGAGGAGTTGGGCTGGAGAGGAATCTCATACTGACGATGAGATTCTGCAACACACAATCACACCTGTAAACGTTCACAACAGCTGATAAACTTGTAAAAAGCCTCTTTAGCTGTTTATTAGAGATCTTTTATTAAACGTATGAACCTAGTTGTACCAAGGAGAGAAAGAGAAAGAGGTTGGCGGGTGAGATTTTGACAGCCCATTTCAGAAGGACCTGGGGCCAGTGAAGCGCAGCACCAGCCAGCCCAGCTCTGAAAAGCGGAGTTGTGGCACTGAGCGGTTGTCCTGGGCTGTTAAAGCCCCACTATCCCAGCTGTGTTGCTTGCAGGGCCCGAGCCTCTAGTCCTGTATAGTTTCTCCTTCAGCATGTGGGTGGATTGGACTGTGCTGCTGTTTCAGAGATCGCTGTGCCCTCCTCTCAGTCCGTGTAAACACAGTCTTTGGTTTGTAGCGGCTGGATTTTTGAAGGGTATATAGCCATTTAGGATAAAAATAGGAACTGCTCTAAATCTTTAGATGCCAACGCAGCCTTACAATCTGGCCCTAGATTACTGTTGAAAATGGGATTTAAGCTTCTGTCTCCTTAAAGTGTCCTTAAAAGGTTTACTCCTGGACAAGTTTATGCTCAAATTTAGTAAGTTTGCCATTCATCGTTCATTTTACCATACTAGGTATTTCACCAAGAAGGAATTAATGTAGGGAACAATGCGAGATGGTTTTGAGGAGAAACAGCAAATAATATTGTTCAGAGGACAAGCTTACATGAAGTTGAACTGTGAATTTCTAGGAAGATGCTGTTTGTCACAGAGAAACATAATGTTATAAAAATGAAAAGATAAAGCTGAGCTATACATTTTGCTTTAAATTCTCTTGGCTCAGGACGTTTGGGAGCTTTCTTTCCAGATACTTTCCATAATATACTGTGCATATTATGCATGTGGCACAGTCTGCTGTAAGCTCATATGGTCCCTGTTGTAGCTATTCCCAGACAGCGCTGCAGGGCTGTGGCATGGTGTGCACAGTCCCACAGACACGGCAGTCTAATGTCCTGCGAAAAGCATCACAGATAATAGGATTAAGGTATCTGAGCACTTAATTCTGCATTCATGTGTTTTCGAGTTGTTCCTAAATAGAAGAAAATTTCAGTGTAAGAAAGAGTATACTTGAAAGACTGAACTTCTCAACCCAGCATCAAGAGGGATAAACTGTATTTAAACAATATGTTTAAATAAAGTCTGAATTGATACTGATTCATTCCAGATGAGACTTTGGGATCTGTGAGATGTGTGGGCTTGCTGTACGATACCCTAAACTTTTTATCAGAAATAGTCACCCTCTGTCCTAAAACAGGTATCGGCAAAACTTTGACACATGATTGCGATCACAGCAAACAGTAACGTCCCTGTCCTGGCTCCTTATCGGCTCCAATGACCTGGGGTGTTGGCTCGGAAACAATTCCTCTTGCTGGTGTGTTGGTGCAGAGATCAATGAGTCAGCCTCGCAGGGCGCCTTCCCAGATCTGATATGGCATTTTGCAAGTCATATAACCGTTCTTTGCCTCAGTTTCTCTCTCTGGGAGATGAGGATACTCACTGAATATTAGGGTGGGAAATGCCGTACAGACGCAGTGTTACATTCCTTTGTGCTTATTAGACTATCCAGTATCCTTTTTGTCCCTCACTTCAGCATACAGTTTTGTAAATCCCCATGCTCCAAAGTCTTCTATCAGTGCATTTTTTTAGTTTGTGTTCACAGCATGATATTACTATTTAATGATGTCTGAGGTTTTTTTTGGTCTTCTGTAAAACACCTGGCAGGAGGACAAGTGTATTTCTTTTCTTCTTGACTCCCCAGTATACTTCCAAATACCTAGCATAAGAAAGCTGTTAAGTATATGCTTAAGACCTTTGTTATTCAGGGTGGCATGTAAACACAGTGTAATTTTAAGCATGTTTCTGATTGCTTTTGTGAATAAGGATGCTTCCCAAATTAGAACAATACTTCTGTACAGGCTACCAAGCAAAGTTTCATTTCTTTGGTCACTGGGAATAAGGACACATTCCGGTTTGAGCTGCTGGCTCGACTAATTCAGTTGGTAGAATTACTTACCAGTAACAGCCTGGTAGAAGGGATGCAGAGAGCTCCCCAAGTCCCGGATCTCAATTTACCTGAAGGGCAGTTTCTCTTTAGCTGTTACTTGGCTGTGAAGCCAAAGCTCTGACTTGAGCATCACCCCAGAGCATGGCATTGGTAGGTCACTGCGCTGTGGGACACACAATCTGAGCAGCTGCAAATGCTCCATCAGGTCTTCTCCTTCTTCATCTCTCACATCTCTTTTGTCTTGTTTTGCTCCATGGTGTCACACATATATATATATGTGTGTGTGTGTGTATGTATACGCACACACACATCAGATTCTGTTCTGTCTTCATGCTCAGAGTTGCCGAGCAAAACTTCAGAGTAAGAGGTGACCAGCTGCACACTGAGGCTTTCAGCAAAGGAAACCAAAGTCATCTCCAATTGTGAGAGTGTTTAATTGCTCTCTGCACAGTTCACTGATTTCAAGGCCCACAGGGGCCCCTGTGATTCTTTTGCCTGAACACCTGCATATTACAGCCTGTGGCACTTCATCTAGTGTTTTCTGCATTACAGCCATTAACATGTGGCTGAACCTGAACATATCTCCGAGAACAACATCCAGTCTCAATTTAAAGTTCTTTTATCAAAAAGGACCTCATAGAGTTAGAAGGAAATGAATTTCTAATATTCCAGATATGCATAGGACCCTTGGAGTACTTCAGCTTGAAAGACTTCAGGTGAGGGACCAGCTACCATGTCCCACAGCATGCATATATAATTGTTAATTAGTGTGAAGAGTTTCTGCATTATTTCCTGTCTCAATAATTTTTGATTCAGTTTGTAGTCACTAATGCCTGTTTCTGCTTCACAGAGGTAGCAGATTAAGCTACATCATGTAGCTTGTTCCATTTTGGGCCCCTCGATGGTACGGTCTTCCAGTATCATTCCAGCCAGGAGATGACTGGTTCAGGTCGTGGGATGTAAAGCGACCTGTGGCTTTTTGTGTCTGCATGGGGTGGAGGGTGTTGCTTTTCAGTCCTGTTGTCAAACTTGCAGGCGGTATCCATGTAAACTTCTTTCCTGGTTCTTTCAGATCTGGTTTCATCGTCCTTCCTCTTGCATTTGGCATCATTCCCAAACAGCTTATTTGCTGTCTGCATCAGCTGAGAAACTTTTTTATAAAATCTTGGCTGTCCTTGCTGTTGAGTAAAGTCCAGGATTGGTGGTGTCTGCTCTCGAGCATTGTTTCTGTAATGAGGATCTTGGGTAGGACCAGCATTAATGTGGATTTTCATTTGACCACTTTTCCAAGGTTTTGCAAGCAAGGCATTTCTTGCTTGCCCTCCCCCCCCCCCTCCATTTAAGGCTTTGCATTCTTACAATACTCACGTAAAAGTTTTAGTCATTTCCGCCATCTCACATTACCTCCATAGGTTTCCACAGTTTGATCATATTTTCTGATAACGTGCCCTTTTCTAAAGAACCAAACCCAACCTTTCCTGGCAGCTGTTTTTTGCAGTTCTATTTCATTGCATTTTCTGCACCTTTTACAAATTTTTCTCTGTGCATCTCAGCCCTAAATTAGGAGCCTAGGTAAATTATAAAAAATACCTGTCCTGATTTTTGCTTCCGTTTTGTCCCAGTTGCTTGCATTGGCAAGACCAGGTCTTGAGCCTGCCAGGCGCTGAGTGCCCCGGCTGGGGTCTGTGTGGTCAGAGCTGTGCCAGGCGGTCGGGGGCCCAAGCCTGTGAAGCTTGCTGAAGGTGAGGGAAAGACTCTCATTGATTTTATTAAGCACTGGATCAACATTTAATCTTTGGCAAACACTTTACTGCCAAACATTTTAAGATATTTAAATTTGAAAAACAGAGGTGTGGTGGCTGGAGCCCCTAAACCGGACACGAGATCCGTGGACGTGTATGTGTGTCTGTGGGAATGTCAGTGCTGCCTGTTGTGTTCGTCATGTGTCTTGTGTGGTGGGTGGGAAGAATGACGAGGAAGCAGGGGATTGGTTTTAGCGAGATAGGTATGTACTGTGAGCACTTGTGGTACACGAGTTAGGAAACGTGAAAATCCTGAAAGTATTGTGAACAGCAACCCCCCCGTCTGGCTGGGAGGCAGGAGCTCGGGGGGCTGCGGACTCAAGGAGCCCCAGGGAGGACGGAGCCTGCCCACTGCGGGTGTACTGGTGGCAGCACGAGGCTCTGAAGGCAGAAGAGGGAGAAGAACAGAGTCCATCTGCTACCAGAGGTCCCCAGTCAAGTTGTCAAACTTAAGTGACCTTTCATTGTAGCCAGAACAAGAGATCTGTATCATATATTTTTGTCTGTATGTGTTTACAAAAACACTGAGTCCCGTTTGTAATCGTGAACTCATCCCTGTGCTTTCCTGGAATATATTTATTTTCTTCTGCGTTCGTGCCTGCTGTAAGAAAGACCTTGACGTACTGTGACAAGCAAAAGAGTCGTTACTTCTTCAGAAATACGAGGCCTCTCGGGGTACCACAACCTGTGGCAGTGTTGTGAATGCCAGGATTTATGGTGTGTTTTGCAACGAACTGAAAGGCCTCAGAAAGAGAGAGGGAAGTCTGCAAGGGGCAAATGGTTGAGAGGCAACTCAAAAGCTGAAGAAAAAACTTGTGTTTTCACAAAGATGAGAACCAGCTCAGTGTCTTCCCTTCTAGGGTACTGTTAGGGCAAATCTTGAAACTTTGTTACCTCTGAGGTAAGTGCTTTTGGGGAGATAACAGCCTTGCATGCCCATCTCGCAGAGGACCAGTTCAAACCCAAGTAATTGCACTATAAGGGCTTGTGAAATCTCTGTTTTCCTGCTTTCCTTTGCAAGCTAAGCAACCTGCCACGCCTCCAGATGTTGCAAATAGTCCATGGCCGTGTACAGAATAGGTAATATTATTCTGATCCTTTGATCTTGCAGCACACTGCAAACCTCCAAGCCTCAACAAGCCCTGCTGAAGCAGGAGAAATGCTCATATTCCTACCTTTGCAGGTTTGGAAACTGCGGCACAGAGGTTTGCCCGCCCTGTAGCCACACAGCAGTCAATGGCAAGCTGAGGAGTTCCAGTGACCTCGTGGATGGGGCCGGGATTTCAAAATAAATCCTTTGACTCCCAGTAATGAAACTTTTTCACTCTGCTGCCTCCCTACCTCTCTCGCCCCTTCCCTTTCTTCCATTTTAGAGCAATAGGTGTTGCAAAACAGATTTGTTAAAGCTTCCACCCTCTGTGTTCCCAGCAGGAGCGCCGGGTAGGATGCTTGTGCTCCCCTCCTTTCCTCTTCCTGCTGCACACTGCAGCCGCCCTCCGTGACAGGCAGTTGGTCCTCGGTTCATTTTTATGAAGGAAACAGGGAATTCCTCACGGCCATACAGAGCATGCATGTGAAACCTGGATAAACAAGAGGATACATTTTTTGTCTCTCCCTCCTTCCCAATTTCTGGAGCGCCATCCTCCCCTCGAGCTCGTGTCGTGCCTGTGCGGCTGCGCCCGGGGGCTGGCTGGGGGGAGCACCGCAGTCCTGTACGTTGGGCTGGGACGGGGATAAGGCACTTCTTGGGCGGCTGGAGGAGAATTTGTTGCAAATCTGTTCTGGCGTGATACTGTCTTTCGGTATGTTGTGACTGGGTGTGTAAGGTGACCCAGCAGGGTAACCTGAAAGCAGATCCGTGCTAAAAAAGACTGCTCCTCCTCCTGCATGTGTCCTCATATTGGTGCTCGCACGGTGCAGATTTATGTGGGCACCGCTGGCAGTGGGGGCAGAAAGCTTCGACAGGATTAGCACATGATTTTAGCAGCTCTCGGGAAATATGAGCAAAGGCTGGTAGGGATTTTGCCCGCCCTGTGCAGAGGGTCTCTCGCACCGAGGGTCTTCTGACAAGACTCATCATATTTGCACCTTTGCGCAAGGTGTAAGGAAAGGCTGGTAACGGTGTTTGCTGCTGGTGGTGCCACTGCCTTGGCAGCAGCGTCATCCGGGTGCTGTGCCAGCAGCCCCTGGGTTTTTGTTATCATATGAGACACTGCTGCGAGATGCCCCCACTCATCTCCTGTGCTTGTGGGGCACCTTTACCAACTGCTCTGAGCACCACATTGTCCTCCAGAAGAGAAGAAAGATTTTAATGTCATGACAACGGCAGCTTTGATCTGCAAATTAATGTATGTTCACTGCACAGCTTGGAAATCCTGCTTCAGAAGATGCTACAGAAGAACTTTGATATTATTAAATATGAATCTATAGATTACAAGGACGTAACTGCAGGAACTAGAGATGCTGAAGACATTTAAAGGAGGAAACAAAGGACTCAGTAGTTAAATACTGCTTTTCGTGGTACAGCAGGGAGAGGATAGCATGCGATGGCAAGTGTCTCCATTTGAGTGAAACCTGAACCATATAGCTTAGAATAGGGAAGAGTATGTAGAAAACATATTTTAGATATTCCCTCTTTTCCTCACCCTCTTGTCCTGAAATTGGCCAACTGCATTCTGTTTAGCAGAAACAGAGTTTGTTTTAGATTGGGAAAGAGCTTGAATTTTTGGACATGGCCTCATAGTTTGGTTTTGTGCTTTTATTATGATGGATTTAAGAAACCACTCAAAGTTCCATATAGACACTTAGGATAAAATGGCCTGTCTCGTTGCATGATCTACTCAAAAATGCACTTTCATCCTAAGATCATAATTGTACCGATTTCCAAGCAAAGGGTAAAAAAGACAGATAGGCTCTGTAAATATGCCGTACATTTTTAAAGACAGGGCCGAGCAATTCCCTTTTGAATGTAACAAACAGAATTTATTTGTCTTTCATAAAGGCACCAGGAGGTAGGAGAAAGCTTTTGACTGCAGAGGAGCCCATTGAATGTGGAATGCGGGAGCGGGAGGAGGTGGGATGGCAGACGGCGTTCCAGCGGCTGGTGGGAAAGGTGCATAGGGGCAGAGAAACAATAGAGGATAAATGGAAATTTTCTAAAGTCTCTTGGAATGATTTCGTCTTCAAAGCACACAACCCGCAAAACAGCTTTAAATAGTTACAATCCAATTTGCTGAAATTAAATTAAAATGGGATTTTGAAGAAATGGAGACATTTAAGTTGGCTGATGGCTTTTAAACCAGAAAGTTGAGCACACGGAGAAGGTCCGTGCAGCAGATTCAGAGACTGGGTGTCTCTAGAGAACTGTTTTGGGGCCAAGTAATTACAATCTACCTTTATGAATTGTGATGGGAGCAGCTGAGTGTGCACAGACCCTGTAAGGGAGGGGTGTTCTTGAGGTGGCGCAGATGCCAAAGAGGAAGGTTTACTGGTGAGCTTACCCAGAGCAGCTTGGCGTGGCACATATTTTGTAAGTCAGGATTTTAGCATTGCACGTCTGGAAGAGCTGAACCCATTGTCAGCACCTGCAGTGGCTGGTCCTCGCTTACAGCTTCAGACTTCTACAGAGCTTGAGGTTTGGCCGTGTAACTCAGTGACACTCAAGCTAATGCTCAGGCAGTGTCTCCGTACAGGATGACTACCCAGTTAGAGACGCGGCTCAGTGCGGGGGTGTCTGTTCCACTGATGCCTGAAACTGGGGATAGTAGAAGAGGCCTGCAGAGAAACTGAGGGAGTTAGGCCTAAACCTCAGAGTCAACCTTGTCAACCTTGGATCTTACTTTCAAACAATTTTGGAATCTCAATTTTGCTTAAGATCTGGCAACATTGAGAGAGAAAAATACCTCTAGACTGAAGAGGCTTGAGTTTTGTTCCCATTGCCTGACATATGGAGCATCTTCGGCAAGTTGTTGGGGTTTTGGGGGTTGTTAGTTTTAGTTTTTCACCAGCCGGGTATTAAATACTGTTCCCAGCTGTGTAACTGATGTGCTTTTCTAAGAGTTGCTGTACCACTTTTTGTCTCTGTGCCTCCTGCCACACCTTGTGTGTGGGTTTTGGTTGTAAATTCTTCAGGACAGGCATTATCTCCTACTGGGGTGATTATTTGCAGCACAGAGTTAACTCTACAGTGGAGTTAACTCTTCTCCAGTGAGCTGTACAGGGAATTGACAGAGCGGGTGGCTCATAGGTGATGATGCCACGTTGCTCCTACGTAGCAACTAGCCGCTATTAAAAGCATCTTCCAAAGTCAAAGCCTTTCTGCATGAGTGGTACTTTGAGTGAGGACAAGAGTCGCGTTATTAGCTGAGTTAACTCAGTGGTGGAAACAAGTCCTAAGTAACTGCGCAGTCCCTAACGCACTGCATTTCTGATCTTATCTGAGGCCACTAGACATTTTTGAAGTGAAAGTTGTGTTAATTTGAAGCCATTCCAAGTGTGCAGGTCCCCTAAAGAGCGATGTTCTCATCTGAACAAACTGTTCAACTCTCACAATCTCCTACAGCAGGATGTAAAGGACTTTCCCATCTTCTCTGAATTATACAGAAATAGTATTTTTATGTTCTGGTATGGGTTTTGGGGTAGGAGCAGGATGAATCCCTCTAATTGTGCCATTCAGTAGACACAGCTTTGTTTATTTTTTAAGCTGGCACAGAAATGCAGGATAAGCTTAGCTGACCACAAGCCATTAAGTGTTATGACTTGAATTGAATACTGAACAGTATTGTTAAAGCATAAAGGGAAACTCTGGAATAAATTAACAGGTCATATAATATCTCACATTTCCCAGAAATGCAACAGCAGCCACTCATCTCTTTTCAACTACTTTCCCAGCTAAGCGTGAGATGTTTCTGCTCTAACTCAAGGCATCCAGAAATCAGACATGTACATTTGAGCTGGACACGACTGGAGCCGTGCTCCCCTTGCAGTTGACAAGGAGAAATGGGAACCTCCAGAGGGTGATTCAGCTTGTCCTAAGACAGACGTATAAGATGGATCAGATGAATTGCTCTCAGAAGGTGCCTGTTTCTCTCCACTGAAGGAGTTCCTGTAACCACCTTCTCCTCCCAGGTACGGGCGATTATCGCTTCACTGACTCGAATGCTGATGTACAGCTCTGTACTGCTGGGACAGGAGCAGGATGGTGCTGATCACCATGTCCTTGCACCATTGGGATATTTGGGAGGAAGAGCATATTTGGTGCTTAGGGACTTCTGTTTGCCATTGGCAGATGGCAGGGCTCATGCTGCACACGGCGGATCCAATTCATCCCAAATCCATTTTGTTAGTTTTCCTTGTGTGAGGAATTCTGCACTTTAAGAGAATTCATGTCGTACACTGACAGGAGTGGACGCAGGTATGTTACTGTGAGAGGGACATTTGTGCATCTTTTCTCTCTAACAGGCTTCAGCAGATCTGAGAACAAAATAGCTGCTGTTTTTGCTTGCAAGGGTGATTGTGGGACCTGGCTCCACTTTGATTAAAGATGTGCAAAAGTTTGGGGGCTGCCAGAGCTGGCACTGGGGCTGAGCTCAGCCCAGGATAAAAATCCAGCTGAAAAGTGGAGTCAGCAGCCCGTGCAGACTGCAAGGCAGTCCTGCCTGCTTTGGGTGATGTACGCTTCTCCAAATAGGTAATGTCACTGCACTGGGATATTAAAGTCTTCTATAGCTGGGCTTGATGGAATAAACATGTCTTCTTGTAGTTGCTACATTTTTTTGAGCTGGTGTAGGAAGGGTTTTACACTTGCGTTCTGGAGCAATTACATCCCTTTTGTATTTTGACTGACTTTCTAGGAGGCAGCAGGCAAACTGTATTGAGACTGAACCCTTTTTTTTGTCTGGACGCTGTCTGATACAAATTCACATTCAGATGTGTAATGCCAGAAACTTTGATTGGAAGACTGGAGCTCATTGGAGTAGGAACTTCCAGGATTAGACCCTGAAAGTATATGTTGTTATACCAAATAATACATATTACTGCTTAAAATAGCACAGTTATAAAGCAGTGGCTGGCATCCAAAGCTTAACATCCATATTTCTGTTGCCAGGATATTTTCCCACTAAAAGTGAATTAAAAACATAGAAATCAATGTCTATTTAGACTGTTCATTATTATTGCTTGGTTAAGTATAAACAATTTGTCAACACATAACAGACACTTGGAGAGGATATTTCCTTGCAATAACACAAATCTGAAATTCTCCTGGCTGTTTCCTAACCTGGCACTCGCAACCTTGGATCTGCACAACTCAGAAGTTTTGAAACTAGCTCTCTGAGCTGGGCTTTGGGTAAAGTTTCTCAGCAGTATATAATTATTCCCATTATACCTGTCGTCAATGATTCATTGACCGCTGAGGCATACATACGAGCTATTTTTCTCTTTATGACTTTTCGGGGGGATGATTCACCGGTTATAAGTGTACATTATCATATGACTAAAGAAGAAAAAAAGACAAATGGAGTGAAGTGCCACTGAGATTTTCCATATTAAAACAAAAAAGAGTTTGGTCAATAAAATAGTGATGCTTCTCCCATGTAAAGCCAGCAAACATCTGTAAAGCTTCAAAACAGCCAGAATCCATACAGCTTTACTTTGGTTTTACATTTCTACAATTCAATATGCTGAAATCAGTGGAATAAAACAAAGTAAATACAGCTGGGAGAAGGCAGGGGTATATTAGCTTTTCTCCTGAATGCCTTGACCTTTCTCTGCTCAGATGTTGGTCCTTCCTTGGTACTCACTAACCCAGGACCACGGATGCCAGGGGAGAGCGTTTTCCTAGCTGTGCAACAGGGAGGGCAGGATGGGTGGTTCAGCTTAGCCATGGTGGCAGGGATGCTCGCAACACATCTCTTCTGCTGGGTTTGGCTGCAGGAGAAGGGACAGATCCTGGTCATTGACTCCAGTCAAATGACATCACTCCTTGGAAATAAAGTCATTGGTGTCAGTGGTTGGTGAAAACTCTGAACAGTCACAGGACTACCTTGACTTCTGTAGCTCTGAATGAGTTTTGTAACCCACAGGTTGACATGAAGATGGGTGGCAAGTACCATTTAAGGTCCTGACTGAAAGACAGAAAGAAAAAACCTCTTCCACAGCAAAATCTGGTCGGCAGAGAGAGATGGTCTGTTGAGCAACAGGGAAAATAGATTTATGTGTCACTGTTAGCTTCTACGAACAAGCCAAATTGCTTTGGCACTAAACACATGATATTTATTCACAAAAATGTGGAATTAATTGCTATCATCCACATTTTTTAATGGGAACATATTTTATTTTTTGGTTACAATAGTCCTGAGCCTCAGTCATTGTCAGGAGCGGGGCTGCCCTGCCGTGTGAAGGGCCTGACAGGAAACGGTGGTGGGTCTGGTGGGGCAGGGAGGGAGTGCCATGAAAATGTCCATCCTACGGCAGCCTTTGAATGAAGGGAGTTCACTTACATCTTTGTGGAAGTCACATTTATGTCCTAATACAAAAGTCTACTTACATTAGCTTGTTACCAAGAAAATAGCCTCCCAGACATTTTACTTATTTCACTGGCTGTGACATTTAGTTGATTTTCCTCTTCTCTGGCTTTTCTTTTAAAAGCAAAAGAGGTGAATTCTCACCTCTCCTCCTCTCTGTCCGTATCTTTCTTCATGGATGACCTGATCCTATTGAAACTGAACTATGGGTTTCCTTGGTCTTAGATCCAAAATTTTCTATCTACATCACACAGGCTCTTGCCAAACATTGTCCTGTAGCCACCTGAGGCTCACGGTGTGGCCCAAACTGAAGTTTGCACCAGGACACTCTTCTTTCATCTGAGCCACCAAAACTTCCTCCTTCTGTGCCTCTGCTTGTACTTGACTTTCCCCTTTGCTTGGACCACAGGAAAGCCTGCTCTGCTGGGGGCTTCTTTGGGATGGAACAGCACTCATTTAACATAGAAATTATGAGTACCACTTCCTTCAGCCTGTGGGGGAAGAGCCAGGAAGGAGAAAAGGAGCAGGAGAAGGAGGGAATGCTACCTGAATTTGGAAAAGAGAGGCTGAACCGAGGCAGGAGAGAGTGCTCGGTTACTCAGCTTGGAAAGCACTTCCTCCGGGTTAGCCGGAGACATTGCTGCTCTCACCTGAACTGGGGCTTGTGTTTTTACAGTGTTTCTCCGTACGGTTTGTACACCGCCAGCGTGAATTGTAGTTATCCCTCATCA
Source organism: Chroicocephalus ridibundus (assembly GCF_963924245.1). Lineage (NCBI taxonomy): Eukaryota > Metazoa > Chordata > Aves > Charadriiformes > Laridae > Chroicocephalus > Chroicocephalus ridibundus. The sequence goes on from NC_086297.1 coordinate 5,188,872, forward strand.
GACTGTCCCATGGTAACTCAACTACTGGAGATGTTAAGCAGGGCTCAACATGCCATACCCACATGTGCTGTGCTGCCTGGTGTAGACCTGCCAGTTTATGTTGACACATGGTGCCTACGCTCAGCAGCACCACTAAACTCTTCCCTATTTCCATATTCTTATTGTACACTTTAGGACATAATTTACCTATGCTTTGCACTCTTCATGGTTTTGCTGTATCTGGGTGATCTGCTCCCTCCATTTCCCTGGTTAATGAAGAATTGACTGTGTCCTCACAGTGCTTTCATACATCTGCAGAAGAAAGAGATTTTTATCTACAGAGACAGAGATCGCAGATATATGAATTATGCGAGGGGTGAACAGGTCATTCTGATGCAATTCCATGGAAACAAGCAATTGCATTTATAGGCACAGTTGAGTAAGGTAATTTGGAGCACAGCTGGCCAGTAGCAGGGATTTTCTACTTTCTAATCATTGCCGTGGACCCACAGGCTGGAGGAAAGCCCAAGTTGAAAGGGTCACTCGCAGGCCAATAAAGGAGTATCTGTTGGCTGGGAACACCAGACTCAACAGTTTCAAAAACATGTTTTTCTTCATCTTGTTGAAACACAAGATTACACTTAGTCATCACTTATATGGTTGGACTCTTGTGATCTCACAACTACAAACCTTTTCCTTTCTTCCTCCTCCTCCTCTTTTTTTTTCTTTTTTTTTTCTTTTTTTTTTTTCCTGAAGAACCATTTATTAGACATATATTTTATTCCTGGCTGGGGATTTCCACTCAGTTTTCTGTGGTCAATATCCCAACGCCTAGAGAGTTCTCAGAGTAGGGTTGGGGAGATCTTAGTCAATGCAGCAAGAAAGAAGTCGTGACTATTCCCTTGCATTAAATAGGTGGGTCAGATTTCCAGCTGGTGTAAATTATCCTGACCGATAGATCTGCCCAGATGGTATTTGCAGCTTCTTTTGGAGATGTGGAGGAGTAAAGCTTTGCTAACAGAGATGCTGAGGGAAGAGATCAGTACTTGTGAGGACGTGTTCATGTTGCCAGAGCAGTCTCTTGATCTTGCCTCTGGGTCGACTCTTTTGGAAAGGATGGTGCTACAGTGCCTTGTCCATTCAAGTGAGTGCTGCATGAAAGCTTATGAAAAGTCTGGATTTGTCTGTCTGTGTTTTCCAAACCTTTTTTCACTATTTCCTAGAGCTTTGACTCTTGTCAAGTTTTCTTGGTACTGCAGCAATTCACGGAGTCTGGGTAAAGCTGTCCTACATATCTAAACTGCCACCTTTGTTTCTGGATTTCCATTAGTTTGTCGCAGTGATCCACTTTTCCTTATCCCTTTCCAGGCAGAAATTCTGTCAGCTTCTCTCTACTTCCCTGATGAAATACTGCTATACAAGTCAGTGCTTCACCCTCTCACCCCAAACTCATTATTTCTACCCATCTTCATTATACAATGTTATTATTACATTTACTGTAGCGTCTGGAAGGCTTAAAATGCAGACACGCTAAACAGAGTAAAACAATTTGTTCTGCCTCAGTGATCCTCTTGGTTGCTAGAGACTACTTTAGCAACCTCCAGCTCCATTTACTCACCAATTAAACCAAATCCTTGTCATTTAATAGCACTATATAAATACTTGCTTGGAATAAGTTTTGCTATCTGATGTCATACTGTGTTGTACAACTTTAATTGATATAGCTAAAATGCAGCCAAGCTTTGAATGATTTTTCCTGTGACAAGTCCTGTGCTAGGATATTCAAGTTGCTATTGTATAATGATGCCTAATTCCTTAACTAAAGTCCATCAGTAGAATCTCAGATTTGTATCGTACAATTTTGAAGTACAAAATATCGTTATTTCTTCTCCATAATGATGTTGTTCTTTTGTCTCTGCTTGTCCTGGTTTCAGCTGGCAAAGAGTTAATTTTCTTTCTAGTTATTGACCTGAAAGGAATGTCAATAATGCATATTGTTTTAGTTGTTGCTGAGTGATGTTTATGCTTTTCAAGGACTCTCTTCACCTTTGTCACCTTGTACAAGGACTTGGTTGCCTTGTACAAGGACTTTGTTGCTTCCCTTGTTCAGCCAGAGTTATGGACCTGAGATTTTAGCTAGAACAATCCCTGTGCAGGGGTTATTCCCATAGTGAGCTGGTGGGGAGAGGCAGAGCTTGATTCTGCCCTCCTTCAGCTGTTGATGAGGGAAGGGTAGGAGGGGGAGAAGGTGGCCAGCAGCTGGCCCAGAGGCGCAGTGGTTGTCTGCCTGCTGTGATTTACACCTATTTACACTCAGTGAAGAGCCTCACTCAGTAGCTGTAATGGTCATTCTTTCATGAAGCTATTCTGACTGCACCCTTGATAGTCCTCTGGTAGCCTTTATAAGTATCTGGTTTTAAAAGTTACCAGAGTGACACCTTCTGCATCACAGAAGTGGAAAGGACCACAGAGGATATATTAACCTCACCCAGCACTTCTCCCCAAAGGTGGAACCATGCACACATCAAACGAGACCACAACAGCAGGGAATGTTTCCCTTCCCCTCTCGGCATAACTCCACCTGGTTACAGCCGTGACTTGGAGTGAGGAAAACTGTTGCGCTTACAAGAATACCACCGTACTACTGAGGCTTTTTCTAGGTTTGGTTTCCCTTCCAGTGTTCTTCCTTGGGTGTGAGTTTAGCCCTTTGTTTCAGGTCATCTCAGAAGCAAACCAGGTTCTCTATTTTCAGCTGGTACTTTGGCTGGAGCAAGCCTTGTGTTTGGCTTTGGCTTTTCATGAGACAGACTGTCTTTACATTTGCTTTTCTCATTTATAATTCAGCATCCTGCAGCGCTGCTTCACCTCTGCCTACTGTTGTAGAAGCCTTTTGTTCTGTTGTCTCTCTGGCCTGTCCTGTGCTCTGTGATGTTCATGTACAAGATGCTCATTAAGAGGTACTTTAGAAAAGCCGAACTGCGCCTCTGAAGTTGTATACTCAATCAGCCTTTTTGCACTTTGCACCACAACAGGTGAATCCGTTAGGCTGCTGTGTTTCATTTCACTGGGATTAATTATAGAGTGAGAAGGTAGGCTTTATGGCGGTGAAGGGGAAGAGTAAAATCTATTCTTTAAAACTCCCCAGTCTCACGGTCTGCAGGGAGAGACCCATCAGGAGAGACAGTGCCTCATCTAACTTTTTTGTGTGCATCAATTAAAACTTTTAAACCGGGGTCTGAACCTTTGAGGGTTATTCAGTAAACAGAACATGTGCTGAATGAAAAACCTAGGCTAGAATAGACCCTGCTTAGGAAGACTGGCACCCCAGATTCCTCCTGGAAAGGAGAGCTCATCTCATAAAAGCCATAACTTGTACAGTGTCAGAAAGTACACTGCCCGGGCAGGAAAGTCAGTAAAAGTAGGGTATGTTTAGTAAGTTATTACTAATATCTAATGTGTAGAAAAGAGCTTAAACACTGTAGCTGTTGCACCAAAGCTTTGGTATGGACTGCATAATTGGTACCAGTAGGAAACAGATCAGAGGTGGTGAGCGTAATAGGGGTGGGTTAACAGTATCTAAGAGTGTAATTTAGGAAATAAACCAGAAATTGATATGCAAACTTCAGAAGCATACAGCAATGGTTACAGTGCCTGCAGAAACCATCACAAAGTCCAGTTGCTGTGATGTATGGGCTCGTGAGCAGGACCTTGTCCAGTGCGGCCTTACTCTTTTGTGCCTCTTGATCCCTTAATCTTTTAGTGCCTCTATTCTTCATCTGCAAAGTGAGGATCCAGTGTCGCTTTTAGGGGGATGTGGATCATCTTAAATTATGAATGTCTGTAAAGCACTTTGAAATCCTTGGATGGCTCTTGTTTCAGCGGTACAAGGTATTATCCACACTGTCATTGCTGTGTTTGTTCAGGAAGTGTACAATGGTTTTTATTTGCAGCTGTGGTCCCAGCTGAACGCTGCAGTTGGATGCTGGGGGATAGGCGTTCCATTAAAGCTGCATGTGGAGAGCTTGGCTGCCTCTAAATACAAGAGCTGCAGGAGTAATGAGAAAGAAGGCTGCAGGACAGAGATAGAGAAACGCTAGCTGCAGCTTTTGCTTAATTCTTCCTTTTTTCTTTGTCATGAATCTGGCCAACTAAAAATAAGAATTTATGTCTGTATCTATTAGAGAAGCATGGCTGGAATGTAAGATTTATTGGCACCAATATGAAGGAGCAATTTCAGAAAGAGCTCTGGAAATAAATTCATGTGTTGGGGTTTAACTTACTCTGAACTCTTCCTTTACAAGAACTAATGAGCAGAACTGTGCCAATTAATCATTAACCTTTGCCCTTCTGTGCCACCTTTAGAAAAAATTCTTAAACCCTCTTTAAGGTTGGCACTTGGTGCCAATACAACTGTGGGGTGGGAATTTTAATACTCTGTTTACAGCTGGACTGGAGAAATGGAGTGATTAATTCCAAGCGTCACAAAGTCAATGAGAGGTTCAATGAGACCCAGGCGCGAGTGCCGACTCTGCTCTACCCGCATGGCTAGGGCTGAGTTCCTACAAAACGCAGTGCTGTGGAAAGGAGGAGTTGAGGGGTTCCAGGAGAACTCGGACTGATGCTCATGAGGGCAGCAGGGAATATCAGCGTCCTTCACTAGCAGATCTAGATGCAGCTCCCCGTGCGGTGGTAGCACACAGCAACAGCACACTGTGGTGAGCCGGCAGGAGTTGCCGTATTACGCAGGGTTGGTCTCCATGACAGCTTCCTGTATTGAAGACCAGAGCTCAGGTGATCTGTTGCTAGTCCAGGAGTACCACATGGACCTCTGCGGTACCTTTGCGTAGCGTCTGCATTGTGGAATCATCCCACGGGATCAGATGCAACTGTGCTGTGTATGGGAAGGGGCCGAGCGGTCTCATCACATGTCTGTGTTTCACCCAGCTGGGACCATCCTTGAGCCTGGAGAGTGAAGGCAGGGTCTGCAAAAACCCTTCTTCTTCCTATGCTTCGCTCACACCAATCTGTGAATACCCTGAGGGACTGGGTTGTCAAGACAGGATGGTGGAGGCAAAATATTCCAAAATGAGGGGAGGAGCGTCAGGAGTTAGCATGGTTTTCACAGGCAACTGCACACGTGGTGTGCTGTAAATTCCCATTCCAATGTGTGGATTGAGCTTTCTGATCACATTATCAAAATCTGAGCTGTAGTGATGAACAGTGATTTAACAGGGCTGTGGATGGAGGTGATTTTTCACCTCCTTTGCTTTTCTTGATCCTCTGGATTTAGCAGAAAGCCTGGCAAATGATGTCCAAAGTTTCTTGCTCCCCGCAGAGCTCAGTTGCAGCAAGCAGGGCTCAATTCTTTGAGTGTGAGGAGCCTTTGAGGCCGGATACCTTCTTTCCTTAAACCTCCAGGATGCCCAGGAAGTCACAACTTGGAAATCATTACAAATGGATCATTAGATAAACCATGTTTATGTGTGAGATAGTCAACTTGGCACTGGCTTCTAATTCATGCACAGCTGAGGCTTAACGCCGCTCCAAGAGATCAGCGTGTAATGATGCTTTTCCACTTCGTTCCAAGGAATGTTTCTTCTGCCCCTCCTGTTCTCCTGCCTCTTTTAGCTCTGGTTAACTGCAATGGAGAAAGTTCACTCGCGGAGTTTATTCTGCTTTCTTGCAGTTTTGTGATTGGTTGCCCAAGAAAAGGCAACTTGCTCTGGTTTTCAAAGCATTTTTGTAGGACTGAACTGAGTGTAAAGCTTAATGGGATACGTACAGTGTGACACGGAATGAAGCTCTCGTGCTGTGCGCTGAAGATTTACAATTATTTTAATTTAACCCAAATGAAAATATTATGAGCCAAGTTATTTTGCAGACATCTTTTCTGGATGGTTATTTGATTCCTTACACTTCATATGGAAGATTTAAGTTGAGGTTTGGCCGCTACAGTCATGTGTCCAAATGTATTTTGGGGTTTGGTTTTTCAAAGCAGGCCTCCTCAGCTTTTGCAGGTGCAGTTTTTTTGTCCTTGCAACTAACTTTGCCTTCAAAGTGACACTGGGAGAGGGTAAAGCGAGACTCACCACGGCATGCACAACGGCACCACGCAGTGGGCACCCAGAACCGTGGGGTGGCTTTGAAACACTCCTGCAAGTCCGTTTTCAGGGATGGGAAGAATCAGGGCAGCTGCGTTCTCTGGCTGAAGGCTTCAGTATCAGGCGTTGCAGTTACTTGTGTTACTCTTGCTTTATTCTGAAGCGGGGAGTGTGCTGACACGGGCCTGACCTGTGAGATGGAAACCCGTCTCTGCAATGCCTCAGCCCGGGCAGCCGGGAACCTCAAGGCTGGCGCTGTGAAAGGCTGCTGTGGTATCACAGGGTTTTCTGGGCAAGAAAGGCTGTTAATGTAAAGCTCTTTTTTTTGCCGTTCATGGAGAGAAATAGCTGCTGCTTTGTCCCTCCTGAGTACCTCTGTGAGAGCTGACTGAAATGACCTGTAGAAAGCAAATCCTGAGGCTGTTCAGTGCAGACGACATGAAGAAAGGGTCGTCGTGTCCTTGCTAGCTCTGCACCGGCATTCAGCTTCTGCACGGGGTGGCCATAAAGTCAGTTGTGATCCTGGGCTTGTGTTATAAAGATCTTTTCTAAGCTACTAGAGAGGAAGGAATGCCCAATAGAGATTTTCTGTGTATTTGATTTGTATTTTGTGTTTGTTGGGCTTTATGTGGAAAGTCTGGGGGATTGTTTTAAGTGCCACTTCTGCAGAGAGGGAAGGTTTCTAGTAGGCAAATGGCAGACACTTCTCCTCCCTTCATTTCTGACATTAATTGGGAGTTTGGAGCAAGTCACTAAAGACTCAGCCAAGCACATTCTTCCTTGGACGTGTGGGTCTGACAGGAACAGGAACTTGGAACTCAGAGCAGCGTGTGGGCATCGTCTCCCAGGAGCCACCCTTAACCCTTTTCAAATGCCTCACCTTAATGGAGGAGGCTTTTTGTCAACTGCAACAGTCTTGAAATTGTGTTTAACAGCTGCTAAAGCCCCTCCCGGAAATGTTCTCTCTTCATAAATTCCAGCATCCTTTTGTGGAAATTAACAACGTGGAGATGGTCTAATTGCAATAGTGCTTTGGTTGAGCTAGAATCAACATTTCCTTAACCTCTTATTAAGCCTATCATAAAGGTATGTATCTCTTTTGTGGTCATATTGTTAGCATGATGTGCTTGGCTTCATTTCCTATGGAAGTGCTCAAAAGATAGTAACACACACTGAATTGAAGGAAAGAATGAAGATGCTGATATGAAGCCCAAGAATTTTAAGTCTGTTAAAAGTTTAACTGTAAAACCTTGGTTGCTGAACCATCTGCTTTTAATCTTCCTATTGCTATGCAGTCTTCTGGGGACTTGGGCTTGGCAACAGATTTCCAAATCGCTAAATTAATCTTGTCAGCTTCAGGAAGCACCAGAAAACCCTTGGGAGGTAGATTCTGCGCTCAGTTACACCTGTGTGAACTCACCGCCCTCGGCTAGCACACTGACGCTACGTAGAACCGCGCAATCAAATATCTAGACACATTGATCTGCAAACTGAAATCTAGCTGGATTACTTGTCCAAAGCCTCTTACAGATAAATGGCCCTGCGCTATTCAAAACAATCTGCGTTATCATCAGGCAGTCTCAAATACCCCTGTGGATATTGAATAAAAATGCTTAGCAGCATTGCAATAGCAAGTCTTTTGCAGCAATGTTTTTTTTTGGTTGAGCCATATATGTACGTGCAGAGGAGACGTCCTCACTGCAGCCCCGTTCTGTCAGCGTGTACCTGGCCTGATCAAAAGACCTATAGCAAACATCTTAAACACAGAGTCTCTCTCTAAAAAAAACCCCAAAGTTAAACCTGATTCAAGTTCCTTATATTTGGATGGCAAGCGGAGCTGGAAGCTGGCTTTAGACACCTGTTAGCTTCAGGAAATAACCATGTAGAAACCGTAATTTCTTAATATGCGTGTCCAACAGCATGACAAGTGCTCAACAACTAACGCAACGGAGCCGGCTGTTGCTGCTGGAGGCTTTGCTGGCATTTCACTGTAACAAAAGGTGCCACCTCTGTATTTCTGGCCTTCTCATTTAAAGGCTACAGCTGAGTGGATACCACCGAGCACTGGGAAGAAGTGGTGGGGAAGGTCCGGGGAGCCCTCGTGCCCAAGCTGGGTTGGGGGCTCCGCAGCTGCCTCTGCCCCCGAGGAGCCCCTGGCAGCTCCGGCAACAGCTGAAGGATTCCATTAGAAAGCTGCGTTTGCTGAAGCCCCGCTCAGCGTGTGTGCTTTCTTTTGCTGCAGAGGGTCTCCCCAGAACAGTTTCAGGCTCCACGTGCCTCCTTAGATGTGAAAGACCTGCACGTCTCCATTGTGCTGGGAATCTCCCGCCCATCTCCCTCCTGCAGGGAATCTCGTGATGCTTGCTGAAAAAGCCTCTCCTGTGGGGCTGGGTCCCTTTGGCGCTTTGCGCTGGAGTAGCTGTGGTGGAGCCCCAGCAGCACAAAGGGGGAAGCAGAATTTCGACATTGTTTTTCTTTTTTAATTCTCAGGGAGAAGCCTTTAGAAAAATCCTGTCAGTCTCAGTTGTGAAATCTGACGTACAGCCTAAAAATAGCATCTCGGTGAGAGCTGAGAGCATCTACAGTGAATTGACTGGAGGAACAGAAGTTGGCAAATCCACGCTGATCAACATTTCCAAAACTAATTTTCCACATCAAGTCTCCTCTTCCCTTTCCCTGTGCTATTTAAACAGGAATGTAAAAAGAAACTGTTAAGGAAACCCACATATGTAATTGTTAGGGGAGGAAGAAAGTTTTGTGGCTGAGAAACAGGAGAAGAGCCAGATGATCCTGTTACTTCTCCTGCCACAGACTTACGTGACCTTGGCAAGCTGACATTTCCCAGATCGTTGACTAATATTGGCTGCTCGTTCCTTGGACACTTAGTGTGGGACAGTTTGGATGGGTGTTTTCAGAAGTGTTGAGCAGCCAGATTTCCACTAGGTTGCTCAAAATAAGAGGATACATTTTTCAACTCTGCTCCTGAACTTTCCATTCCTCTATCTAAAGTGATGAAAGTTACCTCCTCTGAGAAGGGGGCGATGGTAGCTGGGACTGCAGTCGGGCACTGGCCATGGAGCTGTGGCCTTTCATACCAGCCGAGCATCTGTCCTTGTCCCAGATTTCCTCATCTGCAGGATATTCAATCCTGAAGAGTCAACAGTGAGTTCCTGTATTTAAAAAAACCCTGTGCCCAGAAGAGGGGGGGAATAATAAGGCTCCTGGACTGTACAGTCCCCCCATTATATTAATGTTTCTCGAGAGAGTTCTATTTCTCGGGTGCCATTTGCTGTCTGGTGTTTGTGTCTAATTTCTACGTGCGTAGATGGAGCCCAGTGCAGGACGATGAGGGATCTCTGCTAGGTAAAGACAAGCAACGAAGCCACCGTTCCCTACAGGGGAAAAGAAGAGGTTGTTTGTATCCTGCACCTTCCCAAATTACAAGGGAAGGCTTTGAAGTACAAAAATAGTTGCTGTATTATACACATATTGTAGGATGTTTACCACTGGAGACTAATGCCTAAACAATGAATTTCCAAGCCACTCAAATGTGATCCAGCTTTATTCTAAACAGTCATGAAAAAAATCCTGATTACAACAAATGAATCTCTGCTATTTGTTTTCTTTTCACAGTTGGAGATTCTGTACACACAGGGAAGTTGCTTGGGGTCTGAAAGTGTTTATCCTGCCAAAAATAAATGTTCTAAAAATGATCACTTAGCATTCTCTGCATCTCTGCATATTTATTTACCATGAAGAATCTGCTTACAGAGCTTATATTGTATTTTTTTTACATTTCAACTTTAGTGAAAAAAAAATCGAGCGTGCTTCTTTACCAGCACCCATTTCTACTCAAAGTCATAAAACCGTTTTGTAACTATTTTTGTGCAGGCTGTGGTTAATCTACAGACGAGTTTATTTAACAACCAAAGGTGATACTAAGAGGCAGATTTTCAAAGCAGCCTTCTAAATACAGCACGGTGTCTGGAATGGCTTCTGTTTGTATGTGCGAGAGCTTGTAAACTTGCAGGTTTTCATGAATACAGATGGTTTTATATCCAGTATTAGTAAATTTAGAAATAATAATATTAGACCGTTGAACAAAATTCACCTTGCAAGGGCAGTGCGTGTATCAGAACTGACTTTTTCCAGGAAACTGCAGGAGGCGGAGGTTGCTGGTGGAGACTTCAAATTCTGGATGTTCTCAGCCCCACCCGTGATTTCTCCTCCCCTACGAATTTCACTCACCGAGTTGTGGATTTGCATATTAACAGAGAATCTTTGCTGTTGTATTTGAATGTTTTCAGAATTAATGAATTGAGCCTCCTGTGAAGTTTTATCACCATTTTACAGAGAGGGAAACTGGGAAAGAGAAATGACTTACCTGAGGTCACGGGTCTGGGGAGCTTTGGAAGACGCACACCTCTTCTCCCTTGGGAGATGCCAGTTTCTTACCCGTGACCGTTTTACCTCCCCCTGGCTGTGCCATCTTTGGGAGAGTGCAGCGGGTTATTGACCCTGTTGCTCTGGGCTTAACGATGGTCTCTCAGGGAAATTTCTGCAATTCTTCCACTCCATCTCTCCATATGGTAAAAGTTTGTCCGTCTGTTCCCTTTGAGGCCTGTAGAAACCACTCAATGAATTGCTAATGTGCAGTGGGAGGAAAAAGCCTCTAGAAGCCTTGCAAGTGCAAGATCACAGAGCACTTATAAAAGCAGAAGCATGGTCTCCCCTTCGGCAAAGGGGCTTGGAAACCTGGCTGTCTGCCTCCGGCTTGTTGGGTGCTGGGAATCCTTTCCCATCTAACTCAGCTGAGCAGGAAGAGGGGAGGACAGGAGCTTCCTGACCGGGGGCAGAGGAGCACCTTGCGGCTACTGTGCCCTGGAAAGTGCTGCTGCCTTCTGCCGTGCAGGCAGATGAGGGTCTCTCGGCATGGGCTTGCCTCGTGCATGCCTGCTGGGGTCAGCAGCTGCGCTCCGTTGACTAGTTTGCATGCTGTAGTGCTCCACTCAGTCAGTGGGAGGTGGCTTTGCCATAAAGTGTAATGCTCTTGCTTAGTCTTTGGAAAGAACTGCTGTGAGTCCTGTGTGGAAGTAGGTTACAGCCATGTGAATCATCTCTGACAGGGTTATGCGTTACTGCAGGTACCAGCTACTCCGCACTGTTTCCTTGTGTGCAGGCTCTTATCCCTCTATTTCTGTAGGCCAGGCTACCCTGAAACGTGCTGTGGGGTCACACCACGCGTTTAGCATTTGTTTTGGTGCCCGTGACCTGCTCACGGAGCTGAGGAGCAGTTGCGCTGCCCATGTGGGAGATGGGGCTGTCCACCGAGGAGTCCCTGCGCTTCCCCCGGGCAGCGGGAGCTTTCTGCCGATGCTGACATGCAGAGACTCATCAGTGGAGCTGCTACTCTGGATCGCTCTTAAAGTAGTTTTTAAATGGTTGGATAACTTTCAATCCACTTTCCATAAAGCTCTAAGAACTCTTCGTCTCTCTCCTGATTGCAGAAGAATATAGATTGCATGCCTAAGTAAAAGAGAGTGATGGGGATATTTCTTCTCTTGCCAGCTCGATGCTAGGCCATGGGATTTCAGAAACCATGCAAACTGCTGCTGCCAGGGCCAGGACACACGGCGAAGAACCTGATTTCCCCTCTGTCCAGCCTGTGCAGATGCTGCCATTCAGAGAGATGCGAATCAGAGTGCTTTGTGCCGCTGGCTATATGGCCTCTTGTTAGTTATCATATTTAGTTGCGATGCCCTAGACTGCTCTGGCATTACCTTGTTGTGTTACAGTGGAGGGCGCGAGGACAGGGAGAGGCGACTGGGGGGGCAGACAGGGGAAGGAATATTGCATTTGTAGTAAGGTTCATATGAGCAGGTTTGCTGAAGACAGCCTGAGAGCTTGGTACCAGCAGCTGAGAAGAGCAGATTGTCTGAAGCAGCATCACGGAGACTGTGCTGAATCCAGAGGTACTTGGAATGTGCACAAGAAGTGAGCAGCAATGTTTTTAGAATGAAAAAATAGATGGTAACGCTCCCCAAAATCACAACTGTCCTGTCACGTCCTGCTGTGGCTTCCCTGCCTCGCAGTGGGACAGAGCCTCTTAACCCCCTTCAGGTACAGGCACTACCGGTGTCAGCCAGCGATGAGCTGCGGGGGGTGGAGACACTGTGGCCCTGGGCAGGACTTAGCACAGGCCAGGGATGTCCCAGGCTTCGTGGTGACAATACCTGTAGTTACTACTACCAATGTGTGTCCAAGTGCGTTGTGGACACAGGTGCTCAGCAGTGTTGCGTTTTGTCTTTCTGAGTGCTCCAGCACATTCCTACACCTCTGAGGATACCATAACTCATGTCACAGCGAGCTTTTAGGACGCTTTGACTTTGAATTACTTATAAAGCGCTTGGCATCTTCCCAGGCGAGCAGGTTCATCTCCATTGCTGTGACTCTCCAGCATGAAGACAAAGTCTCCCTTTACAGAGAGAACACATGCAGGGCATGCTGGTTAGTGGCAGATAAATAACACATAATTTTATTTTTTTAGCTTGTCCATCTCAGTAGGTGTATAATATTAAGCCAGTGCCGTTCCACCCGCTGTTCAATATAGAGGACATGATGATCAGCCATAAAGGTGAGGAAGAGCTCCTCTGTGCTTGCAGTGAATTGCAGTCTAGCAGCTAAACTCTTTACTGTGCCGTTGTCAGATGTCCCTGTCCCCGTGGAAGGACGTAGTGCAGTAAAGTGCTTTTGTTATCATGGCACTGACTGAGTGGAGCACATCTAAATAGAAGTCACTTGTCACTTAATGGGACTGACAGTTGCTATGTCATGGCTCGCACAGATACCTGATATTGGGGTGTTTAGCAATACTTCTGACCCAGTTGTTTTCCAGGCTCTCTGGAGGCCACTGGTCCCTGTGTTACATGCTGCTTGGCATGAGCTGTGACTCCGTTAAGGGTGTCCTGGTCTGTTGTCACTGCAACTTGTCTTCTGACAGCTTGCATTTGAATCCGGTGGCTCGGTGGAAATGGTCTCACATGCAACGGACATTTCGCCTCCTAGAGCAGGGATGTTCGTTGCAATTTGGATGCCATTACAGTTCCATGACCTCAGGAGACGGCTCTGCATTCTCACTGCCAGGCTGGGAATAGTTGGCATTGGGCAAAAATTGCTATTGTGTCAAGGATTTGGCCTGGCTCCCTACATGATGGGAAATAGGCGCAGAGCCCAGGCAGCATAATGCAGTTGGTTTCTTGCTGATTTTTACCTGCCAAATCTGGAGCAGAATAAGTAGTTGTGGCTGATGTCATTCTTTTTTAGGTTCTTATTTATTTTTACAGGCATCTGACTAGCTAGATTAGTGAGATCTAAACTCATCCTACATATTTCTATGCAAATACCTAACATGACTATTTTAACATTTCAGGTTCAGGGAGTAAAGTACATCCTGACCTGCTTGCCTTATAAAATGCCTGTGGTCTAATTGAAGAACTCATAACTTTTTTAAAAAACTAGTTGAGATTTTTCTGTTTCCACTGCAAAGCAGCTTTTTCCAGCTTTTTTCACCATTCAGCTAAAACGAACAACACAAGTGTATCCAAAACTTGCTTTTAATGTGGTCCTGGCACCACCAAGTACTAGGTTCAGTAATGAAGGCAGGGCAAACTCGTCCAGATCCCATTTTGTAATAAAAGAAGGATTTCCCAGTGCTGGAAATACAATAAATTGCCCATGTATCGATACACTTCTGACCTCAAGCGCATCCTATGCGACATCTTGCCATTTCTTAGGATAAGAAATATTCTGTGCTCCAGCCACAGAAGCCAAATTTGACAGCAGTTGTTCCCATCCCCAGCCTGCGGCCCTCGCGGTGAAGCACAGCTTTCTGCCCTTCGTCGGCAGGAGCGGAGCTCAACTGTGCCCTCCTCCAGCACAGCTGAAGCGTGCTTCAACTCCAGCAAGCAAAAAGGCTGTTATTTTGGCCTGGAAAGCTCTGTTTCAAGGCCAGGCTGCCTGTACAGGACCGTTTCCCTGCTGGCCCCCTGCCTTCCAACCAAAACAGCAGCGCTGGGCTTGCCTGCTCCTTTGGGTTGCAGTGGCACCAGGATCGCAGGCAGAGCGGAACCAAATCGGATCAGTCCCTTTAGTGCTTGGTTTTGTAGCCCTAGAGCCCAGATCCTGAAAGAAGATCCTTGAAGAGGGACCTCTGAGCTCATGCAGATCAGTTTGCAGGACTGAGCCTGGAGAACCACAGTAATTAATAACAACTTGGCAAGACTGTCCTGGATTTCAATAGGAGTTTTGCACTAGAGCAGGATGAGAATACAGCATTAAAATAAGGCAGACAGTTCACAGCAGGCTGAGGAGAGAGGCCAAGATCAACAGGATAAAACTCTCCTTTTACAAAAACTGCCCTAAACCTTTTTGTCCACACACAGGGCCTTAATTCAAGGCTCGCTGAAGTCAATGGGGAAAAAAAACTCATTAATTTCAATGGGTTTGAATCAGTTTGAACCCCAGTTCTGGCCGGAGGACAAGTGTTTATAAACTGGCCATGGATGAATTTAAGCTGGAAACTGGAGGACAGTCTCCAAGTACAGAACAGGGAAGTTCTGGAGCCACCTTCAGCTAAAGGGGAGGTGGCAGAAATGTCTTAATAATGATTATGATGGAGTTTGATCGAGCTAAAATGGAGACTACGTAATGCAGTGGGTGTGTGATAGCAGAGAAGAGGTCTCTGTCCCTCCCCACCCAGCGGCGGGCACTGGCCTGTCACATTCCTTCTTTTCCTGTAACGGCTGTGCAGAAAACCCTATTTTAGGCAACTGCTATTTTATGCTTTCAGCATAGCTTCATTTCAAGGAGATGATATATGTTCAAATTATTGAGTGTCGGGGGATATTTTGGGACAAATGCTACTGACAGGTTCCACACAAACACCACGCTATCTGGTATTTCGTCTAACATGGCTTTCTTGTTACTGTCCTGACGAGATATTATTTGCAGTTATGCTACTCTTTTTGTTACAGAACATAGACTTAAAATATCTTTTTTTAAGTGCCTTGCATTTTAGCTGAGCTCTCATTCCCTTCCCAACACATGCTTTTTTGAGCTACTGAAAGCCACAGTGACACGAATTTCTAATGGTTGAACTTTGATGTTTGGCGTTTCCCAGGTTTTGTGACCGTGCCTTGTAAAGAGCCTTGATGTGGTCGGACCGGCATCCTCACTGCTTTCCCAGATTGTCATCTTCTTCCTCAAAGTTTCTGGTTTTTTGCTATATTTTACTTTACTTTTTAAAGCTTTTTATGTACTACCTTGAAGCTGGATGAGGATGCGCTGTGGGCTGTGCTGAGCGCCGCGGCACGCTGGGTTGGCAAACCCTCGGCCTGCATCCCTGCAGGGAGGGATGCTCAGCTGCGGCATCTGAAGCGGGCACAGTTTACAGCCAGGGTATTATTTGTAAGAAATTAAAGTATAGAAAATCCATTTCTGAAACGTTAGTGCAGTTAGTAGGAAATGAATAATTAGATATTATAAGGAGGTGCCTATTGTTGGATGTTGTTATGAGGCTGTAACTGTTCTCTGCAGCTGTGTAGTGCTGTCGCTGGCTGGCGAGTGTATAAAGTGTAGTATTAGGCCTTTAATTAACATTATATTAAATAAAATATATGTGATTCAAATAGCATCCAGTCCTCACTACTGAAATTAATCAGACTCTAAATTAAATTAAAGCCACTTTATTGGCTATTGAAGTTAGCCCACGTTAAAGGAAGAATGATAAATTGCTCACGATAAACATGCTGTAGTACTGAACGTAGCTTTGATCCAGTTTTGATTTCTCTTAAAATCCCTTACAAAACAAAATTACTTTGTACTGTCAGATATTTAACTTCCTTTCTTTTATCTGACATTGCAAAATATAACTAGTGAACTACCAGTATCTCTCTCCTTACAAAAAATAACCCAAATTTAAGACAATGATAGCTTTTCCCAGATAATAATATTTTTTGGAAAAAAACCAAACCAAACCACAAGTCAAAAAATAATACTTGTCCTCAGTGGACATAAATTAGAACATTATTTCAAAGTTAAAAACAAATTAAGTTCTTTCTTGCTTGTCTCTTCTTAATCCAGAGTGGCATGTTGCCAGCTAAAAATGCTGTTAATTTGTGTGAATAAGATTTTGATGCTAATGACATGGTAAAAAAAACTTATCTCGCCTAATTTAATCATCCCTTGTGTCAGATTGAGAGCCACGTTGTGCTCGAGCACAGACCAGCATAAACCTGGAAGAATCAAACCCAGTAGAGTTACTCTGGGTTTGCACCAAAGTAAATCAGAGCAGAATCGGCCCCTTATTTTTTTTGCCAAAACAAAGCAGAAACGTGAGTGCTCTGAAGCACGTTCATGATACAGATTTGTTTTTCTTAACAACTGTGAAGCGAACTGGCTCAGAGCTTGTGCCAAATTTGGCTGAACTCCTGCCAAGTCTAGTGTGCTGATTTGTATGGCAACATTGGCAACCGAAGCGAAGGTTTACATTGACTGCTACGTTACACATTTATACAAGACCGGGGAAGTGGTTCCAATTACCTCCTGTTCTGCTGTGTGACCACAGCCAGTCTGAGGGAACAGTCATCTTTTAATGAGCTCGTAATGAAACGCTTGGGCTGAGATTTCAAAGCCGTTTACGGGGCATACGGTGTATTACGGCCTTTTATCAACGCTACTGTGAGCATGACATGTCAGAGACCATTTTGGTGGTGGGAATTAAGCTATTTGTTTTATGGATAAGTATAGTCACAGCTATTTCCTGCGCATTCCAGGGTCGGAGAAGTCGCCTTGCCAATTCACTCTTGACATATTTACAGATGGAGAAGCCACCTTTGGACTAGTTTTTGCAAACATCGTGTTCCATTATGAAAACGTTCCCAAGGCTGAGGGTGAAGAGTCTGGCTCAGAATATCTCCAGCCCCAGACAGTGCCGGCCAGTGTCTGATCTCAGCCGTGCTGGGGAACGTCTGAAGTAATTCCATTAACTTTTCAGCGTGCGTTCTGGACGAGCAGTGGAGTAGCTGAGGTTAGAGCCTGACCTTCAGTCTTCAATAGGTCCAAAGTGGGCTAAATTGCTGGATTTGTATTTTCTCTGTTTTCTAAGCAGGAAATAGCTCCACCAAGTCCTTTTACGGGCTCTGCTTTCTCAACAGTGAGAGTCTGGAAACTGTAAGGACATCCACTAGTATCCAAATTCCACAATTAATGATGCATTCCCAGAGTGGAGGGGGATTGCTGCGGTTGCCAACAAGGGCTGGCGATTCCGCATGTCGAAAGCAGTATCGCGGAGCAGGCAATCTCAGAAGGCAGCTCCAGCACCGTTAGGGCCATGAATAATGAACAAAATGGACGCTCAGTTCTGGTATCAGCCAAGCTTTTAAGTCCATTCTTAAATCCTGTGACTAAAGGTCATCATAATGTTCTGGACTGAGCAGAGCTGGACTGCTTGATTTAGGTAAAATCATGCTTAGCAAAAAAGCAAATGAATGAAAACTGGTCAGTGAGTTATGTTTTAATACGGCTCTGGAAGGTGATAGGAAAATTCCCGCTGCCCTTCAGTGAGCCTTAAATGAGGTTATCGTTACTGCATGGGCCTGTGTCTGGTAGAACAGATGAGAAGGCAAATAACCTCCCTGGGGTAATGGTTACACTGGTGTCACAGTCTGGGCACTTTGGTGCTTGAATGGAGGTTCTTTCAGTTTGCTACCAAAAAAGTGTTGGCATTTGAGCCAAGACGATGTCTCTGCTAAATGCCACTCTAGAGTAAAATATTTATTTTCTTGGGAAAAGGCGGTATAAGAGAGGTGCTAAACTCCTCACATGGGCCTAAATACAGACCACATTGCTTTACTGAAAAAGGAGATGGCGACTTTTTATTGATCATAGCCAAGAGTAGGCAGTGCAGATGTTACCGGGATGTGGTGTTTAGATTGCGTTTTGCAACAGGTAGATTTCCTGGCGCTGGAGGTTGACAGCCTAGTTTGCAAAATTCCTGAGGTGTATTCTGCTTGCTCTTACACGTCCGCTCCCATTGTTGAAAAATGATAAGTATCACCACCGCAGCAGCTGGCCCGTTGTCTTTGTTCTCTCTATGTGTATCGTCAAGGTCTAAGTGCCTGTTCTCTAGTGGCGAGCCTTAAGGATAAACCTTGTTAGTAGCAAATAAGATACAGTGAAACGGTGGAACTCTCTAATAATAGCAACTACAGCTGGAAGAGATCCTGGTGGGTCACCTAGCCTGTGTGTGCCTGGCGTGCTGGGCACGGTGCTGGGCAGCAGGAAGGGCTGCTGCTGAGCTCCTGAGAGTTTGCTGCCCACTGACCAGCAACAGAACGCACCAGCCAGAGGGTTATTTTGTGTGTTTGATGGGTAGGTGATGTCTGTAGCCTTCTTTAGTAGGGTTTAACCCTGTTTGTGATAAGCTTTGATGAAACACATCTACTACTGAAATCATTGGGCGTTTGCCACTGGCTTTGTGACAAGCCAAAATGGGCCCAGAATGAGGTTGTCCTGGAAAAGGAAGGGTTTTAAAACAGACTTCAGCCAAATCCCATGGAAATCATGGGCTTTGTTGTGGTTTGGATGAAGCCTTCTCACAGGGTAACACTGGCAAGTACAACCCTCTGTGTGCAAGGGCTAGGTGCCTTCTGCGGGTTCTGTTGTCTTCCGTCAGTTGTGGTCAGGGGTGGGATTCTGGAGCATCTTTTATCCGCCTTGGAGACACGCAGACACTATGGGTCCTGCTTGGAGGCAGAGGAGCTACTTGCTGGGGCCTTGCGCCGGGACAGAGCCCGCCTGGCTCCCCGGGAGCAAGAACGGGCGCCGTGAACGCAGCCCAACCTGTCCTGTCAAACGGCATCTTGCCTGCAGCCCTCAGCCACTCCTTTGAAGCCCGAAAAAAAATGGGCCATTGCCAGCCATGGGAATGGCTTGTGGGGTAGGTGGTCACAACTGGCTTCCTTCTAACACTGGGCGCCAGGCGGGAGTGTTGCGTTCCCGCAGGTCAGAGATACAGGAACTCGCAGTGGACAGAAAAGGAAGCACAGACATGGGTGTGAGGGATTTGATTCTGGAACAAATTGACTTTATTTTTTAAGGGCTAAATGTGTCAGCCCACTATGAGGAGATTTTTAGTAATAGGCATCTGGATCTCAATGGGTCTGTGCCGTCACCTGGTGGAGCAAAATATTTGAAGTGCAGCAAAATACATAATCTTTGGTTAAGAAACATGGGAGCGGAGTCATGGCATCTTGTGATTTCAATAAATTGCAATCTGTGTATCATTATCACCTAAGCGTATTGCGCAGGGATTCCTCAGAGATCTTGAACCTCTTGTTGCTACAGCTTACAGATGACTTTCTCAAACACTGGAGTATCATCTTGCTGGCTTCCTGAAGTGGAAAAGTATTGATTGTATTTCTGTGCATGTGGGTTAAATATATATAAAAAGCAGCAAGGCTGGAGATGTGACTCAGGTCATGAGTCAAAGAAACAGTGGGATTTTTAATTAAGTCTGCTCGTTTTCTTTAAGGCTGACAATACATCTGAGAATTTGACATTTATTTATGAATGCATTCCAGATTTGCACACTGCATATCAAAACCTAGGACAAGCCTAGGGAAGGGCGGGGTAGTGTGCTAAGATATTGTATCTGACTTGCCCTCCTGCCCGCAAGTGAAATTCTTTCCATCTGAGTCCTCCGGAGGTGGTGCTGGGTGAAGTGGAGCCCTTGGCAGAAGATTGTCTTGTCCCTACTCCTGCCCCTGAGTCAACCGAGAAGGTTTGCTTTGTTTTCATCTGCTTCTGCCTCCCCTCTGGCATCCCATCTGCCTCCGAGGGTGGTGCCTCCCATCTTCTGTTCTCACCAGTGTGGGGAACTTGTCATCTTGCCTGCCTGCTTTTTCTTTCCACTTACACCATTGGAACGGGCTCCTGGGATGAAACAGGACTCCTCTCCTTCCCAGGTGGCTGTCTTCACTGTCTAGACCCACAGTGTGTCCTAACACAACTCCTTTACTTCCCAAACGTACCTGTGCGACGTTCGTGGAGAACAGAAGAGGAGTCAGTCCCCGCTCACAGCCCTCCCGGGGCTCCCGCTCCCCAGGCTCAGTGTACCACGTCGTGTAGGTACAACAGTTGCGTCTCAGGGCAAAAGCCTCTAACTAAAGTGTTGCTGATGCATAAGCAGAAAGCAGGAGTGACTCTCTTCTCCCCAGGGCTGCACTGACTCCATGAGCTAACAGGAGCGGCAAGCAGTAAACGCATCCACGTGGTTGCTGAAGTCAGAGGCTTTGAGTCTGAATTCATGCGGTGATCAGGTCTAGTGAGTAAGTAGGCAGTGTTTAAAGATGGCAATCACTTTGATGGCCTTATCTGCTCTTTGAAGCCAAGGAGCCGCTCCCTGCCCGCACACACGTGATAAGCTCCATCAGATTCTGCATATCTTCTCTGCAAAAACCAGGGGCTGAGTTGACTCAGCTGGGACTGGAGCCTGTGACTCTGAGTGTGGGTGTGCTGTGTTTTTCCCACACGCAAGCTGAGCGGCTAGCGTTGGCACGGAGCGGCCGGGCTGGCACCCGTGCGATGGGCTGCCCAGCGTACACAGGCTGGGAATTGGTGGTTCAAGTGCCAGAAGAGGCGGCATCTCTGTCTCCAGGCTGCTGCTACTCCTCCCTGGCAGTGCAAAACCTGATGGCTGGGTGCGTGGTGATCTCCAGTCAGACCCAAAGGTGGTCAGTAACTCAGGAGGATGTTTCTTCAGGATGGCTTCAGTTATCATACGTGGCTTTCAGGTGCCCACCACTGCTGTGGTAGGACTTTGCCGTGGAGCTGTGGGGTCACCATAACTGGCTTAGGGTAACTCAGCGTTGAGCCATCACTTGAGGGGATCCTGAGGGTGGTACGTGGGGAAGAGATACAGAGCTGGGCTGCAGTCAGGCAGCCAGAAACATCAGGAGCAATAAAGCAGAGCAAAATTATTTACAAAGCAACTGAATATTTTTCCTCCCTCCCCCTCACATTTTTTAACAAGCTGCTTTTACCACTAAGAATTTCATCCTAGATAAAATTGGCAAATGTCTGAGAGGCAGACGTACACCTCCACCGCACCAGGGAAGGAGCTGGGCGAGGGCTTATGCTGAAAGGAAGGCCAGCAAGAAATTGCCTTGTCATCTGAATTTATTAAGTCTTTCTAACTTAGCAGTTAATGCAGCAACAGCGCTTTTCAATAGCTACAGCTTGGCAGGCTTTTAGGTATTTCTAAGATATTTTATTTGCCAGTAAAAAATTCACCGAGGATAGCAGAGGGCCTGTACGTAAATGGGGAGAATGGGGATTATTGGCCAGGGAACAGCCCACAGAGTGACCCATCAGCCTGCGCAGTCTGCTTCAAATCAGTAAACAGGTCATGTTAAACTTGCCTTGGCAGTGCCTGATTGTATGTTCAATGATTTAATAACAAGGTACTAGGAGTCCTAATAGCAGTAGATCGCTTTTTCTGACCCAAAGAATGTACAATTCACCTCGAGACAAAAAAAAAAAAAAAGAGATAGAGAGAAGAGAGAGAGAAAAAAAGGTTTTGTGCTCCGAAATGCTGATTTGAAGCCGTGAAGCCAAAGGATTTCATGTCAAAAGTCTCTCGGATCCCTACAGTAATTGCAAGCAACACATACAAGATCTGATCTCAAATAGCTCCAAGTGTTGAAATTCAGCCCATTTCAGGTCAAAAAGCCAGTGGGGAAATGCTGTCTTTGTCAAAAGACAGTAGAAGCTAGTTCAGAGCAGATACAAAAAATGACTCGAAGCTACAAAGCGAAGTTGTCAGAAGTGCGTTTCACTTACCCCGCTAAAATGCAATTAGGGCCTGATTCAGCTCTTATAAAAAATGCTGGAGGCGCTTCCATCGATTTCCGTGGGTGCTGAGTCACCAGCGGCTGCCGAGTCACCAGCCCCGAGTGCCAGTCAGGACTGTCAGAGCCCTAGTTTGAAGGCAGCTCAGATTCAGCTGGGAATATAAGCTTATTTTTATGTACAATATAATACTGGTTTGTGTCGTTACCTTGCCTGCAGCAGCACTGTGCATAACAGAATTGCCTGACAACTGACGAAGTGAATGTTTCTTAAAAATACCTTCTGAAATGACAACTGCTTTTTGTCCCTAAAATATGTAGGAATTTTACAATGTTTCCTCCTTGGCTTCCTCTCCCACCTTCTGAGGCAAAAATGGGAAAAGAAAGTAAAGGAAAAAAAGCAGCTTCTTAAGAACTAGAATTGAACTTACTGCCAGTTGCTTTCTAACAATGTATAATCAGGAAATTTCAGTAACCTGAAAATGGTCATCTTTTACATGTAATAAAATAAAAAGAAAAGAATTGTGCATAGGAAAGACATTGCAACCAGAACCTAGAGAATATGAGAAATTTGTCAGGGCAGTCCAGAGAGGAGGAAAAGGTGATTTCAGCTGAGCCCTTCACAAATGGAGACTCATTTGTTGCAGAACTCGAGAGGGCAGGAGCTGCTGAGGAGGAGCACACGAAACCGGGATGTGAATCTCTCCTCTGTGCTGCTGTGATTTAAAGTAACAGCAGGATGTGCTAAACACTGGTTTTGGAGTAGCCAAATGCCCTGGAAGGGCCGTTTGTGAGGCCACCAACAGCAGTTGCTGCCTCTGGAGAGTAATAAATGCTAATGCAGGTGACACCGAAATGACCAAGAGCCTGAAAACCAAGGGAAGAAATTCTTTGCTGTGAGGGGGGTGAGCCCCTGGCCCAGGTTGCCCAGAGAAGCTGTGGCTGCCCCATCCCTGGAGGGGTTCAAGGCCAGGTTGGATGGGGCTTGGAGCAACCTGGGCTGGTGGGAGGTGTCCCTGCCCAGGGCAGGGGGTGGCACTGGGTGGGCTTTAAGGTCCCTTCCCACCCAAACCATTCTATGATTCTCTGAAATGCTCCTGTGTGGTACCTGCTGTGGCCATTCCTGGGTGGGCAAGGGGATGTGAAACATTAAGAAATCAGAATTGTTTCGGCCAGGGCTAGGTGATAGCACAGGGTGAACAGCAGTGTAGAGTGATGGCTCAGGTTTTGTTTGTTTTAATGAATTAGAGCTCCTGACTCTTCCCTAAATTGGGGTTTTGCAGTGTTTTCTCCTTACCCCTGCTAAAGCTTTTGGGGAATCTTTCAGCTGGTGTGGACTGAGAGTGCCACAGGGGGCGTAAAGGCAGGTTCCTCCAGGGTGGAGGGTGCCAGGAGCGCTCTCCGCCTCCTTCCCTCTTCCCCCGACCTGCGCTGCCTCCCCTGTGCCCACTCTCTGAAGCTCAGGGGGAGATAGTGAGGCTTCCCTGATGGTCCTTGTCTCCCACTCCTGCATGAACATCACAGGGTACAAGCTGCCAATTTGTCCCCGCCGAGCTCAGATGGCAGCTAAAGCAGGGGACCTCTGCCCCAGCCAGGTGCTGGAGGCGGACAGGGCTTATTTGTCCTCTTCTCTAGCTCCCAGTAAATACACAAAGTTCACAGCACTTCTTAGGCCTTCCCTTTACCTGTTGAGCTTCACTGGACAGGAACCAGAGATCTCACAGTGGGGCAGGTTAGGGACAGGCTTACAGTCACTTCCAGTCTCTGGTCAGAAGCTCCTAACCACAGGGCTGCTCCAAGGTCCAGCCCCTGCATGGTCGGTCGCAGAGGAACTGCCAAGCAAAACAAATAGTACTCGAGGTTAAAAAGCTCAAAGTGTGTTAGCATCACAAAACCCAATCTCTGCATCTTGCTTCTGCCATTCCACAATCATGACAGAGAGCGGCAAGTGTCAGGAGGTCATGGAGATAAGTAGGACCCGGCTGACGCAATGCTGCGTCTGGTGGAGGAGCTGTTACCCACGCGCCAGCGCCAAGGGGACACGCTTCCCTTTCCCTTGTGTTTGTGCTGCTCCAGACAAAGTTGCTCAATGGCCTACTGATGATTAAAGAATTTTAATAGTAAAACCAACGGACCAGGACCCGGAGTAGCCTGTGACACTCTAATATTGGATGTTGATACTAGCTGGATGGTAGCACATGCCGTGAGTCACGCAGCCTTGGAGCCGCTGTGGCAGACACGAGAAGGGAGTCTCTGCCTGGAGACCTCACTGCCTGCCATAGGAGATGGTGTGACGTTCACAGGCAGGAGGAAGCGGAAGGTAATGCTGGCAATCGCAAGATCAAGCAATTACTTGGGCTGACAATAAGCTCAGTTTGAATTGCAAAAATGTCTCTGATCTTCACTCAGAAGGGCATGAACTACACACGGCAGGGCTGGCTGGTGAGGGACTGGCTCCCGGACGGGCAGTCGTCAGGCTGGGGCTGAGCTGCAAATTCTGTCTCATTTGAAGAGATGAAAGGGGGCAGAAAAACATGTTTACAGTCTCTGCTCTGGTACTTATGGGTACTTGATGGTATTTTTAGATGCTGTGGTACTTGTAGGTGTAAATGACAGGGTTTACATGAAATGCATGAAGTTTGGGGCCTTTTCCAAATGATGACATCAGCCCAGGTGCAAACTGCCACTTCCACGCACAGCTGGGAATGTGGAGCAGTCGGTAATAGCTGATTTTGATCTAAAACTCCTCAATTTGTCCATTTCCACCTGTAGCACTTCTGTAGCTCACCCCTGGCATGCCCGGGTTCTGGTATTCCCAGGTACGTACACTGATCTCACCTGGAAATCGCACCTTAACATCTGACGTGTTTTATCTCCATTCAGCTGATGCCTATCTTGTAATAAAATTTCCCATGGCTTATCAGCACTTGACAATTAGATGCTTAACATCCCACTTAATGCAAAACAGATTACATCCTGGGAATTAACAAAACAATAAAATACCTTAAGGGATAATGGAAGATTTTATATAGACATGTATATGTTTTTTTATATATATATATATATATATTTATACGTACACACACACGCATACCTAGTTGTGAAATCTGGAGATGCTGATCACTGCTTGATTGGTTTTCATGGCTCATTCCTCTGCCTGTTCTATATTCGTGCAACCATTTATTTTTTTTTTGGTAGAAATCGCGTTGCCTGCTGGAAGTGCCGCGCATTGACGTGACCTTCTCGAGGTGTGAGGAGAGGCCGGGGGCTGGTGGGGGGTCCCCAGCCCGGGGGTCCCCAGCCCGGGCACTGAGCTCTCCCCGCCGTGCCCAACCGGCAACTTTGCTCCCTCTTGTGGCAAACCGCAACCCCACTTTGGTCTGTTCCCGAGCAGGGGGTGGCTTATCCCCCCCGGCGAGTGGCCGTGGAAGTGGTCGGTGGGGCTGGCCGCGGGGCCGTGCAGTGCCATGGCCAGTCTCGCTTCTTTTTGGGGATCCCTCCCCGGTTCCGGGGTGTGGGTCCAGTCCCACGACCTGATCCTGGGCCAGCTGGAGCAGGGTCTCTGCCTGCTGGGTTTAAATATAGCCCGTCGTCTCAAGTGTGATCGTTTTAACCCCAGTTTTTGCATGTTGCTGCTGTTGGGAATAGCTGCATTGCTGGAGAAAGCCAGGGAGTCGTCTCCTCCCTGCTGCCGGGATCCCCACGGAACCGAGCGTTTTGCCTGCGTTATTCCTGTCCTGCCATCAGCACTCTGGTCACTCGGACTTCCAGAGGATGCCCGTGGTTTGACTTCGTGGGCTTGTGGGACCTGACCCCCGGGACTTATGAAATTAAAGGAAGGGATGAAAGGATTAAAGGGTCACAGCAGTTAGTGGAGATTTTAAAAAAAAGACATTACTCAAAAATAAGATTTTTTAAAATATCGAGAGAGAAGTTGTTCAGTTCATCGGTACAGTGCCTGCGTGTGAAGGGCTGAGCTGCCCAGCGGCTGCCGGCCGGAGGGAGAGCTGGGGACCTGCTCCGAGCCTTCATGCCATGGTCACCCTCACGGGGAGTGGGGGCAAATCCTGGGCTCAGCGATTCAAGCGCAATTCCCGTGACTCCATGTCTCTGGGTGACCTGCGTGGGCCCGTCCTGGCCCGCTCATACCCTGCATGGTGCCGTGCCCACCCCAAAACACACAGGCCGGAGCAGAGGCTTACGCTTCCTGGGAGGAATGCTTGGGATGCCCTGTCTGTGCATTTTTTGGTAAATGCTGATCTTTTGGCTGCCTGCCCTCAAAGAAGAAGGAATTTCTGTTGCAGTCTGGTCATCCTTCCAATAACTGACCAACCGCAATAGTTCAGGTGCTCACACACACAGTTTATTCGTTTAGCTGGTGATTTCTGTTAGAGTGGTGCTCTGCGGAGACAGCAGCCCCGTGATACAGTGCACCACACACACACAGAAAAAGCCATACGTGCCCTAAAGCGTGTAAATAAATGCCAGGCATAGCACTGTTACCTCTCTTGTGAAATACGAGAATATCTCTGTCTGACAGTGCTTTACAAAAGGTCAATACCCTTAACCCCATTTTACAGAGGGGGAAACTGAGGAATCGAGCTTTTATCCACAGTCATCCTGCAGGCCAGGAATAAAAACCAGGTCCTGTGAGTCCTGGCCCTGCTCATCAAGTCCCAGTGCCACATCTCAGATCAGTAACTTGTCCTGTCCCCTGTCCTCCACCACGGATGAACCTCTGTCAAGTCATGGAGTCTTTGCCGGCGTTCCCAGGGCGCTGCGGGATTCAGCGATGCTGGGCGATGGCTTGGGAGGAGGTGAGGAGCCCAGACCCATGCCTGGCCACCTCTGGGCCACAAGCACTGCTGGCACGCAGGCAGCCTGCCACATGCTCCGTGCTGCTGGAGAGAGCTCAAGTCCTGGTGTGCTCCAGCTTCGTGCTGAGTTTCATTTGCAGTTTTCAAAGCAGTAAGTGACTCTTAAAGCCAAACAAATGCCTGGCATTTGGCTGTGCCTGTGTTTTCCTGTAGCCAGGCTGACCTTTATGAATACTGGAGTCACAACTATGACAGGCAGCTCACTTGAGCTCTCCCTTCTGGGAGCTGGGGAGGTTTTGTAATTGCTGGAAGAGCCAAAAAGTCTTTCTTCAGACCCTAATTTTCCCTTAGCAACCAACTTTCCTCCTTGATTTCTCTTCTCTTCACCTTTCCCTTCCATGTAACACCCAGCTGATACATGTTCTTGAAACAATCCTTTTATTGATGCAGATGCAATCAGCAAAAATGCCGAGCAGTTGCAGAGTTCAGCCCAACGCTATGAAATCACTCATAAATGTGCTTAACTTCACTAAAGCTGTTCTTGTGCTCAGTCTTAAGCATGTGCTTAAGTCTTTCGCAAGTCCTTGGCCCTCTCGCAGTCACAACTGGGTCACGCTCATTATCCGAGTAATGGCAGGATGGGGAAGAGGCTCTCACTGGGATCTCTGTGAAAGCATTTTTCTGAGCCTATGGTCAGTGGTCTGCCCTGATGGCAGATGAGTGCAATTTGTGGTTGTCCAATGAAGGAATAGAGCATCAAATCCCCTATTAAGGTCCTCTTAAATATGTCTGCAAAATGCTGAATAGCCAGTAAAGCGCCCGTGGCACGGCTGCTGCGTGTTGTGCTGTCCTCCTCACTCACAGTTACTTGCCTGTCTCGTCGGCTGTTTTCCCTAACTTGTTCTGGGCTTTACCAAGTTTCCATCTTGCTCAAATGTTAAAAAACCAAACTAAACCAAACCCAAACCAAACCCAAAGCTGGCATCATAAAGTCATGGCATAGGTTTTTAAATTTCAGTCTTTAATTGGGATTTGCTGTCTCTGCCTCAGGGTGTGCTCAAGATACTTACACTTTTCCTTGCAACCATGAGCAGTAGACATCGCGTTCTTTTGCAGTGGATACACGATGCTCACCTAATGGCTTGGCTTGAGGAATAAAAAGAGAATTATGTATTCTATTACTGGTACGTAGTAAAGTCCTACAGAAACTGTGGTTAAGTTTTGATTTACTAAATGACTGAGAAGCACACAGATACCGTAAGACATATTTTAAAACTGTGAATTGACACATACCACTCACTTCAGTTGCGTATTCTTTGTGGCGTGGCTGTTCCTTGCTGTGTCTTGTGCAGCACCTACCACTCTGTGGTGTGGTTCTCAGCACCTGCTGAAGGCAAATAATGATAATTAGTCCTAATAGCTGCTCCGTTTCACGCCTCTTCTACCTAGCCAAGACAGATCACAAGGAGATGTCACCAAAGCAAATAATTACCACAATGCCAAATGGCTTAGCATGATTTCAATACACAGCATGAGGCTTTGCCTGTATGATCCATGACAGAAGTGCTGAGGTTCTGTAGCTTTGACTACCCGATATTACCTATTTCCATTTCCAGCTTATGATCTGCACTGGTTCTGAGCCTTGCTTGCGCTAAGGGCTCTGACGTACGGGCGAGTTACCGCAGCGTAACAAGCTCCTGCACGTCAAGTTCTTCACCACAATTGCCTTGTTCGTGCTCTCACCCCAGTAAAGGCAATGCAGCTATCCCCTTTTTTTGTGGAAGGGGAAAGCTACTTTGGCTTACTTTGTATTTGCCAAGCGGGGAGAGCAAGCACAAAGATAGTTATTACAGAATAGCTGATACCTGTTAGCTCGAGTTATTGTTCTTGTTCCTAAAGTTACTTTATATGTTGGGGTCATGCTCATCGTTTGAAATATGAACTTGGTACCAAGCAGGCAAACACTTTCACGGATCTCCTCATTACCTTCAAACCATAAGGAACTGTCTCCATTGGGTGAGTGTAATAGATGTGCCTGGGGCTGTTCAAGCTAGGGCAAGATATCACAGGCAGAAAAGAATCAACATAGGAATATTAACAATACATTATTTTGCTGGTGCAGTTTTCCCATATGATTACAAGTGATGAGTGCTCCGTGGGAGTGAGGAAAAAAAAAGATTGGGCCCATACTGATAGGCCGTACTCGGTTGTTCACAGTCATGCGCCATCCTTTACTGCTAATTCATTTGTTTGCTCTTATGCCGCTGTATTCTATCCTGAAGGCTAACCACATATCATATATATTTAAAAGAACAGTAGCATATAACTGGTATAGATCTTAGGGTTTCTTTCCCAAACTATTATGATATTCCTGCTGAGAATATGAAGATAAAGGCTTTAATCCTTGGGAACAAAAGGGTGTGAGTAATTCCATTTCATTGCATGACCTGGAATCTCCACCCATATAAATACATCAAAGAGTAACTATGATTTCACTCTTTGACACCCATGGGTTGAGGTTCTCACCCTGGGAAGCGAACAGCTCCTGTGGTTGGGCTGGACAGTGCCCATGAGGCTGGGGAACATGGATGTTTTCAGCATTCTTTGATCTTCCTACTGGACCAAAATTATTCACATCTCCCCAGTGTTGCTGAAAAGCTATCCAAGCACTCAAGGCAATTATTTTTAAATGTATGTGTGTTTTGGGCCAAGTCCATGAATCCTGACTCATGACTGACTCAGCCCTTACTTAAGCAAAACTCCACTTGATTTCATTACGAACAGGGGCAGGACTCTGTGACTTAGGCCCCTGCCAATGGGAGCTGGCTGCAAGAGCTCAGCGCCGGCTCCCGGAGCCGATGCCCTTCGACAGCTCCCCGCAGACTGCCAGTGCACTGAGGCCCTCTGCACCTCTCTGAATCTCGCATGACAGCCATACTACGTACTAGCCAAAAGGACCCATCCTGCCTGACTGCATTGCTCAAGCCACCGTGTAGGTGACGGAGAACCACACTGGCCCAGTGCTTTGTTGACTGATAGATCTCAGAGCTAATCTGGCTGTAGGAAAGTCTGTGACCCACGTTAATCAGGAGCTCAGACTAGATGGTCATGATAGCCTGCCCATCTGGCTGAAAACTGTTGCACGGCAGATTGGCTGTAACTCATGAGAGTATTTTAATTTTTTTATAAATTAATTTCAAACATGGTCAGCTCACCATTACATGTTAGAGACCAGGATAGTTCAGGTAAGGAAAGAAACTAGATAATATGAGTACTGGGAAGAGCAGTATAAAATACCCAGGTATGACAGAAGTCTAGCTGGTGCTAATAAACTCTGCTGGATCTGAGCTACTCTCTGTGCCATGTTTCCCAGCGCTCCTGGCCAAGGGTGATGCCTTGGGGCAGCGCTGGACCTGACCTGGCTCCCTGCGCTCATGACTGCAGGAGTCAGCTCAGGTCTCACCAGCCTTCGTAGCTCTGGCTCAGGGCCAGCAATTCCTATTCAGGCTGGCTCCACGCAACGTGCCTGGATGTCTGCGCCCTGCACGTCCCAGCATGGGAGTGGTGTCCTGGTGTCAGGAATGTGGGACGGAGACGCTCCGGCTGCCTGCTGAGAGCAGCACGGTCACATTCACACAAACCAAGAGGCTCTGCTGAAGCAAGCTGTCCTGCCTGGAGGCAACCCAAGTGTCTCTCTCTTGGCATGGCTAATCCACAAGCCACCCAAGGGAGACAGAGTGATAAAATACTAATAAACTCTCTTGAAGTGTCCCTGCTGTCCGTCACTCCCAGGAGAGCCTATTAAAAACCAACCATTTTCTGCTTAGCAAGTGTGACTGCCAATATGCGGCTAAAGCAACCAAAGAACTTAAAGGAAATGTTATTTATTTACGTGTCATTTAAGATAACGCCATTGTGTTTTGCATGGCTGCACCTTGACAAATGGCCTGATGGGTTTTATTCCTAACTACAGCTAGAAATAACAGAGCTGCTGTGTGCGTTCGTACCATTTGTGTTATTTAGATTTTTGGCCTTGTCAGAAGAGGAAGCGTTTGCAGGACTGGGCTCCGCGTATTGGCCTGTCAGATGTTGCTGCACCCCTTGTTGCCCTTAACCATTTCTTTCATCAAAGTAAACAGGTTTGGTCTCCAGTTTGAGTAACTTTTCTGTCTTTTGTAATGCTGCGTTAATAGGCTTTGAAGAGATCCATTTTCTGCCAACGTAAACACTTTCTTGAATGTAACAGAAATGAGTCCTTGCTTGCATTAGTTTGCTGTGAACATTATGAAGGCTATAAAATAATCATAAATAGATGTCCTTGTCTGAATCTCCTTTAGACTAATCCAAGGCTTCTACAATAATGACTAAATGAGGGTCTGCTCTCAGCAGGCAGGTTTTTTTCTTTTGCTCCTTTACTCTTCTTTTTTCTCTATCTTTTTTGAAAGAGGAGAACTGGAAGCTGCCTGTCCCAGGGATGTTCCCTGTCCCTCTGTCTCTCCATCCCACCCCAGACTTCCTGGGAGGACACATGAAAAGTGACTGTGCACAGCTCTGTGTTCTGCGCTTCACCTGTGTGATATTTGCAGAGGAGTTTTGCGTCTCTCAGATATTCCAGAGGCGTCAGTGAATTGCACAGAGGGGTTTAGTCCTTTGTCGCTGGCTGTCTCTGAAGTCCACTCTGACTTTCACTGCCACAGTACCAGCTTCACTGTGTAGACTTGACATCTAAAACCCACCGTAGTCAAAACCAATTCCTATTGACTCCAGAGGAATTAGATCGGCCCTTTATTTTCTTCATGGCTGTCTAAGGCCCAGGCAGCAAATATGTTCAAATATAGACAACTCTATAAAGAAATATTGTAAATATGTTGCCTTCAGCACATTCACATCAAATACAATTTTGGCTCTGTTAGTTGTGAAAAGATACAGAAATTAGTAGAGTCACCAAGATCTAAGTCAAGACCAGGGAAAGCTGGTGAGTAAGGAAATTCTTCAACCTTAGCTCTTTTGTTTTCACATTCTTATGACTTGAATTCAAATCTGCCCCACAAAGAAGAACCTGGAAACAAGATCTTCAGGTCTTTCCTAGTTGTAATGAGAACACACCCAGAAAGAGTACATGAGGAGAATTAAAGGAAGGAGATTTGCAAAACCTCTTAAAACAGCGGCCTTCTTAATTTTCCCTTTAGGATTCAAAGGAGCCGTCGGCCAAAAATATTTAAGGACTGAAGCAGCTAAGCCCCAGCAGAGTGCACGGCTGGCTTGGTTTGCTCAGGCTTATCTGAATTTTGTCCTGTAAAAGCGTGAATTATTGACTCTCCCCTTTTCTCCGCGTTACAGTCCTCAGGTACCTGGAGGGCATCCCAGAAAAACAGGAGGTTGAGCCAGCCCTCTCAAATGCTGGTGTTTTCTAAGTGCTTTCTGAATCTGACTGGTTAAGCCCAAGTTTGAATATTTAAAGGTCTTCAAAATTCCCATGTAACACCCCCCACCCCGAAAGAAAAACCAGCTCCCTTGGAAAGCCAGACTATGGCCGGGGAGCGGCAGCCATCGCCTCGGCGGTGCTGGGAGCCAGCAGCCGCTGCAAAGACACACTATTATTCCAGCCTAGTGGTTTCCAGAAGCTGGGCTTTTATTGCTGTGGGTGAAATTCGTTCTGTGCGTGGAGAGAACCAACAAGGCTGACAGTGTCGTGGGACTGAATAACGCAGAGGCCTTTGCTTGTCCTGTTGCATAGGAATGATTCCCACGTCCTTCAGGCAAAGCAGTTTTGAAGAGCCTCTGCAGCAGTACTGCAGCAAATTAGAAGAAATACTGCAAAGTATAAAAGACTTTTGGTCAAATCCTTGTGGGCTGCCACACAGCTGAGTTTTGCAGCATGCTGGACTTGCTGCGCTTTTCCTGGGCTCCTTTGCTCCCCAGCCTGCACCATTTGCTTCTTTGTGCAGGACAGGGCTTAACACTCTCCCTTGTAAAACCTTGAATTAAAAAGCAGTGTCTTAGTTTAGATGGGATTAAGAGGCACAAACCTCTTACACACAGAGCTAATACTAAGTAAGCTTTTCTAAATTACCAATACGTGATGTATTAAGATGAGAGCTCTCCTATCACGCTCCATCTCAGCTGGGTTGTTTTGAGGGAAACAATGGAAGTTGGGTTTATTGACTTCCACCAGGACTTGGGTGTTCGATGCCTTTCTTGGTCTCCTGATGTTCCAGCCATCATTTCTAAAAACGCTTGCCACCTTCCCGGGGCAAACCCAGAGCTGGTGTGGCCAGGCGTAGTTTCAGTTGCTTCAGCAGATCTGTGCCAAACTACTGTGATTGCAAAGCTGGAGGCAGCCCGTGTCGGCAGAGGGCCTTGGCTAATTCTAGTTCTGTCACTCACCTACTATGGGACTTTATCTGCAGCTCTGCTATCCCCTCAACCCTATCTTCACGTATTTAGAAGACAAGACCTCTGGATAAGGATTCCTTTATTATTCTTTTATGCAGAAGTTAGTCTAAGGGGTTACAGTCATGTGCCACTTAAATAATTGACCCATAATATCATTTGCATTGCACAGTTCAGTGTGTGAAAAGCATTCCCGTCCCATGTAGAGGGAACTTGGAGATGAGGGGGAAGCACCTCTGTCTTCTGTTTACTCGACTGCCTTGCCCTCCCCTCCCAGTCCCATTTAGAAGATATTAGGTGGGGAAAAGTACAGTAAAGTGCAGATCTCGGGTATCTGGAGCTGCATTGCTCTGCAAAGCAGCACCTTCTTTCCCACACATGCAGGGTTCTCGTTACATCTTTAAAGAATCACAACAAAGAAAAGGGGCTGACAAAATGAATTTTGATCTGGAAAATGAAATCTGACATAACCAGTAGTTACATTTTTCTTATTCTCTCGTAGTTTGCCTAAAGGCAGCTTTTAAATAATTCCTGCTTTTCACCTCCTGAGAAATAATCTATTTGCTTCTGAATTAATTAGGCAGCATCATAAAAACCCTCTAGAGACTTTGAAAGCTGCTGATCTAAATTTTTAAAATATATAGTGGGCCTGATCCTTGAGCCAGCCAGTGGGAATTCTGCTCTTAACTTCGATGGGAACAGGAGCAGGCATTTTATGTGTGATGCTACTGAAAATAATAGTGTTCCCAGTAAATAATAATAGATGTTTCTTTTTCTGTCCGCTTTACTGGCATCTGTTTCTATAATATCTTGACTCTTGCGGTATTGACAGAGTTTGTTCTTTCTTATTTCATCTGCCTTTGGACAGTCAGTGTTAGTATTTCCGTTGTTTGCTGCCTTGACGAGCAGACGTGTGCAGGATAGCTAAGTGCGCTCTCTCCCCTTGTAAAGTCCAGTGCGTGACTGATACGCAGGAGCCAGGCGGTTGTGTAAGGCCTGGGAAATCAGGGAAGATCTTCTGGGCATAATAGATCATTTCAACCTTGTCTTTGAGATGCCAGCTACTCTAGCACTTGCTAACTTAAATCAGCATCAATTTTTTAACAATAACTTAGTTTCCTGTTAATCTGAAAGACGAAAATGCTCAAATTAATTTTAGTCTCATTGATACGAAAATTTTTTGACTGAAAAAAAACCTGCCAGACTTTCACTGAACAAATTGAAAATGGCTGTACCAGTCTGTTTACAGGGTGATGTAAAAACTTTTATTTGACAAGGTAGAAGAAATGGATAGAAGCAGCAGATAAGTTTCCAGGCTCATGAGTTTTTCATGAAGTTGGGCTTTATGGCCTGGATGGTCTCTCTCTGTTCTACATTTCTTTGTTCTTGCATTCCTGACCTTGCCAGTTGCCAGTGGCAATATCACCAATACAAGTCAGGACAAGGATTAGATCAAAAGGTGCATGAGGAACCCAAGATGGCTCTGAGTGAGATCTGGAGCTCAGATTAGGAGATCTAAACACCTGTATGTCTTTCAGGTGTAGGTTTGTGTACTGCTGGCATTATGCTGAGGGGTTCGCTCACATAGCTCGAGGAGTATTCGTGGTCAGCATGACATCTGCTAAACTTGTCTCATGAAACCACACTGCTCTTCTGAGTGACATGGGCTAGAAATGCATGAATTTGCAGTATGAACTGGAGAAGAAAGACTTGTTTCAGGGATCACCATGTCCAACTTCATTATTCTGTAGGGTTTGCTGCTAGCTTTTAGAAATGTCAGAATAATGTCCTTACTAATACTTCTGTTGTTTAAAACTTGAAACCAAGGTCTTTCCTAAACAGGTATGATGGACCCGTTCCTCTCCCCTTTCTGTTACCTGACTTCTGAGTGCAGCTATGACTTTCACCGTTCCTTCCCCAGGTCAGCACCCAGGCTTGGCTTCGCCCAGGTGCTGGGCTGCTCCGATAGTACAGCTTTGGGAAATAAAACAAGAGAAGGATTTCTCACAAGGAATCCCAGATTGTGAGCAAGAGCAGGAAGGTAGATCCAGCTTTATAACTATCAGTCTGATTATCCCCATCTCTCCCTTGCAAAATAGGAGATTTGGTGCCTTCTCTGTAAAGGTGTTGGGTGTTTGGAAGGTTCCTGGAGAGTCCAGCGATTTGGGAGGTGTGGGCTCAGCAGCCACCTCCAAACCCAAGTCAGCTTATCTCCAGCAAGATCTACGTGGATTGGAATAAAAAGCCCTAGGCTCAGGGTGCTGTTATCTGACATGTTCTTTTTTCAGCTGATGTCAGAGATTTTACTTGTATTTTTTTTCAGATCTGCTCATATACATTTTATACACTGGAGCTTTGCAGAGCACAAATAACATTTTCTGAGATGGAGAGGTCAGTTACTTGTGCTCCTGGCATCAGCCTGGTCTTCCATGTCAGTCTGCCCTGGCAGGTTTTAAAAGTCAGTGTGTTCTCCCTGCTCTGTATCAAGCCTGAATTCCAGTCAGGAAAAAAACGTTGTAGGCAAAGTCCAAAGAGTTACAGCTTTATTTACAGTTTAGTTACCACCTACAGCAATGTAGCACTAGCAGTGCCTTGGGCATGTTTCCACTTTATAACTTAGTGAGGCTGTTTACAGTGTTGTCAACAGAAGAAATAAAGGTCCAGGGTGGAACAATTGCCCCAGTAACATCAATGGCAAAACTCCCATGGACTTCAGTGGACCAGCATTTCATTTAGTACTGGAGGTGAGGAGCATGTATTTTATTGTCACCTTGTTGTCTGCTTGTTCAGCTGCTTTTCTCAAAGCATATTCAGTCCATGGGCAGTCTCGTGGTCCCTGGCAGTACCTGAGGTACCTTTTCTGTGCTGATAAATTGCAGGTTGGTCATCTGTCACTTTCTTTTCTGTCTTTATCACTGGCTCTTGGAAATTATTTTGTGTCCTTCTCTATAATAGCTCTAGATCTGAATCCATGTAACGTAGGGAAGAGGAAGCAGAAAGGATGTTTATGGACCGTGGCTACAAAAGAGGATCAGGAGTTGAGTTCGTGGGTTGGTCAGTAGGCCAGCACTCATATTGGGCCAGTAAGTCAGTGAGAATTCCCTAGATTAACAAATCATCCAATTTATAGAAGAAATGGGTGCATCCTTCTGTTCCTTCCCCACAGCCTTTTTTACCCTCCACCCAGTTAATTTAAGGTGTGAAATTCTGGGCAGATTGTATGTACATACACCCACCAAGCCTACTATGTAAAGATACACACGTACGCATACATAAACACCCTGCACAAGCATGCACTTCACATGGTATACAGGTTTGGTAATATTTTTTCCAGCAATTAATTTCCCTGTTTCTGAGTTGGTACGGATTCCTGTCTAATCTCCAGAAAGATTATTTCTTTCTATATCCTGAGCGCCAGTGATACGCAAAGGCCAAACTGCACTGCACAGTGCCCTTTGGGATGAGACTCCTGCTTAAAAGCCTGTCACAGAAGACTATATTTGGAAGGATAGGAAAGCAACATGAGAGGCACATGGAGCAAAAGCTGTGAGCATCAGCAGTTTACTACCAGTAAACAGTTTCACTTCTCTAGCTGTTGTGTTCATCAGTCCTGTAAACAGGATCTGCCTATAGTAAGACAACAAAGCAGTAGGCCTAAACTTACCCTCTTCTTTCACAGTTTGAGTTATAAACTGTCAACACGTATGTCAACCATTCTGTTCCAGTCCTCTATCATCCACTATTGCAATATTTAATTCCACCATTGCAATGTTTAACTTGGCCCTGCAGAGTCCTTTGCTTTGCTAGAAGCAAAAAATCACCAACCCCGCTTCCTACTCTCGCAGGGATTTACAAAAGAAGGACTTAGTTGTCTGGGATCAGGCAGCACTCCACTCCAAAACTGTCGTCTGCATTTTGCAGAGTAGGATATTACTGTCCATTTTTTTTATCATTACTGTCCATTTTTTTTATCCTGGCCATCAGGAGGCAGACAGTGCTGGCAGCTGTTTCTCTGTCCTGTTAGAAGAGAGCTGTGTGATCTCGAAAGTGATGGTGCAGTCTTGTCTGATAGCATCTGCTTTCCCTGAATAATTGTGGACATTCCCACCTCTCCACTTATCCCTCCAAGCACCTTGGAATCATAAATTGCAATGCCAGTGCAAATGGAGTCATGCTTAGGGAATGATCTCCCCGTTCAAGGTGAATCCTGATACCTGGTGTATGAGAAGACCAGGCACATGCTAAAAATTCCTTGCTAATTTGGGTTGCTAGTTCATCAAAAACATCCTCCCAAACATGCACAGGATGTATTAAGTTATGAGATAGTAAGCGATCAGCTTGTCATACTGACATTTCTGCTCCTTGCCAGAAAGTCCTGGACTGCATTATCTCTCTCAAGAAATCAGATCCGTTAGTGTCACCCAGCAATAAATTTGTGTAACTGGAAACCTCTCCCCAGGCACACAAACAGATGAGGACAACTGACCATTGCTGTTCTCTGAAGACTGGTATATAAATATACACTGGACTGACTTCACAACTTCTCTTCCCTGTTACGGGTCCGGTGAAGTCTTAGCCTCCAGATCTTTACTTTGCTTTTGAGCCTTGATCCAGTAGCACTTTGGCATAGGCACACAGCGTGTTACGAGGTGGGGCTTAGCTTTTGGGGCTATATCAAATGAGGGGATTTAGTTGCCTGTAAGTTACTTTATGGTGTTACCTTCCCACTTACTGTTCTACTTAGAAAAGCTCGGAGATGCCGCCGGTCCTGCTGCAGCAGGGGAAGTTGGCAGAGGTGGCCCCGGCAGTGTCAGGACACAGCCCCTGTGCATGCTGTCACCTTGGTGACTTACAGGCCAGAAGGAAGGAGTGCTTATAAATGAAACCTCCTCTGTGTGGTGATGCTGTCGGTAATGTAGTGGATGGCCAGAAAATCTGGAATCTCCAAGCCGCTGTCCCTGTGGGTGATCTCCAGCCTCTTCTGTTAATCGATCTCTGCCTCGGTTTCCTCATCTGAGAGGTGAGAGCATTCCCCCCTCTTTTCAGTCCTGTAAAGAAGAGTTCCAGGTTAAGTAATAGTTTTCTTATCAGAATTTAAAAAACAGACATTACCACATCTAAGAAGACAACTCAATGGAAAGCTGCTTTTCCTTAGAAAGTCCTGAAATTAAACATTTTACCTTTTATTCTAGTTTTTAAAAACACTGGCCGTTTTACCAACTGTTATGAAGGTGGTGATTGAGTGGTTTTCATTAATGAAAATCTAGTTTTCAATAAACAAAAGTTTTCCATTATATATGAAATAAACACTGTCCTTTTGTAGTAAGGAAATGCTGAGACAGCTGTTCAAAAAAGTTGTGGCAGAAGCACAGGGGACTACCTTTCACCCTGTCAGTGTGGCGTTCGAACCAAGAGAGAAAACTGTGCGTAGGCTGGAGCAGGCACAGCAATTACAAAAGCACCAGTTTCCCAATGAATATTATTATTATTATTATTATATTATTGAGAATCACTGGAGACAGTAGATGCAGGTGATGGTAAAAACCTTCATGCTCCTTAAATCATTTCCTCAAGATCTTGAGGGCGGGGAGGGCCCTTTGTCTGTGTTTGTGGAGCCCAGAGCAGCACGGTCGCTCTAAGTCCACCACTGCGGCTTCTTGCTGCAGTGTCCATAGACGTGAAGAGCAATGTTACACCATGCGGCGTACGGCTGGAAGCCATTTCGTTTGGGCTAGAAAGGAGGATCCAGGCCAATCTCCAGCTGATATTGTCATGGGCCAATGATTTCTTGCAGATGATGAAACTACTAGTAAGGGCTCTCATGGTGTAATAATTTTCCGTATCAGCTTTCAAATGCAATGCAGCAGGTAATCGTTTACCAGGTGCTCCTTAACTTCCTTATGAGACTAATCTTTGGGAT
Source organism: Chroicocephalus ridibundus (assembly GCF_963924245.1). Taxonomy (NCBI): domain Eukaryota; kingdom Metazoa; phylum Chordata; class Aves; order Charadriiformes; family Laridae; genus Chroicocephalus; species Chroicocephalus ridibundus. Next base: position 5,227,990 of record NC_086297.1, read on the forward strand.
ACTTTCTTAATTTCAACATTTCTTATTGGTATTCTTAAGGAAAATCAGTATAAATAGTTTACTGTGTTTTGCAGAGATCATGCCAGTCTATATTCTGTTTTATCTGGTTTCGTACCAAGGCATTAGCCCACACAGTTGTCTCCTATTTGCAATCTTTGCTCAGTAAGGGGATAATTTGATAAAGCAGGTTGTTGTCTTTACCTTGGGGGATCTCTTCTGGGTTGATGTATTGATACTGTGGACAGACCTGTCAATATGCTCCTCTGTTCTCGGCAATGCTGCAGCACGTCCCGCGCTATGATTTATGGTCCCCAGCTCGCGCAGCCTGCCAGCCCCGGCTCAGTGCGTGCACTTGGCAGAGACATCCAGGGTGTGTCTTGGGAAAAAGCTGGGGATGGGACATGGGGAAAAGACTGGGGGAGGTGGCTGTGTCTCTGCCTGGCTCCTCTCAGCTGCTGGTAGGAGCTCAGGGAGGAGTTTATTCAGCTCCTCAGAGGGAGAGCCTGTTTCTTCACTGTCAGATGCTGCAATGGGTTGAGGAGGTCACAGAGGTCCATGAGGATGTCCTGGATGAGTTTCCCTCAGGGAGAAGTCAAGACAATACACAGAGAGTGGAGAGGGGTTATTTCACCCCAGCACCACCAACCTGCTTGGCTGGCACCAACCCACTTCTTCAAGGCTCAGTTTGTCACTCAGGTGCCTCGAAGGGACCCAAGGGATGGAAACAGCTTCATCCCAGAAGCCCTGTGCAGGGCTTGTGATGTCCCCTACAGGGACAAGGCAGGTGTCAGAGACATCCCAAAGTGAGAGGATGGTGGTGGTAAAGCGGGGTCCTGTGCACGCGGCGGTGACGCTCCTTCAGGAGCACCTGCAGGACAGGTATCTGCAGGGAAGCTCCTGTCCCATCATGTTCTCTTGCCTGTTTGAGAAACCTGCACGTAATCCTGCTCAGCACCAAGAACAGTTTTTTCCAGACAGGGCTGGCTTGGAGATTAATTAGTGGCATACAGTGTATGTTATATATTACCGATGAAAGTATTTTTGGAGACAGAGTGCTGATAGAGAGCTATTTCTGGGGAGAGGAGCAGACATTTGGCATTATCGCAGTGTACCAGAGCAGGTACCGAGCCTGGCCACCTGTGGGGAAAGGCAGAAATACACCAAAGCAGCCCCTTCCCTTTCCTCCTACAGAAACTTGGTGCTGAGATATCGCCTGCTCCTCCCTGATGATAAAAGGACAAGTTAAATAATTAATAATAATCTGAGTCTCAATGTGACTACTAAATAATTTTCAGTTAGACATTATGTAAATTTGAACTAATTTTTTTACTGGTCATGCATAATAAAGTAAGTATGGTGATTAATTTTTCACCCTTAGAGTTTAATTAAGATCATTCAGGAGGTTTGGGCTGATACACCATCCTATAAATCATAGTACAAGACACTGAAAAATAACTGCCTAGCTTTCAGATTAGATAATGGTATTTTGGGGGTGGAAATCTTGCTGACAGATAGTCACTCAAGTTGACCTAATCAGGAGGGCCATTTGGTCTTCTGAGCACTGAAATGATATACACTGGTTATTAATATATGCAATTCAATGTGTGCTTTTCTGAGTTTAATTTTAGGGATGGACTCATTCCATCGTCTATATTCCTGCATAACTCATTGTGGAATAAATAGAGCGTTGTTCTGTGTAAGCCTAATCGGCTTTTAAAGCCAATGCAACTAAACTGTCCAAAGGGATAAAGTGGATAGTATCAAGTCACATTTTATCCCAGAGTAAATGTGTGCAGGTGTGGCGTTTTGTAGGAATAGCCATTGTGCTTTGAAGACACAGCCTCTTAGTTTGGATCACTTCTCGGGCTAAGAAAAGCCTGTGTTTCCTGGGCTCAGCAGAAGCACTGCAAGACACATAGAGCAATGTTGATTATGGTTATTACAATTGCAGCCTCTGCAGAGACATCAGAGCTCCTCCCAAACGTCCTGAGTCCAACACCAAGGAGTTGCTTTCTAGTACATATGCAGTTTTCATTGTGTGGAGCAAAACGAGCAGCATGCTGATATCCTGGGAAAAAATTGCTGGGAAAGCGTGTCCTATATGGTAGTTCCTGGGATGCCTAGTTTTCTCTCTGGTTTCTCTGGGTGTCTTCCGTGGGACTGGGCTGTGCACACCTACGGCTTTGCCCCACAAGTTAGTGCAAGTCTGCAGGATGCGTCAGTACACAGGATGGACCCTGACTCACGGGGAAAGCATGTATGGAAAACATTGCCATACTCCTACAAATGCTTGTTTTTCTTTTCTGTGTGATTTTTTTTTTTCCCCATTTTAAATAAATCAGGAGTTTTGCAATAAAAGCAAATGCTGAGAGGAAATGGTGCAGGTGAGCCCTGTAGAATTTCACACTGTATTTATGAACAGAAACTCTTTTCAGGAGAGTCAGCTGGGTTTGAAAAAAAATAAGGTGGAGGGTAGTTTCTCTGATGCCCAGAAGGTAAAGCGTAAAATGACCATCTTGCAAAATCTTCATTGCTATCCTTGTTATTCCACAGTTACGAAATAACAAGATACTACTCTGGAGTACCTACTCCTAACTTCTACCATTTTATTCCAGAACAAAGAGGATCTTTGTTCCAATTCAGTTGTATTCTGAGAAGCAATTTAGTAATAACTATTGTGCTTTAAATTCACACCCTGTATTACTCCTAATTAATTGTCAAGGATAGGCAAATTCTAACTTTTAGTTTCATTGCCGTAAATCCAGAAAAACCATGTTGAAAACACCCAGTAGTTTTCAGTCTTACTTATGAAATGCGTCATTTCAAAAGAACGACTCTGGATTTTACCATGCAAATCTGGCCCACGGTGTGTGAACAGAGGTGGTCTGAGTCAATCAGACCAAACCACTCCCTCAACTGAAGTGTCTTCAGCAGCACCGCAGTAATACAACAGGCAGCAGTTCTCACTGCGGTGTCAGGAAGAACAGAACATCAAGGGAGTAATTAGCATCTAATTTAGCAGTTAGACCAGGATCTAGGTGGGTTCCTGCGTTAAGTAATTGATTCCAGAGGCTGGGAAGGTTGGAGCTGCTCCCTCTGCTCCACATGGCCGGCGAGGCCAGGCGCCCGTCTCCCTTAGCTCCTGTACGGCCAGGGGAAAGCAGCTCCATTAATGGTGTTTTTGAAGGTTGCATCCATGAATGTCATAAGAAGCCTGTCTCTTCTTTTGACATTAAAGGAAATGCAGGGCTATAAGCACAACCCTACACTCCTGCTTAAACATAGGCAGTGTAAATGGCTTTAGGCACCTCTTAATTTTCCCTGAAGCTGAGGACCTCAATGTAATCCTCCTTAAAGTATCTGTCAAAGGCTTCTGGTTTGTGTTGGAGAAAATGGCCAACTTGTAGACAGGTCTCTTCTGGACATAGGTGATTTGCTGTGCCGTATTCTTGGTGACTACTTCCTACATTATGCAAGTTTGGGCATCAATGGATAACAGAGTGCTGGGACCTTCCCTGCTGGTCGGCTGTTCTTCAGTGCTCCCATTGCCAGCCATCACCTTGCAGTGACACAAGAGCTCCTGAGGGGTTCAGAGTTTTACATCCCCACACTGTAGCTCCGCAGATTTAAAGCTGTTTGAGATGGTTGAATCACAGGAAGAATAAATTCCGCATCCTTCTGTTTGGAAGTTTATGATGAAGGTCTATGAGGAGGGCAACGAAGCTGGTGAGGGTTCTAGAGCACAAGTCTTATGAGGAGCAGCTGAGGGAACTGGGGTTGTTCAGCCTGGAGAGAAGGAGGCTGAGGGACCTTATTGCTCTCTACAACTGCCTGAAAGGAGGTTGTAGAGAGGTGGGGGTCGGTCTCTTCTCCCAAGTAACGAGTGATAGAACAAGAAGAAATGGCCTCAAGTTGCACCAGGGGAGGTTTAGACTGGATAGTAGGAAACATTTCTTCACTGAAAGGGTTATGAAACATTGGAACAGGCTGCCCAGGGAAGTGGTGGAATCGCCATGCCTGGAAGTGTTTAAAAGATGGGTAGATGTGGCACTGAGGAACATGTTTTGGTGGTGGTTTTGTCAGTATTAGGTCGATGGTTGAACTTGATCTTAAAGGCCTCTTCCAACCTAGATGATTCTATGATTCTATGAAGCTACGTAATATTTCCTCCTCCCAAAGGCAGGGACAAGTGGGGGCTCGAGCCCCCTGCTGTGCTTGTGGGTGCTTTCATGGCCACCTCTTGTCCCCAGGTCCCCCTTGTGCTTCTCTTTACTGCTCAGACCTGACAGCTTTGGCTTTCCCTGGCGTTCGGCTCCTCCCCAAGGACAGTGCGTAGCTTCAATGCTTTTTTTAAATCCCAGATGCAGATTCTGGCTTTGATAATTTACTGCTATTTGAAAAATCTTTTCGATTTTGCAAGCTCTTGCTGCGGCTCCTCTTCCCCCAGCGTGGCGGGTGAAGGGCCTCGGCCGGCCGGGAGGATGGAGGCAGCGAGTTTTCGCAGCCTGCGCTGCCCGCTTGCAGGCAGCTGCTTCTGAGATTTGAACTCCTGTCGCTCACTTGCCGGTCCCTTTGTTCAGCCTTTTAAATTTTCCTTTATTGTTTTAGCCTGTCTGCAGATATATTTGTTTTTCTTCCAAAAAGCCTTTGCTTGCTCAATTAGCAAGAGAGCTCTTTATGGAGAGTGCCATAGCTCTATTTCTACCCTGGCTGAGTGCTTCTGGAGCGCTTGGCTCCTCCCCGGAGAGGATTTACCCTTGCCATCCTCATACTGGGTATTGCCGGACGTCTTACTGCACATATTGCTCTGTGGTGCCTTGCAGAAAAGGAGCTTTTGTGGCACAGGAGTCTAAATGTGTTGCCACGGGCCATGTCGATGCAGGCTGTCCCAAGCTACAATTTTAGCTGAAATTTTTGCTCCCTGCCCTATTGGGTCAATAGTGTGTTTTCCCCACACATGGGCTCTTTCACCATCCAGATTTTTTCATTTGCTTTTGTCTTACTTAATGGCTTTGCTACTTTGTTTAGAGCAGAGGTTATGAGGATACAAGTCGAACCTCTCACACGTTGGGAGAGAAAGGCGAGTGCTGGCTGGTGTAAGGCTGGAAATACCTTGGGAGGTTTGTGTCCCACCCACCCCGATCAGATCTGAGCCCTGGCCTGAGACACCTACCCTCGGCTGGGACCTGGGCACGGCCCACACAGCACAGGGGGAGTTTGTAGAAACAAGCCTTGATCTGGAAGGCCCCTCCCTGGCTGCCCCCGGGGCAGATCCGCAGGCTGTCCTGCCTGCCCTGCCACTGTCTCTGGCCCCAGGCACCGCAGGACAGGCTCCCGCGGAGGGCTGCCCTCCTGCCGCCGGGGACCCAGTGGGGAACCTTGCAGAAGAGGCTGCGGAAGCCTCTGCCATTACATCTGCATTCAGTCTTTGCCCAGACACAGGATGAAGAATTTCTCCTCTCAGGAGGTTTGTGGCGCTTTGTGTTGCTATTTTCCCTGTTTTCGCAGTCTGTTTTAATTGTGGGTTTGCCCTTACAAGCTGGGGGCTAAAGCCTAGTAGAGAACTGTTTACAGTGCTGCTTACAAAATCCTCATAGAGTTCAGGAGCTATTTCAGCAAGACATTCTGAACAGTTCTTCACTTCACGTTGGCCCCAAACTATTCCCTTATACACTGCATGCTACAGCATGAGAGCTCGACTATGGCAGGGGAGCTGACGCCTTCTTCAGGTCTTTAGCCACCATGTACAAGTGAACGTTATGACTTCATGAGTGCCTCATGAGTGCAGGTGAATATTAGGACAGCTTCTGGAGCCTTGCAGCTTGGCTGACCTGCTTTGGCCTAAAATTTGGGCAGAACTTGTCTTGTTTTTTCAGGACAGAAACCATTCCTGCATAGGACACTCAGTGTTTGGGGACGTGGCATTAGGATCACGTTCACAAGACCCATCTCTCACAAGATCCTGTGATCTGCTTTGAAGACTCTGTCCCATGTGGGTGGGAAGGCTCATGGGCTTGCTGCTGGCACAGGGGTGGCATTTGCCCTTTTTGGAACCGGGTACTTGTTGGAGCTGGTTATTTGCTTTGTGTGATTGATCACATCTGTATGGCACATAGCGCTGCCTTGCGAAACAGCCCTTTATGTGTCAAACTGACTAATGGTGTGACCTGATGTAGATGTAAGGGGATATTTAAGGAACCACTGAAATTCACAGAGAATCATGCTACTTTTTTTTCCTCTTGGAGCAAAAGGCCTTCGTCAGCTGATGGGAACCGGGCACAGCGCCCTGTGGGACCAGCGGGGTTCCTTGTGATGGTTGTGGACATGGCAGCTGTGCCGTTAACTGCTAAAACGCTCCACTGGCCTGCCTCCGACTTGCCAAGGTGAACCTGTCTGGCTCACACCAGTGTAATTTGATGAAGAGGGTGAGGAAGCAGGCCTGATTTTCCCTGCTTGGCTGCACCACGCTGTGTGATCTCAGGGAGGTCAGTGTGAGCCGCCCCACAAAGGCATTGAGGCCCCAAGCTTGCACGTGAATGTGCATCCTTCAAACTCCAGGTGATTTGTCAGTAGGAATCAGGCATCTGAAAGGGATCTGACCCTCCATCTCTTTCTCAAACTGCTTTTTGCTGGTTAGCTTGCACATAAGGTTTGCCTTTCACCTTATGAACAGCACCCAGCACAGAGTGAGGTCTTTGCAGTCCCGCTGGGGTCTTCAGGCACTTGCTTAGTGTTGGGACTGCGGAAGAGAGAAAACCAACCGCCTGGCCAGCTCATGGCCTGCTACGATTAGAGATGGAGTTACCAGGAGGGTGGGCTTTATCCCATCAACACCTTCCTATCGCTGCTGAAGCGATGCTACCCTTACATGTCAACACTGGAAGCATATCTCTGCTGCACACAGTCCATCTACTGGCAACAAATGCTGCAGTGAAAGATGCCCTTTAATTAATGTACTTCATAACAAGTCATCTGAAAATGGATCTGTGCTTGGAGCCAGGCGCTCCTGCGTGTGCTGTTGGGGTTGCTTATGTGAGGAAAGGCTCCTTGTGTGCATAGTTTGCACGACTGGGTCTTGAAAATTGGTTTCCAGGTGCCCAATCCACAGCTATGTATTGGATGCTTTGGTGAAGACACCACTGCCTCGCACACTGAGGCCGCTTCCGAGCAGAAATGAGCTGCAGAGTGACACGGGCTGTGCTTGGGTGTGATCTGACACACTCTTGTGTCACGCACCTGGCTGGGGACGTGTGTGATAGGCATGTGCCGGTGTGTAGGTGCCGTGATGGACACGCCAGGCCACGTGGAGGTTGCACCCCTGGCTGCATCCCTGTGCACAGCAGGAAAACCAACAACAGCAGCATTAAGTGAACGGGATAGAGAAAAGCGAAATGAGTTCAGAGTTGGCCCTTTTGTCTGAATTAGAATAAATGTACAGTCCTGCCTTCCCTTCCCTCTCCAGAAACCTTCCCATGATCCCAGTATTGAAGGGCTCAAGGATTGCAGGTTTGGTCTCCTCATCCCTTTCCTTTGTGTTGGTCCTGGAAGTGACGAGAGGGTGAGACGGACCAGAGTGCGTTTCCTATCCCTGGTAAATCATGGAAGAGATCTTGTGCTCAAATCTTGGTGTTAAAATGAGTTCACGAGTGCCTCAGAAAACTGAAAACAGCCTTGCCTGGAGTGGTGAGCCATGTGCCCTGCTCTGCACGGGATTTAGCGTTTCTCTTAGCGCCTGTGAAAACTGGCTCCACACACCTCAGGCAGAGCCAAGGCAAGGCACTTGGCAGCCGCGTTTGTTAGTGCGTTGCCTTTGAGTCCTGCCTGAGGTTGGGCTGAAGAAGACAGATGATCCATCATTTCAAGCTTGTTTGTCTGGCCCTGTTGACTACAATGAAATACCTTTGTTTTACCAGGGAAGCCCGAGCATTTCATACGGAGGCCCATCCCGTGAACTTTAAGGATTTGGACGCAGATGGTGGATGGGAATCCAGCCCAGCCCTTTGCAAGCTGCCGTCCCTGCAGGAGCCGGTGCAGTGCCGCGGCAGAGGGTATGTTGCCCCTTTCTGCCCTTTAACAAACACAATAACTAGGAAGTCTCCTGTAGAAGTGTGGTAACTCCGTGGGACTCTTGTACACAAAATCACGACAGCACAGAATCCCCTTGTGCGGCTCCGATCCCATGGTGACTTCCAGCCACGCAGCATGGCTCAGTCGAGCACACAGGGACATCAGGCCATTTCCTTCCCTTTAAGCAAGTGCATGGACGTCTTTGTCCATGAGAGCTGAACCAGCACATGGATCCGCGTGGTGAGGCTTGCTATCCGGACTGGAAGCACCGCAAGAGCAGTGAGAACAGCAGCTTTCAGAGTAAGAGCTGTGCAGAAAAACTGGGGGGCAGTAGTGCCTTTTTTGCATTGATCAGTAACGCCTTTTTTTCAGTGTTACCTGGAAAAAAAGCACAAATCCAAAACTCTGCAAAAAGTAATTATATTTTAGGTTGAAACAAATATTTCCTTTTATTTTGAAATACTCTTTTCAGCCCGGGGATGCAATTTGGTTTGGTAGCAGAAAGCCTGTCAAACAGTAAGCCGAAAAGTTGGATTTTCCAAAGGGAAGTAGAGACAAGCAACTGCTGCACGTGTTCAGGGCAGTCTTGGCTCCCGCTTATTTCTCTGAACTTCTCAGTGGTGAGGGTTAATGGGGATGGGGATGTGTCAGCCCTATGCCAGGTAGTGGATTTCAGCCTCCAGCATCACCAGCTTTTGCAATTTTACCACGCATTTTGCTACAGTTGTTTTTCAAAGCTCTGTTTCCTCAGGTCCTGTAATTATGTGAGAGTTTCAGCATCCTTAAAACTGAAGGTAAATGGTCAACTTTGGGGATTGTGCAGAATAGCTTGAAAACAACCAAAAAGTTTTAAAAGGAAGAAGGGCAAATAGAGGAAACCCCAAATTACGTTTCTTTGAAATCTCAAGATTTGTAAGGCAAACTCGTGATTTTGTGGCCTAGGACAGGACTGCTAAGTGCTTGGTGTTGGCAGCGCTGTGTTTATTTTCCATGCTTGGATTTCTGCATGGCTTTATCCACGTTATGAAAAATGCAGTATTTTATTTTATTTTTTAAAAGGAAGCAGATCGCTTTGTTGGATGATATCCAAACCAGACTGTAACATACAATAAAAATTCTATAGTGCACTGTAACAGGCTACAAAAGGCTAAGATGTTACTTTACCAGCACAAAACCCAGGCACATTATGGAGGAAGAGAATTATAAGGTATATCGCTTCTATTTATGACCAAAAGAGAAAGAAAAAAAATATACACTCTGTGTGCACAGTGCATATTGAAATTACAGAACAAAATTTAATTAGATCTTTATAAATAAAATCCACATATGCTGATTTATGATATATTTATTTCTCAGCCTTTGAAATGATGGCTGCCTTCACTTTGAAAACCAGTCATTTGCAGACGTCAGGTCTGTAATTCACAAACTGGCACAACCAGAAGTTTGTGGATTTGAGTCTGGCAAATGCCAGTCCCAGTGTATCTGTTTCAGAGGCACACGCTGGGATTCCCAGTGCAGGAGGCACCGTATGCTGCAAAAGGCATCTATAACAATTTTTATTTTTTTTCAAATGTGTAATTATAAAGATTAAGTCACTTGTTTTGTTCATTAAAAAACAACACTAAGGTAATACATAATTATAACCAAAGAGAAAATGTATGATCTTTGTAGGCTCCATCTAAATGTCCCCTTCCCTAGGGGGAATACTTCATGCTATATTTGCAAAAAATTAGTGATTAGTACCCAAGTCATGAATGAGAATTAAAAGCGACTGAACACAGGCCTTTCTCATGTGAGTCAGAGAGAGCTCAGGACTGGAGCAAGACCGAATTAAATGTGCACCTGAAAAGGTAGACTGAGATGCCTTTATTCACACTAATGTAGCGTCAGTTTTCCTGAATCCCATTGCTATACCATGGACTTCCACTTCTTTGCCCAGCCCTGAGAGTGAATTAGACACCTGGGTTCCTCTCCACCCCTGAGCAGGTTTGGAGGTTGGTGCCTAAAGGACTCCTGAGAAGAGAAATTCAAGCGTGATTTCTTGATGTGGTTAGAACCACATTATAGGTTGCTGCTGCTGGAAGAGGGAGATCCTGTTCTTCCATCTGCCTCCCAGCTTCTGGCCACATATTCCTGCCAGTCGAGCTCTGTCACTCAAACCAGTGGATGGGCCACAGGGTTCTGATGTGGAGTCCTCAGCTTCTGCATGGACTCGGTGGCTGCCGGACACAGCGCAGCACATACTTTGCTGAGTACCACTTCTTCGTTTTTGCACAGTCGCAGAGTTGCCTCCATCTGCCACACAGAGGTCTGCAGGGAATAAACGCATAAGGACTCGCCACCGGCTAACCAGGAGTGAGTGTTACCTGACAGGTCTTGATTGAAGCCTTGGGGGAAGGTGGTGGCTCAGGGTGAACCGGAGTGTCAGGCTCTCCTTTCACCCCTCTAAAACTGCAGCAGCCTCAAAAGAGCACGTCCATTCCGGTTGTAGAAACAGGAGCTCAACTAGAGACAAAACAAGAGCTACTAGTTTTTAGCCACTTCTAACTGAAAGTAAGATTGGATTTTAAACTTTAAAGTAGAATCCATAAAGGACTAAGGTGTGCAGCAGGACGCTTGCTGGAGGGTGCGTTCTGCTGCTGACCAAAAGGAGCCTGCAAAAACCGATTTTGACTTCAAAGAAAGAAATTCATGGTAGTAACCACTTTAGCTTCTGCTGCAGGGGATGTAAAAGGCTGCAATGGATCAGTAGTTTAGTTTTGCCTCCAATCCTAAAGACAGGCTTATTTCATCTCTTGTGGAGATTGGTTTGTGTCTTTTACTATGGAGCCATCACATCACAGGGCCCAGCGTTCCCCTCTGAGCAGAGGTTGAATGAGGCAGCTCTCCCGGAGTGGGACTGTCACTAGATGATGGCTCTGTCTCCATGATATTGAAAACAGACATCACGGCGCTTTTCACTAACACATTCCATCAACGCTAGAGACTTGTCATGCAGGGAGCAAACATCAAGCGAAGCAAAGGAAGCAGTTACAATTTGCTGCCGTGAAAGGAGACAAGATAAATCAATAGGAACTAAATTAGCACAGCCAGCGGCCCTCACACCTACTTTGGAAACTCTATTAAAATCCATGGCCTAGAATTTGCAGGAGGGATTATATGCATGAAGGGTGAGTCCAGATTTTAGAGTGAGCTAATGTAAGTGACACCCACTTCTCAAACTGCCTGAAAACACTTACTGCCAGAATGCGCTGCCAAAGACAAGAGTTCTAGTAAGTATTTGCTGGCTGTCATTGGCCTCAGATAAATACGTTGGGAGGGGAACAGTGGAGGAGTCAATCAAAAGATAACCTGAGTAAAGCTCAGTTGTATAACACAACAAGTAGTCAAATTTAACCGGAGCTGAACATACGTCTGAGTACCGGGGGCATGGTTGGAAGCGTGATAGCCCAATAAGAATCCAGAGAGAGTCATATTTGAGAACAACACACAGGAACAAGATGTGACAAATACCTCGTGTGATTGAGTTGGTTGTGTTATTCTGCTGCTCCTGGGTGACCTTTTTAATTCAACTGAAATGATATCTGTCCTAGGCTTTTGCAGAACTTCATAGATTTATGACAGCATCCCACTGACACACTGAGGCACAAGAAGACTTGCTAAAAGTCAAGTTGAGGTAATTAGTCTTGCAGAAATCTGTTTATTGGCGCAGTGAATTCATTTCCAGGAAGCATCCGGTGTGTGTGTTCTGAGCAGCTGATCCGCACGTGCACGGTAATCTCAGACACTGGGATTATTGTAGAAGCACAGAGCAGGCTCAAATCTCCAAGGCCACATGTGTGTTGTAGAGTTGACCCCTGTCTATGTGACAAATCAAGGATTGCCAGAAGTCCAGCAACTGGGACTCCCAACCTGGCTGCCGGATATCTAGGAATCCTGGGCAAATGCATAAAGTCCTCGACTTCTGCCAGGCACAACTTGTACCAGAAAAAAAGAAGTATCCAGGAGAATGGCCAGGAGCTGACCACGTGGCAGCTCTGTGCAAAGAAAATATCATTGTCAGCACACTCAGTCCTGGCTCGCAGACTCTTACTGTATCACAGCACCTTCAGGAGAATTTCCTTTTTTTGTGGTCCTGGCAGTCGCACGCTGGTAAAGCCCTCTGGACTTGCAGGGGAAGAAGGGCTGGATCGGGGCTGGCTGCGCAGCAGTGGATTTTTCAACTCTGCCCCTTTCCAGAGCTTTCCGAGGAACTGGGTACATGCAGGCCCTGGCTCTACGCTCTGAAAAGGATAGAAACCTCAGAGTCACTTACCCAGCGCCTCCAGAGGAACTGCAGGGATAAACTAGTCTGGTCCTGCACCAGTTTGGCAGCCTTTTGCAGAAGAACATGGGCTTCATGCAAGAGCAGAAAGGCACCACTTGGTAGTTAAAAGACAACTGAAAGTTGCCAAAGTAGTTACAGAACAGGGGGTTCTGCCAGTCTTGGTGGTATTCCTCAGCTTCATTTACATTTCTGAAGTATATTGAGCCCCTCACCTGGGAGATGCTATAGAAACACAAGGCACTAAAAGCATGGAATATACAATAAAAACTAAACAATGTAAACCACATGCAATATAAGCGGGAAGGGAATTCTGTGCATGCTCTCTGCAATTGCTTGGGTCTTAAGCATGCATTAAATTGCAGCAACTAAAGGCTATGGAGTACGGATCATAAACTTGAATTCCACTGCACAACTGTCAGGGCAGAGATCTGACCAACGTTATAAAATCCGAGAAGTGATTTTAGGAGCCTCTGTTTTGATGAGAGAGATTTCGGAATTGCTTTTCAAAGGTCGGCTGCACAGCATTTTCAGAATATCAGGCGCCAGGATTGCTCTTCTCTTTTGTAAACCCCCTGATGTTTCTTGTGCGTTGGCACTGCACCTCGCTGGGGGAGACTTTGTTTCACAATGGGATATTTGGGCACTGTGGTAATGGGAACTAGGAAAAACTCAGAAGGACTTTCATGCTGCATCACAGCTTATCTTCTGCATAGCAGAAGGGAGGATTCCAGATCTTTTCTTCTTCTTTTTACCTTTAAGAGATCTATGGCAAACATCACTGAGAAAAATCACAGGAAAAGAAATGTCCATCCTCCCTGTATTTTCTGCCTTTCCTACAACAAGCAACTGGGAGATAATTCACTCGGAATTGGTCAGGTTACCTGTGCTGGCTTTGGTGTTGTGTGCGTGCTGGAAATGAGCTATGGCTGGCAACGGCGACTAAATACTTGGGCACCACCCTAACGTACCGTGTGCCACCCATATAGACCTTGTTTTTGCAGAGCAAGAACCAAAACCTGACAGATGGGCTTGCGAGGTTGCTCTAGCAGATTGCTGGTGGGAAAGCTTGTCATTGCCCAGTATTTACCCATGGGGTGGCTGTTTTAACCAGACTGTCCCTCTGATCCATTTTGTGGGAGCTTGAGGCTGCATGGGAGGTGAAGATGAGGAGGGCTGCTCAGGCAAAGCTTTTATAGTTGTCCTTAAAAATGATTTTTAGATACATTTAATGTGGAACAGGTTTTCTCTTCTGCCCCTGTGCAGTTTGGTGGGGCTGGGAGATCCTGGGGTGCTGCCTTGGATGAGTGGAAAGGACCTTGCGGGCCTTCACTCAATAACTCAGGGTCCTGCAGGCCTGGACCTTCTTCCTACTCAAGCACACTTCTACATCACATCTGGTTTGGTGTCAGTGCCCGCAAGTCTCTCATGGACCAGACACTGCATAAACCATGAGCAGATGATTTTCCATCCCAGCAGAAAAATGTTTTTGGGAAGGAGAGGTGGAGGGCGGCACATGGCCATACCAGTACTGTGGAGCACTGCAGAGGAGTTCCTTGGAAGGAGGTGGGGCAGAAGGTACGTGAATGCCCAGGCGAGATGCTGGCAGACGGCGGCTGTCGTGAGAAGTGCCCAGGTGCCTGGCCCTGAGCCCGGCCTTGGGGAGCGCAGCGGTGGGTGTCTGTGCTCTCGAGAGCCGGGAGCTCCACTGGCTGTGCCAGCACGGGAAGCTTTGCCGTGCTCAGCCTCTGCCGGTGCCTCTCAGGTGCTGAGTGTAGCCCAGAGATGGACAAGGACTTAACTGGGTGCTTAAAGAAACGCTTTTGGTGCCCTTGCCGAGGGAAGGGTGGTCTGAGGAACATCAGCTTCATGTTGTGTTTCATCAAGCACAAAAACCATCAAAAAAGGGAGGGGACTTCATTAGGGCTACAAAACACTTATTTAGGAAATTCTGGATTCCCAGGGATATTTGCTGGCTTTTCAAGTGGATGGAGCATAGGCTTACAGGAATTCAGACAGAAGGGAGCTGAGAAGGGGCGGTGAGGCAGCGCTCAGAGCTCCCGTCCCTGCAGGCTGCTCTGCCCGCTCTGTCCTGCCGTGTCTGGGCTGCTGCGCTCGGACGTGGCACAGCTCCAGCGCTCGGAGCTTCTCCTTGGCGTTGGGGCTAGGTCATTTCTGCAGCTCCCCTGCATCCCCAGTTGTTATTAATGGCACACCTGGTGCCAAATAGGATCTTTTTCCATTCTTAATCTGTGATTAACAAGGTTGTTAAAGTCATTCTCAGCTCTGCTGAAACCAAACAGAATTTTATATGACATATTGGGCAAAGGCTTTGTTTGAAGTAGTCTTTAATCTTAGTTCTAGGATTAAATCATATGTAAACAGTCACATTTTATCAGCTCAGCTACAAAGTAATTTATTTGTTATTCTAATTTTAGTTACTTGTAGGTAACGCAATATTATTTGAAAGAGGTTATATAGGAGTGAGCAGATCTAATTTTCCACCGGTGGAGCAAGTAAAGGAGTTCCCTGATCCTGCCAAAGGCCCTTGCCTGCTATGGATAGCTTCACTGATTCTAGAAAAGCTATTCCAAGTGTGTGAAAAAGCAGAGTGCCTAGACGTGGCGCTTTGCAGGACCAAGGCCTGCCATTGTGTTTTTTTGGCAGTGTTGTTTGACATTGCAGAACACTTTTTGTAAGTGCTAGTGTTGCATCTATTTTTACTGTGTTGTGCAATTAGACTTTTAGGACACAGCTATAACTATTGAACGTTTTGCTGGAAGTTACTGTATCCCAATGGAAGAGATAAGCTGTGTTTCCCATATAACTAGAGGAGGATATCACGGTGGTATCCCAGTCTCTGTGGCAAAGCGTTTTAGTGCCGTTGCTGGCAGCTCTTTCATACAGTAAGGCTGTAAAATCTTTTATCAGCCATGTTTATTTCATGGGCACTCAAAAGTGATGGGGATCCTTGCAAACATAAATATTAGATTAGATTAGCCTTTACTACACGACTTCATTTTTCCTATTGGAAAAATTGTTCTGCGCTGGAAATCTGAAAGATGTTCCCATGTGAAATGTGGTGTCCAGGATGTGAAACTATTTCCCTGTGCACGAAGGCGTTTCAAGATAATTTCTGAGTGAACATGGATACA
This sequence comes from Chroicocephalus ridibundus, assembly GCF_963924245.1. Lineage (NCBI taxonomy): Eukaryota > Metazoa > Chordata > Aves > Charadriiformes > Laridae > Chroicocephalus > Chroicocephalus ridibundus. The sequence goes on from NC_086297.1 coordinate 5,243,536, forward strand.
GTTTTATTGCTGCTTGGCGCTAACAGCTGAAGTAGGTTACAGGAGAAAAGGGGCTGAAAGTTGATAGGCAGTGATCTTACGTAAAATTGAACTCTGTCCAGGAATATTTTACAAATCTCCTTACAGCACCTGGGATTTCCAGGTGATTTTGGTGGGAGTAGGGGACTCTCAACAGCCTCCTGTGAAGGAATACGGCTCTATTTCCTATTCCTGCTTCTAGCTAGACTTTATAGAGTCTACTTCCAAATGGCCTGACTGTGCGTGCCTTAACTCCTATTTAATAGGCAAGCCTTATTGTGTCATGGGGGAATTTCACCCATAAGTGCCGATCCTTTGTTTTTCTATTGGGAAATTCAGGCTGAATAAATGCCAAAGAAAGCTTAAAATTTTCCCCTGATTTTCTGCCCAACATCTTGCATGCCTGAGTACCGGTCATACCCAGATCAGTATTAACTCACACTGGTAACTGAAGTTCCCCCTCAAGGGATCAAAGTTGTGTGATCTAAAGTAGCAATGCCTTAATTTGGGTAAAATTGATCTAATCCAGGATTCTTCAACATTTATAGCAGCTGGCCTGATTTCTTGACCGTACACATCCCAGTCCTTTACAGAGGCAACGTTTATAGAAAACATCTTTCCCCCCCTTTTTTTTTGCAGTTCAGCTAGCTAAAGCCATTGCATTACCTGCCTGGCTTGCGTGTCTGTATTTGGGGAGGATTTGAGTTTAAAACACTTTAAAGAATACTCTGAAATCATAACCTCCAAGGCTCTCACTTGGTTCACATGTTTGGCGAATCTGGATACCAGGGCAGGAAAGGCCAATATGAAAAGAATAATGTGACTCAATTGACTGTGAAATTCTTCTAGGAACAGGTGTAATCATGATCGTAAACATTTGTGAGTTATTTTACTACCAGCTTCAATCCCTGCAGAGGGGAATAGTTAGGAGTAGGAGAATAAATGTGAAAATAACTTCAAAGGCTGAGTTAAAAGATCAGGAACACAAACCTCAGGTCCGTCCACCGAGCAGCTGAGCAGAGCGGGGTCTGCAGCTTTCTTTGATCCATCGTTTTCCTCCAGGTCGGTTCCTCTGTGACTCCAGGAGACCCTAATGGGGATCCTTAGGGTGGTGGTCACCCCAGCCAGAGCCCTCTCCAGCACGACCTTGCATTTCTCCTTTAGTCCCGTCTCTTTAATGGGGTAACACAAATTGTGTAACAAATTGATCACAAACCCCAGGAGGGAAAAAAGTGAAGAGCAAAGTTTTGCAGCTGCAGCACTGTCTCTGCTAGAGAAAGTGGCGCTGGGTTGGAATAGCTCTTTGTGGAGGGAGGCACTAAGAAAATAGGTGAAAAAAGTCGTATTTCCTCATGCCTTCTGGAAGGCACAAAGCTTTCCTTTAATGAATGCACAGGAAATGTAAAAGCAGGCCAGGGTCTGAGAACTGCGCAAGAAAGTTTGATACGGGTTGAAAGTCCTTCCTGTGCTTAAGGCCAGCGTCAGTAGCAAATGCCATTTCTGTTCCACTGGAGCTCAGGTTTGCACAGTTCCTTGCAAAGGCCTCTTTGCCGGGTGAATTTTTCCCACTGCCGTTAAGGAAACACAACTCATTGGTGATTTCAAAGAGGGAAAATGAGAAGCTATAAAGACAAACATGTAGGAAGTGCTATAGAGTGATAAGGAAGCCAGGATGGTAAATCAAAGCCTAAGGAGGAAGGATATGAAGGGGCACATACACATAAATCTTTCTAAACTGCGCGAGGAACTGGTGGGGCCTTTAGAGGGATGTGAATGGAGAGTAAGTGTTTGGAGCTGCTGAGAAGCTGAATGAATTCCTTGACTTGATAAGCAAGGGAGAGCAGCTAAAGGTCACATACTGTAAGGAGGACAGAGAAACACAGTGGTTTTCTATGTGGGGAGAGAGAGAAGGCATATTATTTAAAAGTTTTATGTATGTAACCCAAGCAGACAGTTGGGAAATTAAAACTATTAAAATTGACAAGTCACCAATTTTAGATTAACTGCAACCTACAATTCCTGGCCTTGGTTTCTGGCCTTGGTGTTTGAGAGGTCCCTGGGAGAGTGGTGGTGTCTGAGGAAGGAGACACAGAAAGCATTGTCTTCTTATTTAAAAAAAAAAAAAAAGGAATAAAACAACAATAACAAAAAAGAAATTAGGCAAGTGGTAGAGAAGATAAAGTCGATATTACTAAAGGGCAAGTAGCAGGCAATGTTCGAGAGGCATTTGGTAGGCAGTGAAGTGGTCCTCAATACCCAGCAGTCTCACATTTCTGAAATCTGTACTTCCAATAGGCTGAACGTGCATGAAAAGTGCTCTGTGCTTGCACAGCACCCCCTACCACAGCGGCCTAGTTCTGGAGAGAGCTTTGAGGTGTTGCTGCAGTACAAACCGTATCAGAGGGCACTGCAGCGCCTGGGGCTGAGAGCAACTTCCACACCAACGTCCTCCCGATTCCCCAGTTCCAACGAAAACGGCAAACACGTTCCAGCCTTAATGTCGTGATTTTTTTAAAGTGCCCTGGGAGTTTAAGTGACGATAACCTACAGTGTTTTACATCCACTCTGCGCCACTCGTCGCCAGCCACAGCAGTGGCAGATGACAAGCTTGGTGCTTCCAGCTGCCCTGATCTCGCCCTGAACTCTTGGGGCTAATGCTCCCACCGCTCTGATGTATGGGCGCAGTCGGGATGCAGCTCTGTGCTCAAACGTCTTTGTTGCGGTCAGAACCGTTGCACCATGGATTTGATTGAATTACGGGGTCTGAAACTTCAGACAGACACGCTTTCTCCCGCATCCAGTGTAAGCAGTGAGATCTCATCCTGTAGATGCTGTGCTGATGCCAGAGGACCTTTGTCAGATTATTTTAGCTAAGCCAGTGTTTTCCAACCTTATTTTTAATTTATGGAGCTCTAAACATTTGACACTGCAGGTTTGAACCCTTTTACAGCAAATCTAAGCCTATTTACTATCTCCTTGCTCATGTAAATTCTTAGGAGCGTTTCACAGACCTGTAGAAAGAGTCTGTGTGCCTGAAGGGACCACAGCTCAAACCCCCGGGTTTTATGAAGCTATTGCTGCTCCGAGGCTTTTCTTTTCATGAACGGTGTGACGATGGAGAGAAGCAAGGAGAGGAGGATGCCGTGCTGAAAGCTCTTCTCACCTTCAACAAATTAGGAATACTTTTTATTTAGAGGAGAATTCAATAGAGTTCCCAAGACTCATGTCCCACTAAAGAGCAGAGGCACAAGGCTCCTCTTGTGAGGTGTCAAGTTACCCAGGAGACAGACTGAGCAACTGAGAAATGTTGCAAGTTTTTGGAAAAGAGATTTATATATAAATGTGTTACGGGAAAAAATACCTCTGCTCATACACATGGTAATTCTTCTGCCTTACTTTGTTTGCTATCTTTCTTTCTTTATTGTTTTCAAAGATTTAAAGGAATTTAATTAAAAAGGCAGTTTAACTGCCCTCTTCTTTCCAGATAACAAACACTAAAATAAAATGAAGTGAAATACTGGAGAGCCTTCTTTATACCCCTTTTAAAACTAAACACAAAAGCCAAATGAGATCATAGGGTTTATCAGGCGAGACCTTTCCAGAAAAGATGAGGAAGCGCTCCTGCCACTGTGCAAGGAACAGCTGAACCTTCGTCTGGAAAGTCACGGTCGGTTCTCATCATCCATCTTTGGGAAGGGTAAATCTCAAGCGGAACTCAGAAGGTGGCTGGAACAACGGGTGACGTTTACAAGGACCGTGGGTCGTTCAACGTAGCAGAGCTGAAGTGAGGGCATTGCTTTCTGTGGGTGCAATAGAAGGAAGAATATTATTTAAATGAAAGGAAATCTTTAGTCGACAGAATGATTATAAACTGTCATGGAATACACTTATGCTGGAACAAGGAGGGCTCTGGGCCTCAGAGCAACTGGGTTCTGCAAGACCTTGCACCAGGACAGCAGGGCCAGGGTCCTATTGCGTAACCCATATACAAAAGGGGTGGCATGTGAAGCTGTGAAAGTGGAGTCTGGCTGCAGTGATCATCTCCAGTCCCTCATACTCCCAGAATGCCATTAATTTCTTCCATTAGCCTGGTATTCCATAGGCATCTGTCTAGCTGTGATCTTCCAGGAAGCCAAAAGTAGGCTTTATTATTTAGGTTTTAGCTCAGCTATAATACATCATTCAGAAAAGATCCCGCTGTGTTAAGATGCATTCAGTAACGTGGCAACATCCCATGTATATATTGGGCTGCGCTCTGCTTTGTCTTTGTCAGCTTCCACGTCAGCAGGTCAGTGATCAGCCTGGCCCGAGACCTGCCGATGGTGGTGTGGAGAGTCTGTCTCGGTTTTACATCTTCTGCAAACCCAGTGCTGCTGCGTTCCTTACCAGCACCCCGCACGCCGGGATCAATGCATCTCTGCTGGAATGAGCAGACCCTGCTTTGCTCCTGACTGCCTGCGTCCGTGCTCTCTACCTTTCTGCCGTTTCCCTCTGTGGAAGGTTTCAGCCGCTTGGGCTCCTCTCCTCGAACTGTGGCTCCCCCCGCCCCTGCGTGCCTTTCCCTTTCCAAAATGCATTTTGGGGCTTCAGCTGTAGTAATCTGGGGGTGCAAACAGCACAGTCCCTAAGGAGGGAACCCTGGCCCTACGGCCTGCGATGGAGTTCTCTGCTAAAGCTGGCTTGATGGTGGGGTCTAGGAGCTGCAGTGCAGCGTGCTTAATGGCCAGTAGTGGCAGGTTTATAAAACAACAAGGCTTCCATCGCCTCCCATAGAGATGGTAGTCTGGCTTTCCTCCTGGTGGCTGCCGTGGCAATAATCATGTGTCTGCAGCTTTCTCCCGGGTGTGCTGCCATCCATGCTCTCCTCTCGCAGCAGCTGCGTACCTGGCTCTCAGAGCTCTCCCATCGCTGTGGCGGCACTTACAGCACCTCCTGGGCTCATGGTAGCCACAGTTCATGCCACGTATCACCAATAGCTGCGTGGGAGTCTGGAAATGGGGCTGGAGGAGGGAAGGGAGCCGTAGGGCTGCTTTCATCCTGCCATTCGCTCTGCTCCTCGGTCCCCAGAGGTGCCAAGCGTGGCGGAGCAGGGCTCTGCCGAGCGCGGGAGCTGCCTGGCGCAGGGTGTCTCTGCCGGTCCCTCGCTGGGCAGGAGGCAGAGAGCAGAGCCGAGGGAGCAGCACCCGGGTGTCAGATGTCTGTCTCAGCCTCTGACCAGAAAGAAGGTCTCCATCTAAATCAACAAGAGCTCTCTGGACTTCGAACCATGGCGGGTGGATATTTTTAGAAGCCAATCAATCAGTGGTGACTGTTCAAGTTCAGACAAGTCAAACACAGCCTGCAAAGTTACACAGAAGCACTGTGTGTCGTGGAAAGGTTGGTGAGCCTGCTTATTCGACAAGCTGTGCCAAATCCATGAGCTACCAGAGCTGAGTTCTTTTTAGAGAGATAGCTATAAGAAGTACAAGTGTAAACAGACTGTGGATTGTAAAACACACACTTCTTTAATTGAAGCAATAAATTACAGTTTGGGCTTCCACAGAAACCTTCTTTCAAGGTGCTAAAAATGTTTTCCAAACCTGAACGCAGCCCTAGGTTTAGGGTTTTTCATCTTGGCCTTTTTGCAGGTGAGGAGATCGAGGCAGCGGAGCGTTTAGGGGCTACCAAGGTACCTCCGAGTCTCTGAAGAATCCAGCTTGTCTCCAGGGAAGTGCTGGGCTGCAGCAGTGTCGGAAGAAGAAAACAAACACCTGTGCCCTGGCATTCTCCTTCACAGTCTGATTAGCTGAAATAGCAGCGATGGGGTTAGGTCAGCCTCGGGGCTCGGAATAGCAGTGGCAGAAGGGTGACTTTTTGGTGGCTCTGCTACAAGGTAGCAGCATCTGAAGCCCTTGTAGGTCCGTCCTCAAAGAACATCAGCTGGAGTTTGCTAACACTGAGCACAGAGAAGAGCTGATTCTTGCAGGAACCTCCAGATGCTATTCTAGTGTCTAGGGATGAAATAAAATAATAATAATTATTCATCTCACTCCATGAAAAATCCCAACACAGATGGGACTCAGACCGAACCTCTAAAACCAGACACCAACAAGTCGGTAGCCAGATTAGAAAACACTGGTGTCCTGATTTCCAGAACCTCAGTTTATCCATCTTGAAAATGGGCCTGATGTTTTCCATTGTTGTTAACCATTGCGAAAAGAATCTGTGGCTCCTGCCCTGTCTGCTTCGATGCTACTTCTTGCTCTTCCCTCCGTCGCTGCAAGGCATCTGCTCCCGAGCTCCTCGCCGGCCTCTGTGCACAGCTGCACAACATGTAGTGCACGATCCGATTCTCAAATTGGGCTTAACTCACATGTTCAATGCCAGCTGGAGGGGCCTGCTGAGTTTTTGCTGATGCATCAGAAATATATTTTTAGGAAGGTTTCTCTATAATTATCACATTATAGCTACTGCTGGATTGCTCAGAGTATAGTAAACAATTGCTATACTTGTTAGAGGTCATGAATACAGAAAAACATTCCTCTGTGTGAGGTCTGCTGTTAAATAATAACTTGTCGTTTCATGGTGTTGGGGAGTGAATGCCCTCGAAGGGACGTGCTGACATTGTTCAAGCCAATGATCCCATTCCTGTAATTTACACCACTTTCTTAAAGCTGCTTCTCTGAACAGGAACAATGGATGTGCCGAGGGACAGCTGTTGCCCCGCTGCAGCTCCCGTCGTCTTGCGCCTCAGTCCTCTCGCTGTTTCCTCCGTCCCCCGTTTTGCGGTAAGACGGGTACCCTCAGACAGCGAGTGAGGCCTCGGGGTGACGGGCAGGCGAGCGAGGAAAGCCGTCAAGGTACTGCTGCGCAGCGTCCAGCTCCAGATGGGCAGGGGAAGTGAGTGGCAAGAGGAGGTGATCAGGCACACGGACATTATTAATTTCATGGTCAGCAGATCTAATGAACAGCGTTCACCCTTGTGGTGTCTCTGCTGTCTCATGGGGAGGGAGCACTCCCTGCAGCCTTTCCCTCAGGGGGTACTAATAGTGTCTGTAACCTTCATCTGTCATCTCCAGTGCACCTCTGGGAGCTTCAGAGCTTTGAGAAATCCTCCTCTCCGTCTCGTTGAAATTGTCTGACATGTTCAGGAACTACTCACACACACACACTGTGATCACACGTGAAGCTTTGTTTCCTTAGGAAATCCAGGCTTTACAATAATCACCTCGCCGTTTGCCCAGGCATAACGTGGAGTTGTGGTTTTCATGGTGCAGAAGAAATGCAAGGATACAGCTGTGGCTCAAATCAGTTAACAAAACGGGCAAATTAATGATCCCAGGGCCCCAGGAGTCCTATCTCAAGGCCAAAGCAGAAACCAAGAAATCTGACTGAGCTGCAAAAGCTGGGGAGAGCAGCGAGCACTGGCCTGGGCAGGTGACAGACGGGTCATTTCTGAGATCTCTCAGTCCCTCCCTGTGATGGGGCATATCTGCCCCTTATTATGTGGTCAAAGGAAAATGATGTCTTGTCAAAAGCCTGGCAAGTGTAAGAATTCAGTCTGGAAGGAGCTCAGCAAGGACGTGTAGGAGCTGATTGCAGCAGTTAAAAATCTTTCTAGAACCACTAGCTGGAGTGATAAAGGGGATGACATCTTCCATGTTGCTGCATGCAACAACTCAGCAGTGCTGGTGATCTTTGGTAGACAGCACTAAGAGCATGGTTGCCTGTGGTTGGCCAAAACCAGTCAAAACTGTGCTTTAACTGTTGTCTGACTTACATGGGGAGCCATCCCTAGGGAACAAGCGGACCTGGCAGCAAGGCCCTTGGGCATTACCTCCAGAGCCGTGAGATGAACCCAGATGCTTTAAGACTGTGCAGCTGATGGGTGGGCTGCTACGGCACGCGATTGTTTGGGGTGCGACTAGTTGCAAGTTGAGGAAAGGCACTTGTGTGAAATGAGCCTCCAGGTTTGCTAAGGACTGCGGAGATGGAAGAACATCTTTTGCAGTAGAAGCCATGAGCAAGCAGTAGAAGAGCTGCAGTGCATCTGATGAACCATAGCAGCTGAGGTGAATTAGGATTTCAAGATGACCAATTAAGTTCATCACCTGTGACAATCTGGTCAATATTTGCAGCCTGGGAGGCTGACACAAGTCCCAGCTGCTGCCACTGGAGTGATGGAATCACAGAATCTTCATGGTTGGAGAGGACCTTTGAGATCATCGAGTCTAACCATACACACACAAAAAAAAACACCAAAAAAACCCCCCCAAACCTACAATCTCTGCCACTAGAGCATGCCCTGAAGTGCCAAATCTACACGTTTCTTATATATACCTCTGGGGATGGTGACTCAACCACCTCCCTGGGCAGCTGTTCCAGTGCCTGACCACTCTTGCAGTAAAGTAATTCTTCCTGATATCTAATCTAAACCTCCCCTGCCGCAGCTTCAGCCCATTTCCTCTGGTCCTGTCATTATTCACCTGGGAGCAGAGGCCAACCCCCACCTCTCTACACCCTCCTTTCAGGTAGCTGTAGAGGGCAGTGAGGTCTCCCCTCAGCCTCCTCTTCTCCAAGCTAAACATGCCCAGCTCCCTCAGCCTCTCCTCATATGCCCTGGTCTCCAGACCCCTCACCAGCCTGGTGGCTCTCCTCTGGACACGCTCCAGCACTTCAATGTCCCTCTTGTACAGAGGGGCCCAGAACTGGACACAGCACTCGAGGTGAGGCCTCACCAGTGCCGAGTACAGAGGCATGATCCCTTCCCTGCTCCTGCTGGCCACACTATTCCTGATACAAGCCAGAATGCTGTTGGCCTTCGTGGCCACCTGGGCACACGGCTGGCTCATGTTAAGATGGCTCCACCAGCACCCCCAGGTCCTTTTCTGCGGGGCAGCTTTCCAGCCACTCTTCCCCCAGCCCGTAGCGTTGCTTGGGATTGTTGTGGCCGAAATGCAGGACCCGGCACTTGGCCTTATTAAACCTCATACAGTTGGCCTTGGCCCATCGATCCAGCCTGTCCCGGTCCCTCTGTAGAGCCTTCCTACCCTCAAGTAGATCAACACTCCCACCTAGTTTGGTGTCGTCTGTGGACTTACTGAGGGTGCCCTCAATCCCCTCATCCAGATCATCGATAAAGATATTAAACAAAACTGCCCCCAAAACTGAGCCCTGAGGAACACCACTGGTGACCAGCTGCCAAGAGGATTTCACCCCATTAATCACAGGTCCATTGCTGGTGTTTGCTCCTTATGCATAGCTCAGCATCCATCTCTGCAGCTGCTGTGATTCATGGGCTTGGCAGCAGAAGGCACGTGATCCGCAAACCTGGAGAGGAAGAACACTTCAGGTGCACAGTGGAGCACACATATCTTTTTAATGATGGTTTATGTAGATCGGAGGGAGATATAGCTGAGGATGGACACTTGTTGCCTCTGGGGGGGATTGCACTGAAGCAAGACTCTGACAGAGCCTTCAGTTTTGGGAGCTCAGTTCTGCTGAATTGGCAGCTTGTGGCAGAGCTGAATATCTGCCCCCACTTCTGACCTCAGCAGCCACCCTGGCACTGGGGGAAGGAGCCAACCTCAGATACAGATCTGACACTTCCCAGACGTGCCGTGACCACAGGGCTCTCCACCCCTCCAAACATCACTGGAACACTCTCCATATTCATGTAGAAGAGGATGATTGAAGGAGGGAATGGCAGTCTCCATACTCAACCTCCTTGCTTTTTTTGGTTTGCATTGCATGCTCCATGTTGTTTTAGTGTAGTTCCTAGTATTTAATGCTTTTTTATTGCTTTCTCTAATAACACCACTGAGCCCTAAGAGCCAAATTAAACAAGCCATGCCAATAAGCCAAACATTTCACTTCAACCAGCAAAGCGGATGCCTCTTACCCCTACTCAGGTTTAGGTATGTAAATCAAGGGCCTCACTGCTCATCAGGGAAAAGGAAGCGGATGGCTGCTGTGGAGCAGGTGGGGCAGAGCTGGGGCAGTGACCCTGCTCTGGGTGCCGAGGCTGCCGTGTGCCCCCTCCCTGCACAGGCTGCTCTTACCACTTGGGGCTCGGGGTGGAAGTCAGACAAGGTGAAAGGCTGTTTGTTCTCCAAGTTGTAATGTGGCCTCTGGTCTCATGGGCTTTATCAAGCTGGGTCTTGTTTTTCTGGGGCTGTAAGCGCCTCTAAACCCCTTTGACTTCAGTGGAAGCTGGAGTTCATGTTCTGCATCGCTGAAAGCCTTTCCATGCAATTAAAAAACAACCCCAAACCTCCTCCCCTGGTGCCGATCAGTGGTGTGGTGTTGACGTAAGTGTACTGGAGTTTCACTTACAGCAGCTGGGTAGTTGGCACTTTTATAGGGCTTTTTTTTTTTTATTCTCTCTGTCTTTTGCACAATATTCCTGAAGTTTTTTTCTCTGTTTGCTTTTCCCCAGCAAGCCCCAGCCTTCATCTCGGTCCTCTTAGCACTGCTTCCTGTTGTTCTCTGTGATCTCCCTTGTTCCATCTTTCTTCTCTTCTCTGGTTTCCTCCCTTTCATTTTAGGCCTTTTTTGTTCAGACTGGCTCAGCCCATCCTCCCAAAGGGGAAGCGTATCTCTTTCATTCCCCTGTCTCCGTTTCCCTCCCAGCCCCACAGCTGTTCCCTCTCTTTCCCGTCCCTACAGGCCCCTCTCCTGCTCACAGCACCATCCACTGCCTTCTCTTTTTCCTCTCCGCGTCCAGCCCCTTTCCTCCATCACTGGAGGTCAACAACAGAGAAAACAGAAAACGAACCAGGACGGGGATGTTACAGCCAAGAATGATTGTGCCTGTGAGATGCCAAGTATTGTCTCACCAGCATTAGTCTGGACTGCTTTCATCTGGCTGGACGAGTTGAACCCACCAGCTCAAGCACTGACACAGTTTTCAATGTTTCGTGCCACACAGTCTGTCATTACACCCGAGAAATTTTAGCCTTTTGCTCTGCCCAAGCCTGAAAGCCGTCAGCTCTGCAGCAGGGATGTGGTGGGGTGGGAACGTGTACTTGGTTTCTAACTTCCTTTTTCCCCTGCGTGCTGCACTTCACCAGCTGAGCACCAGGCATCTGTAGCTGCAGATCTCTGTGCTTTGGCCCATGTAAAAATGTGTTTTATAGTTGTGCTCAGTCAAAACTAAGGGCAGAGCTACAATCTCAGCTGGGACAGAAAGTAATCTAACAGATTGGCTCCTGTGCCATTACAGAAGATGCATTCTGTCACTGATCTGTTCTGCCACCGTTTTGCCCTCCTAAGTGGAAGGTGCTGGGGGAGCAAATGAACAGGGAGTGCAGCTCATCTGCGGCACTGGTCTGCCTTGGGGCCAGGGTACGTAAAACCTAACGGCTTAAAGGTGCAAAGAGCTTTTCACTCCAGAGGGAATTCGGCTGCGCTGTGCGTGTCTGCCTCAGAAACCATCCGACCCCTGCCTTGGGCATCTTTTTACAGATTTAGGGAATGATCAAATCTGGAAGGAGAACCTGCACGGGCTGACCTGTCAGCAAGTGAGCAAAACCTAACACAGCCCCGGGCCACCCCGTGTGCAGCCCCAGCGGGGCACCCGGACCCCAGAGCTGCAGTTTCCCTCCCCCCCGCAGCTGCGAGCGCATCTCCGACCCCCTCCCCCCCGCCGGCTGCTGCCTCTAGTCCCTGATTTAGGCTTTGCCTTCTGCAGCAACACAGAAAATGTCTTGAGAAACCTCCTTACGCTGGTGCAGCGGGAGGCTGCGGTGGATGCGGGCGCGGAGCGGTGCCGAGCCGCCCGTGCCATTATTGTTCTCTGCCGCAAACTGGAAGCGGCCGAGAGAAGGAGCCGCAGGGGGCCCTGCCGGAACGGCCCCCCCGGGACCGGACCGACCCTTTGGTGGTGCAGGGCAGGCACAATAGTCAAGACCGCCTATTTGTTGCGTGAAGGTAGTGACAAAATCCCTCATCTGAATTTAGTCTCAGTACCTAGTACTTTCATAGCGATTACTCGACAGTGATCGACGTTTAAAGTGTGTTTTAAAAAACCAAGTGAAGAAATGAGAGAGGGGAATACGTGAACTTCCAGGGCAAATGCTGGGTGTGCTGAAAGAGAAAACAATGCGGCGATTGCCCCCAGGCCGGTCTTGGTAAGGCCGACCCTCCTGCGGATAGTTAACTCCTGAAGGGGCTCCGCCCGCGAGCGGTTGTGGGAGCGGGGCTGGGCGCGGTCCCTCGGCCGGCTGCGATCGCACTCGGTCCCTCGGCGAGCGCGGGCTGGTCCCCCGCGGGTAGCAAATGCCACCGGGGAGGGCTTTGGAATGAGCATCAGCATTTTTAGGGGTGAGTACATGCGGAAATGAGACGAAGAAAAACTCAAAGAATACTATTATCTTGCATTACCCCTTGCTAATGTAGATGATTGAGTTAAAGAAAAAAGTTGTTATGCCATGCAAACAGTCCATTTCTGAATATATCATAGCGGCCCTCTGGCAAGCTCCATAGCCCATAAAAATGCCCACTCTGCTTATAGTATTTAATTGTTTTAGCTTTTGATAAATCATCTGTTACAGCCTGTTGAACATTTTAAAGCGTTTCTTGCTAATGGATTTTCACAATGTGGTTTAAGGGATGTTGTTATTAACAAATGTAACTGCACTGAATAGTAATTTGATAAAGATGAAAGAGACATTTATGAATTCCACTTCCCTTTCAGCTGTTGCTAGGAATTTTCCCTCCTTCAGAATATATTGAATTTAATCTTGCTTTCTTTTTGTTAAAACTAGGCTATTATATTCTGATTGTATAAAGAGAGTATTAGTGGAGTTGGACCAGTTGTGAAGTTCCCTGTGGCAGTGGAAACTGTTCTTCTCAGTGTATGAGAGGCTTCCTGGCTGTGAGAGAAAATAAGATGGGCCCAGGTATCCCATACGGACATTCTTGGTACTAGTGGAAAAGTGTAAAGGCAGTTTGGGATTGGGGTAGATTGTTGGGGTTTTTTTGGAAAGATTATTAATGTCTCTTAATTTTGATGGAAACATGAAAAGAAAATAACTTGTCCATACTAGATAGCCAGTTTTTGCTAATGGGCTGTTCTCCATTATGTTATCATTGCAATGACTGAAGCACTTCGTTGTGTATAAATTAACGAGGGACTTGCATTTCAGTACTGAACAGTGTGTGATTGGCTCCAGTGAAACAGGAAATGTGGAATGTCTAAAGGCTGGTATCTACCACAAAAATGGCTCTGTAAACACTTGTGGCACACAATAATGGGAAGTACTGTGAGTTATGTTGGGACTGCATCATAAAATTATCATAGGGCTAAACAAGGGCAATTGTGAGGAGGAATGTTAGCAGAAAGAATGGAAAACATGTCCTTTTCTAAGAAGAGAGGTTTGCTTTATTAGGATCTGATCCATGCAGAGACGGACATTTTTAGCATGGGACACAGGTGTTAATCACAGGAAAGAATTTGTTTGCACAACTAGCAGAAAGCTAGTTCTCTTGATAAATAATTAAAGAAATATTTTCTTTTTCTGGACTGAGCTTCTAGTTAGAGACGCATCACATCCACATGCAGAAATAGAAAGGACCCACAGGCAGTGTGAGGCTGGAGAGGGCTGAGAGACGGGGGTCTGCTCCTGCCTCTCTCCGTTACCTGCCGTGCGACATGGCACAGCTACTTCTCTTTTCTGTAGCTCTTCCTTACCTCCCACCCTCTGTGTATTTCCTTTGTTAGCTCTTTTCAAGAGCAGAGAATGTCTCACACCTTGTGCGCGTACTGCATGTAACTTCTCCAGATGCTATGGTAATATCATCAAAACTAATAGCTAGTCTGCCACCCAGCTCATTCTCTCGACTCATTCCTTTGCGAAGCTGCACATCCTTGTGAATAGGCAGCTAAGAGATTTATATGTAAAGCAGTAAGAGGGATCTGCCGCTGATCTCAAGTATAAATCAGGGGTAACTTCAATGAAATTCAGCAGGAATAAAAATGGGTATTTGTTATAGAGGAACCGAGACATTCTGTACAAAATACACAACAGTACTCACAATAAAGTTTGTAACTCGAGACAATAAAATGGTGTGAGATATCGACTGCCTTCACCTTGCACTAGACTTCTCCCTCGGGATGACACTATTACATTATAATCATTAAGTTTGTCTGGACTAATTTCCTTGCATAGTAGGCTATAAATAATCATTATTGGTATTGCAAGAAGGCTCTGGGTTCCTGAACAACCGTGACCAAATTCTTAATTTGTCAGTTACTGATACAATGCCTCCGTTTTTCTAACTATTTTAATGATGTTTTATATGCAAAGGAAAGAATACAAAATTACTTAATTTTTTTTGTCTTTCTAGATTCATGGACTAATTGGAGGACAGCCCACCTGTGGCCGTCCCTGTGTTTGTAAATCCTGGGCCTGGACTAATGTAATATTCAGGGGTAAGCATTTTGCGTATACGGTTCAGCAATGTAAGACCCCCGGCCCCTGCTACTCTCTGCAGACAATACCAATGTGTTACCGGCATCCCATGGGGCACATCTTATTACTGGAGGAAGATTCTCAGCAATGAAAAATGCAGTTTTATCCTTCTCAAAGTGCCCCTTGCCAAAGTCATCCAAGCATCCAGAAGCACTTACTCTATTATGAGCGATGTGTCATTAATATTCTGCTAACTTGCTAAGCGTACAAGGCAGACACAGTCTTTCCTGAGGTTTCAGTTTCTATCATGCCCAAGCGTTGCTACCCCCTTTTCTTTTGGCCCAGCCATGCCCTCGTGGACATGCAGAGCCTGACAGCTCTAATTTCATAACAGTCAATGGACCTAAAAGATAAAATATTGATGTAGGAGGGAGATGAATCAGGCCTGTCGCCAGACTCCCATTGACTTCAGCGAACAGGGATGCGGTCACTGTGACATAGGTCTTGAGAGCAGAGAGCTTTGATGGCCTTGATCTCAGGTGCCCACGTCAGTCACTGTGCCACAGGAAGGGAGCGCAGCTACCTGACGAGGGATGCCAGTGGGTGGCCCAA
The DNA here is from genome assembly GCF_963924245.1 of Chroicocephalus ridibundus. Lineage (NCBI taxonomy): Eukaryota > Metazoa > Chordata > Aves > Charadriiformes > Laridae > Chroicocephalus > Chroicocephalus ridibundus. The sequence goes on from NC_086297.1 coordinate 5,258,559, forward strand.
AATGTAGTTGTTGCCAAAGTGAGCTTATTTCCTCTTGCAAATCCAGTCTGAAGAGCTCATGGTGCAGCCCTGCTCTCCTCCTCTGCCTCTCCCCAGAGGAATGCAGGGCTTGACCACACACACTGTCCATACAAGACCTCTGCCTTGAACTTTGCGCCTCGGACTTCAGCTTTGTGAGCCCTTAGATGGCCCTTCTGCAGCTGCATCAGGTCACACACAGTCACAAGTCTCTGCTGGGAGGTGACAGGCACAGAGCTGGCACTGAATCTGTGAATTCTTCTCTTCTGCAAAGTCAGACAGGTGACCGAACTCCTCTGGTAGCCTGAGTGCTTTTGTTTGGCTTAGCACTAGCCGTGAGCAGGGACGTGGTGTGCGTGCAGCTGGCACAGGTCTCAGGAGGTAATGATCACCTGCAGCCCCTCCTAAGCTCTTTCACACAGCATAAGAAGCCTTGTCCTGATGTGCTGGCTCTCCAGTAGCCAAAAGGGCCTTGGAGGCAGTGCAGAAGAGGCACAAAAGACTGTCTTTCTGATTTGGTGTCATTGATAGGCCATGCTGTAAAGGCTGGGATTGCCGAAGAGTTGCAAACGCTACAAACTGAATACGACACTGTGGAACATCAGTGTTTCACTCCCCTGAGCAATCCCAGTTGGAAAGGCTTTCCAGGACAAATGCAAATGTGGCCCCTGGACTTGTTATTACAATTACCAGCAAGCCTCAGGCATCCACGCTCTGGCCTGTTTGACCAGTTGCTATGTGCTTATGAGGATGCTCTGCTGCCTTTTCACTAGAAAGCAAAAGCAGTTTTGTGCCCAACAGGCGACAGATTTTTCTCTATTTTTGTTGTTGGTCTCCTCCGCTGCCTTCCCCTGCAGAGGGGGAGCGAAGGGGTGGTGCAGCCTGTGGGTTTTAACTAGAGACCATCCCTTTAATGTGGAGTTATGTTTTTCTTTCAAGGCCAAAAATAAGCACTCGTGAAGGAATAAACAGACGTGAAAAGAAGGCTCGGACACTTGGAAGACAAGACTGCTTTGTGTTTCCCAAAGCAAAGAGCCTGTTCACAAGGAGGTTACTCTTTTAGAAAAACACGAGCCCTGTGACACCGCCAAGGTCAGTAGGTGCCCAGCAGAGCAGCGGGCATTCAAGGCAGACATGCTTTGGGAGAGGAGTACGTTTTTCTCCCGCTCCAAGGTATTTTCAAGTATATTAGCAGAGAGGTGAGGAAAGGAGAGAAATTTGCTTTGCTCTGCTATTTCGTCTCTTTCTACAGAGTTTGACCATGCACCAGTTTGCCAGTGGAAGTTAGCTTCCCTCTGTCTAGGATGGCAACATGGCCTTAGTCCTGTGGTAGCGTCACTCTCGCTCTCTTGGGAAGCGAGGGCAGTGCTGCTGCTGAGGAAGCAGCTAAAGCCAGGACGTGTGTCACGGGCAGGGTCCCAGGGCGATTCTTGAGGGACACATGAGCGGGTGGATGGCCCACTGCTCAGGTTTAAATCCCACTTTCCATACATATACCCTAAGTGACAGTAAGGCCTGGATTTTTAAAGGGGCTTAGGGGCTTGAAGTGTTTTGCGGGCAGGGCTCCTCTTTTCCAATGCTAGCCTTGCACAGCCAGCCTCGGCGGGGCCTTTGCTGCCCGGCTGGGCTGTGTGTCTGGGACAGGTCGGTCTGCAGGCTGGATGTGCTTTGCTTTCTTCAAGAACTTGACAGAATTCAAAGCAAATAGCTTGGCACAGACAACTGGTTTTCAATGAGCAAGGTTAGACTGCTGCATTGATCTCGGTGGGGTTAGGGAGCTTTGTACTTCACCTTAGATGCTTCACTAATTCCTCATACAATGCAGTATCTTCTGAAATGTGATCTTTGTGTTTCAGTTGTCCGTAAAATGAAAATGCTAGTTAATACTGAGAAGTGTTATGGTGGTACGGAGTCTCACACACACAGAAAAGCAAGTGCATTTTTTTTACTGTGTCTAAAGCACCAAGCTGTGAGTCATCCAGAGCCTCTGAAGACTCTGGTTAAGAAACAGGAGCTTTTAAAAGTACCTCATTAAGGCTGAATCTCCAGCACTGTAGTCACACACCAAACATATTCAACTCAAAATTTAAGGCAAATGTTGAGAAATTAAGGGAACTAATTAGTGGAATCAGCTGCAATGAAGAGCTGAGGAGTTGAATGTGATGGAAACTGGATTCCAAAACTAGCTGGAACATGCAGGAGGATGAACCCCGAAGGGAAACACTCCAAGCCCAGTGGGATAAATAACCAGCCCCAAGCACATGGGGGGAGTTAACTGAGAGCAGGCAAGGCATGGGCAGAAGGTCTGATCAGCAAGAGGGTGTTCAGTTCACGTGCAGCCAGGGATTGAAATCAGATGTCTGGAGGGGAATCACTGCAGGGAATGACCACCTGCCTCGCTCTTTGATGGAGCCCATCACCCCTGCCCCAGGGCTGACTGAGCAGCTTATGCAGCAGGTCCTGAACAGCCGTCGTGCCAGTGGTGTGTTCAGTCCAGCAGTTCTCAACCTGCTTTACAAGGTATTCTGTTATCTTTGCCACAAGGGCGGCATCAGAGAAGAGCGATGGGGCAGAAGACTGGAGGTAATATTTGCCTCAGTCATCCGATTTTAATTTGTTGAGGTCAGGAAATGTAGGGGTAGCATGAGAAATGTCAAAAGTAAAGTTGTGAATTAGACTTTGAAAAGGAAATTAAACAGATGGCAGAAGGTTTCAGCTAGATAAATACAAAAGAGAAAAAGAGGAGAAATGTGGTCATTATGTAGTGAGAATGGGGTTGAGATTAGACCAGTCTACATATGGTCTAAAAATGAATTTAAAGCACTTTGCTTATATTTTCAGTCAAGATGATCATATGAACAGCAGGGCAAAGGCAGGATTTCTAGGAGGAACATACATAAGGGAATGAAAATTATCACATGTAAGATGGAAGGAAAAGCTTAAAGAATTCAGTGTGCTTGGATCAAGGTGCACTGGCAGATTTCCATCCCAGGATTTGGAAAGAACTGGCACATTAAAGGAGCTCAGCTTAACCTCATATTTCTCTTTGATGACTGATTTTTATTTTTTTTTCCCAGACAAATGAAATACAGGTGATTTACTCTATCCAGACTTGAGTGAAGAATCTGATATTATACCACATGGGAAATTACTAGTTGAAGTTGAGAAGATGGGGATTAGTGTGGATGGCGAATGCAGAACTGCTAAAGCAAACGAGAAGGAGCTCCGTGGAAAGGAGAAATGCCGGACAGAGGCAGTTAATAAGTGGAACTCCTCAAGGGTCAGTCCTGAGCCCAGTCTTACGTGTTTCGTTAATGACTCTGGCACAGCAGTAGGAATGTAGTAAAGAAATCTGCTGAGGACACAAGCTTTGTTAATACAGAGGAGGATCAGAACATCAATCAGCAATAACTGAATGACAGAATTTGTCGGAGATAAAATAGACAAAGTATAAAGACATGCAGTTAGAAATTAATAACTAGAATATCACATTACTCACTTGAGAATGACAAAAGCAGGGTGGTGGAAAAAAACATACAGAATTACTTGCTCGGAGGGATAACTGTGAGCCACCGATCTGATATGGAAAGGCAAACACAATCCTAGAAGATACAGGTTCACTCATGTTCAAGGAAGATTAGCAGGTACAGAGAAGGGCACTGAGGATGATCAGAGGGCTTAGAACAAGAGGAGACTAGAAGAGCTTCATTTGTTTAGTTTCTCAAAACAAAGACTAGAGGAGATAGGATTGTTTTCAGTAAATACATCTGATAGGTAAAGATCAGAGAAAAAAGGGAATTGTTTAAACTAAATTACAATGCTGGCACAAGAACAAATGATATTAAGGCTGGAAATTTAAAATGAAGTGCTGGAATGGCCTGCCAAAAAACATGGTATGATGTAATTGACTGTAATAGTGGGAGACTGAATCAGTAATCAAGAGCCTTGTGTTCCTAGATAACTTCTTTACAGGTAGAGAGTCAGCCATGGTGATGGTTACACACAGGGAACTGAAAGGACGGCCTGGACCAACAGCACAAAGGTGTTCCCAGCGATGAAGCGGTGCAGGGAGTGACTCAGACTCACGTTGCCCCTACCAAGGAGCGACCTCTTTCTTACTAAGAAAGCTACGACAAAGTATGTGCCGTGAAGTGCTGGTTGTATTAAAGAGACAGTGCCACTAAAACACTTAACTGTGGCTTTGAGATCCTGCTTTTTACACCAAAACATCACCATCTTTCACCTCCCAAGCCTGACTCCACATGGTAGAAGCAACGTTTTCAGGAATTGCTGTCCTGATGCTGGCTGCGTCGCTGCCTTGCCTCCATACAGCCTCCCCGACTCCCACCCGGGAGCCAGAAACGTGTGATGCCCTCGGCTCCTGCGCCCCCTCCTCTTCCGACCTCCCGTCAGTCGAACTGCCCCGCCAAGGGATAATGCTGTGCATCTTCAGAGAGAGACATGCAGCAGACAGGGTTTTGGCAAAGTGGGCACTGGCCTCTAACAAGCACCTCATTAATGAAATTGGTAGACGGATACATGCTACAGTAATGCCCCTGCGGCGGCAGGAGTTCCCCCAACCTTGGGGCACTGAACCGGGCAATCCCGCGGGCCCTCGGGAGAGCTGGGAGAGACAGCCGGTGCCCCCGGCCAGGGCCAGGGGCTCGCAGGGCTGCTCTTGGCACAGGCCGGGAGCCCAGGGCTAGGAGCCCTGCGCTGCTTGTGCAAGTACAAGAAAATGTAACTGGCTGGTCGTCAGGTTTGGAAATGGGGGGGGGAAAAGGAGGCTGATAATGAAGCTTTTATTTCAACAGCTAAAGTGAGTCTTCCCTCCTCCTGCCCTTATGGGAACTGGCAAACTCAGCTCTTTAATGGTACAAGCTCATCTCAGCCTTGCCTATAAATAGATAAATGAGATTCCTCCTGTCCCAGTGAGTAATTCTGACATCCTCCCGTTGCCTCGCAGAGAGCTGAGTCACAGGCACTCTGCACTCCAGTCCCTGCATTACTTACATGGTCTCAAAGGAAATTTTAACACATCCAATGAATCATCAGGGATTGGATCATGTTTAAAGTTATTCCATTGGCATTTCCCTTCTATTGTAGCAAGTCTGCCAACACCTAAAACTTTAGCTACTCTGGACTCAAAATGCATTGAGGAAATAGCATGTTGACATATACAGCTACTAATAAAAATAATAAAAAGGGTCCTTTTAAATCTGCATCAATAAACAAGTGACCCTTAGTGGATTCCTTTAGCGCTTTGGACCTGCTAATTTTGTCAGACTGCTTCCTTGTTTCGTAGATGCTTATTTAAAGGAACTTGAAGTTTGAAATGTTTTAATACTCAGTTGTTAGGCCCCTAATTTAATCTCCTGCAGGTTTCCTGCCAAAATATTATTTGCACTGAGATGAAGCTTGCAGCCCCATGCTCATTCTCTCACAGAGACACACACATTCCTGCTCTTACCCATGATAAAAATAAAATGCCTGCAAAGGAGAGACAAAACCAGAGCAGTGTGAAGTACAGAACACAGGGCAGTGATGTGCTGCTGTACAGGGCGCTGAGCTCCGGCCTGAGGCCGTATCTCCTGATGGGGCGTTGTCACTTGCCACCTTGCCTTCTCCCAGATGGTACAGTGTGGTCTGATCGGCTTCGAGGCAACACAGCATTTGAAATCAGTCTGTCTCTCTCTCCCTCAGAAAACATCTGGAAGAATGGAAAATTCTCCAGCAGAATTTGGGAGCTGTGAAGCAAATATAAAAATATTTCTCTCTGTTGGTTTTCTGGTTTGCCTTTCATATCTTAGAACTGGTTGGGACATTTCACTCATTATTACCAGACTCTCAGTTTCAATGAGTGAAAAATGCTAACATTTGCTGGTTTGCTGCTGTGATTCAGTATTCTTAGACCTAAAACCTGGCTTGTCTTTTGATAACCCTAGGAAATCTGTGTCTTATTTAAGTAACATTTTTCTCGTACCTTTTCATCAAGCAATTCTCTGCCTGATTTTTAACAAGTGTTTGTTCAACACATTCCAGCCTGAGCTGCAATCACTTCATGAGATGCTGTGTCTTCTGCTCCGAGGCTCATCGGGTTATTTATCAGCCCAGCACAGCCTTGGTTGCCAGTTTTCTGCCAGCTGTTACTGTATAATAGTATTGGAAAAAAATCAGTTCTGTCTATGACAGCGGAATTGGATATAATTCAGCTACCTGTTGACAAACGATGATTTGTTTAACAGCATAAACTACAATATTTTCATAGCTGACAGTTTTCACCCTTCTCTGCAGCTGGGAAAACCTGAGGAATTCCCAGAAGAGCCTCACTTGTGTCCTTTTCCAGTCTTCTCATAGTAATGCCATTGTCTCTGCAGGAAAAGACATCCTTAATGGGCAAATCAGTGGTGTCAGCACGATGCTGGAATAGGGCGGCTGCATTAACTGGTGCCACTCAGCTTCTTGGTTGGCCTCCGTCCTGCAGCAGAAAACCCCACTGGACGGTCAGGCCGTAGAGATGCTCCAAGACAAGAGAGAGGCCTGAAAACAAGCCAGCGTTTCTGTAAAGCATTAATCAGCCTGTGCGGGAACGGGGAGAGGGTGCGCTCTCTCTCAGCATGCACATGTTTTCTATCTAAACTTTGTTTCAGCTGGATCTTTCCCACTAGCGCATCCTTCTTTAACACCTTGTACTCATTTATTGCAAGGCTGTTCAGCAGCACAAATCAATTAAGTACTGCAGAAACCCACTGAGACAGACAGAGGTTCCTGTCTCTGGTTCAGCGGGGTGGGAAGCACACAGAGGTTAAGCCCGTACTTTTTGCCACACAGCGAGCGAGGGTGGAACGCGACGCAGCCCCCAGCTCACCTCCTGTGTGGTTTTCAGCCTTCCCCAGCACCCTCAGTGCAGCTTTGCCACTCTGAGCCCTCACAGCTGCTGATGGAGCTCTGAGGACCTTGTGGAGCTTCTTCTCTGGCATCATCACATAATCAGGCGGGCAGAGAGTGCCAGCCGTGCTGCAGCGCTCCATGGCCGGTCTTATCCTGCTGAGACTGGCCAGAGGGGACTCACTAATGGGGTTATTGCTCCAGGGCCCAGCTCTGTGCCGTAATGGGGACAGGGGAGAGTCAGGGCCTCCGCGCTCACCTATTTACATCCTGCAGGATTCTCCATCAGGAGGTTTCCTGCTCCTGTCAAGGAAAGTCACTCAGTGGTACAGCTAGCCGCTGGCCAGAGGGACAGGCAGATGTTTAGGAAGTAGCAGAGTCACAAAATGTGAACAAGAACACAGTCAACAAAACTGAGTGGCTTTAAAATAACTGTTTGGCTGGTCTTGTTCCAACTGCAGCACCAGGCTGAGCGTGCGAGTGCGAGAGCTGACTGTAACGTCTCCATGCTGCCTGCCCCGCGGGATACACCACTGCTCTCTGGTTCAGGTTGGGTTAGAGCTACTTATATACATCACACGCTTCACAAACAGGAGCTAATAATTCAGGCCACATGACATAGTTGATCCACAACATATAGGAAAATAAAGCCAAACAACCAATTCCTGGTCGTGCTTTTAAAATGTGCTTGGCCAAACTGTACTTCATGAGTGTCTCTCAGGAGGGCCAGATTCTGTAGGACATGTCCTCAGCTCACAGAAAGAGACCATTAATCATTAGTGTGCCTTGGTCTCTGGCTATTTTAATCACTGTTGAAATACACATGCAGTTCCCACTCCTAAAAATGGTATTTGACTCCAATGCACATGATTTCCTTTGGCTTCCTTTCCCCAATTAAGAGCAAGCCGTAACTACTTGGAAGTACACACGCTGGAATCCATAGATTTGCTTCTCATCTGTCATGGAGCAAAAAACTTGGTACTACTTAAGATCCGTGCCACCAGACACAAATATCAGAAGATATTGTAACTGAGAGTGTGGCCACTGTTGTGCCTACAGGCTGGTGGCCAAAACCTGTCCTATGTAATGGAGCACTGGAGATGTCATTGGCCCCTACCGTATCATTAGTCCTTCTCTGTTCCACTTTATTATGTAATGATTAAAAATGCCTCTTGTATATGCTGGCACTAATTAGGGGATGTCACTCTGTTGTGGGAGAAGTGAATGAATCATCACAAGTGGATGAACTAGCAGTATATTTGTAAACTGTAGGCTGTCGAAACCAGTCTTTCTTTAATTTTTTCCTTTAAAAATGCTGAACAAAAGTCACAGGAAGTTTAAGGAGAAAATAAAAATTGCTCATCCACAGCTTCAGTGAATCCTTGTACTTCTCAGCTTCTCTCATGAGGCGATGAGCAGCCTGAGGACTCTGGGGGTGTGCAGAGGAAACTTCATTACCTTCCCTTCATTGCAGACTAATAAATAAATGCATCGTGCCCATCTCTGTAGGCTTACCAGTACCCTCATTTATAAAGTGGATTGCCACAACTCTGAATTTCTCCGTTTGCATTCTTTGTATCTGAACATGCTGCTATTGCGCTTAAAGAACTAGTCTGAGTTTGCATACAGACAGAATAAGTGAGGTTTACAGGACTATGAACTTAAAAAAAAAAAACTAGGGAAAGTTCTGCAGGTACCCTAGACATCAAGGATCCCTTCAGTGTTTGTCACCCTATGTCGGGTCAGAGGCACCATGACAACTAGGCAAGAGGACTACTGACAATTATAATGTGTGATTAAACTCATTACACCTGACAGCATTATTTACCTGGAATACCACGGATCTTTTTTCTTGTATCCTTAATAGTCAAGGAAGAGCAAATATTTTTTTTCGTTGTTTTTTTTTTTTAAGCTGCATATAAAGCAGCATCAACTTCAGTAACGAGAGGACTTTGTCTGCCTTTCTGGCTTTCAGGTTGGTAAGAGAAATCCTGCTACAATGACAACAAAGTTTTCAAACTTGACACTGCAGAGAAAGGCACCCACACAAGTCAGCTATCCTAAATCAGCTGATGAGTTTGCGTGCTTTACTTGAGACTCAGAGAGATCTGCTCACTTTGCTGGGGATTTGGTTTGTTTTTCCTCTTTAAAAAGTACCTAATATCAACTCAGGCAATTACAAACTGGGCACCAGAACAGCGTCCAGCTCTTGTGAACGCTGGCCCAGTCCCACTGCAGAAGTTGCTGTTTCTTTCTCAAACTAACTCCTGCAAAGGTTCTCATCGTTAAATTCTGGTCCAATTAAAAAGACAAAGCCCAACAATGACCTGCTAAAGTTAAAGGTTCCTTGAAAGTTTGGATTTCTTCAGTGTTGCTGAAAAGTAAATGTTTAACTTGTGACAAAAGTCTGCCCCCAAACTGTATTTCCTCCACGAAGCAGCTATTCATCAGAAACTACCGCAAAGTACCAAAGGGCTTCAGTAAAAGAAAGTAACAAATTTGCCTGCAAAATGTATTTCCTGCACTGGTTTAATTCTGTTCATGTGGCTGACATGCAATTTCTGTTTGATTGCATGTACCACATTAAACTACTCTGGACAGGAGCTGCGCGCTGAAAGCAGCTGATAATATTACAGGGCAGTTCAGAAAGTGTCCCCTGCAGCGAGAGACTCTCTGCAGCCTGGAACGCTGGTGCTTGAAAGACATTAATACAATTGCTTGTACTTGAAGAGCAATTTGATTTTTTTTCTTTTCCCTGTTGGGGTCTCACCCTGCAACCTTTGCTTTTTTGCTGCTTCGGATCTACTCTTTGTGGGCTGTTGTAACACTATTACCAATCTAGGTGCTCAAGTTTAGTTCATCCGCTGTTATCCATTTTTCAGGGAAGGAATTGTGTACATGCAGTTACCAGGGTGTTTTATTTCAGTAGGGTCTATTTTAATGTTCATTCTACTTGGCGTAGACTAGGGATGGAATTTCAAGGAAGTCTCGGGCAGTGCTTAACTGCAGTAGAAGCTGATGGCATCACCTGAGACTGAGTCTGAAAAAAACGATGATTGCCTGCACATACTTTTCAAAGCACCTTTATTTTAGGTATTTCTGCATTTTTCCAAGGCAAATTGGAGCTGCTAAATGATACTGAACTTTCAAAAAGACAACCCCGCCAAATTTGTCCTTGAAATCTTCGTGGCTTAGGCTGGGCACAGAGAAACAGACTCATGGGTCTGCTGAGAATGTCCTGCAGTGTTAAAGAGGGGCCGGCAGGGTGGGATCCCACCTGCGGAATATGCACAAGGGATCCTGCGTATAAGCCCCTGGCTGTATACCAAGCGTCCCTACAGACCTCTGCTGCACCTACCCTCCACTATGACAGGCAGTACGGCAACGGGAGGGAATGCCTGTGACCTGCGGGACGGGGAGAGCTGTTTTGGGAACAGATAGGATAAAAATAGCACCAAACCTATGTGCTCTCCTGTTCACCACAAGCGGTCACATACATGAAGGGTTTCATGCACAGAGGCCATAGAAGATGTGCAAGTGGGAAATTGCAGCTTGCCATAAGGTACAAGACACAAGATTATAAAGCACTGGAACAGCTTGTCAGACATTTATATAGGCAGAGTTTCCATAGCACATAAGAAAAAGATCCATTCGTCAGAACCCTGGCTTCCTTGCAGGAATTGCTCTGTGCGCATCCTCTGTTAGAGGTTCAGACACATCCCACATCCCTCTGACTTAAAAATCCATGAGTGGATTCTCTTCATAGTGGCAGAGCTGAGGTAGGAAGAAGCTGGGGAGGCGTATTCCAGTATTTCAGAGCAAAAATGTGTTTTATTTTAACATACAAATATTCTTATTTTGAGTAAGGTGGTGATACTAAAGATAAAAAATGAAACATAGAAACACATCCAAAAAAGTTACTAACCCTCCTTCCCGATCTTCCTGTTTTCAGGACAAAGAATATTCCACTAGTAGTAGGTTGTTGCTCTGCAGCCTGTTAGCAGCTGAGGTGATTGGGACCAGTTGGCTTGGTAGATATCGGAATCAGAATAGACTAAACCAATTCCATCCACACATCTTGCCAAGGAAACATTCAAGCACTTCCATCTCATGTCAGTATCAGATGAAGACATGAGAGCTGCCAGATGAAGAAATCCTTGTGGAGAGGAGCAGAGGATCTGGGGCTTCCTATGATGGGGCAGTCTCAGAAATCAAAGGTGTCAAAGCAGGAAGTCCAGAAACAAACAATTCCAGAAGTTGCACGTTCCTTGAATCAGGGAAGGGCACTCCCAGACAGTCCTGTGGGGCCCTGAGCAGCCCAGCCTTCTTTGTTCCCAGCTGGTTGAACAGTACCCATCCTTAACTGATAGTAAGGTGCCTTCCTTGTGCCCATTGTCTCGTCTTATCTAGTCACACAGCCACAGGGACAAGGATTGTCTTTTAGGGCTTGCTTACACAGCGGAGGTGACGATTCTGCAATAGCTACGGCAGGATGACTTCATGTGACCACACGCATTCCGCAGCAGCTGGTACAGCTCCTGATTCATACCATACCTTAACTGGAGTAGCGTCAGTGTGTCAGTGTGCCTTACAAAGTTAAGCAAGACCTGGGACTCAGTTCAGGGTTTCTAGTCACTTCTCGTTTACAGAGAATTCAGCTTTAAGAAAAGCAGTTGAAATGCTCCTGAGAATAACAAATAACAAATGAGTAAATCTTGCTCCAGAGCCATACAACCCAATTAAAAATAAGTAAGTAAGTGTAATAAGTAAATAAGAGTAAGTGATGTGTAAAGCAAGTCTGTAAAACAAACAAACAAACAAAAGCATGCATTTCTAACCTATTGGCATAGGCATATAAAGCAGAATTAATTGATAAACATATCAATTAATTGATAAACATTATAAAAGCCTTAAAGAAAGCCTTTTCCAAAAGGTAATGTGTAATCCAACCAGACAGTGCAAAACAGACTGCTGCTGTTGTGGGGCCAAATTAATTTGACTATCCATACCCCTAGGTAGAGTTGTTAACGGATAAAAGCTTTGAACATTGTTGCAGAGTTCAATGAAAATAAAAACTTTCACTCAACATACAGAAACTCTCAGCAATGCAAATGAAGTGTTAGAACGCATAAAGATGGCAAATAATTGAATATTATGGTTCTGTTTAACAAATTTTTTCTTTGCATGCAATTACTGCATCCTAGTTTGATCCAAAAAATGACAGTAGAAGTAAAGCTCAGAGAAAGGTGCTATGGATGAGCAGCGACCTGCAATGACTTAGAGCAGTTAGCTGAGAGAGGAGTAAAACAGGGAATTGGGGGGGGGGATGGTTTGGGTAAGGGCTCTTTCTCTGGGGTTGGGTTGTGAGTCTCTCTGGTTGCATTCCCCGCTGGTAGGGGGAAATGCACAACAGGGAGGGAAAGCGCTTGGTTTGTTTCATTTCCCCGACTTTGTGTTCCGGTTCTCCTGCCCTGAGCTTCATACAGAGTACACGCTCTGTACCACAGTTCACAACAACATATCTTTTCAGCTCCACTCCAACGGAAACGCTTTCCCCAGCCTGGAACACTGCTCCGACTTGTCAGCAAGTCTTCCCGACGGCAGGCCTGCCCTGCCCCAGGCGCTACTGCTTTCCTTCCAGGCCTCCCCATGCCGGAGGTCACAGTTGACCATTGCAAGAACAATAAGGATTTTTAGGGGCATTATGACTGGGTTAGTAAAACACAGCTGCCCCTGAAAGTCCCTCATTTTTCTTGCTGCCGCTCAGTCCGTCCCTAGGAGGGCAGAGGTCTGACTGTCCTTTCTCTCCAGCATGGCTGTGCACACGCGGCTTTGCCGATACGCCCAGTAACCGCCCCGGCCCCGGTGCCCAGCCGTGACACGGCCAGCGGAAGGTGTGGAACTGCTTTGCCATCCCTGCAGGCTCCCTCCTAAGCAAATGCCGCACTTCAGCGTAACGCCAGATGGCTCGTCTGTCACTCGGCAGAAATGCCACCAAACAAAGCCTGGCACAGCTATCTGGAAGCAGCCGTCAAATCCCCCAAACCACTGGGGCAAAAGGAAATAACACCTTGTCCTGCAAATACACGCGGTATTGGCAATCAGATGAGCACCGGCACTTCATCCAGAAGTGGAGAACCCAGGACTGACCAGCTGCCTGTGCAGGCAGCGCTGCGCATCTTGCACCGTGCATCATAACCTGCAGTCCCCGGGGCGCTTAGAGCTGCCCAGCCACAGCTCCCAGCTCCCACGCCCCCTTGCCCAACTGCAGAAGCAGTTGCTTTTAATTTATTAACAAAGCTGGGGTTTTAATTAGGGAATTACTACTGATTTCTCAACTTTCGGCTTAAGTAGTATCTGGAAGAGATCTATAGGTTTCCTACTAAAAAGGTGCCAAGTAGTTGGCTGGGAATTTTCAACCCTCACTCACAAGTCCTCCTAGAAATTCCAGCCCAGCCCAGCCCAGCATGTCCTTAGGGCAAGGAGCAACACTTTGCTTTTAATTAATCAGTAATTTAAATTTTTATGGTGGTGGACTCAACAGAAACCATAGGCAGATTCCCACAATACTGCTCCATTGTTTCCCCATGAACTCTCTGTCCATAGGGTGCTGGGAAAAGCCCCCTCCCCGTGGTGCGGCAAGCGTCCCTGCCAGCTGTCCCCCAGGAGAGGGACTTTGTGACACACTCGAGGGCTTCCACGGCATCTGTGGCAGAGCAGGGAACCCCTGAGGACTCTCAGGGCTTTTCCCCAGTCTCAGTTACAGGGTAGGAAGAGCAGGAGTGGGTGAGTGTCCGTGCAAACCTGCGAGGTGAGATGTGAGCAGCAGCAGAGCGATCTCACAGAGCACAGCTGCCCCTCTCCCTGCCCAGTCCAAGTGCTTCCTGGCCCCAACTGGTGTGTTAACATTCAGCTCCAAAACAAAGAGGCCGAGTTGCCACATTCGGCCACAGAGAGCAGCATCTTGTTTGGAGCTGCAGCAGTTCAAACATGCCATCTCCAGGGGGACACGCAGGGCAGGCTGCGCTGCTCCGCAGGCCATGGAAATGCTGAGGCTTGGGGCAGCCACAACGATCCCAGCCACGTACAACACATGACAAATAGCCTCACCCGTCCTCACAAGGGATGACACTCCGCAGTAGCAGGCAACCTGGCATCCAAAAAAACCCCAAGACCCTCTCACTACTGTACAAAATCCCACCTTATTTTCATTCAGAATTTCTTCTAAGGCTTCCCAGTCAAATGAAAGCAAACCCTATGCCCCCATTTGGTAATAAGACATGAGCCATGATTCTGATCCAAATATTATTTGCATCTTTGAAAAAATTACAACAGCATTATAATAATAATAAAAAAAAAAAAGGAGCAGTTCTCTCAATGCTAATGACGTTGGTGTCCTAAATGAAGCGTAAAAGCCAGAGCCTGCAAGAAGCAAAGCATGAGTCAGAGCGTCAGCAGTCCCACACTGAAAGCCCCACTCAGGGCTGCTTCATTCATTTAAGGAATCAATTCCTTTGTAATGAGCATCAAGTAGTTTTTAGGAATAAAATTAAAATGAGATGCATGCTGTTATTCTTTTCAAAAGTCCTTTTTTTTTTTTCCTTTTTTTTCTTGGATTGACAATAAACAACTCTCTGTAGTTGGAAGGAGCCCCGGGCAAGGACCAGGTCCCTGCAGCACTTGCTGTTGTACCGACATGGAAGGAAATCTGATGAGCCCCTGCCCCAGGGAGACCACAACCTCCCCAGCAGCCAAGACCCCACCACACAGACAGAGCACACCCTGGGTACAGAAAAGCAGGTAACGGAGGCATTGCAGATTTCAGCCTGGGCAGGTTATCTCACCCCGATTTTATTTCACTCGCATCGGGTGGTTGGCAGATTCCAGCGAGGATGGATGTGTGTTACTCTAGGGAACCCCCTTCGCCAAGGCTTTATGTGTTCCTTCTTGGACATGCACAGCACGAGGCTGTGTGTGCTAGGAGAAGAGGGGAACACTGCCCAAGCTGCTCTCAGCTCCCTGTCGCCCCACTTCCATTTCTAGATAAGGCACAATCAGATTTTATTCATCTGAGCAGAGATCTCCAGGTTACACTGATGTTATCAGGGTGTTTTGGGACTGACATCTTTTTGGTGTGTTGGATTTGAAACTCAGAAAATGCAAGAACAGCTCAAAACCAAATGAAAGGTAAAAAATTATTTCAGTTTCTAGAATTCTTTCAGCTTTAGTCATCGAAGGGGATTGTTAGAAACGGACAAAGGGCTGTTTCCCTTAATTTTTTTAAGTGTGAATTTTGTCTTGACAGTTTCCTTTCAGAAACAAAAATTGAAAACAAATTGTCCTATACACAAAACAAAGGGACAGATCCTCAGCTGGAATGGACTGGTATTACCAAATGAGTAACACCCACTCACAGGAGAGACTCCGTCCCTTTTAACAACAGCTGCCGATCCTGCTCTGCCATGGCAAGACCTTCCGCCTCTGGTTTAAGATGGTAGCAGTGCTGGCTCTAGATAGCTTGAAAAAGACGAAGGGCTGTCTTCAGAGCAGCTGAAAACACACCAGGGCTCCAAGGACTCTGTGCAATGTACTTCCAAACCTGGAGCTGACTCCAGGTGCATGAGCCAGTGGACACAGCAGCAAGAAAATAACTGATACCAACGTGGCCCTGAAATTAATGAGCTCCTTTGGAGAAATGCCGGTAAAGCAAGCTTCCAGAAACCACTTACAATTGGGTTTACTTTCTGAAAAGAGGCTTGTCTCAGATTTTTCTCTCAAAACCAAGATTGGGCTGATCACTATCTTGAAAATGACATGAGAGGTCCCCAAGAAAATATTACCTGTGCAGTGCAGGAGAACAAACACATGACTAACTGTGATCCATCCCTGGCAGTCCTGCCCCGAGAAAGACTGCGGCACAGCACAGTTGCACCCGGCATTTGGGAAATGCCATCAGCTGTGAACAAGTTGCTGAGAGCAGCAGTTACTGGCTTTGGGTCCTGCCAGCACAAACCATGACTCTCATCAGGCTGGCCTTCGTGCAGGCCCCAGCATGCTTGAGAAGTGCCGATGTTAGCTGGGTTCATTAGTCTCCCTCACCCACAAGAAAACGGGAAAATAAAAATACACATTAGGAAAATTCAGGAAGTCTCTCACTTTGACAAGGAACAGACGACCTCCCCATCGCTGCTGTCTCCAGCGGCGAGAGCTGCCCGGCCACTGTGTGGAGCTCCCCATCCCAGAGCTCCAGCGGAGTCCCTTGGAAGACCCAAAGCACAGGAGGGTGCACTGCACCGGGACTCGAATGTAAACAAACACCTGAACACTAATGGATGATCACTCTTCCTCCAGGGTGGGCAGGGGGTGAGTCTGGCCACGTGCATTTCACATTTCACTTGCTTTGCAATCCTCAGCTTGGAGCGTCACTTCTCCTCCCTCCCACCCCCAACATCAGCAGAGGAGCTGTAAAGCCAGAGTTATTTTTAGGGGATGGTACATTTAGGCCCTGTTAATCTTGACTGGGTCCCTTTGAAAATGACAAGGTTGGATAACCAAACACATTACACGGACTTTCCATGGAGGCCACTTCGAAAATGAGCCTCCCACCATTCAGCAACAGCCAATAGTTCGAGTAGTAACGTTTGATGCTGCGCTGACTTGCCTCCTTGTGGTGACCTCACTAGCATTTATATGCAGAGCCCTCAGAGAACAAGGAAATTAAAGCAGCTAACTGACTTTAAGTATATAAAATAAAACAATTAGTCATCAAAAAGTCTTCTAGAGGTTGTTGCGTTACACCCACCTTGAGTGGCAAGAGACCATTATGTAGCTCAGGCTGGCAAAGAAGAGGATGGCAGTGCTGCCTGGTCAAATGGCACAGCCAAACGAGCAAAACACACCCAGAGCAACTCAGAAGGGAGCTGCTGGTGTGACCACAAATGGATTAAACTGGTTGGCGCAAGGAAGGGGACAGGAAGGGAGAAGGCAAGGAGAAAATCCCCAGGGGAGAAACTCTGGCTAGAAGAGACTACATGACTGCTAGTAAATTAACCGGGGCACAGCCAACCAGCCCAGTCTGGCCACAGCTGTCCTATTAAAGTCTCTCAGCCACCAAAAGAACAGGGGCCACATTCAAACAGCCTATTGATAATGGTTCCTGGCCCACGCTGACTTTCAAACCATATCCAGGATCGGTTGGAAGAGTCCCAGGCCAAAGCTCTGCTCAGGAGCACACTCAATACACAGCCATCAGCTGCTGGGTTACTAAGGCGGCTGTAGCCCAACGGTACAGCCCCCAGCACAGCAGAGCTGCAGAAACCGAGCAGGTTGGTAGGCGTACGGATAGCAAGCAGCAGCACACAGATGCCTGCCGGGTCCCAGAGGAGTGCGCTACTGCAGAGCTGTGCCTGGACTGATCACCGACAGGAAAAGCAGCCGTGCTGCTGGCATCACCCTGCCAGTGCTGCCTCCAATCCTGAATCTACCTCGACTTTGACCAGCGAGTTCAGAGAGAAGCTGCAGCCAGAGACTGCCTGGCTTGGGTTTTGCTGGAACAGAATCTGACCTGGCCGGCATTGAGGGAAGCAAAGAGTTATAGGAGAGCAGCAGGAAATTGCCAAGCAAAAGGGATTTTTAAATAATTTCACTTTAAACAAAACTAAGGCATTACCATAAAGTAAATGGCCACACCTTGCTACTTACACGGTTCTGCTAACAAGACCAGCTTTTCCATAGCTATTCAAATATAATGAGACCTGGATGCCTAACTAACTCTTTTAAGCTCATTTCCAAACTCCAGCCAAAAATCACTTTCTGATTCACCACTTTCTCAGGCACACCAGTATTTAGAGAACGCCTGCAGGCTGGTACTGTGCTGTACAAAGTACATAAGCACATGTTTAATTACTCCGTGGACCAGGGATGTGATTAATCATATGCTTAAAGTTAAGCATGTGCTTAAACATGCTACTGACTTGCAGCTTTAAGTGGATCTATCAGGTATTCTGGTGCTCCCCATTTTCCAGTTCTCTGAGGCTCAGGAAGTAGAAAGAATATAAGAATATTCCTGTGGTCATACACTCCAAAGAATTCATGCGAAGTCTGATTTCTGAGTTCTTTTTTTTCAATTACAACTTTAGTACTTATGCTCCCCATGTTCCCACCAATACTGATTATGGGTATTAAAATAGTATGTATATTTTCAGAATTTATTAGCATTAAAATATGAACTAATTACTATAATTCACAAGCTTTTAAAAAGCTTTGGGTTTAGTTTTTACTTTGCCTGAATAGGGCTTCAGGTAAGAACTTACATTCATTTAATTTGCTCATTTGGGGGATTAGTTCCCTTATGTCTGAGCAGTGTACAAAGTCCTAAAAAATTACGAAACATATCATTAAAACTATGGCCCCTGCTAGCAGTGGACTCATCACATGGAAGAACTCAAGCATAAAATATGCATCAGCTATGGGTGGTCACGTAAATTCACATTTCATTAGCCACAGTGTACATGATCCTGGGGATGTTTTTCCACCTTTCTAGCAAAGGTGTATTCCTAGTTCATCATCATTTCAGGAAGGTCAAATAGTATCCATTCCCCAGGGAGGAGCAAGGAAAGGAGACTGGGACCTGAAAGCTCCATTTTTTTTTTTCATACACAACTGCCTCTTTTATGACTAAGGAAATCCCCGCTCAGGGAGGTCAGAAGGACCAGACAAGAGCCGCTTCTTGAGGCAGGCATGTGACCTGTGCGTGCTGCCAGCTGGAGCATCGCATACGCAGGGTACACCCATGATCCACGTTCACCCAGTAAAATCATTTAATATTGACAAGCCAGGAGACTTCAATTAGAGCAAAGCGTGTGCAAACCAATTTTCAACAACCAACGGAGAGCACACAGGATTTGATTAAAAGAGAGGAGGCACGTGTCTCTGAAGGAAGCCTTCTTTGAGGAAGAAAACAGATACAATAATGATAAACGTTTTGGCTGCTCCTCCTAACTAATCCCATCACGTGTTGTTTATTGCCAGTACATTCATGAAAAGCGCCTACTTTGGGTACCAGGGCACACCAAAGAGGAGGAGAAAACATGGTCCCCAGAGAGAGGGCTGGCCGAGCCTGGGTGCCCCAAGGACCCACTGTTTAGACAGATAAAGTTAACTGACCTCCACCTTAGGTGAATTAGGAACCATTTTGCCAGATACTTTTAATGAGATACTTTAATGAGAATCAGTTAAAGCTCTACCAGTGTCCAGGTTTATGATTGCTATCCAATACTGCATGGGATGCACAAGAAATGCTTGGGAAAGAGGGAAATTCTGTCCCTTTAAAAACACTATCGGTGAACAAGAGGCCTTGCTCCTACCCCTGCTGTGGTTAATAAGATTTCAGTTCATCAGAGCTGGACTCAGAGTATTTTCTATGAGCACACACAGGTATTCTTCCTTTGGCCCAAAGAGACTTACAGACCTTACAGGTTGTAAACAGCAGACACCAAGAGCAGCTGGCAAGAATATGCTGAGCGTGGAAACCCTTGCCTTTTGTGCCCACTCCCTGCTCCCTGGTACTTTTTCATTTGACTTCAGGTCAGCCACCATAATCAATGTACTCAGTTTCACTTTTTATTTTTGGGTCTTTTCCTTCCTGGCTGCCAGGTAATAGCTCAGCACTTACACTCAAAGCCATGCCTGGAATAATGAAGTTGTAGCAAATTTCGCCAAAGAAAAGAGAGAGAAGAAAGGAAAGAAGAGAGAAAAGAAGAAGGGAAGAGAGAAAAGAAGAAGGGAAGAGAGAAAAGAAGAAGGGAAGAGAGAAAAGAAGAGTATTTGGCCATATCTTTAGTTGATGTGGAAATTGTTCTGGTAGGAGATTATTTCTGGAAGCTGTATTGGTATGTACTGCATTTCTTTCACCTGGACTGAAGCGTTTCCTTCCGGATGTGGATTTACTCAAGGGGCAGAGGAGAGAAGAAAGGAAGAGCCCAGTCACCACGTCCCTCCCGTTCATCTCCTGTGCACTGCCCAGGCCACAGGCAAGAGAGACACAGATACTGCTCAGGCAAATCCTCCCTCCTCAGTGAGATCCTGACTAACGAGCTGGGTCTCTAAAAACAACGCTTATGTTTGTGGCCCATCAGGTCAGCACTTCTGGGGGGGGATAAATCAGTGCAACCCCACTGCAGTCACCACTCATGCCCATTTACACCGACGTACAGCACAGCCCACTGTGCTTTGCAACAGCCTCTTTATAGGTATTTTTAAGCACTTAAACCTGTGCTTGCTGCCTGCAAGCAACTGACCATAATTCAGCATTAATGTAACACTGGTAACTAGCTAGTTATAAAATATTTCCATTTGGAAAATGCACTTCAAAGTTAGAAAAGTTTGAAAGTTACAAAATTTCCAAACATTTATGAACACGTAGCTCTAAAATGACAGAAGTGCTCATGGCTGTTCATCCAAAAACATTACCAGTCACCAAAATTAGAGGGCAGGACAAATCCTGGGCTGGTGCAGATCAGGGTGTCTGGCTTACGGGAGGTATTTTATTTAGCAATGGGCACACCTGCTGTTTCTTTGGAGAGCTGTAAATTCATTCTGTGATGCAGACAATCTACAAGCCCAATTTATATTTTAAGATTAAACTCCTATGAGATGTTTTAAAGTGAAACTACAGTTTGTATTCTTTTTGAAGGCAGTAATATCTTAAAAGTATAAAGACATCCAAAACTTTATGTAACTAGTATTACATAACACCTTAAACTGGCTCATAAGCATTTTCCTTACTCTGGATTTATTACATTTTTATTTGGGGCATGCGAAACAACTCGCTATACAAGTGAGGTTACTCACGTGAGGCTGGGTTGTGGGGGAAAAGCGTTCACTCCAGTGGAAATTCTACAGTGCGCAGCTTACTACCATGTTTGCAAAGATGTCTGCAAAGAAATACTGTCTGAAAAAATATTGTTTCATTGTGTCTCCCTGCCCTTAATGGCCATTGACACAGAAATTAAATAAAGTCCTGGAAGGAGGCTAGATATAGTACTAAAGGCTGAATGCATGCATAACCTCCGACTGCATATAGCATTAATGTCATAAATGTGTGTGAATATTCTCATTCAGGCTATAATTTATTCCCCAAGGAGATGCAAAACTAGCTCAAATATGCTACATGAGAACCAAACTCTGCCAATGAAGCGAGTGCAGTATGTGAATCCTGGAGCTAAATTTAGGCTGGGACTTGGAGTAACATAATTCTAATCTCAGCGTAGCACTTCCAGCCACAGCTAACAAACACTGTGAAATGATTCAGTAGAGTTCTGCTCCTTTGTTACAATCTATTTTGGATGAAGTTTTGGAAGCTCTTTACTAACTCAGATTTAAGAAATTCATTTTACATTACTCAGTTGAATTTTGTTGTTCAGTGCAATTGTTTAAAAAAAAAAAATTAATGTAAGTTGTTCTTAAAATGTAGATTTCAAGCTGGTTTTCCGGTGTATATGATAGCTCATGTGAAACAGACACTCTTAATATACTGAAAGCAATATGTAAACCACCGTTAACTGTATTCCTGAATAATCCACAACACTGAAAAAAACTGGATACTGTAAATGCCTGATTAAGTTTTTTTCACAAATTACACTATTTGTTTGGTTTTATGGTCCAAGGTAAATTAAAATGGGCAAGCTCATTTGCGATTAAGCACCTTTCTGTTTCTTGTTCAGTGCAACTGTTACATTTGCGTGCGAATGTTTTCCTCCTCCAGAACTATTTCCTTAAAAATTAACAGATGAAGTCACAATTATACAAAATATCTTTGTAGTCAAAGCAGATTTTGTAATAAAAAACATTTTACATGCAACTGAGACTTCAAGTCTACTTTTATAGTATCCTTCAGGTGTAAAATACACCCACAATGCTAGAATTGAGGAAACTTTTATCTTTCATAAAATATCAAAATAGCATTTACAGTTTTAAATCAAGCATATTTTAACTGAACTACATTCAAATTCTTCTTTATGAAACAATCTCTCTTTTATTCAAGATTTTTCATGCATATTCTGGCTCCAAAGCTCCAAATCAGTTCGCCACAACTTGTTTCACTGGAATTCATCAAAAGACTAAAAGCCAAGTGCCAAGGAGCCGAGCTCCTGGCCCCAGCGTAAACTGTCCTACCAATCACCGCAGCCTGGGAAGTCCCAGTTCTCAGAATTAGCTGACGTTTTAAACAAGAGATCATAATCAAAATCATAATTCCTGACAAAGTCTCACTATTTCACTTTATAAATTCTTAACTCATTTTCCAGCATTTGTAGGTTGCTGTTAGCTCCACCCTCTCAAATATCAGCAATTGCTGCTGCTCTTAAAGAAAATTCCGTTTTGGGGAAATGTGATATTATTCCAGATGTTTCAGCATACGGCAATTCTGCCTAACCCAACCTGATCGTCACTCTGTAACAAAGCTGAGCATTAAACAGCTTCTGGAATTTATTCCTTAAACTACTGCACTTGCATATTTGAATTTAACCCTATTGACAGTATTGCACTCAAAAGCGCTGTTTTTTGTAACACAACAGAGCCACCCCTAAAGAGGTTTTTTCCAAAAACATAAAACCATGACTAATTTTAGCAGGCCTTTGGCCACTTGTAGATTAGTTCCTACAGACTGCTGATTGAATTAAATTTAAGTGTTTTAAATTGTGCTTCTCACCATGTTTTTGGTGTATTTTTTTTTTATCACGCAAAGAGATCTTGCTAAATGGGATCTGCATTCAAATTTTATAGTTTGAGGAAATTCCATGCTTAGAACTGAAAAAAAAAAAAAAAAAAGTAAAGTGCATTTATAGAGATTCAAAACAGCTGTAAGAACTGGTATGTCACTATTTCATTTAATCAAGATTTCGCCAGGAACAGGACGGGAAGAGTCCCTGCCCCACAGCCAGTTGTACAGGACCGACCTTTCACCAGATCAGACAGTTCAGGGGAACGTTTGCTCCTCAAAATAAAGCCTGAAGCAGCATGCATTCTTCCATGGTCTGTCATCTGCACTGCAACTGTCTGAGCAAGACTCCAAAGCCTTAGTCAGATGGGACACTTTGTAATTAAAATAATAATAATGAATGACAACACTAGCAGGCACAATCTAGGAGTCAAGACTCCCAGTCCTGGACCTACGAATGGTGTCACTAGCAAATCTGTATTGGGAAAATACTCAAATCCTGCATGATGCCATGGAATGTGGGCACATCATCCACCCGCGTGGATGTCCAAGACGCTGTGAAGCACTTTCTGCCAAAGGCGAGGAAGAACAAAGGCCTGTTGCCTGCTGCCACAGAAGGGAAAAAACCAACAGCCTAACCCTCCTAAACCGATAGGCCACTAAGATCCGAATAAAATACAAGAAGTCTATATGAAACTGAATCTACCAGGCAACATCTTGGAAATATTTTGGTTATTCAGTGCTAAAGAAATATGCCATGAATCCACAGTCCACCAGTTAGGCAGGGAAGAGGAAGCCATCTCCGGTGCAGCATCACCCCAGTGCAGCATCACCCCTGGCTCATTTCCTTCAGTCTGCAGCCACATGATTTCTTTTCCACACTGTTGCTGGCTCACAGTAAGGTCCACACAAACGTGCAGACTGGTGATGGGATGTGAAAGACCTCAGAAGGGAAGGGTTTCCCTACCCCAGCATCAGACACTACCCCCTTGGGGATCCTAGCAGCTGTAATCCCCCTGTTAGTACCACCAGAGACACCCACCCCCTTCTCACTTGCTCCCCCAAAGCAATCAAACCCAAGCAGAAAGCAGGAACCCCTCTACCTAGCAAAGATCATACCCGGCAAAGGGAGACAGTGCTGTGCCTTGTGAAAGTCAGGGCAGATGCCACCCATCCTTCTCATTTTACAGGGATATCACTTGGACTGCAGGAAGGGGCTGAAGCCTCAGAGGGGTGTCCCCGCCTATGGGCCAGCACCAGCTGCCCTGCAGCCTCCTCTAGGCTCTCCTGCCCTCCTCCTCTCCCCTCTGGGATCTGTCACTTTTGGGACCCCAGGAAGGGAAGTGATGAGATCAGCAGGAGCTGGAAGGATTTTCTCAAGCAGGCCAGCAGCGGGAAGGGAAAAGCACATTCTCTTCCACGTCTGCTTTGCCTCTGTGTGCTTAAGAGCTGGCCTGCAGCGGAGCTGGCACAGAGCACGCCCCGAGCTCAGGGTTTGCCATCTGCGGATGGGGCCAAGGGCGGAGGGGAAAGCGCCTGCAAACTGGATGCTTCACTTTTACGAAATTTAGTCCTTACTAAGGGTCCGAAGCTCTAACACAAGCGTGTCCAGGCTTCTGTGAAAGGTCTGTGCTGAACAAGAGGGCCAATACCAGGCATGGTCTGAATCTAACCTGCCCCTGATTACATATATCTGTAACCCAGACACCGCAGACTTGCTATGCTCTCTGCCCTCCTGCAACTTAAAATACAACCCTGGCTTGAAGGTCTCTATTTGCAAACATAGAGGAACAGTAGTTCCGAAATTGCAGGCAAACATTTGACTTCACTCAGTGCAATTCAAAGAATATACTGCACAAGCCCCACCCTCCTGCCCAACAACTCAAGCCCTTAATGTCTAGATAGTTTTCTTTCAAGCCTTATCAGAGATAAAATATGGCCCTTTTTTTCTTGAAGGAGTAGAACCTGACAAATATTTACCAACTCTTTCAGAAGGCTGAAATGTCACTCCTACAGTGTAATAAACTTCCCCAGAAAGGCCCTGATAAATAGAGAGCCTTGCTGTACTGCCCAGAACTAGTTCAGTGTGGCCCAAGTACTGCCAAGTCTGACTGACTAAGAAAGCATATTTGTACACACAGAAAGATTAGCAAGAGAGGCATAAAGTTTAGAAGTGAAAATAAAACAAAGCCCTATTATTAATCGGGCAGGGGGGGAATAATTAAGCCTGCATCCCAGAGAGCAAAGGGACATTATGAAAGCTTCAGAGCTAAAACAGTAATTTAAGAGCTTGTCCACAACTTGCAGCAGAAGCTTGAACCATCTTCTTTAGCATTTGGAAAGTGCTAAACCGTGGCCTGTCCCCAACCCAGCCTTCAGAACAATATTATTTAAAAATAAAATAAAATATTTTTACTTTGTAATTTGACCCACAAAAAGTCATTTGGGGCATGAGGGAATGTTCCCTTCCAGCCTGAACTTTAATTCAGAGAGAATGTTTAAACTCAACAGTGTAAAACAGATGCTGAGAAATAGATCTGCATTGGGCTGTATGTTCTTTGGCCACAAACAGAAGTTGGGAAGTGCCTGTCAATGTGGTGTGTGCTGTTATGATCTAAATAATTGCTAATAATGTAGATGAATGGAGAAAAAAATATACATTCCTAATATCGGCAAGTCTGTCAACAGAGTTTTAGCAGCTATGAACAACTACATCCACACTAGTTCAGAGATGAATGTTGCTTAAAGAAAATATGTCCTCTCACTTTGGGAAATGCCATTGGGGGGAGAAAAAAAAGACTTCTAAAAGTGACTAGGGAGTTGGAAGCTCAAATAAATACATTTAACAAGTCCTGATGACCATAAAATGCTGAGCACTCACTCCCTACAGAAGCCAAGCTTTGACTGAACCTTGAATGATGCACTCAAATCAAAAGACAGTAACTCAAATTATGCTATATAGTGATCCAAAATAAGTTCTGGGGGGACAAAACTTGCCAGAGTTACTTAAAGGCAGGAAGAAACCAATTATTGCTGGAAAAAAATTTTCCAGATTATGTTAAACCTGGCAAAAGCTAAACGCAGCAGTTTACCGAGCTTTACAAAGCAAACCACAATTAAGAAAATCCCCTTTGAAAGGGAAAACTTCAGTTTAGCCTACCAACCAGCTAGTCCAAGAGTCTGAACAGCAACACAAACAACCTCAACAAAAATCGCTGCTTGCCGGTGACACCTAAGAAGTACAAGAAGTTGGAAGGAGCATGCTAAAGAGGCACAGAAATCTACTCCCCGTTCCCCCCTTTCACACCATCAGCTTTTAATGTTAATGATTCGGCTCCGCTTGCCTAAAGTATTTTTACACTATGCTCGTCTTCTTGTAGCTCTGTCTTGTTCCCGGGCGGATGATTAGAATCAGATTTCTGTGATTTTACTGCAGATTAATTTCGTTAAGAGCTACAGATCTGCAGGGAGAAAAGGGCTGCAAACAGGCCAGCAGAACGGTCTCTAACAGCGCTCTCTCCAAAAAGGGTAACAGTATTTTTGCCTTTACTCCTTACTTTCACATACTTTTCCTTTTTGTGGCCGCTAGACAGAGTTCTTTGGAAAAATGAGCATGCGGGGAAAAGAAATGTGCAAAAAATTTTCCTTTAAATTTTGCTTTCAAAGCGAGCTCCCAACCAGTACTTATGAATAGGTTTGTAAGGAGAACAGGCCCAAGGCAGACCTGACTGCGCCTGCTGTCCCCAAAGTCGAACAGGCAACCGAGGGACTGCACACAGAAAATAATTCTGATATATCAAGGTCTGTATGCCCCGACGCATTTCAGAATAGCTATTAATATACATTTTAGTATGCTGCGCACAAGCGTTTGGATATAGAGGGCCGAAAAAGAAAAAAGTGTGCAGAGGTCTGTAATACCATTTGCAAATTTTTCCTAACTGTGAAACACTAAGTAAATATTGTTATTTTTATGGGCAAATGCTACAGAATATAGCACTGAAAACAGAGTTTGTTTGCAAAAATCTCACGGGAACGGAGCATAAAAGTTGTGTGGAGTGTGTAAACGTCTGCGTACATACATGCACACTATAGATTCCTGCAATAATACATCAGAGAGAGAATTAAATTCTAAGTAGCTCAAAAAGACACACAGGAAGATGCTAATTTTCCATTTGCTTTTATAGACCTTAACCATGAGAATACTGTTGCCACTTGGCCTTTTTCCTTATTCTAGGTCAGTATCATTGACTTTACAAGAAAGAAGTAAAAACATCTTGACATAAATAAAAAAAATTATGAGGACCCTCAAAATAATTCTAGTCTAAGAACTTAAAAAGTAATGTAACACAGAAGTGCACATAAATTATAAATACGATGCTACACACGCAAACAGTAATACACAACACAGAGTTGTATATATACAGAGCCCAAAGAAAGAACACAAACCAGTGTCTCCAGAAGAGGCATGCCAAATTGAAATCAAAGACAAGTAATGAGGAACATCGGAAGGGTGGGGGGGTAAAAGCACTGAGGTGAATAAAAAAGAAGAGAATTACCGGGAGCCAAGTCACTTGGTATGTATGTGACCAAATTTATTTAAAAAAAAAAAGGGGGGGGGGCAAAGAAAAAAGAACACAGATGTGTTTTCTGAAAGTGAACGCGGTGGGAAGGATGCACATGGCCTTGCAGGAGCGACACCCGGGCGCTCTCCGCGCTAAGGCCGGCCCGGGCACAGCCTCCTGCGCGCCGGGCGCTGGCACGTCGGGGCCCGCCGGGCAGCCGCGGGGATGGCCGCCCGCGCCGGGAAGCCGCGCGCGCTTAAGGCCCTTTCGGAGGTGGAAGAAACCAAAATGCACTTACGGTTCGCGGAGAACCAGCTCCGTCCTCTCCCTACGTCACCCGCCGGACCCAGCGCCGGTCCCGGATCCGGCAAGGGCCGCTCCGGCAGCGCCCGCCGGTCCGGTTCGGGCCCCCGCGTCCCGGCGGGAGCGGCCCCGGGCTGCGGCGCCGCCCGGCTCCGTCTTCGCCCGCTGCGAGCCCGGCAGGTCCTGGGAGCCGAGGACTGGGACTTTGTAGGCCAGTTGAAGACACAAACCTCTCATCTCGCCCGCAAAGACCCAGCCCTCAACTCGCCCATCAGGCGCAGGCTGCGATTTCTTATTACTGTTTGTTAATTGAACTCCTCTCCCTGGCCGGTGCCCACCGCCAGCGCGGAGCCCCCGGCCCCCGCCCCGAGGCCACCGGGCACCCCGCCGGGGCGCGGCCACCCTCTCGGCAGCCGCCACCGCCCCGAGCCGGGGGAGGCAGCCATCCGCGCCGCCCGATCCCCGAACGGGCGAGCTGGCCCGGCCCGCGGCAGGGCGAGGCGGCCGGCCCCGGGTCCCGGAGCCGCAGACGCCCCCGAAGCAAGCCCCGCACCTCGGGCCGGGCCCGCAGCCCCCGGGCCGGTCCCCGCCGCGCATCGTGACTCGGCACCGCGGGGCCCGATCCCGCTCCTGCGGGAACTTCGTACGCGGGGAGGGGGCGAGCGAAAACACCTCATTAGGGATCAAACGGCAAATAAAGCCGGCGCCCCTCCGTTACCTGCTCCGAGGGAGGAGGGAGCACGGGAAAGGGGCTCCGGGGGAGGGACCCTGCGGCCGCCTCCCCTCCCCAGACCCGCAAGTCCCCGGGATTCCGGCCGGGAAGGGCTCAGACTGAACTGCAACCGAGTGGGGAGAAGCAGCGGGCGACCGCGGTGCCCCTCTCCTGCCTCCGGCAGCCTAGTTGCTCCCTGGCGGTATTTACGGTGATATTGATCACGTTGGGATTTTTTCCACCCTTCCTCTTTGCCCTTGCAAAAGGCAAAATCAAAAAAAAAAAAAAAAGAAAGAAAAGTAAAAGAATTCATTGCCACAAGAGACACTGCAACATTTCTCTCGGCTTTTCGAACGCTGCGTTTGCCCCAGCGAGCTTAAAAAGTCCCGACCGAACAAGCAGTAGAAGAAAAGTAGGGGAAAGAGGAAAAAAACCAAACCCAAAACACCCAAAAGCAGCAATTAAAAAAAAAGCCAAAAACCAACACCCAAAAACCATCAAACCAGGCAGAGGCGAGCTGCTCCGTGCAACGCTACGGCGCAATCCCGGTGCGGCGGAGTTTCTGTCCGGCGGCAGACACAGACACACATCCCTCGAAAGTTTGCTCCACGTGTTGCGGCCGCGTCCCGGGAGGGTCGGGGCGGCGCGGCGCATCGGGGCGGTGCGGGCCCGCTCCGCCGCTCTCCCACCGTTTAAGGAAGCGGCCAGTCCCCACCCCTGCGCCGGGCAGCTCCCGCCGCCGCCCGGCTCAGCGGATCCGGAGGCTCTCCCGGGCTGGCCCCCCAGCCCCCCGCCCGCCCGCCCGCCCGCCCTGCAGCTTCGCCGTCCCCGCACCGGGCAGGAAATGGGCTCCGTGGCTCCCGGCGCCCGGTGCCCGCCGCCACCGGCCGCCTCCCGCCCTTCCCCGCGCTCCTCCCGCCGCCCCGACCTGCGCGCCCCGGCGCGCACCGAGGGCGGAGGGCGCCCCCTGGCGGCCGCGGGCGGGCACCGCGCCGGGCCCGGGGGGTGCGCGGCAGAGCGGGCCCGGCGGAGCGCTCGGCAGGCTGACGGGCTGCGGTGCGGGGCTGCCGGGTCCTCCCTTCCTCCGCGGCGGTACTCAGGCTGCGGAACCCTCGGCCGCACTGCAGGCCCTGGGGATCGCCCCCGGGATCGCCCCAGCACCCCCTCCGCACGCCTCCGTATCCGCTCATAGCCGGCATCTCCCTGTACATCGCCCCAAATGCGTCCCCGTATGTCCACCCTTCTCCAGCACATCTCGAAGCAGACATGTAGATACTTGTCCTGTCATAGGGATGTCGGGGGACATACTCTACCCTTCTGTATGTCTGGTGTCAAGAGGAGTCCCCGGGGAGACCTTAGAGCCCCTTCCAGTCCCTAAAGGGTCTACAAGAAAGATGGGAAGGGACTCTTTATCAGGGAGTGGAGCGATAGGACGAGAGGTAACGGTTTTAAACTGAATGAGGGGAGATTTAGATTAGCTATTAGGAAGAAATTCTTTACTCTGAGGGTGGTGAAACACTGGCACAGGTTGCCAGAGAAGTTGTGGATGCCCCATCCCTGGAGGTGTTCAAGGCCAGGCTGGATGGCACTTGGAGCAACCTGGTCTGGTGGGAGGTGTCCCTGCCCAGGGCAGGGGGTGCAAC